>NC_090437.1:689379862-690579862 GCF_031143425.1 Pleurodeles waltl | reverse complement strand
CCCTGGAGACAGGGTCAACATGTTTCATGTCTAAACGGTCCAGAATGGATCCACCGACACTTCATCAGGACCAAAAATGCAATTAAACACTTCTCCTATTAATTAAATCTTAAGGGCATGATGTGTTTGAACTGACAGTCACAATTAACTACAGTCACTTACTACAAAAAGGCTGCATGTCAGGCTAGTCTAGAGTAAGAATCTACCTTTGGAAAAATAAGCAAGAATGCATATATATACAATCATTTGTATGTCAAATCGATCAGCGTACACACAGAATACAGGTGGCACGCGGTGTAAGCATGATTAGTGGTAGTGGATGGAACAGAGGTGTATAAGCTTAAGTTACATATTTAGGATCCGGCTCCATAGGAAAGCGCGAGCCAAGGGGAAAGTATATACACTAAAATTATTTAACACATAGCAGCATAAAAAACTCAAAGTATGTGTATTCTCCCCATGTACTAAGAGAAGATGAGGGGCCTGAGACCCCATTCTGCTGGCAACTCAAGCAAAGGTATAGTGCATGTCAAAAGATATGAATTACTTAAAGCTATTTATGTGGGGGAAAACCTCCTTCACCATCCATGTACTATGACATAAAAAAATCATTCAAAATGCGCAGCGCAAGGCACCAAGCCGACAAACCTCTTTGGCGAGGGTTCATGGTCCTGTCGACGCGGAGAAACCCTAGCTATATTTTAGTCACAAGAGGCTAGATAGTGAATTTCACACACTAGGTCGATGAACCAAACCGAATCTGTTTTAGAGAAAATGTCATTCGAAATACGTCCTAAACATCACATATAATATATGTTAATCAATTCAACTTCATTAACCACACTAGTTTATTAAGAAGTTAATGATTTATTTCCCTATATTAACAACTGTAAAGTCACAAAAATAATTCTCAAACACAAATGATACATATAGAGAAACAACAAAGGCTGATTTGAAAGCCGGATATATCTAAGTTTAATCAATGTAAAAAGAGAAATTATCTCAATGGTTGTTACACAAAACCATAGCAACAGAATCTGAGCACGAGAAATTGAATACATCTGATAATGATAAGACACAAAAATATCAACGACAATTCATGAGCATGTGAGTAACACCTCACTAACCACTAATTAGCATCAACATGTTGGGCTTCATGTAAAAGTTTTAGTAACAAAAGTTTTGAAAACATCTAGCTATGGCACTATCAAAAATATGCAGCAGTAATTAAACATTTGCAGCTAGTACCTGAAAAACAAAAGACATATAACAATTCACAGCTCATACATTTACCAAATCACTACAGAAGTCAGCAACAGTGCCTAATGCGTAATGTGGGACAGCAACATCAGGCACCAATATCAGGACAGGAAAAAGTATAAGACATGGGGTGATGGTTTAGAATTTGGATTATAAAATACACTAAACCTCTATGAATAAGTTCAATATTGAACAGACATAAACTAATATAGTACCAGAATGTCAATAGACTATCTGGAAAACATGAAATGTCAAAGTGACAGATCAAACAGAATAAAATCTCTAGAACTCAGGATACACGAGAATCCCAAAAAAGAATGACCCACAATACATGGTGACTGATCATTAAATAATCTTGTTAAATTAAAATGATTGGATAAAGCATGAGGTGAGAAAGTTATGACCAGTCAGAACTTAAACATATATCAAAAATTATACAATTAGTTTACTCCAAACTCTTTTATTTGCTGTTATTTCACTGACAAAATCTAAACTAATACATTTTGTAATTTGCATTTCCTCTTCTCCAGCCTCATCTGTGGATCCATTGTTTTTACTCCACCAGAATATGAAGTAACAGGAAAACGATTACAAAATATGTTACCACACCATTTTTGTTTCCCTCGAGGAAAGATATACAAGTTAGAAACATATTGTCAAACAATGAAGTCAGTCAGGCTACGGAACACATTAGAGACATTTTATACAGCTTGCATCACACAATGACCTTGCATCTGCTTCTACTTCAGCCCAGCAGAGGCCACTAAATACATACTCTTGTGTAAAGACAGAATAATTTCATCAGGTTAAGTTAGCATGAAGAACAAAATATAGGCCTTACACTTGATGGTGGCCATTCAAATAGTCACAGTGCTCATAAACACAGTATTATTATTCAATTAATTCACACATTGGGGGTGTGGCCAAGCAAGCTGGCTGGCGGGACGCGCGCTCACTAAGCTCCCGCTATCCTGCCCTAATCCTGCACTGATCCTGGGGTGTCTACAATCATAGGTTCCCCTCCCATGGCAGAGTATGGTGCCCGGACCTTGTCGACACCCTCAGGGCTCGTTTTGGGCATTCGGACCCCTGGATCTGGGGCCGCTAAGGTTCGGGCAGAGAGTGACCAGGCCACGGGAGGAGGAAGCAAGCGCGTGGCCATCCCGTCGGGTGGTGTGAACGGGTGGGCGGTTGGCCCCACCGTGGAGGTATTACGGACCTGCTGGTGCTGTTGGCTGTGTGGCTCTACTGCAATCGCCGTGTTGGTGCGGCCCGGCGCTGGATTGTGCTCGCACTCGTGCGCCTGTTGAGGCCCCTGGCTGGGCCTGCCTGTCAGCTCCAGTGGACGGTCAGGAGTGGGGGTCTGGTGACTGGCATTGAACCCGCTGTGTGAGGGCAGTGGAGGAGCAGCCTGAAGTGGCTGAATCAACTGTGGTGCAGCACGGACAGGAAGGCTGCATACCTCCATGCAGGGAACTGGCTGACTGGTGTGGCGTTTGTGGCCCAGTGGTGGGCCTATCCTGTAAGGAAGAGTTGGACTCGCTGCTTGGGACTTCAGGAGGAGAACAAATTTACTGACCCTGGGGCTGCTTGTATGCATAACAGCACTGCGTGGCTGGCCCAGTGTGCAGTCCAGCAACAACTTCTGTTGCCCCGAGTGGTGTTGCACCTTTCAGCTACGTCTGCTCCCCATCTGGGTTACTCGTGGTGCTGATACCAAGTGGTCTGTTGCCGGCGGTGGGATGGGGTGGCACCAGCAGACACCGGCATCGCAGGGGAATACCATTGAACAATATACCACACCAGTGCCCCTGCCATAGCGCCAGACTCGATCTGGGGGGCCCGAGGATGTTCTGAGCGTGCCAGGGGTTACTGAGGAGCCTTCACGGGTGGAACTTCTCGCAGCTATACAAGGCTCCAGGGTGGCCCTTGAGGGGAAGACAGAGACGCTGGCCGTGGAGGTCAATATCCTGTGAATCGATCTCAGAAAGGTCTCTGAGAAGGTCAAAGTAGCGGAGGGTTCCATTGTGGAGCTCCAGACTGAAGTGGATGCTCTGCATAAACAGATGGTCAAGGTTAATTCCACGGTCGGAAGGTTGGAAGCCAGATTGAAGGATGCAGAGGGCAGGTCCCACCGGAATAATGTCTGCTTGCTGGGGTTCCTGGAACGTGTGGAGGTAGCCATGGTGGAAGGCTTTGTGGAGAGTTGGATTAAGAATGTGTTGCAGCAGGTTGGATTGTCCAGGGTGTTCATAGTGGAGCGAGGTCACATGGCCCTGGTGACGCCACCTTGTCCTGGGGCACCCCTGAGGGCTATTAAGACAGAGACGGTATCCTGCAGGCAGCTTGTGAGTCTGAGAGAGCGGTCTTTGAGAACTGTAAAATCTCCATTAATCCTGACTATACGAACAAGGTTCAGACCTCTAGAAAGGGGTTTATGGAGGTGAAAGCCATGCTCCGTGCCATGAATGTCAGGTACATGTTGCTGTACCCGGCACACCTGAAGGTGCTATCTGGGGGTGGGGGGGGGGGGGGGGGGAAATCCCACTTTTTCGATGGACCGAAGGAGGTTTTGAGATGGCTGGAGATGTGGGACAAAGTTGCTCCTGGTAGGCCGGAGAGGACTGGCTTGATAGTTCATCGTCCTTTTGGTGTGGGTAGCCCAGATTGGAGAATTCGCGGGTAGAGACAGCTTGAGGGCACCGCGGACCAGGTGGTGGACATTGATGCCGTTACTAGAGTTGAGATTCAGCATGATGGGACAATGGCTATGGTAACTCCTGTTCTTGCTGATAGATAGATCAGGGTGCGGAGATGTTACCTGTGGATACTTGACCTTGTTGCTTGTGTCTGATGACAGTTGCTATGCTTTATTTATGGGGGGCCTGGGTCTCCGCAGGAGGTGCCTGGAATGCATGTTGGGGGTGCTATGATGAGGGGGTTACTATTTGACTTTGAATTTGCATATATGTTGTACAAGGGGGGGCAAACTGTTTACTGATTCATATTGGTAGGTACTCAAATACAAGAATGTTGCATTCAGGATGGGGGTGGTTACTCCACAGTTGTGGTAGGACCTAGTAGCTGGGGAGTTGGGGATTAGGCTGTTGTCCTGGCAGCATTCACAAATATGGATCTACAGTATGGTTTGATGTGTTTGATTTACTGTTCATCCGGGTTGGGTAATGGGGAGTTGGGTTATTTGGTTGGTCAGGTTTGCAAATGTTTGCAGTTCAGAACAGCAGTGCATGTGTATTTGCAGGAGATTGAATGGGCTCTCACCGTGCTTTATCTCTCTGGCAAGGAGGAGGGGATGGAGGGCAAGTGGGACGGAAAGTGATAAAGTTTTGGTATGGGTCGACAAATTATTATACTGACGTGGAACGTCAGGGGGCTGAAGAATTGCACTACACAGTACAGGGTGCATTCCTTTTTGAAGCGTCATGAGGTTCATAGTGCCTGTCTCCAGGAAAGGTATATGACTGAGGAGAAAACTCAAAAGCTAGCAAAGAAATGGCGGGGTCAAATGTTCTCCTCGTCCTTCTCCTCTTACGCGAGAGGTGTGACGATGTGGATCGCCCTTGGGGTTCCCTTCACTCATGTATACAGTGAGGTAGATGTTGAGGGGAGAAATGTGCATGTTCAGGGCACTTTAGACGGGGAGCCCCTCATTGTACTGAACATTTATGTGCCTAATGTGGATGATCACTCATTTTATGATGGCATACCTGAGATTATAGGTGATGGGGTGGATGCGCCTATCATATGGGCGGGCGATTATAACTGTATCTTGGATGGCGAGAAGGATCGTCTCCCGCCTAGATTGGGGACTAAACCACTGATGACGAGATCTCTCGCAGAGGTAATGCACAATTTAGGGCTGTCATTCTAAGACGCATAACACATATAGTCGGCTGGATTGGTTTCTCTTGGGTGGACTGAACTGCTCAGATTCTGGGCATTAGTCATCTGGGCAGGTTTCTATCTGATCATACACCAGTGTTGATGCAGCTGCGGTGGGGACCCGATAATACTGGGTTAACACGTAGTTGTAAGATGCCTGCAGGTTTTTTGGAACATTCTGGGTGTCGTGATAAGGTGGCGGTGGCCGTCAAAGACTATTTGGACCTGAACTAGTCCACTACAGATTCTAGAGGTACGGAATGGGAGACACTGAAGGCGGTTGTGAGAGGGGCTTGCATCGGTACCGCATGTGGGGTGCGTAAACAAATGGAGCAAGAACTTACTGAATAGGAGGACAAGTTGGTGGCTTTGCAGTGTCAGACACCAATTACACGGGAGACTGAGAGGAAACAACTCCGGTTGTACAAGATGGTGAGCAGCTGTTGGGACACATTAAGCACTTAGAGCATATAGACAGCGTTTGCATAGGGAGGAGGACAAATTAGGTAAATTATTGGCATGGATCCTAAAACAGGAAGTGGAGAATCCCTCTTATTGTATATTAGGAATGCCAATGGTGAGATGATTACCAAGTGCAAGGATATACTTGAGGTATTGGTAGAGCATCTGCAGCGAGTGCAGAGGGCTGGTGCGTTAGTCCCAGATGATGAGTTGGTGGGGTTTCCACAGCTCATGCGGCTTCCGCGATAGGAACCGGAGTGTATGGAGGCTCTTGAGAATGCAATAACTGTTGAAGATGTGAGTGTGGCGGTGGAGGCAATGACGAAATCTAGGTCGTCGGGGTTGACGGGTTCCCGATTGAGCAATATTAAGCTTTCCCCTTTCTCTTGCAAGATAAATTGTTGGCAGTGTTTGAAGAGGGGCAACAGAGTGGCATCCTGCAGGAAACCATGTCCCAAGGCATTGTCTGTTTGATTCTTAAACATGGGGGGGATCCTGGTAATCCGTCCTCTTATCACCCGCTTACTATGCTGAATAGTGATGTGAAGATCCTTTGCAAAATATTGGCCACTAGGCATCGAGGAGTGATTCGAAGGTTGGTGCATGATGATCAATGTGGTTTTATTCCTGGTCGTGGCACGACACATAATTTATGTCGCTTGGCATATGTGCTGCATGAAACTGTGGGTGAGGAGGATGAACTGGCGCTAGTGTCATTGGACCTGGAGAAGGCCTCTGACCCAGTGGAATGGGGCTATCTACTGGCAGTGCTGCAAGGTATGCGGTTTGGCCCACAATTCTGTGCGTGGGTGATATTGCTATATACTGCACCCTCTGCGTGTGTTCGAGTGGGAGGAGAGCTCTCAGAATCATGGGAGATAGTCAGGGGAACTAGGCAGGGCTGTCCGCTTTCGCTGCTCCTCTTTGCCTTGGCGGTGGAGCCATTGGCGATCTGGATCCGAGAGGAGCTGGAACATTGGGGTATCCGGGTGGGGCAGACCACACATACTGTCTCCTTATATGCAGACGATGCGCTGGTGTATCCTCGTGAGCCCAGTGTTTCGGTGCCTGCATTGTTGCAGCTGTTGAAGGCTTTTGGGGCTGTATTGGGTCTTCAAGTGAATAGGAAGAAGTCACTCCTGTTCCCATTGGGTTCTCTCTGTGGTGCCCCCCAGGCGAGGTTACCAGTGGTGGGGCTCTGGTGGGAGCTCAAACTTTAGATATTTGGGTATTTGGGTAAACTCGCACTGTGGCAACCCATGAAAAGCATAATGTAGAACAAGTGGTTTCCAGCCTTGAGCACTCGGTACTGTTTTGGAATAGACTACCTCTCTCAGTGATGGGGAGGGCAGCTGTAGCCAAGATGGTGTTCTTACTAAGGTGTCGTTACCTGGTTCAGAACTCACTGTTCCCGCTGTCTTCTCAACTCTTTGATCGCCTAGACAGCTTGTTGATTTCATTGGTTAGGGCTGGGCGGCGTAGCAGGGTGGCATTGTCGACGCTGCAGAGGGAGATGGAAGAGGTAGGATTGGCAATCCCTAATATTAGATATTATTATTATGTGGCGCACTTACCACATGCTGCGAAGTGGATGACTGAGTCGGACAACTGGGAGAAGAAACTGTTTGTAGGAATGTTGGGTGGGAAGATGCTGGCGCATCTACTGATGTTGGGCGGCTGGTGTGAGTTAGATGTACTAAGGCCCATATTTATACTTTTTGACGCTAAACTGCGCTAACGCAGTTTAGCGTCAAAAAGTTTTGCGCCGGCTAACGCCATTCTGAAGCGCCATGCGGGCGCCGTATTTATTGAATGGCGTTAGCCGGCGCAAGCAGACCGGCGCTGCCTGGTGTGCACGAGAAAAACCACGTACACCAGGCAGCGCCGGCGTAGGGGGAAAATGGCGCATGGGCGTCTTAAAATGGGGCAAGTCAGGTTACGTCGAAAAAATCATCGTAACCCGACTTGCGCCATTTATTTTCGACGCCCATCCCCCATCAACATGACTCCTATCATTGTAAAGATAGGAGTCATGCCCCCTTGCCCAATGGCCATGCCCAGGGAATTTATGTCGCTTGGCATATGTGCTGCATGAAACTGTGGGTGAGGAGGATGAACTGGCGCTAGTGTCATTGGACCTGGAGAAGGCCTCTGACCCAGTGGAATGGGGCTATCTACTGGCAGTGCTGCAAGGTATGCGGTTTGGCCCACAATTCTGTGCGTGGGTGATATTGCTATATACTGCACCCTCTGCGTGTGTTCGAGTGGGAGGAGAGCTCTCAGAATCATGGGAGATAGTCAGGGGAACTAGGCAGGGCTGTCCGCTTTCGCTGCTCCTCTTTGCCTTGGCGGTGGAGCCATTGGCGATCTGGATCCGAGAGGAGCTGGAACATTGGGGTATCCGGGTGGGGCAGACCACACATACTGTCTCCTTATATGCAGACGATGCGCTGGTGTATCCTCGTGAGCCCAGTGTTTCGGTGCCTGCATTGTTGCAGCTGTTGAAGGCTTTTGGGGCTGTATTGGGTCTTCAAGTGAATAGGAAGAAGTCACTCCTGTTCCCATTGGGTTCTCTCTGTGGTGCCCCCCAGGCGAGGTTACCAGTGGTGGGGCTCTGGTGGGAGCTCAAACTTTAGATATTTGGGTATTTGGGTAAACTCGCACTGTGGCAACCCATGAAAAGCATAATGTAGAACAAGTGGTTTCCAGCCTTGAGCACTCGGTACTGTTTTGGAATAGACTACCTCTCTCAGTGATGGGGAGGGCAGCTGTAGCCAAGATGGTGTTCTTACTAAGGTGTCGTTACCTGGTTCAGAACTCACTGTTCCCGCTGTCTTCTCAACTCTTTGATCGCCTAGACAGCTTGTTGATTTCATTGGTTAGGGCTGGGCGGCGTAGCAGGGTGGCATTGTCGACGCTGCAGAGGGAGATGGAAGAGGTAGGATTGGCAATCCCTAATATTAGATATTATTATTATGTGGCGCACTTACCACATGCTGCGAAGTGGATGACTGAGTCGGACAACTGGGAGAAGAAACTGTTTGTAGGAATGTTGGGTGGGAAGATGCTGGCGCATCTACTGATGTTGGGCGGCTGGTGTGAGTTAGATGTACTAAGGCCCATATTTATACTTTTTGACGCTAAACTGCGCTAACGCAGTTTAGCGTCAAAAAGTTTTGCGCCGGCTAACGCCATTCTGAAGCGCCATGCGGGCGCCGTATTTATTGAATGGCGTTAGCCGGCGCAAGCAGACCGGCGCTGCCTGGTGTGCACGAGAAAAACCACGTACACCAGGCAGCGCCGGCGTAGGGGGAAAATGGCGCATGGGCGTCTTAAAATGGGGCAAGTCAGGTTACGTCGAAAAAATCATCGTAACCCGACTTGCGCCATTTATTTTCGACGCCCATCCCCCATCAACATGACTCCTATCATTGTAAAGATAGGAGTCATGCCCCCTTGCCCAATGGCCATGCCCAGGGGACTTCTGTCCCCTGGGCATGGTCATTGGGCATAGTGGCACGTAGGGGGGCACAAATCAGGCCCCCCTATGCCCAAAAAAATTATTAAAAAAAAAAACAAATACTTACCTGAACTTACCTGAATGTCCCTGGGGTGGGTCCCTCCAGCCTTGGGTGTCCTCCTGGGGTGGGCAAGGGTGGCAGGGGGGGTCCCTGGGGGCAGGGGAGGGCACTCTGGGCTCATTTTGAGCCCACTTGTCCCTTAACGCCATGCCTGACCCAGGCGTTAAAAAGCGGCGCAAATGCGCCGTTTTTAGCCACGCCCACTCCCGGGCGTCTCTTTTGCCCGGGAGTATAAATACCACGTAAAGGCCTGGGAGTCATTTTTTAGACGGGAACGCCTCCCTTGCATATCATTAACGCAAGGAAGGGGTTCACGCTAAAAAATGACGCACATTCCGGGAACTTTGGCGCTATACGCCTCTAACGCCATAGTATAAATATGGCGTTAGTTGGCGTTAGTTTAGCGTCGAATTTGCGTCGAAAAAAACGACGCAAATTCGGCGCAAACGGAGTATAAATACGGCCCTAAATTTGGTCAAAACTACTGCCTGGATATAGGAGCAGGCTGTCAAGAAAGTTCTCTGACTTGCCCTGTTTGACAGAGAATTAAAGATTTGGGACTTAGCCCCATTTATGGATATGGCTACCTTAATGTCAATGGAATGCTGGATGCTGGGAAGATGTGAAGTGGTGGGGGACTTATACCCCAACTGAGAGTTTATCTCATTCCCAGATGCTTGGGATACATTCAGATTGGGCTCAGGTCAGTTCTTGCAATATGCCAAAATGGAGAGTGTGGCTACTGAGATCTGGTGTGGGTTTCCGCTGGCCCCTTAGGCATCGTCGGAGTTGAGTGGGCTATTCAGTTGGGGTGAGGAGACCCATCTGATCACTCGGTTTTATAAAGCCCTTTGAGAGGATCAACCAGGTCCTAAGAGTGTTGCGCGCAGGGCATGGGAGCGTGAATTCAGAGAACCTATGGAAGATGTGGATTGGGCAGTGGCGTTAGCGCTGGCGGGTACGGTGTTCTGTAACAACAGGTTCAAACTATTACACTTCAACTTTGTGCACAGAACATAAATCACACCTGACCGTCTCAATAAGATTGACCCAGCAAGGGGGACGGGTTGTCCTAGATGTTGTGTGTTAAATACTTCCTTTCTACACTTGTCTTGGTCCTGTAAGATGGTACACTGATACTGGCAGGAGGTAATTGGTAGCGCAGAGGAGATAACGGGATTGGGGCTAGAAGTAACGCCTGTGACATTCCTTCTAGGAGTGGTGAGGAGGCCGTGGGGCACGAATATCCCATACAAACTCTCACAATTGACCTTGGTATTGGCCAAAGGTAAGGTGGCCATTGATTGGATGAGCGCCCGGTGCCCTTCCATCTCTTGCTGGATCTGAGATTTGATGGAATGGGGTGCTGCTGAAGAACACTATGGGCCATATTTATACTTTTTGACGCAAAACTGCGCTAACGCAGTTTTGCGTCAAAAAAATTTGCGCGGCTAACGCCATTCTGAAGCACCATGCGAGCGCCGTATTTAATCAATGACGTTAGCGGGCGTTAGCCGCCGGCGCTGCCTGGTGTGCGTGGAAAAAAACGACGTACACTAGGCAGCGCCGGCGTAGGGGGATATGGGGCTTGGGCGTCAAGAAATGGGGCAAGTCAGGTTGAGGCAATTTTTTCGCCTCAACCCGATTTGCGCCATTTTTTTTCACTCCCAAAACCCATAGAAATGACTCCTGTCTTAGCAAAGACAGGAGTCATGCCCCCTTGCCCAATGGCCATGCCCAGGGGACTTCTGTCCCCTGGGCATGGCCATTGGGCATAGTGGCATGTAGGGGTGCTTACCTTAATGTCCCTGGGATGGGTCCCTCCAGCCTTGGGTGTCCTCCTGGGGTGGGCAAGGGTGACAGGGGGCGTCCCTGGGGGCATGGGAGGGCACCTCTGGGCTCCTTCAGAGCCCACAGGTCCCTTAGCGCCTGCCTTTTGCAGGCGCTAAAAAACGGCGCAAAAGCGGCCGTACGTCATTTTTTTTTACCCGCCCACTCCCGGGCGTGAATTTTGCTCGGGAGTATAAATCCGACGCACATGCCTTGGAGTCGATTTTTTAGACGGGAACGCCTACCTTGCATATAATTAACGCAAAGTAGGTGTCCACGCTAAAAAATGACGCTAACTCCATGGACTTTGGCGCTAGACGCGTCTAACGCCAAAGTATAAATATGGAGTTAATTTTGCATCAAAATTGCGTAAAAAAAAACGACGCAATTCCGGCGCAAACAGAGTATAAATATGCCCCAATATGCGTATGACACTGAGACATGCGGGGGCACTCACGGAAGTGATTGCACGGGGGACATTATTGGACCGGTTCACTGGTGTGGAAGAGTTAAGTACAGAGGGGAGTACGGTTGAGGATGACTGATTAAGTGCACCTTGTTTTGATTAGAGAAGTGACAACCAACTGTGGTGAGATTGTATCTCCGCGATTCTTAAGATATGTAAGACTTGGTCTCAGGTTGATCCCTCTTGGGTGGGCAGATGGAGAGTAATTTCTGCCACAGTGGGTGTTATAAATTCTTATTCCAGACCGTGTGCTTGATCCGTCCGATAGTAATGTGATAAAAAAAGACTGTAATCTTTTGCATTGATACGCACTGAACTGTAATGTTTTTGTTGGTTATGCTTTCTAAACTCAATTAAAACAGAGTTATCAAAAAAAATCATTTGCACATTAATCTGTGAGTATAATTATGTAAAGACTAAACAAATTATCAAGAAAATCTCAGCTCTCACAATCCCTCCTCTGATGATTATATATGTCATCACACAAAAACCCAAAATAAATGTATTTATTTCATTTCACAATTCAGAATCTTGATTCATAAACCTTTTTATAAATTTTCTTTCACCTTCAATTTTTCCCATAAAATCTTTCCATTTGAACATCTCCCTCCTGTGTTTCTTTTCAAATCTTTTTCTTTTAATTATTTGAAATATTTTATATATTCCCCAAATTCCAATTAGACAAAACACAATAATCGAACTCCATTTGACTAATTTTAATATAATACCTTCTCCCAAGTCGCCAAGCCAATTTCCCACTGAAGCAATTCCTTTGTCAGCTTTTTCCCAGACAGTAGTTTCAGTTAATTATTTTAGTTCTGTTTTATTTTTTGTTAAATTGTTAATCAAACCTCTAACTGATTTACTATTGTCCGGTATGTATAAACAACAGAGACGCGGACCAAGTAATTTGCGAACTCCCCCCTCTTTTGCTAAAAGAATGTCTAACGCAATGCGGTTCTGAAGAGTCATTGCTCTTGTAGCAGCCATTTCAGTAGGAGAATAGCTCCTGAATAATCCGTTAGCATGTTATCCACAACTGTAGACAACTTCTGTATTTTTATTGAATTCAGAACAACTCCCACTGAAGGAATCATTGCTCCAAATATGTCTTCCACAATGCCATAAACGGATTCTCGCTTGTGTCTCGTTTGAATTTCAGTAAATTTAGGAAACTTACTTAAGCATTGTAGCTGGTACATTTTCAAAAATACCCTTCAAATATAATTTACACCAGGCACCAGAGGGTCCTGACCATTTAACATAAAATTCCATTTACTCTGAAACAAAAACATGTCTACATTCACTCGTACCCACATATATTCTATCAAAGTAACTTTGTGGCCTTTATATACAAAGCTTTCTTACATTATGTGCATCTAATGTTAACTTCCCTTGTTTAGTGATGTCAGTGAAAGCATGATCAATCCCAGGTCTACGGTGAACTACTTCCTTATCTATCTTAGCTTTGATTGCTCTTCTCCTGTTTTCTGTGTCATCTAGAAACTTCTTTTCTACTGGTGATAGTAAACAGGTAAGGTTGTTACAATTCCCAGACGCAGTTCCAAAGGTTAATGTAGGTTTAAAGAAACCCCTTACTAAAACCATGTCATTTTCTTTTGCTACTCTACTTAAATATCTAATTATAGGTTCAAAAGAAAATACTACATCATAGATTGAAAAGAAATATTGAATATATTTCTGGTTATAGAATCGTGTTAGTAAAAGACTACAACTTTTAGCATACGTAAGCGGTAAACTATGATAAGCAATTCCCTCCTCAACAGAGGCTGGAATCTCCATACAGTCATAACAAACTTTCACATCCATTACATCAACATACTCACGCAATAAATGATAGAAGACATTAGAAGAAACTTATTTTTCTTCATATAAGAATTTATCGTCAATTTTAAACCTATCTATGGCTGAAAGAATAGTAGTAGACTCTAAAGGACTAATAGTGTTTCTACAGTATGATTGGCTCAATTCGTCTCAAAAACAATCACACTCACAATCAGTAACAAACATACTATTGCACAAACAATTGCTAAACCAATAGCTATACATTTACGAAGACTATTCTTAGTGCGATTACTAAAGATTCCCATGGTCTGCAAAGAATCAAAAAGTAGACGTAAACAAAAACAGAATTATGGCTATGCAGCAAAAATCAAAAACAAAAAAAATTTTTTTTTCAAAAATCTTCAATTTTTTATCTTCAATCCCTCCTAATTTTTGTGTTTTTTTCTTTCAACAGTTCATTCACACTATCAGGATTCTTCTTGTCAAGATTCAGTAAAAATGTGTCAAATCAGTTTAGCAGCTTGTCAAGCCAGTTATCAAAATCTCTTTAGGTACAACTTCTCTTTTCATTCACTTTTAAAAAATTCAGCTTTAGTCTTATATTTTCTCTTCACGTATAAAAATATAAACTAGGAATGTCACTGTCAAAAAAAAATTCAAAAATTCTTCTTGCCATTCAGGATCAAAATATCTTTGAGTTGCAATTCTCATTCTTTTCACTCTCTGACTACTACCAGCTTCTTCTTCACTGAGATCGTCTCCTTCGTTTAACTTGTTTTCTTCTTGAATTGGTGGAACCACGTTTATCTTCCCTGATTCTGAGCTTTTCTCTGGCCAGTTGTCACCTTTCAAAGGTCTTCTTGTTAACACTCTTTTCAGAATCAAACTCTTCTCCTTCGATGTTCCCCCAACTGGTTCAGGATGAGTCAAACCCTCTTGGCTTCGATCTGTCTCAACTCCCTTTCAATTGGGGTCAGTCACTTGTTCAGTCTGGTTCATCAGACCACCTGCTTCTTAGGACACCCTGCTCTGAACAGTGCTTCTCTTGACCGGTACTCTCTCATTCTCTTTGGACCGGGTTCTTTTGCTACTTCATTCGTTGATTCACCATCCTCTTCCAAGGTACTCTGATACAGGAGTAGGTTTATTGATTGGAACTCTTTCAGGTACGGTCTCCAGTTCCTCTCTCTTGTCCTTGAATACGCATAGCTGCAGGTAATCTCAACAGCTCTTCTTCTTGCTCTGTTGGATTTTTCACTTTCCTAGTGTGGCTTGCATGCACCCAGTTCGCAAGTCCTGCACACTTCATGGCTGTAGTTGTGATTAGTATCACCTGGTACGGTCCTTTCCACCTTGGCTCCAAGCACGACTTCCTCACATAATATGACGACCCAATCACCAGCCTTCAGGTTGTGTCCTTGACCTAGAGATTGTTGAGGTGTGGTGGCTTCCACCTGATGAGAAAAAGATCGAACCACATCAGCTAGACATTTGCAGTAGTCTAATACCATGTAATCTGTAATATTTATAAGTGCGTTTGCAGGTACTGCTGGTAGTCTCGTAGCTCTACCCATGAGGATTTCATGGGGTGATAATCCTGTTTTCCTGTCAGGAGTGCTTCTCATTGACATTAGAACCAACGGCAAAGCATCTGTCCATTTCAGGTTCATAGATTCACACATCTTTCCCAGTCTGGATTTAAGAGTTCCATTCATCTGCACTATGAGTCCTGAGGCTTCTGGGCGGTAACTACAATGGAGTTTCTGCTCAATGTTTAAAGCTGAACGTAGCAACTTAATCACTTCATTGTTGAAGTGGCTTCCTCTATCGGATTCCAAAGAGACCAGGAAACCGAAATGTGGAATTAACTCTCTAAGCAGTAAATTTGCTACTGTGAGACTAACATTTCTCCTTGTAGGGTAAGCCTCAATCCAGTGATTGGAAATGCACACAATCACCAACACATACTTCAAAACAGCACATGCAGGCATCTCAATTAAACCCATTTGCATTCTGCTAAATGGTCCTCCTGACATGCCAATATGTCCCATATTGACCACTGTCCCTTTGCCAGCGTTCATTTGTTGACAAACGATGCATCTATGGCAAACTGCATCGCCAACTTGTCCAAACTTTGGATTAAACCAGTGTTGCCTAAAACATCGAGCCATTGCATCTCTCCCTATGTGTGCTTGACCATGATAGTATCTAGCCATTGAGTCAGTAGACTACTCAGCAGAACTACCTTCCCTTCTCCTGTCACCCAGACATCATCCTCCCTCTGGACACATTTAAGTTTGATCCAATCGTTGCGCTCTTCTTTAGAAACATTATCTTGTAGAGCCTTCAGCTCTTCCAAAGTATCAATAATTTCCATAGTAAAATTTGTATAAACGTCATAATTTTCCCAATTTCCTTTGAAAGATATGCCATTCAAGGCACAGAAATTCGCAACTTGATCTGCATTTGCATTTCCCAATGACACGTAATCCTAAAACATCTGGTGTGCACTGTATTTCACCATAGCAACTTTGTCTGGCTTTTGAACAGCTTGTAATAGCTCATTAAGTTTCTCACCATTTCTTACCGGTAAACCAGGAGAAGTTAAGAAACCTCTCTGTGACCATATTTGGCCAAAGTCATGCACAATGCCGAATCCCTATTGACTATCTATGTAGATTGTCACTTTCATCTCACTCAAGATATGCATTCTCTAGTAAGAGCCACCAATTCTGCTACTTGTGCAGAAAACACTCCTTGAAGCCATGAAGTTTCCAGTATGCCAGTGATAGTACATACTGCATATCCTGCTCTCAAAGTGCCTACATTATCTCTCAAGCAGGAACCATCAACAAAAATAATTTGATCATTTTTCTTCCAGGTAGGTGTCTCTAATGTCTGCTCTGAGTTTTGCACATAACTCTGTAATTTCCAAACAATCATGTTCAGAATCATCCAATTTATCTGAACCAATATTTTCAATCGGAAGTCAAGTTGCTCAGTTAAGCACTGCACATCTCTTGATCTTTATATTTGGAGAGCCCAAGATTGTGGTCTCATATCGCGTCAGTCTAGAACTGGTCAGATACTGAAGGCCTGATTTATACTTTTTTAGCACTGCATTTGCGTCATTTTTTTACACATAAGCGGGACAAACGTACAAAATATAATTGAATTTTGTACGTTTGTGGTGCTTTTGCATCAAAAAATGATGCAAATGTGGTGCTAAAAAAAGTATAAATCAAAACATGAGTCTTTGAGGTTATCTGTCTGCTGATACCATTCCACTGGTTTCTCTCTCAACCTGGGGTAATTGTTTATAAATGACAAAATATCACTTCTGCTCCAAGGTACATGTACAAAATTCCCTCCAAGAGTCTCTTTCATTAGCAACATTTTTACTGGTTCTTTTGTTTGCTTTACATCTACCAGAGGCGTATCTGAACCTTTCCTCGGCCTTTCTCTTTTCTTGACCCACCTGCCTTCCCATTTTTCTGATGCTCTTCAGATTTGTACTCTTTCATGTAACTCTCAAGATGTGTTTTCATCTCTGCAGACCTCATGTGTTCAAAATCCTCTCCTTATCCCTTCAAGAAGTTCACCTGCTTCTATTGACAATCTCATTTTGTTTAAAACTTCATTTCCTTTACTTTGATTCTCTGGGCCTTTTGAAACACTCAAATCTTCTAACCATTTCATTATCTGCTGTGCAGTCAGACCCTTTAATAAAATATTATTGGGCTGAACACTCTGTAACTGCTGCTGCATTGGGCTCACACAGTGAGGTGTTAACAGTCTGCTCTCCCGGCCACTGCATGATCCAGTTATTTCAGCATGTCTAACAGGAGTCAAAGCTATTAAAGATCTTGACTTGTTTAGAGGCTGGCCTATGGATGACATTAATCCAATGTTTCTGAGAGAGCGTAGCTTATATAACCTATATTAACATGAAATGATTATGAATTAAGGTGTGATACTGGCGCATAGAAAACTATAATAATAGCAATTTTGCTTAAACGTGCACTTGAATTATGACCACGATGAGTGGCCACCAATATATACGCAAACTAATAATGATGATCAAAATGTTTATGTTACGTTCAAATGAGCTTATACTAACATTTGCGTTATTAAATCTGTATTGAAAACCTCATAGGCCTTAAGTTAGCATGAGATGCAGCTTAGCTGTTTGGCTCTCATATTAAATGCATTTTTCTATTTTTTAGTGTGCTGACTCACAAAGGGCCATGACCCTGTTTGTTCTTTTCCTTCGAACTTAGAAGATGAATGTAACCATGTAGATTCGTTTCCCACTGCTTCTCATCGTCTTGAAAACTAAGGGGCATATTTATACTCTGTTGGCGCCGGATTTGCGTTGTTTTTATTTACCCAAATCCGACGCAAAACTAACTCCATATTTATACTTTGGCGTTAGACCCGTCTAGCGCCAAAGATCTAGGAGTTTGCGTCATTTTTTAGCGTGGACACCTTCCTTGCGTTAATGATATGCAAGGTAGGCGTTCCCATCTAAAAAATGACTCCGAGGCATGTGCGCCGTATTTACACTCCCGGGCAAAAATGACGCCCGGGAGTGGGCGGGTCAAAAAAAATGACGTCCAGCCGCTTTAGCGTCATTTTTTAACGCCTGGTCAGGGCAGGCGTTAAGGGACCTGTGGGATCGGAAGGAGCCCAGAGGTGCCCTCCCATGCCCCCAGGGACACCCCCTGCCACCCTTTCCCACCCCAGGAGGACGCCCAAGGATGGAGGGACCCATCCCAGGGAACTTAAGGTAAGTTCAGGTAAGTATTTTTTTAAAATTTTTGGGTGGCATAGGGGGGCCTGATTTGTGCCCCCCTGCATGCCACTATGCCCAATGGCCATGCCCAGGGGACATAAGTCCCCTGGGCATGGCCATTGGGCAAGGGGGCATGACTCCTGTCTTTGGTAAGACAGGAGTCATTTAAATGGGGGTTGGGAGTCAAAAAAAATTGCGCTAATCGGGTTGAGGCGAAAATTTTGCCTCAGCCTGACTTGCCCCATTTTTTGGCGCCCAAGCTCCATTTTCCCCTACGCCGGCGCTGCCTGGTGTAAGTCATTTTTTTTGACGCACACCAGGCAGCTCCGCCGGCTAACGTCATTCCATAAATAAGGCGCCCGCATGGCGCTTTGGAATGGCGTTAGCCGGCGTTAAATTTTTTGACGCACAACTGCGTTGGCGCAGTTGTGCGCCAAAAAGTATAAATACGGCCCTAAATGTTATAAATGAATTGAAAAAGTGTAGATTAATGTAATGTACAAGGTCATTCAAACCAGTGAAGACAATGGAACTGCTGACCAAAAGATGTGCAAAGAATTACAGAAGGATGAAATCACACCGGACGTGCCATTTCTGAAGACGTCAATTACGAAGACCAATCAAAGACTTGTAAACCAATATGGGGTGAAGATTAGGATTACCTAATGTTTAATTTGATAGGTTAAAGATAACGGGGTATAGCGAATGTCCAATAGAATTTTGGGGGAATGTACTACGAAAAAGGGATAAAAACCCATGTCACAGAAAGGTCATTTAGGTGGGTTAGGGAATGCTATTGATTTTATCCAGAAAATCTGTCACTCTGTTTGGTGACTTGGGATTTTATTAAAACCATCCTTGCTCTTAGTTTGTCCATTTACACTTTACCTCCTTATGAGGGAAGTGCCCTTTTCCCCAGAAGCTGGGTTCTGACTGATGGCGATTTGACTGATGTCCTGAAGACGAAGACTGAACCTGTGCGCTGACCTAATCCTTGGAGGGTAATTATGACAATGCATTTTGTAACTTGTCTGTTTGCTTTTCCTTTCTAGGTACCAACTGCTTGGTTTTGATAGAGACCATAGCTAGATGTTTTCCAAATTGGTGTTTAAATTGTTTTGCATGAAGCCCAACATGCTAATGCCAATCAGTGGTTCGGACAGGTGTTCACCAAAACTGACGTAAATAGACCAACGTCCGAGACTATGCTTTGTTGAACTGACGCGACATTGACACTCTGCTAAACTTTGATCTATGTTCACGCCGTGTTATGTTCTGATGTTTGTAATTCTCGTTTTAATGCAATCTTATCAGATTTGCCATATTGTGACTATGCTATTATGTTTCTTGGTGTTGAGATTAACGCATTTGCTACTAGATTGTAATTAATAGGGAATAAAATTCATAAATTCTACTAAACAAGGTGTGGTTATTTATGGCTGAAAGGTCATGGTAGTGTCTTTGAATTGATTAATGACTTTGACTAAAGTGAAATGCATTGTTGTGATAAATATTGATAGATATATTGATTAGCTATCTCATCCTACGGTGTCTCTCAACTGGGTCAAAAGATTCATTGGCCTAAAACGAGTCCTGATGTGTAATAAAATATCATAAAGGGACGTGTTCACAGTTCCATTCTGACTTTGAACTCCTTGATTCGCTACACCCCTGTTGCCCTGCATTTATAAAGGCATAGGTGGACCAAATGTAATTGGTACTGAAATCGCATGTGGGCTTCTAGTTTCTACATTCTGAGACTGCATTATTCCTGTATTCTGCATCTGTGGTAACAATATCAGAGTCGGCTCTTTCTGAATCAATCTCAGCTCCTGTGGATTCTGACCCAAAGATAATACTAAATTAGTAGTTGTTTTCACAAGCTGTCTATTGTCTGTTGACTGATAAAAGCTACTGTGCATCGGTATTTGCACTAAAGGACTAGTCTGTCCTGAGCTCTGTAACTCTGATTCATTGTAGAATTAACTCCTACAGAACTCTCAGTTGTGTTCTGGTCACTCTGAACTGAACTCTGTGTCACTACAACTGGTATTGGTGCAGTAGGATTTATACCACTGATACTTGAACCTTCTTGAGTCACATATGGTGGTGAGTGATTTCTCAAAATCTGTGTAATAAGCTCATCATCCTCTGATTCATCATCGTTAAACAAAACCCTTTTAGGCTCTTTTGATGTCTGCTCTTCAAATGCTGAAGAACTTTTTTTTTAGACTTCTTTGAAAACGTATTTGTCTCTTTCTCATTGTCTGTTGACATTGCTGGAAACAATCTAACAACTTGTAAGGTATTGAGGGGCATATTTATACTCCGTTTGCGCCGAATTTGCGTCGTTTTTTTGACGCAAAACTAACTCCATATTTATACTTTGACGTTAGACGCGTCTAGCGCCAAAGTTCATGGAGTTAGCGTCATTTTTTTGCGTGAACACCTTCCTTGCGTTAATGATATGCAAGGTAGGCGTTCCCGTCTTAAAAAATGACTCCGATGCATATGTGTCGGATTTATACTCCCGGGCAAAAATGACGCCCGGGAGTGGGCGGGTCTAAAAAACCCGCATTAGCGCCGGATTTTAGCGCCTGGGTCAGGGCAGGCGTTAAGGGACCTGTGGGCTCAGAATGAGCCCAGAGGTGCCCTCCCCTGCCACCAGGGACACCCCCTGCCACCCTTACCCACCCCAGGAGGACACCCAAGGATGGAGGGACCCACCCCAGGGACATTAAGGTAAGTCCAGGTAAGTATTATTTTTTTTTTTTTTTTGTGGCATAGGGGGGCCTGATTTGTGCCCCCCTACATGCCACTATGCCCAATGACCATGCCCAGGGGACAGAAGTCCCCTGGGCATGGCCATTGGGCAAGGGGGCATGACTCCTGTCTTTGCTAAGACAGGAGTCATTTCAATGGGGGATGGGCGTCGTAAAAAAATGGCGCAAATCGGGTTGTGGCGATTTTTTTGCCTCAGCCTGACTTGCACCATTTGTGGACGCCCATGCGCCATTTTCCCCCTACGCCGGCGCTGCCTGGTGTACGTCGTTTTTTTTAACGCACACCAGACAGCGCCGGCGGCTAACGCCGGGTAACGTCATTCAATAAATACGGCGCCCGCATGGCGCTTCAGAATGGTGTTAGCCGGCGCTAATTTTTTGGACGCAAAACTGCGTTGGCGCAGTTTTGCGTCAAAAAGTATAAATATGGGCCTGAGTCTCCACTGTCTCTGCTCACTGTATCATCTAGCATCTGCTAGTGACTTTTCTGCCTTTCTCATTCTGTCAAATTGCAAAGACTGTTTTTGTCTATCTACTAGCTCCCAAATCACTAAGGCTTCAAACTGAGCTGGTCTGGGTGGAGGTCTTAGATCATACATCTCCTGTCTCAAATTCTCAAATTACTTATATCATTTTCAGGAAAAGCTAAACAGCGTTCCTTCTTTGTGATCCTAATCCAGTGTTTTAACCAAAGACATACTCCGGTACCTTTCTCCTCAATTGCGATACATGCCGGAGTACCTTCTGACAGACAAATTTCTCCTTCCCTTGCCGGAATATACTCATCTCCCCTAAGAGCCCTTTTAAAAACTTTGAAAAACTTCATTTTCCAAATTTTATTTCAAAAATCGATAATCAGGAAGTGACTACAATCCCACACTCCGCTTCAACTCACTTCTCATCCAATCACGCTTCACCATTGTCCACCAATCTGTGCGCAATCCTTCTCACTAACCACCCTATCTCAGTGTGGCACAAAACTGACATCACGCTTACACTCAGATGCTGGCAAAGTCTTACGGCTTGTCCTCCTAAACTCAAAAACACTCGAACCTTGTGCAAAAAGTAATGGTGAGCATTTCTTCAAAACCAAGGAAACACAAATGTGTCTATTTACTACAGGTAGGGTAACACAATTGCTTCAGGAACCTTCTAAATTTCACTGTTGGTTTACGCTTTTGCAATTCATCTTTTTTTTCAGTTCCCCAGATTTGCAAGCAAAATTCAACCTGCAAATTTCACCCTCAGCTGATCAATGGAGAAAGTCCTGGTGCAAATAGAACTCGCCAAATCTCAGTCGAAAACTCCCAAGCACTCAATTTAACTCGAAAACTCGACTTACCAACCACGCCCGATTGGTCTATTAAATAGGCAAATTACAACAAAAAAACAAGTGTCTCATTACACTTTTCAATATACTCTGGAGTCTTAGACTGCTCCTGTTAGGTCTGTCTTATCAATAACCACGTGGACAATTTTTCCCGAGCACTAAGCATCACACACATGTGAAGTTTGATGACTTCCCATACTCACATACTTCAGAGTATGCCAACTCTCCTTTTTAACATTATTTCTTTTTCTCGAGTACGCCAACTCCCATAAATCTCACAGACAATTCAATCAACTGCATTTAGCTAAAGCTGTGCAAGGGCATATTCTACTCACTCAATCTAACAATGGAATGCTGAGAACATTCTCTACCAACCTAGGGAACTTCCAAGGATCGGGGAAAGTCACTTTAGGCATTTAGCAATTCATTTTATCAAATTTAAACAACACTTCAAAAATTTTTTTAAAATCAAAACATACCAATTCATTTTCACACTTTATGATGCAAGCAATGACATCATCAAAAAAGGTATGTAACCGAACTCTGCTACCAAAACTGTTGACGTGGAGCAACCCTAGCTATATTTTAGTCACAAGAGACCAGATAGTGGATTTCATACACAAGGTCGATGAACTGAACTGAATCTGTTTTAGAGAAAATGTCATTCGAAATATGTCATAAACATCATATATAACATATGAAAATCTATTCAACTTCAATAATCACAATAGTTTTTTAAGAAGTTAATGATTTATTTCCCTATATTAACAACCCTAAAGTCACGAAAATAATTCTCAAACACAAATGATACATATAGAGCAGTGGTTCCCAACCTGTGGTCCGCGGACCCCCAGGGGTCCTTGACACATTCCCAGGGGGTCCGCAGGCCTGGGCTGGGAAGAAGGCACTTTTCCAGCTGGGGCCTCTGACAAACATGTACGTGCGTGTTTTTATATTTATTACTTTCTTTGTTGAGCAGTTTTAAATGGAATGCAAAGCTCCTTGTACTTCAAAAATAAAAGTGTCAAGCTAACTCAAGTGATTAATGTATCTGCTGGAGAGAGATGGGAGTTTTGTGCAGTGGCAGTTTTGACTCAAAGGTAGCGCAGATGGTTAATATGCCTGCTGCAAAGAATGTGTATCATGCAAAAACCAGTATTTTATGAGCATGGCACAGTGGGTTACTGCTTTTGTCACAGAGATTCTTTTGTTACTATGCAGTTCATAATCATAATTTAGCACAGTGAGCTGTGAACTGCCATTAAAGAGCTGCATACAAACCGCATGGCACAAATTAGAAAGTTTTTTTTTTCCTAGTCTTTCATTTTCCTTATGCTGCTAAAAGAGGTTTGCTTGTGTAGAAATACATTCTTATTGCTAACGCATTGCTCAATTTGTGCTTGTTGTTTCTGGTGCTGAGCACCGGCACTTATTTTTGAGGGCCGGGGCTTATTCTTCTGCCTCAAGCATTTGTTACGAGCAAAAATCACATATGGGAAAGACAGAGGAAGGGAAAAACAAAAAAGTGTCACAAAGGGAGAAAGTAGAAAGCTGCTAGAGTGAGCTGAAGTGACAGGGAGTGGCTTTATATGGATTGAAGAGGCCCAAGATGGTTCAGGATTATGCTGCCTCAGGATTCCGTGTACCCACATTTAATTGCAGCAGCCGCATGTTTAAGAGGAGGGCTTTGGGCACCGGGACATTTTTATTTACAAATTAAGCACTGTGCTAACGTCATCGCTAATCACTGTGCTGTGTTCTGAATTCTAAGTTTGTGCTTCTCCGGACCAAGCATGCTTAGAAAATATCTACCAGTGTGGATGACTTGAATCCTACACCTTGTAGTCCCCTGTAAAGTGCCCTGACACCCTACAGTGGTATGAGAGGTGCTATAAAACAAATGAAGTACATGTGAAAGAGAGGCTAGGGAGAGATGAGAAGCCCTTATGGTTTACTTAATTTCTGCTTCACTTATTTATGTGAAAAAGCTTTCTCAAATCTAGCATCCCTAAAAATTAAAAACAGAAATTGCTCCGGGAATGTAGAATCTGATCTGAGGATTCACCTTTTCTAAATAGAACCCAACATTGAAAAGGTAGTTGCCGAGATGCAGCGTCAACCTTACCAATAAAATGTTTCGATTTTTGCATCTTTTTTCAATATAAAAGAATTTTATCTTTAGTAATATGAGTATTTGTTTGGTGTGTACTTGTTATATTTTTTGAGAATTACTGTTTTAATGTTTGAAAATTAAATCGTACAAATTGCTGGGGGTCCCTGGCTTCCAGTAATCATTCATTGGCGGTCCTCAGGAGTCAAAAGGTTGGGAACCACTGATATAGAGAAACAACAAAGGCTGATTCGAACACCCGGATATATCTAAGTTTAATCAATATAAAAAGGCAAACTATCTCAATGGTTACTCCACAAAATCATAGCAACAGAATCTGAACAAGCGAAATATATCTGATAATGATAAGACACAACAATATCAATGACAATTCATGAGCATGTGATTAACACCTCACTAACCACTAATTAGCATCAACATGTTGGGCTTCATGTAAAAGTTTTAGTAACACAAATTTATAAAACATCTAGCTATGGCGCTATCAAAAATATGCAGCAGTAATTAAACATTTGTAGCTGGTACCTGAAAAACAGACAAATAACAATTCACAGCTCATACATTTACCAAATCACTACGGTAGTCAGCAACGTCTACTTCGTCAATGGGACAGCAACATCAGGCACCAACATCAGGACAGGAACAGGTATAAGGGTAGGGGTGGTGGTTTAGAACTTGGACTATAATATACACTAAAACATCTAAGAATAAGTTCAATATTGAACAGACATAAACTAATATAGTACCAAAATGTCAATAGACTATCTGGAAAACATGAAGGGGCATATTTATACTCCGTTTGCGCCGAATTAGCGTCGTTTTTTTCGACGCAAATTTGGCGCAAAACTAACGCCATATTTATACTTTGGCGTTAGACGCGTCTAGCGCCAAAGTATGGGCAAATAGCGTCATTTTTCTGCGTGAACGCCTTCCTTGCGTTAATGAGATGCAAGGAAGGCGTTCCCGTCTAAAAAAATGACGGCGACGCAAATGCGTCGTATTTATACTCCCGGGCAAAAATCACGCCCGGGAGTGGTCGGGTCAAAAAACCCCGCATTTGCGCCACTTTTTAACGCCTGGGTCAGGGTAGGCGTTAAGGGGCCTGTGGGCTCAAAATGAGCCCACAGGTGCCCTCCCCTGCCCCCAGGGACCCCCCCTGCCACCCTTGCCCACCCCAGGAGGACACCCAAGGATGGAGGGACCCATCCCAGGGACATTCAGGTAAGTTCAGGTAAGTATAAATTTCTTTTTTTTGTTTTTTTTTGGGTGGCATAGGGGGGCCTTATTTGTGCCCCCCTACATGCCACTATGCCCAATGACCATGCCCAGGGGACATAAGTCCCCTGGGCATGGCCATTGGGCAAGGGGGCATGACTCCTGTCTTTACTAAGACAGGAGTCATGTAAATGGTGTCTGGGCGTCGTTAAAAATGGCGCAAATCGGGTGGAGGCGATTTTTTGCGTCAACCTGACTTGCACCATTTTTAAGACGCCCTAGCGCCACTTTTCCCAACGCCGGCGCTGCCTGGTGTACGTGGTTTTTTTCCACGCACACCAGGCAGCGCCGGTCTGCTTGCGCCGGCTAACGGCATTCAATAAATACGGCGCCCGCATGGCGCTTCAGAATGACGTTAGCCGGCGCAAAATTTTTTGACGCTAAACTGCGTTAGCGCAGTTTAGCGTCAAAAAGTATAAATACGGGCCGAAATGTCAAAGTGACAGATCATACATAATAGAATCTCTAGAACTCAGGATACACGAGAACCCCAAACAAGAATGACCCACAATACATGGTGACTGATCATTAAATTAAACTTGTTGAATGAAAATGATTGGATAAAGCATGAGGTAAGAAAGTTATGACCAATCAGAACTTTAACAGTTATCAAAATTATACAATTAGGTCACTCCAAACGCTTCTATTTGCTGTTATTTCATTGACGAAATCTAAACTGATACATTTTGTATTTTGTACTTCCTCTTCTCCAGCCTCATCTGTGGATCCATTGCTTTCACTCCACCAGAATACAAAGTCAGAGGAAAACGATTACAAAATATGTTACCACGCCATTTTCTTTTCCCTCGAGGAAAGACATACATATTAAAAACATATCTTCAAACAATGAAGTCAGTCAGACTACGAAACACACTAGAAACATTTTATACAGCTTGCATTACACAATCATCATGCATCTGCTTCTACTTCAGTCTACCTGAGGCCACTAAATACACATTTAATTCTGACATTTATTTTAGTTAAGAAACACACTCTTTGGTAAAGACAGAATAATTTCATCAGCTTAAGTTAGCATGAAGAACAGAATATAAGCCTTACACTTGATGGTGGCCATTCAATTAGTCACATTTCTCGTAAACACAGTATTATTATTAAATTAATTTTCACATTAATCTGTGAGTATAATTACGTAAAGACTAAACAAATTATCATGGAAATCTCTGCTCTCACAGTCCCTATGGGGAGATGCCATAATGTAATTGATGTGTTTCTCCACCATGCTCCAGGTTAAAAAGATAAAAACAGCCAAAGGTAATGAGTCATCCTGGTGCCCAGAACTGGTCCGTTCAGCAGACGCTTATACTTCCAGCACCTCCTTCAGAACCTCCTCCAGAAGAAGACTGTCTTCTGAGACAAGACTGCCTAAACAAGGATTTTTTCATGTTACTCCCTGTAATGAATATGCTTGATATTCTGCTTTTCACAGACAAAGGTCGCCCACAGACTGAAGCATTCCATCATCTCCACTGACCAAGGGCTTACACTGATAGTCTAACTACTGGTTCAGTCTGAGCCTTCCTTGAATTGTGAACACATGGGAGTGAGCTGGAAAAAAATAATCGCTCTCACACCTTGAAAACATTGATAAACTGTGCTATGTTTAATCTGCATTCAGCCCTTATTTGGGTGCTGAATCTGTAATTGTGCGTTGCCATCTGAGAGCAGAATCCACAGTACTAGGCGTAAGAGAAGAGTTGCTCGGAGCCAGAAGGCAGCTGTGTGCCCTGATGTTTCTAGCTTTTGTATGTTCTTTGACAGAAATGACAGCAAACACCTGCACAATCCTGTGGCTTCATATACTGCCAAGGGTGACATTATGCTTACCTGGTTCACTCCCTTTATCACTGATTACATTTGCTAGGTCTAGCTGAGCTCCACCCTGTCAGCTTCCACACCATAATGTGCAGGATCCCTCAAGGATGGACAATCAACCAATCATCTTTAGCCTCAGCATGGGCAACTGGCTCAAATCCTTAACGCAGGAAAAAAAGAAAGTTTAACCCACTTCCTATCAAGGTTCCAACAGGAATCCTAGAAAAATATATAATAAACATTGAGCACAGAGATTGTTTGTAAATATGCAAACATGAAAAGTCAAATTATATGCAAGGGAAGATAAATAACTGTATTATTATTTCTCAAAACGTACCTACTAATTAGATATATATACACTCTAAAGTAAAAAAATGGCAAAAATCTCTCTCTACCTTCATTCATACTCAGTTACACCTCACTCATCCATCAATAAAAAATACATTAAAAAAAGGACAAATACTTAAATAATATACCTGTCAACACATGTTGTTTAGGAGGAAACACAGGAGTCCATTAAATCATACATATATGTAGATCAGTGTCTATCAAAAACCACAAATGTTTCTCCAATTCAAAATATTCTTTCAAAAGTTATTTTTACAATCCTCATATGTTCCTTTACGTTGTAAGTTGTAGATATCCAGTAATACAAATTCACAGTCCAGGAAATTCCAAGTTCCTCCTCGTGAACAGACGCGCTGATGTAAGTTTCGGTGTAAAGTAGCCAACAGGTCACACACCTTAGTCAGGGCGCAAATTAATTGTCCATGGTATATGAAATGTATAAAGAGAGAAAATTTCCATCCATAGAGTCAATATTTAAATGAATTGATAAGAAAACGATAAATAAACTGCTCAATCCAAAGTCCAATGTATATTAATACATCACACATCAAGTGATGATAAATAAATGAATGAATACACCACTGTGTTCAGAAAATCCACTGCCTTATATACCAAATGGATAATGAAAGAATAAAAGATAGGAAAAAGAAAATAATGAAAAGAAAAGAAAAAAGGAAGAAGAAGAAGAAAAGCCAAGGGAACCCTACAGTGTGTGCAATACAAACACCTTAGTGAAATACTCTGAAATAAACGGATGGATGTGCACATGTAGAATGGCGCACAGCATATTACTTTTATCCATTGCACTATGTGTATAAAGTAAATCCAAAGTCCAATGTATACAAACACATCAAGTGATGATAAATAAATGAATGAATACACCACGGTGTCCAGAAAATCCACCACATTATATACCAAATGGATAATGAAAGAATAAAAGATAGGAAAAAGAAAATAATGAAAAGAAAAGAAAAAAGGAAGAAAAAGAAGAAGAAGAAAAGCCAAGGGAACCCTATAGAGTGTGCAATACAAACACCCTAGTGAAATACTCTGAAATAAACGGATGGATGTGCACATGTAGAATGGCGCACAGCATATTACTTTTATCCATTGCGCTATGTGTATAAAGTACATCCAGCTCTAAAGGAAAAACGAAGCATAACATAGAAAACTTTAAACTATTGTATATCGATATCTCTGATATCAGTAACATTGTAATGATGGAGAGTGATTGAATCTCCTCACAACGCTATAGCTATGGGCTATCCCAAAGTGCTCATAAAGTCCGGCAAGGCCATAGACAAAATGCTAATAAAAGACAAGTACGTTTCAGAAGATAATTATCAGAGACGCTATCCCAAAACTCATGTCTACACTCTAGATGTTGAACATAGAATCTACATTATGTGCCAACTAAGAGAGCCTACTCTGGTATATTGTACTCACCATACTAACATGGGTCGGGAAGAGAGGGGTCGCTAAGATGATCAAAGTGACCACCTAATAAGATTGCAGTAATTCAATATGCCGTTCCGCAAACAAACATGATCGATTATGCTCCCTAGACCGCCAAATACAGAGGTAAAGAAGTTCATACTGCCTCCAGTGACGTATAAATACGTACATCATGGTGAACATCATAGAAAACGGACCAAAATAATCGGACCGATCGGGCAGCTCCAAAGCAGCCGCCATATTGGAATGGTACATGAGTACAGAATTGTAGTAGGGAAAGAACAGGAAATCCCTGGATACAAGATCTAACAAGACAATGGCCACTTCAAAAAATCAAACAGGCAAGAAATAAATATAAAGGAAATATTACAACCAATACCTGTGTAATAAATAGAAATACAGAAAAAATAAATAATATATTCTCAATACATAAACATACTGTCCTAGAAATCATACAAAACTGGCCCAAATATGAAAAAAATATAAATTAACAACTAAGCCAGAGTGGCACCTTAACTAGTATCCAAAAACTAAAGAACAAGGAAGGTTCTGTGATCCGTAATTGAAAAAGAAACAAGGGTCATGGCAGCCATCTGAAAGATGTTCAAAAATAATATAAATCTAAATAGAAACTAGAACACAAAACAACAAAAAATAACAAAACTGGACTCTTGGATAAATATATAGAACTACAGTTAGCTGTTGACACTCAAGAAAATATAAAGTAAGAAAAAAGAAAAACCACCATATATTGGTCACTGTCCTCCCAGCATACATTACATAGAAACAAGTCAGAAATCGAAACTTAACTAGAATGCATTCTCCCATGGATTTCTATCGCCCAAACCTCTCTCTACTGTATTAAAAAAAAAATATCCAGAAGACCTCGTGTTTTTTCCTATATATGTCAAATCTGTATACTTGGACGAATCACTTTTCTCCAAAATAGTCCATTGAAGGTCACTCTGTGTGTGGTGGTGTTCACTACAGTGAAAAGCTCGAGGGGCTTAAAATTTAAAATTTCTAATAGCGGATTTATGTTCACTAAATCTGATTCTAAATTCCCTTCCTGTCTCGCCCACACAGCCTAACTTGCAGGGACAAAAAATGCAATAGATGACATTGCTACTTTTACAATTATTCATAGTTCTTAAACTGATATCTCTGTTATTATATATCAAACGATCAGACACTATGGCCTGTGAACAAGCATGACATTATCCACATCTATGGTTTCCTAAGATGGGATTAGTTCCAGTAATGTTTTTCTGTATATATGTATTCTGTACTGAAGACCTAGCTCTAACTAATTTATCTTTTAAGTTAGAGTTTCTCTTATATGGAAACAATGGAAGAGGGTCAGTTCCTTCATTACTATTCAATATATTCCATTGAGTATTGATTATTCCTCTTATTTTGTTGTTAATGTTAGAGTACTTAATAACACATACCAGCCTTTGTTGTTCCTTCTTCTGTTTATCTTGGAACATATAATACTTGGCTCACTTATATGCATCTCTAATAAGTCTTCTAGGATATCCTCTCTGGAGGAATTTCTCTTTTAAATTGGTGGCAAGTTTATCATATTCGATTACATCACTACAGTTCCTCCTAATCCTCAGAAACTGGCTGAATGGTATACTTTGAGGTTGGCATCTCGGATGCTAACTCTCAAAGTGTAGTAAAGTGTTACGATCTATTGGTTTGGTGTAGAGAGAGATACCAAGAGACTTCCCTGATCTCCCTATATAAGGATGTCCAAAAATGCAACTTGTTGATTACTAATATTGGGAGTAAATCTCAGATTCTCATCACACATATTTAAACATTCTATGAATTCCTGTAGAACATCTCTATCTCCTTCCCATATAAAGAAAATGTCATCTATATAGCGTGCCCAATGTCTAACATTTTCAAAGAAAGGTGCAACTTTATTGTGTATAAATCTTTTTTCGAATAATCCCACGTAGATATTAGCCATGCTTGGGGCACATGCTGCTCCCATAATTGCTCCTTTTATTTGCGTATACGTATTACCATCAAATTCAAAATAATTCTCGCATAGCACAATCTTTAAACAATTCAAAATGAAATTAATAGTCATCTGGGAGTTAGTTTCTCTAAGTACTTTTTCTACAGCCCTGCAAGCCCCTCTCCTGTGGGATATTAGTATACAAGGCTTCAATATCCAAGGAAACTAGTTGATGTTTATTGGGATTTAAAAAAAAGACCTTCCACTATGGAGATCATATGTGCCATATCTTTGATGCACGATGGAAACTCCTGGACTAAAGATTTTAGAAATGTGTCAATATATTTGGATAAGGGATCAGTAGCTGAGCCTATAGTGGACACAATTGGCCTTAAAGGCGGATCTTCAATCTTTTTATGGGTCTTAGGTACCCCATAAATAACAGGAAGTTTGAAGTTTCCACCTTTGGGGTAATTAAATTCACTTCTAGTGAAATGGCCATTTTGTAGGCTCTCTTCACACATAGATAAAATATCCGAATTTATCTGCATAGATGGATTCCCTCAAATCTTACAATAATAATCCTCAACGGCCAGCATGGTATTCATCTTATACTTATACCTGTCATTGTCCATGACTACTATGCCTCCACCTTTATCACAAGGTTTTATCGTGATTAGCTTATTCTGTTGGAGATCTCTCAAGGTAGTCTCTTGTACTGATGTGAGATTGGGAGAAGGGGGAGGTACAAATCTTATGGCTTTGTTGATTTTGCTCATAACTACTTTTTTAAAGATAGCTACTTCTGGACCAACTAGGTCCAGACCAGGGATAAAAGTAGATTTAGGTCTAAGGCCTGAAATATTGCTATCCAATTGAACTTCTCGATTTGAGAAGAATTTATTGAGCCTGATCTTATGAAAAAATACTTGTAAATTTTCAACAAGTTCAAATTTGTTAATCCTCTGACTGGGGACAAACGAAAGACCTTTCTTTTGGAGCTCCACAGTATGCTGTGTCAAATTGGTTTGAGACAAATTGAAGATAGGTAAGGCTTTAGGAACGTCTATGTTTTCCAATACTGATGCCTTTGTGTCTGTAGATAATGATGCAACTGATCCGACTGATAATAAGGCTTTCCCCTGCCTTCCCCTGCTTCCCGTCCCCTGTCTGGTCTGTGATCTTACTTCTCTCAGGAGATCATGCCTGTTGGATCCACCCTTCCCGTCGGATTCAGAGGTATCTGAAAAAGTGACTCTCCGTGCTCCCTTAAAATTAGGAATAAAATTTGTCTCTCTGGATATCTCTTCTGAATAAAAATCCACAGGAAGATAAGGATATACTCTTTCTTGTAAATCCTTAACATGACATCAGTTATTATACATACACTGATGATATTCAGATATACCTTAAACTGAAATAGTATGCTAGACACCTTCATCATTCTCAAACCAAAAGTATGTTCTTTAGCTTGTGTTTGCTGCGAGTTGTCTTCCACCGCTTGCTTTTCCCCAAAAAATTACTTTGAAATAGGCTGATCTAATTTAACTTTGTATATACACTTAGCAATCTGGAATGGGCCCAGAATTATGCAGATGATTTATATTTGGATTTAGCCACCTCAACCACAAGATACCTGCGTAAGGTCGATGCACTGGCTGTCAGTCCTAGAGAAACTGTGGCCCAAATTTAAAAAGGCCTAGCGCCGCATGCAAAATCGCCACGCCATATTGACAAAGTGGCGCAATGCATACATTGTGCCACTTTGCAACCCTTTGCACCACATTATTCATGCCCCATGCATAATGTATGGAAAGAGGGCGTTCCGGCGCAAAGAGGCCTGCAAAAATGGTGCAATGAAATCTGCAAGATTTCATTACGCAATTTTCGGCATCATTTGTATGCCTGCTGAAAGACATTAAAAGGACTTACCCATTGGAATCAATGGGCCTCCTTGCACTTTGCTCCCCTACAGTCAGAATTTTGGTGCTAGTGGAGGAAAGCTCCACAATAGCATTAAAATGTTGACGCTATTGTTCCTAATAACGCCATGGTGCACCGTATCTTAAATACGGTGCACACATGATGACATTAGAGGGGTGCCGGTGGGGCACAAGAAAAGTGGTGCCTCACGATGTGAAGCACCACTTTTCTTAAATCTGGGCTTATAAATCAAAATCTCCTTAGTTTACAAGTCTCTCCATGCGTGCCGCATGGCACTTTTACCATGGGCCTGACATGCTAAAGGTTTTTGCACTCGTAAAGGCTTCTGGTGCACTAAACTCCAGACTTAAATAATACAAAAGCCGCAATGTAGTAAAGAGACCTTGTGAATCTTAACTGGATTCATGAATGGCAATGTCCACATTGCACATCTTTGTAAATAGCAAGAGAAAGTGAGAGCTAAAGATCCATGTCACCCTTCTTTGCGTCTTGTAAGTATATGCAACAGTCGGCTGCAACCACTTCTGTGGTCACAAACCATTGAATACGAACACCTGAAAGATGGTGGTACCATATGTAAATTGAAAACTGTCCAAGAGGAACAGCTCCCGCTATAAGAATGTCAGCTGTGCCGTTGGAGCAGCAGCCACTGCTCCAAACAATTGCTGAATGCTATCCCAGATCTTCCTTTGGAAAGATGTTTCTTATTGCAGTGCCTGTGTCATTATGTGATTACAAGGATGGAGACCTGCATTTCCTTGCTGGCTTCCATTTGCCCTTTGCAAGGATTTGCAGCCCTTTGCAAGGATTTGCAAACAGATTTCTGCCTCATTAATATTAATGGGGTATTGGTTCTTGAAATCTGTGTGAATATCCTTTTTGTCCTCTGCTGGGTTAGTACATGTATTGTTAGAACTGGCATCCTTGTCATGGTCTACCCTGTCTTTTTTCCCTCTGCTTCCCATTGTGCTGTTTTGGTACTCTGGGCACTTGACCACTGCTGACCAGTGCAAAAGTGCAAGTGCTCCTGTGTAATGGGTAATTGGCTTTTCCATAATTGGCATATTTGATTTACCAGTAAGTCCCTAGTAAAGTGCTCTAGAGGTGTCCAAGGCCTGTAAATCAAATACTGCTAGTGGGCCTGCAGCACTTGCTGTGCCACCCGCATTAGTAGCCCTGAAAACATGTCCCAGACCTGACACTGCAGTGTCTGTGTGTGCAGTTTTAAACTGCCAAATTCGACTTGGCAAGTGTCCCCACTTGCCAGGACCAAACCTTCCCTTTTTATACATTTAAGTCACTCATAGGGTAGGCCCTAGGTAGCCCCATGGGCAGGGTGCAGTGTATGTTAAAGGTGGGACATCTACTGATGTGATTTACATGTCCTAAGAGTGAAATACTGCCAAATGCGGTTTTCACTGTTGCAAGGCCTATCTCTCTCAGAAGTTAACATGGGAGCTTCCTTTAAATATCCTTAAAGTGCTGATTCCCTTTGAGAGCAGATAGAAATATGGGGTTTGGGGGTCTCTGAACTAACAATTTAAAAATACATCTTGTAGTGAAGTTGGTTTTTAGATTGTTAATTTGAAAATCCTACTTGTAGAAAGTAGGCATTTTCTTGCTGAAACCATTGTGTGACTCTGCCTGTTTGTGGATTCCCTGTCTGGGTGAGACTGACAGTTAGGCTGTTTGTGAATCTCCTCTAAACAGTAAGACAATGGGAGCTGGGGTGTAGCCTGCATATCCTGATGAGCCATCTGAGCTGGAGTGGAGGGAGGATTGGTCACTTACACCAGAATGGGCTGTGCCTGCCCACACACAATGCAGTCTCCGACCCCCTGGTGTGTGTCTGGGGCCCTGGCCTTTCCTGGGCAAGGCAGGATCTTATGAACAACAGAGACTTTCCTCTGAAGTTTGCCTACTTCAAAGGCAGGAAGGGGTATAAGTAGTGGACCCAAAACCCCAGACTTTAGATCTAACTTCTGGAACCTCTGCCAAGGAGAAGAGCTGGAGAGCTGAGGAGAAGTGCTGCCACTGCCTGTGGCTCTGCTTTGTTGTGCAGTCCTGCAGTTGCTGCTTCTGCCCATGAAAGGGGACAAAGACTGGACTTTGTTGTGCATTCCTGCTTGAGAAGAATCTCCAAGGGCTTGGACTGAGGTTGTCTCCTGTTTTGAAGTCTCAGGACCACCAAAGACTTCCTCTGCCAGAACCTGGACTCTCCGAAGAGACTCCTGCCCTGCCAAATGGTGCCCTGGGCCCTTGAAAGGTGAAGTTGGCAGAACAGGGACTGAAATCCACGCACAGAACACCATGCGGGGAAAATTTTCACCATCCGCAACGCGGCTGGTGAACGATGTGCAGTCATCGTGAACCTGTGCCGATCCCAGATGCCCTGTCCGGAAATCGACACATTGCTCTCTTGTGAGGGAGAAAAACAACGCATTGTCTACCTGACCGAATAAGAAACGATGCACAGCCTCACTTGGTTGTAAGGAATCGACACATCGCTGACCTTTTCAAAGTACGCTCGCCCGTGCAGCTTTATTTTTGATGTAAAACAGGTACTTTGCGTAAAATCAATGTTTCCATTGTTTTCTATGGAGTAAGACTCTTACTATTTTGGAAATTCATATCTTGACTTGTGTATGTTGGATTTTTGTTGTGTTGGTCTTGTTTGATTTAGATAAATATTACCTATTTTTCTAAACTGGTGTGGTGTCCATTTTGTAGTGTTTCCACTGCATTACTGTGAGTGTTGGTACAAATAATTTATACATTGCTTCTGAGAGAAGCCTAACTGCTTGTGCCAAGGTACCAAGGGGGTGAGCATGGGTTATCCTAGGTGAGTATCTCCATTACCCTGACTAGAGTGTGGGTCCCTGCTTGGACAGAATGCAAACTGACTGCCAAGCAGAGACCCCATTTCTAACATGTACGTAACACAAAAAAGGACAACCCAACAAATGAAATCGGAAGCTGGCCGATTAACTAGACTGGGTATCACAATAGGCAAGACTCAAAAGTACTTATCCACATAGCCCTCACAAAATCAAATCAAATCATTAACATTTATAAAGCGCGCTACTCACCCGTGCGGGTCTCAAGGCGCTAGGGGGGAAAGGGGGGGTTATCGCTGCTCGAACAGCCAAGTCTTTAGGAGTCTCCGGAAAGCGGAGTGGTCCTGGGTGGTCCTGAGGCTGGTGGGGAGGGAGTTCCAGGTCTTGGCCGCCAGGAAGGAGAAAGATCTCCCACCCGCCGTGGAGCGGCGGGTGCGAGGGACGGCAGCAAGTGCGAGGCCAGCGGAGCGGAGGGGGCGGGTGGGGACGTAGAAGCTGAGGCGTCTGTTGAGGTATTCCGGTCCCTTGTTGTGGAGGGCTTTGTGTGCGTGGGTGAGAAGACGGAAGGTGATCCTTTTGCTGACTGGGAGCCAATGCAGGTGTCTCAGGTGTGCGGAGATGTGGCTGTTGCGGGGTACGTCGAGGATGAGGCGGGCCGAGGCGTTTTGGATGCGTTGCAGGCGGTTTTGGAGTTTGGCGGTGGTCCCGGCGTAGAGGGTGTTGCCGTAGTCCAGGCGACTCGTGACAAGGGCGTGGGTCACGGTTTTTCTGGTGTCGGCGGGGATCCAGCGGAAGATCTTGCGGAGCATGCGGAGAGTGAGGAAGCAGGCGGAGGACACGGCGTTGACTTGCTTGGTCATGGTGAGAAGAGGGTCCAAGATGAAGCCGAGGTTGCGGGCGTGGTCTGCGGGGGTCGGTGCGGTGCCGAGGGCCGTGGGCCACCAGGAGTCGTCCCAGGCGGACGGGGTGTTGCCGAGGATGAGGACTTCCGTTTTTTCAGAGTTCAGCTTTAGGCGGCTGAGCCTCATCCAATCTGCGATGTCCTTCATACCCTCTTGTAGGTTGGTCTTGGCGCTGGCGGGGTCCTTGGTGAGGGAGAGTACAAGTTGGGTGTCGTCGGCGTAGGAGGTGATGATGATGTCGTGCTTGCGTACGATGTCGGCGAGGGGGCTCATGTAGACATTGAAGAGTGTCGGGCTGAGCGATGAGCCTTGAGGTACGCCGCAGATGATCTTGGTGGGTTCTGAGCGAAACGGAGGGAGGTAAACTCTTTGGGAGCGGTTAGCGAGGAAGGAGGCGATCCAGTCCAGGGCCTGGCCTTGGATCCCGGTGGAGCGTAGGCGGGTGATTAGGGTGCGGTGACAGACGGTGTCAAAGGCAGCCGAGAGGTCGAGGAGAATGAGGGCGACTGTTTCACCGTTGTCCATCAGGGTTCTGATGTCGTCTGTGACTGAGATGAGGGCGGTTTCCGTGCTGTGGTTGGTTCGGAATCCGGTTTGTGAAGGGTCGAGCAGGTTGTTGTCTTCCAGGAAGGTGGTCAGCTGTTTGTTGACGGTCTTTTCTATTACCTTGGCTGGGAAAGGTAGAAGAGAGATGGGGCGGAAGTTTTTCAGGTCGCTTGGGTCAGCCGTAGGTTTCTTTAGTAGGGCGTTGACTTCAGCGTGCTTCCAGCATTCTGGGAAGGTAGCAGAAGAAAAAGAAGAGTTGATGACGGTCTGGAGGTGCGGGGCGATGATGTCGTCGGCTTTGTTAAAGATGAAGTGCGGGCAGGGGTCCGAAGGGGCGCCGGAGTGGATAGAGTTCATGATGGATTTGGTTTCTTCCGTGTTGATGTGGGTCCAGTTGTTGAGGGTGATGTCCGGGGAAGCGGGTTCAGTGGTGTATGGTTGGGTCTGGTGTCCGAAGCTGTCGTGGAGGTCGCTGATCTTGCGATGGAAGAAAGTGGCGAGGGATTCGCACAAATCCTGTGAGGGCGTGACGGCGTTGGCGCTGGCGCTGGGGTTGGAGAACTCTTTGACGATGCTGAAGAGTTCTCTGCTGTTGTGGCTGTTTTTGTCTAGTCTGTCGGTGAAAAAGTTCCTTTTGGCAGTGCGGATCAGGTGGTGGTGTTCGCGTGTAGCGTTCTTGAGGGCGGTCATGTTGTCAGCGGTGTGGTCCTTGCGCCAGGCCTTCTCAAGGGCACGACAAGTTTTCTTTGATTCTTTGAGGGTGTCAGAGAACCAGAGAGGTTTTTTGGTGTTGGTCTGTCGATGCGTGCGTTTGAGGGGAGCAAGGTTGTCAGCGCAGTTGGAGATCCAGTTTGTGAGGTTGAGAGCTGCGTCGTTGGGGTCGGTGGTGAGGGTGGGTTGGTTGGCGGCGAGAGCGGAGAAGAGTTGCTCTTCAGGGATCTTGTTCCACTGTCGACGAGGGATGGGTTGAGTGCGGAGGTGGGAGGTCTCGCGTCGGAATGTGAAGTGGACGCAGCTGTGGTCGGTCCAGTGTAGGGCAGAGGTGTGGCTGAAGAAGACGTGTTTGCTGGCGGAGAAGATAGGGTCGAGCGTGTGTCCGGCGATGTGGGTGGCGGTGTTCACCAGTTGTTTGAGGCCGAGGTTGGCGAGGTTGTCGAGCAGGGTGGTGGTGTTGGGGTCGTTGTTTTGTTCCAGATGGAAGTTGAGGTCGCCTAGGAGGATGTAGTCCGGTGAGGCGAGGGCGTGCGGGGAGATGAAGTCGGCGATGGCGTCGCTGAAAGAGGCGCGAGGTCCGGGAGGACGGTAGACGAGGGATCCTCTGAGGGTGGTCCTTGGGTCGGTGCGAATCTGAAAATGCAGGTGTTCAGCGGCGAGGGGGGGGTCTTCGGTGGAGGTGGTGACGCTGATGGAGTCTTTGAAGATGATGGCGACACCTCCTCCTACTTGGTTGGTGCGGTCTTTTCTGGAGATCTTGTAGCCTTCGGGGATGGCGGGTAGCGATGTCTGGAGCAGAGGAGGCGTTCATCCATGTCTCCGTGATGAAGGCGACGTCCGGGGCTGTGGAGTCCAGGAGGTCCCAAAGTTCAACGGCGTGCTTGTGGACGGAGCGGGCGTTGACCAGGATGCACTTGAGGTGGTTGATGGCGCGTGGGCTTGTGGTCGTGGTAGTTGCGTGGTGGAAGATGCGTTTGCAGGAGTTGCAGGCGAAGGGTCCATGGGTGCGTTTGGGGTGAGCTAGGAAGCAGGTTTTGGAGCGCCCTGGGTTGAGGGCGTGGAGGGTGGTGGGGTCGTAGCGGATCAGCGGGGCTTGGGGGAGCTGGGGACCAGGGGTCGTGGCGCTGGGCGCGGGCCAGGCGCGGACGGGCGCCATAAGAGGTAGGAGGGGGGGGGAGGGGTCAGCTGGGGGCGAATGGGAGCTGGGGGGCGGGGGCGTGCAGGAGGTCGCGGCGGGAAAGCGCGAGGGAGGGGGGGGGACAGGTAGAGTGAGAGGAGCTGGGGGAGGGGGTTTAGGGTGGAGGAGGGTGAGTGTTAGGAGGTTTGGAGATTAGGGAGAGAGATAGGAGTAGGGTTGTGAAGATAGGGGAGGGGGGGTTGTAGAGGTGGGTGAGGGAGAGAGGTAGAGTGAGAGGATAGGGAGATAGGTAGTAGAGGGGGTGGCGGGAGGGGGGGAGAGAGAGAAATAGATAGAGAAAATAGATAGAGAAGTCGATAGATAGGGAAATAGATAGATAGACAGATAGGTAGGTAGGAGGAGGTGGAGAGTGGGGGAGTTAGATAGTGAGATAGGGAGCTAGAGAGATAGGAAGATAGGAGGAGTGAGGGAGGTAGATAGCGAACGGGTTAGCTAGGGGTGAGAGAGGGGGAGGCGAGTGAGGGAGGGGGATGAGGAAGGAGCAGGAGGGCAGGCTCGGGGGAAGAAGACGGAGGAGGTGGAAGAGCCGAAGACAGGAGAACAGAAGACAGAAGAACAGAAGACAGAAGAACAGAAGACAGAAGAACAGAAGACAGAAGCACAGAAGATCGGAAGAGCAGAAGAACAGAGAAGAACAGAGAAGAACAGAGAAGAACAGAGAAGAACAGAGAAGAAGAACACAGAAGAAGAACACAGAAGACCGGAAGAACACAGAAGAACAGAAGGGAAGAACAGAAGAACAGAAGGGAAGAACAGAAGAACACAGAAGAAGATTGCAGAGGGGGAGCGAGGAGGAAGAGACAGAGAGGAGGAAAAGAAGCAGGAGCAGGAGAGAAGGTGAGTGGCGCGGGGCAGGGCGAGGGGCTGGGAGGAGGGGGGTACTTACAGTTAGGTGGGTCTCAGGAACACAGGAACTCGGGAACTTGGAGGAGCTGCAGCGGCAGGGGGAGCGACCTACCCTTGGGTCAAGGGTCGCTACCACTGTCGCGCAGCGGCCGCCATAAGAGGTAGGAGGGGGGGGGAGGGGTCAGCTGGGGGCGAATGGGAGCTGGGGGGCGGGGGCGTGCAGGAGGTCGCGGCGGGAAAGCGCGAGGGAGGGGGGGGGACAGGTAGAGTGAGAGGAGCTGGGGGAGGGGGTTTAGGGTGGAGGAGGGTGAGTGTTAGGAGGTTTGGAGATTAGGGAGAGAGATAGGAGTAGGGTTGTGAAGATAGGGGGGGGGGGGGTTGTAGAGGTGGGTGAGGGAGAGAGGTAGAGTGAGAGGATAGGGAGATAGGTAGTAGAGGGGGTGGCGGGAGGGGGGGAGAGAGAGAAATAGATAGAGAAAATAGATAGAGAAGTCGATAGATAGGGAAATAGATAGATAGACAGATAGGTAGGTAGGAGGAGGTGGAGAGTGGGGGAGTTAGATAGTGAGATAGGGAGCTAGAGAGATAGGAAGATAGGAGGAGTGAGGGAGGTAGATAGCGAACGGGTTAGCTAGGGGTGAGAGAGGGGGAGGCGAGTGAGGGAGGGGGATGAGGAAGGAGCAGGAGGGCAGGCTCGGGGGAAGAAGACGGAGGAGGTGGAAGAGCCGAAGACAGGAGAACAGAAGACAGAAGAACAGAAGACAGAAGAACAGAAGATCGGAAGAGCAGAAGAACAGAGAAGAACAGAGAAGAACAGAGAAGAACAGAGAAGAACAGAGAAGAAGAACACAGAAGAAGAACACAGAAGACCGGAAGAACACAGAAGAACAGAAGGGAAGAACAGAAGAACAGAAGGGAAGAACAGAAGAACACAGAAGAAGATTGCAGAGGGGGAGCGAGGAGGAAGAGACAGAGAGGAGGAAAAGAAGCAGGAGCAGGAGAGAAGGTGAGTGGCGCGGGGCAGGGCGAGGGGCTGGGAGGAGGGGGGTACTTACAGTTAGGTGGGTCTCAGGAACACAGGAACTCGGGAACTTGGAGGAGCTGCAGCGGCAGGGGGAGCGACCTACCCTTGGGTCAAGGGTCGCTACCACTGTCGCGCAGCGGCCGCCATAAGAGGTAGGAGGGGGGGGGAGGGGTCAGCTGGGGGCGAATGGGAGCTGGGGGGCGGGGGCGTGCAGGAGGTCGCGGCGGGAAAGCGCGAGGGAGGGGGGGGGACAGGTAGAGTGAGAGGAGCTGGGGGAGGGGGTTTAGGGTGGAGGAGGGTGAGTGTTAGGAGGTTTGGAGATTAGGGAGAGAGATAGGAGTAGGGTTGTGAAGATAGGGGAGGGGGGGTTGTAGAGGTGGGTGAGGGAGAGAGGTAGAGTGAGAGGATAGGGAGATAGGTAGTAGAGGGGGTGGCGGGAGGGGGGGAGAGAGAGAAATAGATAGAGAAAATAGATAGAGAAGTCGATAGATAGGGAAATAGATAGATAGACAGATAGGTAGGTAGGAGGAGGTGGAGAGTGGGGGAGTTAGATAGTGAGATAGGGAGCTAGAGAGATAGGAAGATAGGAGGAGTGAGGGAGGTAGATAGCGAACGGGTTAGCTAGGGGTGAGAGAGGGGGAGGCGAGTGAGGGAGGGGGATGAGGAAGGAGCAGGAGGGCAGGCTCGGGGGAAGAAGACGGAGGAGGTGGAAGAGCCGAAGACAGGAGAACAGAAGACAGAAGAACAGAAGACAGAAGAACAGAAGACAGAAGAACAGAAGACAGAAGCACAGAAGATCGGAAGAGCAGAAGAACAGAGAAGAACAGAGAAGAACAGAGAAGAACAGAGAAGAACAGAGAAGAACAGAGAAGAAGAACACAGAAGAAGAACACAGAAGACCGGAAGAACACAGAAGAACAGAAGGGAAGAACAGAAGAACAGAAGGGAAGAACAGAAGAACACAGAAGAAGATTGCAGAGGGGGAGCGAGGAGGAAGAGACAGAGAGGAGGAAAAGAAGCAGGAGCAGGAGAGAAGGTGAGTGGCGCGGGGCAGGGCGAGGGGCTGGGAGGAGGGGGGTACTTACAGTTAGGTGGGTCTCAGGAACACAGGAACTCGGGAACTTGGAGGAGCTGCAGCGGCAGGGGGAGCGACCTACCCTTGGGTCAAGGGTCGCTACCACTGTCGCGCAGCGGCCGCCATAAGAGGTAGGAGGGGGGGGGAGGGGTCAGCTGGGGGCGAATGGGAGCTGGGGGGCGGGGGCGTGCAGGAGGTCGCGGCGGGAAAGCGCGAGGGAGGGGGGGGGACAGGTAGAGTGAGAGGAGCTGGGGGAGGGGGTTTAGGGTGGAGGAGGGTGAGTGTTAGGAGGTTTGGAGATTAGGGAGAGAGATAGGAGTAGGGTTGTGAAGATAGGGGAGGGGGGGTTGTAGAGGTGGGTGAGGGAGAGAGGTAGAGTGAGAGGATAGGGAGATAGGTAGTAGAGGGGGTGGCGGGAGGGGGGGAGAGAGAGAAATAGATAGAGAAAATAGATAGAGAAGTCGATAGATAGGGAAATAGATAGATAGACAGATAGGTAGGTAGGAGGAGGTGGAGAGTGGGGGAGTTAGATAGTGAGATAGGGAGCTAGAGAGATAGGAAGATAGGAGGAGTGAGGGAGGTAGATAGCGAACGGGTTAGCTAGGGGTGAGAGAGGGGGAGGCGAGTGAGGGAGGGGGATGAGGAAGGAGCAGGAGGGCAGGCTCGGGGGAAGAAGACGGAGGAGGTGGAAGAGCCGAAGACAGGAGAACAGAAGACAGAAGAACAGAAGAACAGAAGACAGAAGAACAGAAGACCAGAAGCACAGAAGCACAGAAGATCGGAAGAGCAGAAGAACAGAGAAGAACAGAGAAGAACAGAGAAGAACAGAGAAGAACACAGAAGAACAGAGAAGAACCGAGAAGAAGAACACAGAAGCACAGAGAAGAACAGAGAAGAAGAACACAGAAGACCGGAAGAACACAGAAGAACAGAAGGGAAGAACAGAAGAACAGAAGGGAAGAACAGAAGAACACAGAAGAAGATTGCAGAGGGGGAGCGAGGAGGAAGAGACAGAGAGGAGGAAAAGAAGCAGGAGCAGGAGAGAAGGTGAGTGGCGCGGGGCAGGGCGAGGGGCTGGGAGGAGGGGGGTACTTACAGTTAGGTGGGTCTCAGGAACACAGGAACTCGGGAACTTGGAGGAGCTGCAGCGGCAGGGGGAGCGACCTACCCTTGGGTCAAGGGTCGCTACCACTGTCGCGCAGCGGCCGCCATAAGAGGTAGGAGGGGGGGGGAGGGGTCAGCTGGGGGCGAATGGGAGCTGGGGGGCGGGGGCGTGCAGGAGGTCGCGGCGGGAAAGCGCGAGGGAGGGGGGGGGACAGGTAGAGTGAGAGGAGCTGGGGGAGGGGGTTTAGGGTGGAGGAGGGTGAGTGTTAGGAGGTTTGGAGATTAGGGAGAGAGATAGGAGTAGGGTTGTGAAGATAGGGGAGGGGGGGTTGTAGAGGTGGGTGAGGGAGAGAGGTAGAGTGAGAGGATAGGGAGATAGGTAGTAGAGGGGGTGGCGGGAGGGGGGGAGAGAGAGAAATAGATAGAGAAAATAGATAGAGAAGTCGATAGATAGGGAAATAGATAGATAGACAGATAGGTAGGTAGGAGGAGGTGGAGAGTGGGGGAGTTAGATAGTGAGATAGGGAGCTAGAGAGATAGGAAGATAGGAGGAGTGAGGGAGGTAGATAGCGAACGGGTTAGCTAGGGGTGAGAGAGGGGGAGGCGAGTGAGGGAGGGGGATGAGGAAGGAGCAGGAGGGCAGGCTCGGGGGAAGAAGACGGAGGAGGTGGAAGAGCCGAAGACAGGAGAACAGAAGACAGAAGAACAGAAGACAGAAGAACAGAAGACAGAAGAACAGAAGACAGAAGATCGGAAGAACAGAGAAGAACAGAGAAGAACAGAGAAGAACAGAGAAGAAGAACACAGAAGAAGAACACAGAAGACCGGAAGAACACAGAAGAACAGAAGGGAAGAACAGAAGAACAGAAGGGAAGAACAGAAGAACACAGAAGAAGATTGCAGAGGGGGAGCGAGGAGGAAGAGACAGAGAGGAGGAAAAGAAGCAGGAGCAGGAGAGAAGGTGAGTGGCGCGGGGCAGGGCGAGGGGCTGGGAGGAGGGGGGTACTTACAGTTAGGTGGGTCTCAGGAACACAGGAACTCGGGAACTTGGAGGAGCTGCAGCGGCAGGGGGAGCGACCTACCCTTGGGTCAAGGGTCGCTACCACTGTCGCGCAGCGGCCGCCATAAGAGGTAGGAGGGGGGGGGGAGGGGTCAGCTGGGGGCGAATGGGAGCTGGGGGGCGGGGGCGTGCAGGAGGTCGCGGCGGGAAAGCGCGAGGGAGGGGGGGGGACAGGTAGAGTGAGAGGAGCTGGGGGAGGGGGTTTAGGGTGGAGGAGGGTGAGTGTTAGGAGGTTTGGAGATTAGGGAGAGAGATAGGAGTAGGGTTGTGAAGATAGGGGAGGGGGGGTTGTAGAGGTGGGTGAGGGAGAGAGGTAGAGTGAGAGGATAGGGAGATAGGTAGTAGAGGGGGTGGCGGGAGGGGGGGAGAGAGAGAAATAGATAGAGAAAATAGATAGAGAAGTCGATAGATAGGGAAATAGATAGATAGACAGATAGGTAGGTAGGAGGAGGTGGAGAGTGGGGGAGTTAGATAGTGAGATAGGGAGCTAGAGAGATAGGAAGATAGGAGGAGTGAGGGAGGTAGATAGCGAACGGGTTAGCTAGGGGTGAGAGAGGGGGAGGCGAGTGAGGGAGGGGGATGAGGAAGGAGCAGGAGGGCAGGCTCGGGGGAAGAAGACGGAGGAGGTGGAAGAGCCGAAGACAGGAGAACAGAAGACAGAAGAACAGAAGACAGAAGAACAGAAGACAGAAGATCGGAAGAGCAGAAGAACAGAGAAGAACAGAGAAGAACAGAGAAGAACACAGAAGAAGAACACAGAAGAAGAACACAGAAGACCGGAAGAACACAGAAGAACAGAAGGGAAGAACAGAAGAACAGAAGGGAAGAACAGAAGAACACAGAAGAAGATTGCAGAGGGGGAGCGAGGAGGAAGAGACAGAGAGGAGGAAAAGAAGCAGGAGCAGGAGAGAAGGTGAGTGGCGCGGGGCAGGGCGAGGGGCTGGGAGGAGGGGGGTACTTACAGTTAGGTGGGTCTCAGGAACACAGGAACTCGGGAACTTGGAGGAGCTGCAGCGGCAGGGGGAGCGACCTACCCTTGGGTCAAGGGTCGCTACCACTGTCGCGCAGCGGCCGCCATAAGAGGTAGGAGGGGGGGGGAGGGGTCAGCTGGGGGCGAATGGGAGCTGGGGGGCGGGGGCGTGCAGGAGGTCGCGGCGGGAAAGCGCGAGGGGGGGGGGGGGGACAGGTAGAGTGAGAGGAGCTGGGGGAGGGGGTTTAGGGTGGAGGAGGGTGAGTGTTAGGAGGTTTGGAGATTAGGGAGAGAGATAGGAGTAGGGTTGTGAAGATAGGGGAGGGGGGGTTGTAGAGGTGGGTGAGGGAGAGAGGTAGAGTGAGAGGATAGGGAGATAGGTAGTAGAGGGGGTGGCGGGAGGGGGGGAGAGAGAAATAGATAGAGAAAATAGATAGAGAAGTCGATAGATAGGGAAATAGATAGATAGACAGATAGGTAGGTAGGAGGAGGTGGAGAGTGGGGGAGTTAGATAGTGAGATAGGGAGCTAGAGAGATAGGAAGATAGGAGGAGTGAGGGAGGTAGATAGCGAACGGGTTAGCTAGGGGTGAGAGAGGGGGAGGCGAGTGAGGGAGGGGGATGAGGAAGGAGCAGGAGGGCAGGCTCGGGGGAAGAAGACGGAGGAGGTGGAAGAGCCGAAGACAGGAGAACAGAAGACAGAAGAACAGAAGACAGAAGAACAGAAGACAGAAGAACAGAAGACAGAAGCACAGAAGACAGAAGCACAGAAGATCGGAAGAGCAGAAGAACAGAGAAGAACAGAGAAGAACAGAGAAGAACAGAGAAGAAGAACACAGAAGAAGAACACAGAAGACCGGAAGAACACAGAAGAACAGAAGGGAAGAACAGAAGAACAGAAGGGAAGAACAGAAGAACACAGAAGAAGATTGCAGAGGGGGAGCGAGGAGGAAGAGACAGAGAGGAGGAAAAGAAGCAGGAGCAGGAGAGAAGGTGAGTGGCGCGGGGCAGGGCGAGGGGCTGGGAGGAGGGGGGTACTTACAGTTAGGTGGGTCTCAGGAACACAGGAACTCGGGAACTTGGAGGAGCTGCAGCGGCAGGGGGAGCGACCTACCCTTGGGTCAAGGGTCGCTACCACTGTCGCGCAGCGGCCGCCATAAGAGGTAGGAGGGGGGGGGAGGGGTCAGCTGGGGGCGAATGGGAGCTGGGGGGCGGGGGCGTGCAGGAGGTCGCGGCGGGAAAGCGCGAGGGAGGGGGGGGGACAGGTAGAGTGAGAGGAGCTGGGGGAGGGGGTTTAGGGTGGAGGAGGGTGAGTGTTAGGAGGTTTGGAGATTAGGGAGAGAGATAGGAGTAGGGTTGTGAAGATAGGGGAGGGGGGGTTGTAGAGGTGGGTGAGGGAGAGAGGTAGAGTGAGAGGATAGGGAGATAGGTAGTAGAGGGGGTGGCGGGAGGGGGGGAGAGAGAGAAATAGATAGAGAAAATAGATAGAGAAGTCGATAGATAGGGAAATAGATAGATAGACAGATAGGTAGGTAGGAGGAGGTGGAGAGTGGGGGAGTTAGATAGTGAGATAGGGAGCTAGAGAGATAGGAAGATAGGAGGAGTGAGGGAGGTAGATAGCGAACGGGTTAGCTAGGGGTGAGAGAGGGGGAGGCGAGTGAGGGAGGGGGATGAGGAAGGAGCAGGAGGGCAGGCTCGGGGGAAGAAGACGGAGGAGGTGGAAGAGCCGAAGACAGGAGAACAGAAGACAGAAGAACAGAAGAACAGAAGACAGAAGAACAGAAGACCAGAAGCACAGAAGCACAGAAGATCGGAAGAGCAGAAGAACAGAGAAGAACAGAGAAGAACAGAGAAGAACACAGAAGAACAGAGAAGAACCGAGAAGAAGAACACAGAAGCACAGAGAAGAACAGAGAAGAAGAACACAGAAGACCGGAAGAACACAGAAGAACAGAAGGGAAGAACAGAAGAACAGAAGGGAAGAACAGAAGAACACAGAAGAAGATTGCAGAGGGGGAGCGAGGAGGAAGAGACAGAGAGGAGGAAAAGAAGCAGGAGCAGGAGAGAAGGTGAGTGGCGCGGGGCAGGGCGAGGGGCTGGGAGGAGGGGGGTACTTACAGTTAGGTGGGTCTCAGGAACACAGGAACTCGGGAACTTGGAGGAGCTGCAGCGGCAGGGGGAGCGACCTACCCTTGGGTCAAGGGTACAAAGAACTGTGCAAGCAATGTTTTTCTGTTCTTGAACCTCAGATTAGTTTGAGGGCAATTAATAGTCACAGCAAAACGCCTTAATTTATGACCAGTTACACTTAATGTGTTATCAGTGGTCTATCAGAACATATATAATGCAAGAAACGCAGTGTAAAAAAAATAATTGGGGTGCATGGCATCACTGCAAACACAGCGTCTAGTTAGCAACTTAATCCTTGACACCTGGCCCACCTAACCCTAAAGCCAAACAATCAAATTTCATACCTTTCTGGGTAGGTTACCAAAGTTTAGATGACTGACTTGTAGGAATAAATCTGATAGATATATATGAGAAATTCACCTAACTATAACGTTATGTTAACCTTTAAGTAAGGTTTTTTCAAATAGAAAACTCAAATTTTTATTACACTTAACCGTAACGTTACTTTAATCTTTTGGTTTTGTCGGTGAACTTCTTAGTTGTTGTAACTAACATATTCAGAAATATTCCCAGCATACTTTTCATACTATTTGCATCTATCTTTACATAAACATCATACTTATATTTGAAAAAGACACTGATTAATTTTCCCATACTGTAAACTCTGGGGCATATTTACAAGCCCCTAGCACCTCCTTGCGCCGCCCTAGTGTAATTGTTTATGCTAAGGAGGTCTTTTCCCTGCAGCAGATTTACAAAGTGGCCTTATGCAAGCATTGCACCACTTTGTAACCCGTTGCGCCACATTATGCCTGTGCCAGACAACATGTATTCAAAGAGATTCCACTGCGCCATTTTTCCCATAATTTTTAACTCCTGCCCAAGGCAGGTGTTAAAGTGACGCCCCCATTGTTTCCAATGGGCTTCCCCATGCATTGCTGGACTAGCACCATAATTTTTGGCGCTAGTCGATCAATGCGCCAAAAATGTTGACACTATTGTGCTAACGTGCTCCATATTGTAAATACGGTACTACCATGGTGACGTTGGGGGGGGGGTGTGCAAGAAAAGTAGTGCATCATAGCTGATGCTCCACCTTCTTGTAAATGTGCCCCTATGTGTTTTAACTATATACATCAATTTTTAAGGTGTGTAGACACTCTTGTGGGTGGCTCGTAGGAGACTCTCAAGAGCGTTGTACTACATTTCATTGTAATCAGTTGTACAGAACCCTTTTTCATCTTGCCAGTTATTAAATGTTAATCTTTAATAATAAAGTCAGTGCAGTATGTATATTGTATTAATTATTTTGTTTGGAAAATCACAGCTCTTGCGCAACGATTATGGGAGCCAAACACACAATCCCCTGTGTGGACTATGAGGGGGGCTGTACTTCCTGTCTGGCTTTCGTGATCTGCTCCCTAGATCGTACATTTGGAATTTTTTTCAGAACAGTGTATTTTTGTAGTTGTGAAAAAAATAAGACATGAGAAGTGTTGTTTAAAGTACACCACAAACAGTTTATGTATTGTTGCATTTGAGATGTTAAGAAAGTTCTCTGTTTTTTACGATCTTGCGGACCTCTTGTGAGACACCTGTGAGACGCCTAGGTGAGGAAAGACATCTCAAGGAAAGATTGTGATCTAGCAAAGAAAGATTTATTTCTTCTTGCATCATTTGCCTATTGGTTATCTCTGTGATTACACCTTTTTGACTACCTACTCTAACATTGCTGATTTTCTGTGATCAGAATGTCATCGTCTGATTCAGATGAGAACCTTACTCCTGTTCTTTTAAGTAAGCCACCCAAGGAGTCCTTGGTCTAGCAATTTTTTTCAGATAACTCCTGGTGGGAAGAAAGTATCTGCCAAATATGTAATTTGTAAGATATATAAAAAAAAGAGTTCAGTAAGGACAGCCGGAAGAAGCAACATTCCATGATACCTCTGGCATGTGGTCACATTTAAGAGCTATGTCCCCTGAGCTCCTTCCTCGGGTTGAGTTAGCCCATGCTGCCAAGCTTGGCAGGGGTATCCACATCTTTTCATGCTCATCTTCATGCACATCTTTTCATGCTCGTGACACTCTGCCTGCCCAGGCACTCACCGCTCAAGCAGATGACATCCCTGCATATATCTGAACAAAGCCCTTTTTTGCTGTTTATGCAAGGAGATTATTTATTCTTCTGAGACAAGCAGGGCTGCGCATGACAGGCTTGTAGAGGATCATAAATGGCCACCTAGTCAGTAGCTTTTTTTTCCAAAACATTTTTTTCTACATTTTTCTCCCCTTTGATTTTTTTTTTTTTCTCTTTCTGTTTTTGTTCTATCCCTTTTTACAAAAATATACAAAAAAGTTAAAAATGATAAAAAAACACAAAAATTACAGTTGTTCAAAATGTTACTCTTTTCAGAGCTACACTATATTTTTGTTATGTATGTTATTCATACTGTATACCCCTTTTTTCCTTCTTGTTGACTCTAGCGAGACCCTTGTGAAAGCCATGATGCTCCCATACATAGCATGGGTGATCCTCGTGAATCTCCTTGTAACGGGAGTGCCGCCGAACACAGCTCCCAAACACCTGTCGGGGGAGGAACACAATGGCCCGGGGGCACGAGCGGGAACCTCCCTGCCATGACGTATGACGCTGAGGGCGTCATAAACATCAGAAGAGAAGACGGACGAGCGGGATCGAAAAAAAAGAAGGAGGAGCCGAGAACGCGAGGAAGCCGGAGTGAGGAGATCGCCATTGGAGCATCGGAAGAAGAGAGAGAGACCGCCGTGACCGGAGAGCCGACAACGGAAGGGGAAACCGCCATCACCAGGGGGCCGGAGGAAGAGAAGGACACCGCCGAGGCCGGAGAGTCGGTTACAGCGAGGGGAAGCACCGCCATCCGAGTGCCCGGGACGGAGGAAGAGACCCAGAAGTCAGGACGCCTCGAGGGAAGGAGGAACCACTGGGCAACTCCCGGCCCAGACGAAGAGAAATCGGGAGACCACCCAAGTGCCGGCCGCGCCCCGGGAGGGACGTGGCCCTCCCAGGTACGTCTATACCCTGCCTGGCAGACCCTGTCAGGCTGGCTGACAGGGAAAAGAGGGAGGGGAGAAGAAAGGGAGGACGGGAAGACCTCGTGAAAGAAGGGGACTTAGCAGAAAAGGAGAGGGGGACCTAAACTGCTTTAACCCACGGACAGGGACACCACCCGAGAAACCCTAAGAAAAGGAAAAGAAAGGGGTTTTCTTGGAGTAAAAAGGAAATAAGGGCACAATAACCACAGAGTGATACCCACCACCCGCACCAGCCCTACCTAGTCCACACCACCCTACTAACCCCTGTTTGAACCCTTGTCTTGCCCCTACTTTATTCACTTACCTGATTACTTTTATTTTTTCTTTTTTTTTTTCTTTTGGGAGCCCGGGAGATCGGAGGACGGAAAAACCAGACCGCCTCAAGACGGAACCAAGATACCACCAGAGACTGTAAAACCCAAGAAGGGCTTTGGGGAAACAGAAGATAGGGCTAATCTTGTGGAAAGAAACAAGAGAGAATTGGCCAACTTTAAATAAAACAGTTATTATTCCGTCAAATAGTGGTGCCAGTCGCATTCTTCCAATATCTTACCTCATTCCGATAACGAACCCATTTACAGTGGTGTCAGAAGTGGGATATTGGAACAGGCGACAGGAGAACCCTAGAAAATGGAGGGTACGCCCACAATGGCGGATATGATGCAGCAACTAGCTGAGGGGCAACGCCATCTGCAAATTCTATGGGAGGAGCAACAGAAGGCAGCCAAGGTGGAAAGGGAGGCTCTGCAAAGCGCGCTTAAAAGTCAGGCTACTATCATGGCCAACAATCAGTTGGTACATGACAACGCGATAAAGACTTTGACGGATACCATTGCAGCAACTCGGGTACATCCAAATGTACCTAGTTCTGTTTTGCAGAGATATCAGGAAGGCGAAGACCCCGACGCCTTCTTTACTAACTTTGAACGCGTCGCCATTTCAGCCACCTGGCCGCAGGAAAGATGGGGTCAATATATCGCTCCCTTATTAACCGGGACCCTCCAAGCAGCATACCAAGCGGTTAACCCAGGTGGGACAACACCCTATCCGGACATCAAGAAGAGCATCCTAGAAAGGGTCGGCTTTGATACAGAACACTATCGGGTTCGCTTCAGGAAGGCCAAGTGGGGCCCCTCTGAGAACCCTCGAGCTTTATATTTTAGGGTCAAAGATTTAGGCCTCAAATGGCTTGGACCCATAGGGACGAATAGGGAAGATGTTATTGAGGCCGTTCTCCTAGAACAGTATCTAGACGCCCTACCCGCCAATACTCGCCATTGGATCAAGCAGCACCCGAACCCCGACACGAATACTACTATTGAGCTGGCCTGTGCTTTCCACCGCTCCCTCGAATTCAAAACACCCCTTCCGCGGTTGTTACCTCAACCAGTTAGGCAAAACACGGGACAATCCGCAGCCTCGGGGAAAAGGCCGATAGAGGAACCGGGAAGGTTACGAGGGATAGAGAAGCCCTATGGACAGCAGCCCCAGTGTTTTAGTTGTGGGGAATGGGGACACATTGCCCGATTTTGCCCGCTGAAGTCCGGAAAACCCGAACCCATGGAAATAGGGGTTACGAGAGGCCGGGTTTTCTACACCGGGGGGAAAGATACCCAATACAAAAAGATACTGTCCATTAATGGGAGGGACACCGTAGCGCTCATCGACTCCGGATGTAGTCAGTCCGTAATCAGAGCGGATCTGATTGCCGAGCATACACTTGACCCAGGTTTCACAGTATCCATATGTTGTATTCACGGGGAAACAAGAGAATATCCCCTAATATGGACTACCCTTTTTTGGGAAGGTACAAATACCCCCATACGGCTGGGGGTAGTTGAACGGTTGGTGGAAGAGGCCATCATAGGAACAGACTTTAAAGACTTTCCGATCCTTTTGGACAGCACACAGAGCAAGAAAGACCTGGATGCCTGGTTGGGAAGCGCCCCTTTTTCTGAATTACCCATACCAGCCCCGGCGATCCGCTATAAACCCACTAAAAGAGAAAAACGAGAAGCCAGGAAGTCCTATAGAAGAGAGGATACAAACCACGACAGAGATAACGCACAGGTATTCGCCCTCGTTGGTCTTCCGCCCTTCCGATGTAGTCAAAGGGACGATCCCAGTTTGATCCACGCCTGGAGAAGTGCCAAACCTCGAACCATAGATGATAAGGGTCCCTCCTTTGTGATCAATAAAAATCTGTTATATCGGATCACCAGTAACGAGAGAGGGGAAAAGAAACAGTTACTGATTCCCGAACCCTATAGGCAGCAGGTGTTGCATCTAGCCCATAATCAGCCGGGGGGGGGTCATTACGGGAGAGAAAAAACAGAGGAATACCTATTAAGGAAATTCTACTGGCCTGGGGTTTTTTCCCATATCAGAAAGTTCTGTCAGCAATGTCCTAGATGTCAGTTGATAGATCCCGGACCCAGGAAAAAAGCCCCCCTACATCCTCTTCCCATTATTGACGTACCGTTCTCTAGAGTAGGAATGGATCTAGTCGGGCCCCTCCTACCGTCTTCCAAGGGATACCGTTACATTCTAGTATTGGTCGATTACGCCTCTAGGTATCCGGAAGCTATCCCCCTAACTAGTATTAGCACTAAAAGTGTCGCCAACGCCATGATAGGTTTCTTCTCACGAATAGGGTTTCCCCGAGAAATATTGACGGACCAAGGGACCCAGTTTATGTCCAACTTGATGGCTCAGATTTGTCAATTATTAGGGATACGACAGATAAGGACAGCGGTTTATCATCCCCAGACAGACGGACTAGTAGAAAGGTATAATCGCACCCTGAAAACCCTTCTGAGGAAAGCGATCTCCGAGTCAGGTAAAGATTGGGACAAGAAACTTCCCCTAGTGTTATATGCCGTCAGAACCCATGAACAAGCATCTACAGGACATAGTCCATTCGAACTGCTGTTTGGGCGACAGCCTAGGACCCTATTAGACATGGCAGCTGAGTTATGGGAGGAAGACGAAAGCGGGGAGAAACCTCTCCTAGAGTACACCAGTGAGTTAAAGTCCCGACTACAAACGATATGGGAAGATGTGAGAGGGCACATGGAAAAAGCTCAGGAGAAACAGAAGCGTTATTACGATAGGAACACTCAAATGAGATCCTTTGTAGAGGGAGACCAAGTATTAGTGCTTTTACCCAGTTCAGACAATAAACTTTTGGCAAAATGGCAAGGCCCATATAAAATAATAAAAGCAGTAACTCCGGTTACCTATAAACTACAACTCGCGACTAATCCCAACCGATTTCAAATCTTTCATGTTAACTTACTAAAAAGATGGGAGGAATCTCAAGTAGACCAAAATATAAACTGTTTAGTTAACACAGTGAAAGAGCTAGAAATAGGGTGGTGCCCCACAGACCCCCCCTCAAAGGGCGATATACCCCTCCGAAATGCAGAGTTAACAGTGCAACAGAACCAACAACTAAACCAACTCCTTAATGCGCACCCCCACGTGTTTTCCCCTGTTCCAGGTAAAACAGAGCTAATCCACCACCAGATTATAACCCAACCGGGTAAAATAATCCGGTTACGTCCCTATCGCATTCCCGAAGCGAGGAAGGTCATAGTTGAAGAGGAGGTAAAAAGGATGTTAGATTTGGATATTATAGAGCCGTCCCAAAGCCCCTGGTGCTCCCCGGTGGTGTTAGTGCCAAAACCGGACGGATCCATACGCTTTTGTATCGACTTTAGACAAGTCAATGCCGTTTCCCAATTTGATACATATCCTCTTCCCAGGGTAGACGAACTTATAGAACGGCTCGGTAAAGCCAAATACATGTCTACCCTGGACCTAACAAAAGGATACTGGCAGATTCCTTTAGCTAAAGCCGATAAAGAAAAAACGGCGTTCTCCACCTCTTCCGGTCTATATCACTTTAAGGTACTCCCTTTTGGACTGCATGGAGCCCCCGCCACTTTTCAGAGACTCATCGATACTATATTACGACCACATACCAGATACGCGGCCGCCTATCTGGATGACATCGTTATTCATAGCGAAACCTGGGAAGACCATTTAAACCATGTAGGACAGATCTTTAAAGCACTGTCGGCGGCCGGATTGACCGCCAATCCTTCCAAGAACCGACTGGCTTTCAATGAAATTCCCTATCTGGGTTATCATATTGGGAAGGGGAATATCAGGCCCCAAATGAGTAAAATAGAAGCCATTTTACGTATAAGCGCACCCACCACAAAGAAAGAGATCCGATCCTTCCTCGGACTAGTGGGGTATTATCGAAGATTCATACCCCACTACTCTACAGTGGCCGCCCCCTCACTGACCTCTTGAGGAAGGGTCAACCCAAGAACATCACAAGTCTAACCGGTCCACAATCACATAGCTACCGTACCTTGCAACGGTGTCTAACCACGCAACCCGTATTAAAATGCCCTGAATTCAGTCGTCCCTTCCATCTCCAAACGGATGCCTCGGACGTAGGCCTGGGTGCAGTACTGTTCCAAAAAGATGAAAATGAGATAAGCCATCCGGTGGTCTTCATTAGTCGTAAGCTATTTCCACGGGAACAGAACTATCCCATAATAGAGCGTGAGTGCCTGGCCATTAAATGGGCTGTTGAAAGCCTTCAATATTATCTCCTAGGGAGGTCCTTCCTTTTATATACCGACCACGCCCCTCTTACCTGGCTCTCGAGGTATAAGGACACCAACGTTCGCATTTTAAGATGGTTTATGGAGCTCCAACCTTTCTCCTTCCAGGTTTGCCATCTCCCTGGAGACCTTATGGGACAAGCAGACTATTTGTCTCGATTTCCGGGACCTGGGGGGCTCGAACAGCCCCATCCAAGGGAGGGGATGTGTAACGGGAGTGCAGCCGAACACAGCTCCCAAACACCTGTCGGGGGAGGAACACAATGGCCCGGGGGCACGAGCGGGAACCTCCCTGCCATGACGTATGACGCTGAGGGCGTCATAAACATCAGAAGAGAAGACGGACGAGCGGGATCGAAAAAAAAGAAGGAGGAGCCGAGAACGCGAGGAAGCCGGAGTGAGGAGATCGCCATTGGAGCATCGGAAGAAGAGAGAGAGACCGCCGTGACCGGAGAGCCGACAACGGAAGGGGAAACCGCCATCACCAGGGGGCCGGAGGAAGAGAAGGACACCGCCGAGGCCGGAGAGTCGGTTACAGCGAGGGGAAGCACCGCCATCCGAGTGCCCGGGACGGAGGAAGAGACCCAGAAGTCAGGACGCCTCGAGGGAAGGAGGAACCACTGGGCAACTCCCGGCCCAGACGAAGAGAAATCGGGAGACCACCCAAGTGCCGGCCGCGCCCCGGGAGGGACGTGGCCCTCCCAGGTACGTCTATACCCTGCCTGGCAGACCCTGTCAGGCTGGCTGACAGGGAAAAGAGGGAGGGGAGAAGAAAGGGAGGACGGGAAGACCTCGTGAAAGAAGGGGACTTAGCAGAAAAGGAGAGGGGGACCTAAACTGCTTTAACCCACGGACAGGGACACCACCCGAGAAACCCTAAGAAAAGGAAAAGAAAGGGGTTTTCTTGGAGTAAAAAGGAAATAAGGGCACAATAACCACAGAGTGATACCCACCACCCGCACCAGCCCTACCTAGTCCACACCACCCTACTAACCCCTGTTTGAACCCTTGTCTTGCCCCTACTTTATTCACTTACCTGATTACTTTTATTTTTTCTTTTTTTTTTCTTTTGGGAGCCCGGGAGATCGGAGGACGGAAAAACCAGACCGCCTCAAGACGGAACCAAGACACCACCAGAGACTGTAAAACCCAAGAAGGGCTTTGGGGAAACAGAAGATAGGGCTAATCTTGTGGAAAGAAACAAGAGAGAATTGGCCAACTTTAAATAAAACAGTTATTATTCCGTCAAATAGTGGTGCCAGTCGCATTCTTCCAATATCTTACCTCATTCCGATAACGAACCCATTTACACTCCTTTTATAATCAAATGTGCACTTTCACTGAACATATCGATGTAATAAGTATAATATGTGCACCAGAATTTCGCTAACCCCTCCATTTTTTTCCTGTGATCCCACGAGACACTCATAAGATTGTAAAAACACTTTAAAGGAAAATTTTACATTTTCCTTCATTACAATAGTTATCTCTTATAATCCTCACTACTAGACTATGGGGAGAGACTGGCCTCTCCTCTAAGATAACTTGTGTGTTTAGTTGGGCATAATGAGACACTGCCTCTCCATTTACATCTTTCTCAGGCTCCATAGTATGCATAGTAGGGTGGGGGATGGTACTCACCTCACATGTAAGACTTCTCTATTCTATACTATGGGCTTGATTACGAGTTTGGCATTCAGACCGCTATACCACTGTGGAGGCAGTCCCAAAAAGACCACTGAGTAGACGGTCTTTCGCCTGCCGTACTACGATGTTCCTGATGAGGAAACGGTCTATGCAGTAAAGGAGTCCTGCCAGAGTGACGTTTTGCTGCATGAAGTATAGGTAAGTACAATGTGTGTGTATCAGAAAATACATGTATATGTTGTGCATGTATCTCACTGTATATGTAGTCATGTATACTGTATGTGTTGTTGTATGTTTATCATGACGGACTAGGATGCATTACATAAGAGAAGTGACAGTATGTCCTACCTTCAATTCCGGTGACAACAGGGTTGCAGAGCATGGTGGTCAGGTGGCAGCAGCACCGGAGGGACCTGAGGAAACAGACTCCGAAGTGGAACCACAAAAAAAGGTGAGTTTTCACCTCTTTTTCTGCCTTTTCAACAACTTTTGCATGGCGGTGTCCCCTCCAGGAAAAGCTCTGCGGAAAGGCAGATCATAATCCGGACGGCAGTGACCATGGCATGACTGCCTCCTAGAGCCACCTCTGGCTTTACCGCCATCAATGCGGTTGCAGGAGTCTTGGCAGTGGTGGTGGTGCAGGGCGGTCTTGTAGCCGAGTTTCAAACAGGATCGTTATTTGGGTGGGGGTCCCCCCAAGGCAGCGGTCGAGTAGACTACCAAAAACTTAGGGTTGGCGCCTTGACTAACAAGTACTAGTCTTCCCACTGACACCTCTCTGCAGGGAAATAACCATATTCGTTAGTGTGAAGGAATGGATTTCTCTGTCTACTCACAGCTCTCGCCAGCATGACAGATACATACAGTAGTATGCAGGTAAACTTTCTCTTCTGCACTAGCCCCTATCTCCAGGACAACTTGGATATATAATACTGTATTGTGAACCAGTGGAATCAGTCCTCATACCTCTCCTTAGAGCAACTGCGATTTGTAGTGCTCTCTGGGAAGGAAGTAATCTCTCTGTTAACACATCTTACCAGGGTAAGAGGTGTCTCTAGTAGGGTTTGGGAGAAATGTATCTACTCATACCTTTTCTCATGCTGACAGTTATGTATTGTAGGCTGTGGGAAGAAACTGCCCTGTTTCCTGAGACAAGTCTCTTGCATGCTAACTCTGTATAGTACAGTGTGTAGAGAGACTGGTGCCTCTCCTGTGATGTGTCTCTTGGATAATGCTTGTGCAAATTAGGGTGTGACAAGTGGCTTACCTTGTGGTCACACCTCTCCCCATTATGAAAGAACTACAAGTAAAGTATGGAGTTGAAATTACCTCTATGCTCATAAGTATAACTTGCATAACAACTATAGAGGCTATGGTATGTAAACACACTGCCCTCTCAGCAGAGATATCTCCCTAGAATAACACTAGGGGTGAGCAGTAAACATCACTCCGCCAGCAGAGTGTGCAGGGTTTTGCCACTCTGCATATCGGAGTTGAAGAGTGCCCCAGCCATTCCACTGTGGTTAAAGAGGAAGCAGACATTGCCAGACTACATTTCCCAGACTGCTGGAGGCTGTATCAGTCGGCTGGGCAGGTGTGTGTGATTGCCCCACCGTATGTGAGAGCAAGGCTGGCAATCCCAGAATCCCTGGCGGGAGGGTGGTGGTAACCAGGCTGTGGCTGGAGATGGAAGGGTGATGCTGTAAAATGGCAGAACTGTTGGAGGAGGAGATCCCTGCCAGCAAGCGGGCGCTTATCAAGAGCTATCAGAAATCTGACCCAAATGGCTGACTCATGCGAGAAAAATTATGTGCAGAAAAGGGCCGGGAATGTGGGCGCAGCAGGGCCATTGTTGCTCAGGGAAGAAACACTACACAAAGTGCAGACTGTTCAGGGCAGGGGCCTAAAAATTACAAAACACACATATGTATACTTTCAAAATTGCAGAGTTTCTAGTCTGAGCTCTGTGTGGCAGCATATCTGGCAGGATATTGTTCATGCTTGACCTTCATGTCTGGTAGAGCAGCTCCTCACAGCTGCTAAGTTATTGCAGTGCCATGAGTCAAGTTTCAGGTTCCTGTGTGCTCAGGGAGGGCCATAACACTTTCTTGAGATTGCATTTTCTTTGTGACTCATATGTTTTTTCCTGTTTGTGAATAACACTTCTTTCATTGGATTTTTACGTATGGGTAATGCATTTAGTAACAATTTGCCCCTTGGTTGTGGATTTCAATGCCTGTTTATATACTTGCTGGACTGCAGAGTGTGCAGTTCATGATAGGCCCTTGTGATTATTCAGCTTGCATTTAACATATGGTAGAGCCATGTCCGCAATGTAAAGTATCAGTGCATCACATAGATTCTTCAGTTTTACTTTCGCAAGCATGATTGATGTAATGATAGACAAACCAGCTTCTCTCTTAACTTCAGAAATGTTGTTGTGCACTGTCAAGCTTTGGAACACAAACAAGTGTATTAACGGGGCATTATTACAGGGTTTTGTATTTGTTTGGAAGTACTTAATGTCCCTGCTATCAGACTGGGAATGCTGTGTGAGTGTGAACGCAACGTGGAGCATATAAACAATATTGCTCTGCTCGCCTGTGACATAGTATCATCCATTTTCCATCCCTCTGCTTTCCAGGTTGCCGGTATATCCTGCAGTGTTTTATTAAAAAATAAAGTCTGCACTTGGTGTAAATGGAGAATTAATCCATCAGAACTAAATTATGTTCTGCTCCTTCCGGAAGGCTTTTTCTGTGAATATTAGTCATGCTGCATAATGCCTCATGTACATCCCAGCAGTATTTACGATTATTAGCTGCCGGACATCATCCTTTACTAGTGCTTTACATTTAATTGACGTGTGGACCTGTCTGTCAAACAATGGTGAGCCTCTCAGTAAGATTTCACACCATAGATTGTGATTACAAGACAACCAGGGTCGGGCAGAACGCCACAGAATAACACAGTGTTTTTGGGCCGTTTCATGGAATTCCACATAGTAGAACTTCATGAGTTCCACCCACTACTGCCGTCTCTGCTCATACCTCTCTTCATGATAATGAATGTCATAAGTGGAGTGTAACATGGAGTATCCTCATAGTTGAAAACTGTCTTGCACAACCAGTGTGCACATTTGAACATAAGGACACACTCACTTCTCTCTCAGACATCTCCTTGTGGGGACAGGCATGTGTAGTATGGTGCACACAAAGACTGAGCTCTGTGCTGAAACTTCTCTCCAGAGTGACAAGTATATCTAGTAAGATGTGCAAAAGAACTGCCCTCTCCATCAGCAGAAACCAATGTGTAGTATACTATGAGAATGCATTGGCCTCTGTCCCAAAACCAGCCTCTTGTATGGAAATCTTTATTGTACAGTGGGAAGAAGCACTAATATCACTATAATGCCTTAAACAGACATACACATGCAGCAGAACAGTTAGAGTTCTAGAACAATGAACTGTCACTTTAAGTCAAGGTTAGAAGGCTGTAATAATTTTCAAATCTTTAAAAGCTATTAAGGAAAGAAATCAGTAGTAACTTTAAGCTTTTTGTAAAAAAAAAAAATAACAACATAACAATAATAATAATAATAACTTTTATTTGGTATGAAAAAATTCATTCAATACAGCAAATAATCACCAATACATTTGTTAAAAATAGCAATAAAACCATATATAATAAAAACACCCATCAAGAATATAAACATATAAGACCACATTCATAGAAAGCAATAAAATAGAAAAATTCATTCTAAAAACTCAACATTATTACGCCAAGTAATTGCTCCCTTCAGGAATGATCCCAGGCCCTTCCACACCAATACATCTGAGGCCATTTGCAACCACATAAAAGTAGGACGATATTGCACGAAACCCTTGGGCTTTAGGAGATGTAATAAAAATCGAGTTCTAAATGGTACATAAAAAACACAAAACAATGTAAAATGGGACAAGGTCTGTTGGGACACCCCATCACAGGGGCAGGGTCTAATACATTTGTCCCCATACTGACCTAACGGGAAACATAGATTACTTCTGATGATCCCCAAACGGAATCGGGTTATAAGAGACCTTTCCCTCACATCCTTTATCTCTAAGATATAGCACTCAGGACATACCCACATCTTTAACATGATGAAATCCCTGATCGATTTTTTCCCTAAGGCCTCCCCCTCCCTCCTGGTCCTCTGGATTCTTAAGAAATTATCCTTTACCCATTTCTTATCACAACTAGTCAGGCCCTCAAGATAGTCAAACAATTCAGGCCGCCCCAAATCATGAGCCATATTCCTTATGTGCATCAGCCAGGGAATATTCTTTACATTGTCGCAAGTCAAACAATCCCTTAAGATATCCCTATTAAGAGTGGCATGTTCATTACTCCAAATTGAGATCCATAGCAGAAGGGGAGCCAACTGGATAGTGTCCTGCACAACTTCAAGCTCCAGTTCCAGATGAAGGCTAAAACCAGGGATATTTTGTCCAACTCCCAATAGCCTTCTACAGAACAGATTTTCTTCCACCGTAAGGGCTTGGTGTCCCTATACCCCCAAAGTGCAGCACCATACAGCAGGACAGGGAGGCATTTCCGCCTATAGATTTCAAGCAAAGGCTTGATAGGTTTACTACCTACCCTTACAGCAAAGTCAAAAGTCGCACCAACTGTTGAATGAAAAAGCACACCCCTTCTGGCAATACAGGGCTTCCAAGATCCTTTCTCATCAAAAATAATCCCTAAGTATGGAAACTCATGGACCCTACTGATAATTTGATCCTCCACCCTTAGCTCCCCCACCCTGCTCAAGGGTCTTCCACAAACCATAAAATGTGATTTCTTAAAATTGACCTCTAAACCCAAAGCTGACATAAAGGAGGCATAAGCTCTAACTATTTCCCGGAGACCATTCATAGTGCGGGCCATGAGGACCGCTTCATACGCATACGTCAACACGGGGATATCAGTACCATTCACCTTTGGGACATCCCTACAATGTTCCATCAGAAAGTCAGACAATCCATTTGTATATAGAAGGAACAAAGTAGGAGCCAGAACACACCCCTGGCGCACACCCCTTGAAAGTTTAAAAGCCTCTGAGCATTCCCCATTAGACCCCACCCTCACATTTGCAACCGTCCCCGAATGGAGATATCGGAGCAGCTCTACAATATTAGGATCCAACCCTAACTGATTTAACCTCTCCCATAATATAGACCGGTTCACCTTATCGAAGGCACAGCTAAGGTCCATAAAAGCAAGATAGAGCGTACCTTTCCTGGCCTGCGTGTATTTGTCGATCATCATCAGTAGGTTGAGACATTGATCTCGCGTACCGAGGCCTTCCCTAAAACCATACTGGTCCCGGCTTAAAATATCATTCCCTATCATCCAGGCCTCCAGACGCCTTAAAATAATCCGTCCCAGAATCTTCACAGAAGAGTCCAGGAGAGAAATAGGGCGATAAGACTTAGGATCATTTCGATCGCCCTTTTTAAACACTGGGACAATACATGCCAGTCTCCAAGAGGCAGGAATACCCACAGTAACTGCTGCATTGAGGACATTTAAGAGAATAGGTGCCCATAACTGGGGGTTAGCTTTGTACAAGTCCATAGGAATCAAATCCGGGCCCGGAGAGTTATTACTCGCACTACTCTGTATCGCATCCATGACCTCCTGGAGCGAAAACCTAATTGCTAGGTTGGGAGCCATATCATACTCGTTCTCCCGGTTATTTCTTAGGGGAGTACCCTCAAAAATTCTACAAAAGTGAGTTACCCAGGCCTCCGGTGCGATGTTACAGCCAAGGCCCTCAGATGTATCTGTTCCAAAGGAACCTCTATTTACCACCTTCCAGAACAAGCTAGGATCTTTCAGAGCTATGGCACGCTCTAACTCTTCCCAGGCTTTATCTTTATATTTTATCTTGCTGTCCCTCAGGGCCCTTTTATACTTCATTCTAGCTTCTTTTACGAGGACCCAATCTCTAGGATGTTTCTTAGTGGCCATCTTCAGGTTTGCCATTGCAGCATAGCAGGTCTTGTCATACCAACCACATTTATGTTTACTAGGTTGGCTGCCTACTGAAAAAAGGCAGTCTCTCACTGCTGCATTTACTACTGTTATTGCATCCATAACAGTCTTGGAATTAGGAGCCTCTGTCAAGAGTGTGTCCATAAATAAATGTAAATTTTCCCCCACCACCCTTTCTACAACTTTTTGGGAATCCACTTGCTTCCACCCAAGCCGCCTACCCTGGTCCTTTATCTCCACTACTACAGGCCTACCTCGTCCTAATTTACGTAGGGCCCCAGGGAGTTTAAAGGATATTATAAGGGGATTATGATCACTGAAACACTCCCTCGGCACCTCACCCCCAATCACCAGGTCTTTCATAGGTTGAGACACAAAAATATGGTCAATAGTGGATTCAGATCCTCTTCCCACATAGGTTGGGAGTTGATGAGTGCCTACGGCTTCTATATCACAAAAATTCAGAAGGCCCATCTTCCTGAGTTCCTTAATTAGGATCCTGCCTCTGGAGTCCTGCAGACCATCCACTAAATAATCCTCGCAGTCACAGATAAAGGGATTAACCACAGTACTGAGCCTCCCCAATTTAGCATTAAAATCTCCAGAGACAATAGCACAGAATTCTAGCCCCACCTCCTCCATTCTGTGTTTCAGAACCTGAAGAACGGAGAACAGGGTCCCAATTTGGCACCCCACATCCCACACAGCGTTATAGAAGTTCACCAGCAAAATATTAAAGTTATTAGAGAAAATTACCCATACCAGCAATATACCTTGGTGATTGCAGTTAATTTGAAAAGCACCCACTATCTTAGAGAGGCGAATTAGGGTAACCAGGCCACGTTTTGAGCGGCCACCAAGAGATTGCACAGCTGGAATTGCAAATCTGTCATACCCGTCCCACACAGACAACCCCTCCGACCAGGTTTCCTGAAGCATGATCACACCATAGTTAGTCACACACCTAATCCACGCCTGATCAGATAACTTTGCGTCATAACCCGCAATATTCCATGAAATAAGCTTACACTGTGGGGGCACCTCTTCCCATATAACCAGGGTCTCGGCGCATTGTCAGTCCACCCCTTCCAAGGATAAATTACTGTTAGTGACAGTTCTTCTGCTGGTTACCTGGAGGCTATTCTGACCCAGGGGGGGATTCCTACCAGAGCCAAGAGACACCCCAGTACTCAGTCGCATGTGGTCATAAAAATAGCCCAGAGGGGCCATACCTATTGTACCAGCTCTAAGAACAGCCGGACGATAAGTAGAAAGGAGCCTTTGACTCAGGGCTGGATATCTAACATTTATAATAATACAATCTTCATTCCCCACATTATTTTTGGGCCCGACCCAGCCAATTCTTCTGGCAAACAGAATATCCTTGAAATCCTTACATGAAAAATCACAGTTCTTACTCAACCAATATCCAACCTTATTTGTGAGTTGGGTTGTGGACTCAGTTACCCCAGGAGCAAGAGCAGGTACATTCGTCAATACCACCACATAGGGGGCACAAGCTGGGGGGAGATCCAAACAGGCCAATGAAGGCCTAGCCGTCGGCGGATTCAAATTATTGTTCCCAACCAGCTGTTGGCCAGCCCCCCCAGCTACCACAGAATCAGGATCAGGCTGCCTACTAAATCTAAGCCTATTGACAGTCCTATCCACCCTTAATATAGAAGTCATGAAGCCGGAGCAATCTCAACACGGGCGCCCTGACCCCCAGAATTTCCAGAATTAACCAATAGCTGAGATGATTTTCCCAGAGGCCCCAAAGACCCCGCAGCTTCCTCCGGCAGGAGCAACTCCTCACTGGGATGGGATCGCCTGGTCGGGGCCACACATCCACCTACACAGTGCCTCCCCTGACTTCCTTGTACAGGTATCAGAGAAACTGCCTTTTCTATGGCCGATAATTTCGCCACAACGGGGGATAAAATCTCCTGAGTCATTTCGCGAAGTTTTGACAGTAAAATAGTAACATCACAGCCCAGATGCTGGTAAGGTGCAGGGTCACTGCTCGTACCCTTAGGGAGTTCCAAGAGAGATGTTTTTGACTTGGGCATCGATTTCTTTAAAACCTTTTTTTTCCTCGGGGGAGGGCTACATTTATCCATGGAGCAGGCCGGGGGTGAAGATAATAAAAGTCTTTTGCTTCTTCTGGAGGGGCCTTGGCCACCAGAACCCTCTATTGTCTCTGTTAGTTCAATTTGAGCAGCATCAACAGCAACCATTACAGTACCTTGGACTCCCCCCGGATAAGCCACCTCCAAATCCACAACCTCACGAGGACCACTATCTATTGGGGCCTGACGCCAGTCCTCCAGTTCCATGGATAACCTCCTCTCTGCCAGATCAATCTCCTTAGTTACAACCCCGACAGCTCTTGCGAGGAAGGAATCCAATGTGGTGGTGCCACTTCCCTGTCTACTACCGCCACCACCACCCCCCCAATGGACCAGTTAACGGACCTCTTTTCCTGCCCATTTTTACAGTAAAGTTTCAGCCGCAAAAAAACAAGCAAAACAGCCTGATAAGTAAGAGTTAAAAAAACTATTAAAAACACACTGTAAAGCTCCAAGATACACTGCCAAGTATTAGCAAATAAATATAGTCACCCTCCACTGGAAATGAAAGAGGGGTGGCCCAGCCCAGCCTCTTGCGGGCGACAACGGGCGCAAGACGGGCCCGCCCTTGGCCCCGGCTTTGCCCGGGCGCCGCCTGCGCGCGTCCCGCGGTAGCAGGAGCGCGAAGTTGCTGTTAAAGGGCTCCTGCCCTGATACAAACAGGTGCCGCCTCCTCCGGGTCTCAAACGCGCTTCCCGCGGTAGCGGGAGCGCGAAGTTGCTTTTAAAGGGCTCCTGCCCGGATACAAACAGGCGCCGCCTCCTCTGGGTCTCAAACGCGCTTCCCCCATCAACATAACAAACAATAACATTAGTAAACCACAACAACAGTAAAAGAAAAACTTTACAAACTATTTACATTTGTTCTTCTCTCTCATTACTAGGCATCATTTGCCTCCTGGATTTGATGTACATAGATCTTTTTTTTCTTTGTTTCAGCCCCCTCATCCAGTGAAACAATATCTCATTTAGTAGTCTTTTTTCTGGCAGGATAAAATTGACATGTAAAGCACACATGCCCCTTTGGCATGTGTGCGCCTTACATGTCCTTAAATAATTTTTGGGGGTGCAGCAGCCTTACGCCCCCAGCACCTTGGGGTTTTGCGTTTCCCAAATTGTGAATTCCAGTTAGAAATTCACAATTTGGGAAGTGCAACAAATTCGCAAATATGGGCCTACAGGCCCGTAGGTACGAATCGGCTCAGAATCGCTATTTGTGATTCGGTAATAGCATTTGCGATTTTTAAGAAATCGCTATTACCGAATCACAAATATGATACACACCATTTTACGACTCTGAAATTGCGATTTCTTTAAAATTGCTATTAGAGAATCGCAAAGTGGATTCTTGATGCATCTGGCCCCCTACTCCTTTCTACTGTTCACAATCCAGCAAGAACCTTGCAAGATCGTAATTTTTTGGAAAACAGGAATAAACCATCTACTCATCACAGTACTTTTCTCTTACACACTTCCTATCAAAAACAATGACCACAATATGCATGCCTACTAATGGAATGTATTCAGAACTCATCTACCCATTTTTACTATTCATGATCCCGCAAGATTGTAAAAATTAGCTTAAAACAATATACATTTATTTTTATCACAGTGCTTTTCCTTTACATACCGCCTCCCTAAATGCAGGGGGACAGCATGCATTTCTGCTACCCCCTTATATAGTATTTTTACTTCATTTCCATAACAACTCGATTTTTTCACAGTAAACAATAATGGCCGTCATTTCATTTATAACATCCCAACAGCCAGGAATTCACAGCGGTGGCTCACAGGAAAAACTGGCCTATCGCGGGAGTCTGCAGGACTCTCGCAAGCCCAAGCATCGAAATATACAATTACTTTTGACCCTTAATTTCTCAAAAACTACTGAACAGATTTACACTAAATCAGAAAAAGCACAATCTGTTCTAGCTTCCTGCTGAATTTGGTGTAACTCTGTTCAGTAGTTTTGCCCTTGCTGTGTCTAAAGAAATCTATGGAAAATGCCTGAGGATTTTATGTTTTGGGACCCCCTCCTTTTTTCTTGGTTCCCACTTGATGGATCACTCTGAAACGTTCCAGGAAGGAGCTGAGGTGGATGAACTTTAGTGGAAAGTTTCATAAAGATTCATCTAACTGGGCCAAAGTTATTTGCAAACCAAAAACACTGCCTATGGAAAACCAGACCCAAGTATAACAACCTGCTGGTGACTGATAGTAGGTTATATATATATATATATATATATATATTTTAGATCAACAAACCATTAATTGCATATAAGTTTATATTTGTATCTCCTTGTTGGGACGGTGGGGTTAGTAATTAATATGTGTTTTGTGGAAATATTTATAGCACTGGTGTTTTATGATTTTCCAATTTGTAGATTTATTTATTATTAAATTGTTTTATATATTTAATATATATTTATATATTTAAATACATTTATTCATGCATTGATATTTATAAACAACTTGGATACTATATCAAGAGTAGATTATTAAGACATGATGTTTAAATAATGGAATAATATGATATTAAGATGGATAGGATAAATATATATGGGTTGGTATTTAGTAAACTTTTTCTTAGGGTTATAATAAAAATATTTTGGTAATTAAATTTGTACACTTTGGGGTTTTCGTATTTTTGAAATTGTTCTTAAATATTGGGATTTGTTTTTATAAGAGTAAATAAGATTTTAGATATGAGTAGACGCTCTGTGACTCAATGAGAAGACAGTAGTTCAGGTGAGAGAATTGGAAAAGCAGGCATAGTGGATGAGCTGGCAGTTTGCTATTAATGAATTAGGGGAATTAGAATATTTTCAATTTAAGATTTAGAAATTGTATTGATTACACAATATTGTATTTGGATATCAAAAGCCAATAATTTGAAATTAATGAATTGAAATTAATATAATGGTATAATAATACTTCAGGACAAGTTGTGGTAAACATTATGTTATTTCTAAATACTTTGTTATGTGAAAAGTTACACTCCAAAATGGCTGCCATATTAGCCCATCCTGGGGAATCTGTCTTCGAAATTGGTCCTTTGTCCATGTTTTTTGATTTAGGTATATATGTGATTAGAATGAATTTGAATGGGAGTGTGAGCAAGGCTACGGCCAAAACGCGTCAATAAAACAAGATTGCATGGCCATGGTGTCCGGTTTTCCTTTCCTGGATTGAGGAAATTGCTTTAAATTGATATATATATATATATATATATATATATATATATATATATATATATATATATGTCTATAGCTATATATATGTATGTATATATATATATATATATATATATATATATATATATATATATTTACATACATACATATGTATATACATATATAAATCTATAATCATTTAAAAAACAAAGGTTACTGGGAAGTTATAGTTAGGCACACATTTCAAATATAAAAAAACATTGAGATTTACCTGTTACAGTTAGAGCTATCTCAAGTAACTATAACTCGTGCCCTAAGGTAACTGTAACTTGTGCCCCCGCTATACACCGATTCCGACTTCAACAGGGACCTTGCTCCCTAGGTTGGATCCTGACCCATATTCCCTTGGGTTTGGGTACGTTGAGGATTGAGAAGGGTCACTGGACCCTTTGGAATACCAGCTTAAAGATCTCATGGACTGGAGTATGGACCTGGGTGAAGCCAGAGGTTTGGACGCTTCCCCTAACACTGGCTTGCTTTCTCCTCCTACCGTGGTTATGGAAGAGAAGGCATCCTACTCCATGGTGGTGCAGAGAGCGCCCGAGGTCTTGGGCCTTGAGCTGCCTTCGGTGGCAGTCAGGGCTAACCTCCTGACTGAGGCGCTTCAGCCCAGGGCTTACGCTTCTGAACCCCTTTTGCCCTTTAATGAAGCCCTCACTGATGTCCTGCTGGGGACCTGGTCCAAACCCAGCACAGGGGCTTCTGTAAACAAGACAATTACCTGCCGCCATAGACCAGCTCCCAATGACCTAGTGTTTCTGACACAACACCTGACCCCTCAGAGCTTGACTATCCAAGCCTCCACGTCCCCAGGTACATTCGTTTCTGCACCCCCAGATAGGGAATCCAAGAGGCTGGATCAGCTTGGGAAGAAGATGTTTTCTTCCTCCATGCCTGGCATTGCGGTCAGTCAGCACCACATGTCTTTTGGGCCATTACACCCATACTTTATGGAACACGGATGTGCAGGTGCTGCCCCAGGTCTCGGAGGATGCCCAGGCCATTCTCTCCCAAGCTGTTGCTGATTGGAGAGATGTAGCTAAGTTCACAATACGATGTGGGCTGCATGCAACCGACTCACTAGGTAGCATGGTGGCCTTAAGGCGCCATGCTTGGTTGAGGATGTCTGACTTTTCGAGGGATGTTCAATCCACTATTATGATCATGCCCTTTGATGGCACCTTCTCCTTGGAGACAATGAAGACTCTGTGCTCAAGTGCTTTAAGGAGTCCTTGGGCCTCACAGCTGCCCCTTGCCTCCCTCAGTCTGCTTTTGGCCCCTTTCATGGCTACCAAAGGGGCATCCCACCACATTTGTTTCCCTCTAGCCACTGTGATGCGCATGCTGCCCAGCCTCTGTGTGGCTAGGGGCTTGGGGCGTGGGATCCAATGTCCCTGTAGATCAGGGAGCCAGCGATTTAACCACTCCACTACCCACCCCGCTGTATCCCCCAAACCTTCCTAGTCTGACCCTTTCCCATTAGGGACCAGTCAGAGGCAGGATTCGCTATCAGGTGGGTTTTGCAAATATTCCAAAGGGACTACACCCTCCCCTTCCAGACAACACTTCCATCCATGCCAACATCCTACAATTGGATGACGGAGGATCAATTGGCACTTCTCCGAGAGGAGGTTACAGCTCTCTTGGCCGAGGAAGCCATAAGAGGGTCCGTGTGCCAGAAGTAGGTTTTGGTTGTTATTCCCACTACTTTCTGAAACATAGACACATAGAAACATGGAACATATCATGAGTGATGTCATATGTGAGGTCATAAGGAATGCATGCTGGTGACGCAAGAAATGTTATCACTGACATTCACCTAACTATAAAGTTACTTTAACCTTTGTTTTTTTTCAGTAAATTTCTAACTTTTTTTTTAAATTAAAAAAAATCCTTTCATCACAACTAAATATAACCTTACTTTAACCTTTGTTTTTTTCAGTGAATAATACTTAATTACCATAGGTAAATGCAGCTACCCCACCGCCCACAGCCTTTGTGTGTGTGGAGTAGCTGTGCAACCAACACCCTCCCCAATAAAGCCAGCTCCATGGGTCACACATCATTCGGCTGTGCATAGAAGGTCATGGGTCATAGAGCTTAGCCCTGGGAAACCTCATCAACCAGGTCTGTTTTGTTTTTTAAATTAAAGATGAGGGGGGCCGTGGGATCCCCCTCCCTGCGTCACGGTTGACTTGAGAACCCCCTCCCCAGGGCCACTTATTTACATAAAGGGGGAGTGTTAGGTCCTGGAGACCCCATCTCTCAGGGGACAATTTTGGCCTTGGGACCTCTTCCCCGTAGGGCTGGCATAATTTTTATGGGGAGGGGTGCATACAGTCCCTCTCCCCAGGCCAATTTCCCACCCCAGGGACCCCATACCCTTGAACATGGCACACTTTTTAGGGGGAGGCGGGCCCACAGTTAACCTCCCCATGACCTGCACCATTTAGAAGGGGGAGGGGAACACACTGCCTTCCTGGACTGATTTTGGCTCCGGAAATCCCATCCCCTGGTGACCACATTAATAGGAGGGGGGGTAAGTGCCTGTCCCCCGGCCAATTTCAACCCCAGGGACCCTATCACCTGGGGCTTGGCACACTTTTCAAGGGGAAGAGGGCACGCCGCAAACCCCTTTCATGGGCTGATTTCAGCCCCTGGTAACCCATCTTTCAGAGCCTGGCACCACTTAGAAGGGGGATGTGATCCCCCCTCTCCAGGCCAATTCTGGCCCTGGGGCCCTTCTCCCCTGGGCCTGGTGTTAATATGAGAGGGGGCATTCAGCACCCCCCCAACCCAGGGCCAATTTTGGCCCCAGAAATCCCATCCCCTAGGACTTGGCAACTATATGTAGGGGCAGGGGGCACATGCCCCCTCCCCGGGCCAATTTCAGCCCTGGGGATCCCATACCCCAGGCCTAGAATCCATTTAAATGGGGAGCAGGGACATGTGGCTCTCCTCGCTGGGCTGACTTAGACCTTGGACCCCATTCCCTGGGGCCCAACACCTGTACGGTGGGTGCCATGCTGTTGTTGGGGGGCTGCAGGGGAAGCCTCAAGGCCCCAGTGGAGCCGGCCAGCTCCCCGCATCCAGTGTGAGCCAGCATTGCTCCCATCTTCAAGGAGCAGCTAATAAGGCTCCTCCCTGGAGGTGGGACCAATATTAAGATCTGCTTCCCTGCCCACTGCAGATCTAAAGTCCGTTCCTAATGGATGGGAGCATTTTTTAGGCTTCTGCCAGCTGGGAGCGGACTTGATGTTTGCTACCCCTTGGCTGAAGATTTACAAATGCTCCCTCCAAGTGAGAGCAAACACAGGTTTCCCTGCGCACGGTAGTGTGGACAGGAAAACCTCTATATCCCAGGCCGTAGCCTGTGAGCCAGCACTGGGGGATGGGGTCCCAAGGTTCATTAATGGCTCAGGGAGTGGGACCATGTGGGCCTCATTCTCTCTTAAAGGAATCGGCTCCATGGGTGGGCTCCCTGAGGACCTTTTCAGGCTTGGGGAGGGGAGCTGTGCGGTCTTCCTCACCATATTGTGCATTTTCAGCCTCGGGGTGGGCTCCCTAGGGCCTGTAGAGGTTCGTGGACGGAGCCTCAGGCGCACCTCCCCATAAAAATCAATATAGGTTGGGGTGGGCTTCCTGCAGCCTTTCAAAGCCTGGGTAGCGGGGCCATGCCCCCCCCCCTCTTAAATAATATCAACCTTAGGGTGAGCTCCCTGGGGCCTCCAATGGTTCGGGTTCAGGGAGGGGGGGATACATCGCCTCCCTCCCCTTTATGAACAAAGTCCCTATGGTAAGCTTCCCAGTACATTAGGAATTTAAATATGGCTCGGCTGTCATGTTTTTTTTTTTTTAAGATCCCGCGAGAGTCTTGCGGGATCGTAGCATTTTTTGTTATTTTGTTTTCTTTTTTCACCCCATGGGGGGGTTCCCTCTGAGTTCCCCCCATGGTGATATCCCTACCATATATAACTTTCTTTTGGTGAGAAGTTCAGGAATGGGGCCTAATTTCCTGAGTCCTGCAATGGCTGCCAGCTACATTTTTATCATATCGCTAGCTGCTAATCAGAGTGCTTGCTCTTCTAGGAGTCTCACTCCTGCGGGAGCGAGAGGGCCCAAGAACATTAAAGCTCCTTGGGCCGATCAGAAAGCTCTATTTTTAAACTGGCTCTCCTGGAAAAGTATAGGAGACTCTCACGAGCCCAACTGCCAAAATATACAGTTATTTTTTACCCTTAATTTCACAAAAACTCCAAAACTGATTTACACCAACTCACAAAAACCACAATCTGTGGACCAAGATCTAGCTTCCTGCCAAATTTGGTGTGATTCTGTCCCGCAATTTTTGCTATAGCCCTGAATAAAGAAGTCTATGGAAAATAGGGATTTTACGTTTGGGACTCCCTTTTTTTCTCAGCCGCCGCTTGACAGATCACCCTGAAACATTCCAGGAAGGAGTTAAGGTAGGTAAACATATTTTTAGGAAAGTTTTGTGAAGGTTTGTCAAATGGCCCAAAGTTATTAGCAAACCAGAAAACGCTCTTTCCAAGGAAAAGCAGACCTCAGTCTAACTACCTGATTAGTGTTTTGTGAACTTTTGTTTACATTAATTTCACGCTTTATTTAAAATGAGCTATTTGAAAAAGTTTTCCAGAGCCACACAATTCTGTGTGACGCTTTCACTGAAATGCAATCAACTTCTCTCATCGTTTTTCTTAAAGAGCAGCTTCCATAGCCGGCTGCAGTTTATGTGCAATCAGAAATTTAATCAGCAATCAAGAGGAAGTAGATATGATGTTATTATAAACTGCAATACAACCCTTCTACTAAGGGAACCGACTTGGCATTCACGGTAAGGCGATAGCGTTGAAGGGCCGGGCTATTTGTTTATAAACCATAATCAAAGGCTGAGCGCCAAAGGCCTTGCATCCACAAATCGAGGATATTCTTCTTGATGCTGTTTAACCCAACTACAACCTAACTACAAATGACCCGAGGCTGTGCAACTTAAGAACCGTTGTTCCTTCCACGAGGGACCTCGCAAGAGTTCAAAAAATGTATGTGAAATTAAATAAAGCAACTCTCGCACACAAGCTTCCTCACAAGTATTTCTATTTTAGTTGACAAAAATAGAAACATTTCTTCAATATTTACGGCAAGGGAAAACAGTGCAACTAAAGAAATGTGTTCATTAAAATGTTTGTGGCTGTGGGGCCGAGGGAAATATATTCACTCAGAAAATACCTCTAGGGAAAATCAAAATCTTTGCATCCGACCCTACTTCAGCGTAATATAACTCAAAGACCTGTCCTGCTAAAATGCTAAGCAATTTGAATAATTTGTAATGCAGCCTTTGCACTACAGTTGTCACGCCTTTGTAGCATTAACGTTTTCATACCTGACTTTCACAGTCAATTTTAGCTGCGAGTATGTTGTGAACTGATGTCGTCCTCTGTTCATATCCTCGCCCCTCCTAGAAAGTGTCAGGATATTCAGTGAAAACCTTTTTTTTCCTTATGCAGTAACTGTGCACCATCACTGGTTGGCACCCTCGGGATTCTTCTGTCTTACCACATCTTAAGGAAGCACCTGCCATGCTGCCTGCTACCCCAGCAACAGAAATGCCAGCGTGACTCTAGAGGGCATGCAGACACGTGAGGGAAGGTATCCATTATTCCACTGGCAGTCTTGGTATCCATTCTATTTAGGCTTTTAATGCTTAGGCAAATTGCCGCTTTTGCTGTTTGTATCTTCTTCTAAGGATGATTCTTCTGTTAAACCTTCATATGTCACTTATCCTGTCCTCTACTGCATAAATATCAGGTCTATCTGGACCACTTCTAGGATAGCGACATCTAACCCCTGATACCTCACCTTCTGCAGACTGGATCTGGAAACATTTTCATAGTAACTCCCTCATGCACCGGTAGATGGTGTTGTGCAGTTTACCTTCAGATGAGCGTGCCTTCCTGGATGCAACATCAGGGCCACTATATACTTGCCACTCTGCACGCTGAGGTGAGTTCCTTTCTTTCCACTTTTTTAGACGTGGATCGGAAGCTCGCTCACTTGAGCCATTCAGAATAGACAGCGTTTTCTGTTCAAAACTAACCAGCACACAAGGATTATGTTCCTAAGGCTGCAGGGTTCGAGCAATGTAAGGATTGCCACAAACAGATGTCAGTGACGGGTCTCAAAGACTAAGAAGCTCAACTCTATGTAGTGGAACGTTGACGAACACCCAGTCCCAGTCAAGTCGAGGACAAATACCTGCTCTCATGACCAGTCATCGTCCAAGTTAAGATCTTCAGGTAAGTCAAAGAAAAGTTAAAAGTATAAGAAATTCAAACACGGCTTCCCTTCGTCCTGCCACTTCCACCACTCAGGATCATGCAGTATCCCAGGTACCTCAAGACTGCGAAGTCAGCCTCTGACCCTGGAACTATTTCTGACCCTCCTCTCTACTTGTCCCAAGTTCTCAGGCCCCAGCCCACCCCTCAACAGATTCAAGAATTCAGAAAGGCATTTCACTGGATTTTTCATACCCCTCTGGATACATCTGGTTTGCCTGCTGGCCCCAAGGAGGCAAAGTGGCCTCCAGTCGTGTTACCAACAGTGTCTACCCTTGATGCCGACTGTCCCATTCGACCCTGTTTCTAAGTTGATTACAGTTTCAGACTTAACACTGATTCACCCCCACTGCAGTGCTTTCCAGGAGCATTGATGCTTGAGAAGGAGCCAATAGTCCCTTTTGACTCTGAAACTAATCCAGAGCTACTTCCATCGTTGTCGCACCGATTTTACACTAGGCCACCATGAATTTGGAGATGATGCTGGTTCTCGCCGTGTTAACTACAATGAACACTTATTTTTGGATTCACAGGATGCCAGTGGCTTGGATACTTCTCCTGATACTGGCCTCCACTCTTCTCTTCCTAATAAGGCCACGGAAGAGTCTGCCTCCTTTGCCATGGTAATAAGGAAAGTAGCAGCAGTATTGGACTGAATCATGCCTACCACAGATGTCAAGATCAAATGTACTGACAAAAGTACTTCACCCCGGACATACTAATCAGGAACTGTCAATAAGGCCCTTGAGGACACACTGTTGGAAACCAACATCTTGCCCTCCAGTCAATAGGCAAATTGCAAGGCAGCACAGACCTGCCTTAGGGAACAGACCCACCCTACTGCAACACTGGTCTCCAGAAAGCTAGGTGGTCCAGGCCTCCACTAGTCACCTGATTTTGAATGGATTCCTGACTGCCCCAACAGATCCCTGATTGAAACACATGGAGACATTTGCCAGAATGATGTTCTTCTCCACCAGCTTTATCGTCAGGTCCATCAATACAGGCTGCCTCCTGGAAAGATATACCCATGCATTATGGCCTGTGGTGGCAGACATCTTGTCCACTGTCGCAGATGATGTATGGCTAACTCTTCCATCCATCATCAATGATGACCAAGACTTAGGCCCATATTTATACTTTTTTAGCACCGCATTTACGTCGTTTTTTGAAGCAAAATCGTTGCAAACTTACAAAATACAATTGTATTTTGTAAATTTGTGCTGCTTTTGCGTCAAAAAATGACGCAAATGCGGCAATAAAAAAGTAGAAATATGGGCCTTAGTGAGTTACTCCATCAGGTCAGATCTTGGCACTACAATTTGCCTGGGTAGAGCAGTCGAGACCAGCGTAGTAATTATGTGCCACACTTGGAGCGAATCAATTGGGTTCCCAAGTGACATCTACCAGTCACTTCTGGACATGTTTTTTAATGGGACCTGTCTCTTTGGGTACAAGGTGGACTCGGCCCTTGAACATTTCAGGGACAGCAAAGCCACTTCTTGGACTTGCTCCGCCTTTGAGGCTTCATGAGGTGACACCAACAGAGGCAGCAACAGAACATTCCTCAATAACAAGCCTCCCAATCCTTTCTGGTTAGAGGAATGGGAGCAGGTCACCAGTGTCCAGGCCCTCAAGGATAATGATCTACCCAAACCACAACCCCTCCCCCTCCAGGAACCGCAAAACCTTTTTAGGTCACCCTCGGTAATGCACAAGGACACATCACCTTTTACTTCTGCGGGTAGAAGAGCATCACCTCAGATCAAGGGGTGCTCTGAATCGTGGAACTGTTACTCCCAACCCTTCTTGTCACATTCCCTGGATGTGCCACCCACACCACAACATCTTCCGGAGGACCACGTGTCCATACTAATAGAGAAATTCAAGGTCTCTGAACCAAGGAAGCTATAAGAGGGTGTCAGTATCAGAAATCGAGACTGGCTGTTACTGCTGTTATTTCCTGGTGTGGAAAAAGGACAGGCGTTTTCATCCTATCCTAAATTTTTGCCCCCTGAATTACTTCCTCCAGATGAAAAGTTCAAAATGCTTAACCTGGCCCAAGTTCTGTCTAACATGGATCCAGGAGAGAGGATGGTGGTGTTAGCACGTCTGACCTTAATAAGTAAACTTACGAGGGGACGCGAATAGGTTGATGAAGCTTTTGACTCGCAATTAAGATGCTCTTACCATAGATCCAGTACATAATCAATAATCAATGGAGTCAGTAATTGTCACGGACCATGACCTTTCAACCATGAATAACCACACCATTAGTAAAGGTTTAGAATGTTTATTTCCCTATATTAACAATGCTAAAGTCATGTAAATTAATCTCAAAATCAGATGAAACACATACAAAAACAACACTGGTTGTCCAAAGCGCAGAAGAAACGCAATCTAATCAAAGCTTGAAATACAACACATTCTAAGGTTACAGTGCAAATCAATAGCAAATTCAACTGCATCAATGAAATGAAGAACATGAAGTTTAGCAGAGAAATTCATCAAGCATTAGTCCCTGTTATCATAATTCATTAGTGAGGATCCTTAACCAACATCAGATAGGCATCAGCATGTTGGGCTTCATGCAAAACAATTTAGTAACACAAATTTGGAAAAACATCTATTTATGGTTCTATCAAAACAGCGCAGTTGGTACCTAGAAAGAAAAAGCAAATATGCATAATTATTACAATTCGGATAAACCTATCTTCTGGGTGGATCAGCAAAGCAGAATTAGTCTTTGTCCTCAGGACATCAGTTGATCAGCAAGACATGAGGCTTCAGCATCGGAATTTAAAAGGGCAAAGTCTTTAGGCATTAGAGTTAAGCATGTCTCTAATCAAGACACATAAGAAAGTAATAACCTTTCGGTCAGGAAAAATATGGGCAAATTGACTGCATGAAGGCAAGGGCAGAAATGTCTGCCTTCTTACTGTGCAGAGTCGTTAAGTTAAAGTCATCTAAACTATCTCCCAAATCCCTATTGGTCAGTTAATCGTATGTTCAGCCTCTGTCCAATAAAAATAATATCCCAAATCTATGAATTCTAATTTTACTCCATTCTCATATTGTTGATTGGTTTGTTTTGCGATGTCCTCATCATCCGGCTTGTCCGGTAACAATATTGTTGCAGCTTCTACTCTAGTCAGTATGTTCATTGTTCTTTTCCTGGGAAAGTCAGTTTCACACACATTACACATAAAATGTTGCATTAGCAAGAACATCACCTGCTAGCAGTCGGTTCTCACGAAAAGCTTCTGTTATGAGCACATTTAAACAATAAAATAGACATTCATAGTTTAACTACTCTGGTCAGCAATTTCATTAAACGCTAAGAAATACAGCTTTTACATGAGGGCTGGCAAGTAGGCCAAGAAACTCAGGAAGTTAAGGCCTACAATTAATAAAGTTCAAAGCTTAATTCATAACCCTTAATATGACATATTACTATATTAGTCTAATATATATTTGACATTTCATAATATTTAATCATTGATTAGTACATTTCGTTAACATTGGTGGCCATTCTTCATGATCACATTTTCAAATGCGTGTATTTTTTTTCTACGTTATTACATTTTCTACATAAAATTATTATTCAAAATACATAAACACTCATTAATAATTTTTATTAAAACACATGCACTAGCAATCCCTCCTCTGATGACCAAATGTCATCACACTATTACCCACAAAATTTCCCGTCAGCTAAAATATTTACAATTCAATCTTTTCATAATTTTGTTTTCCCCTTGAATTTTCCCTGTAAAATCTTTCCCTTTTCTTTTCTTCCCTCCTCTGATTATTCTTCGACCTTTTCAATTTAATTATTTTACGTAATTTGCACAATCCCCATATTCCTAATAGACAAACCACAACAATTAATATCCCTTGTAATATTTTCAATAGTACCCCATTCCAAATGTTGCTGAGCCAATTTCCCACGGAAGCAAACCCCTTGCCAACTTTTCCCCAAACATCTGGTTCTTTCAATTCTTTCAAATCAGCACTTGCATTAGTCAGATTAGTAAGTAAATCTCTTATCTCTTTACTGTTATCAGGTATATACGAACAACAATGCCTAGAATTAATCATTCTACAGACTCCACCATCCTTCGCTAAAAGAATGTCTAAAGCAAGACGATTTTGAAGAGTCATAGCTCTATCAGCAGCTAATTCAGTATCTATCAGGAGTATGGCTCCTGAAAAATTTGTCAGCATGTTATCCATAATAGTAGACAACTTTTGAATCTTTATCGAATTCAGAATGACTCCCACTGAAGGAAGCACTGCTCCAAATATATATCCCACTATACCAGAAGAGGACTCCTTCCTCTGGGTCTTATGATGTAATTCAGTCACTTTCGGAAACTTCTTCAGATCCTCCATTTGATAAATCTTTGGGAAAACTGTCCCTAAATAACATGCCCCATACCACCATCTTGGAAGACGGTAATAAGCATTAAGTCCAAAGATGTAGTAAATCCCTGGAATTGCAGGGTCCTGTCCATTCAACATAAATGTCCATTTAGGCTGAAACAAAAACATATGCCTACATTCACTCGTTTCCACAAATAAAGTGTCAGTGTGTGATTTAGGCCTATATATACAAAGTTTCTCTGCCTGTTGTGCATCTAAAGCTAATTTCCCTTGCGTTTTAATTGCACTATAAGCATAATCATTTCTTGTAAGTACTTTTCTCTAAGCCTTTTTCTAATTTCTCTTTTAATGCTTTTCTCCTGTCATCTGTGTGATCTAAGAAGCTTTCCTCTAAAGGTGTACGCAAGCATGTCAAGTTATTTCTATGTGCATAAGCTGTGCCAAACGTCAATTTAGGTTCAAAGAATCCTCTAACTATTACTATACCATTGTCCTTAGCTACTCTACTCCAATATCTAAATATAGGAACAAACAAAAACACTATATCATAGTTAGAATACAAATATTGAATGTACTCCTGGTTATAAAGTCGTGTTAGTAACAGACTACAACTTATCCCGTAGGTTAATGGCAAGCTATGATAGGTGACTCTCTCCTCGATTGATGAAGGAATCTGTGTACACAGAAAACAATTCTTCGCATCCATTGTCTCAACATACTCACTCAACAAATGATAGAAAACATTAGAAGAAAGTTCTCCCTGCGCATTAGTATCCTCATGCAAATATTTCTCATCTAACCTAAACTTCTCTACTGCCGTTAATGCAGTAGTCGACTCAAAAGCAGAAGTATTGTTGCCTTCTCGCTTACCAAGAACAGACATTCCCACAATCAACACTTCAAACAATATCCCACACATAATCGCCAAATCAATGCTCATATATTTACAGTGCCTAGCATCCCTACCTTGTTGACTAATGTTACTCATGATCTGTAAAGAATCAGAAAGCAGAAGAAATTTAGATAAAACTTGCAGCAAAAATAAAAAACAATAAACCCTTCTTTCAGCAGTTCAGTTTCACTTCCAGGATCCCTTGTCAAAATCGGTTAGCAGCTTTGTCAAAATCAGATTTCAAAAGGTCAAATCAGGTTATCAATGTCTTTTCCGGTTACTTTCAACAGTCTCTTTCTCAAAATATTTTCTCTCAGATTGTTTTAACAGTTCAGTTCATTAATCTCCTTCACATACCAAAATACTGACCCAGAACTTCTCTATTAAAACAAAAAGACATAAACTCTTGCTGCCATTCGTTCGTAGTTGCATACGCCCATTCAGAACCTGCGTATCTTCGACTTGCTATTCTCTTTCTTTTAAATTTTTGATCACCATTCAGCTCTCCTTCACTTAGATCTTCTCTCCTTGTTGTATCTACTTCTTCCTCAATTGTTGGTTCAACAACCACCTATTTTCTTTTTTCCACTTGTGATTCTGGCCACTTATCTCCTTTTAGTGGGTTCTTTGATAGTATTCTCTTCAGAATTGAACTTGAACTTTTTCCTTGTTCTGTGTTGTTTTCTCTTGACGGACCTGCAACCGGTTCAGGAGGAGTCAGATCACATTGACTTTTAGCCACCTCAACTCCTTCCCCTTCTGGGTCTGGCAATTGCTCTGTTTGTCTCTCAAGATGGTCTGCTTCTGGGAGAGCCCTTCTCTGACTAGGCTCTCCTGCTGCCTCAGTTGAGATAGGCTCTCCGTCGCCCTCCTGGAGGTCTCCTCCCTCGTCTCTCACAGGAGTGACTGAACCGTCCTCAACGGACTCAGATCTGGCCTCACTTCCCCTCTGTTCTCTTTCCGGCCCTGAGACTTGTTTCCCTGTTGTTTGCACCCTCAACAACACTTTTTCATAATCCGGTGGACAAGCCACTTTCTCTGTGTGACTTGCGTGAATCCAGTTAGGAATTCCAGCACACTTCACAGCTGTAGTAGATGTCAAAACTACCTGATATGGTCCCTTCCAACGAGGCTCCAAACACATCTTTCTCACATGCTTTCGGATGACAACCCAGTCCCCAGCTCTCAGGTTGTGTCCTGGGTCATGGATTGGCGGCAGTGTGGTGGCCTCTACCTCCTGAGAGGACCTTTGCAGTAATCCAACACCATATCATCTGTAATGTTGACAAGTGCATTTGTAGGCACCACTGGTAACCTTATTGCTCTGCCCATGAGGATCTCATGTGGCGACAGTCCTGTCTTCCTGTCAGGTGTGTTTCTCATTGACATCAACACTAAAGGCAATGCGTCAGGCCTTTTCAAATTGGTAGCAGCACACATCTTTGCAACTCTTGACTTCATTGTTCCATTCATCTGTTCCACTAGTCCTGATGTTTCAGGGCGGTAACTACAATGCAACTTCTGCTCAATGTTCAATGCTGCACACAGTAATTTAATTACTTTATTGTTGAAGTAACTGCCCCTATCTGATTCTAAAGAGATCGGAAACCCGAAACACGGTATTAGTTCCCTAAGCAGTAGTTTCGCTACTGTGAGACTATCATTTCTTCGTGTAGGGTACGCTTCAATCCAATGACTAAAGTTATAAACAATCACCAACACATATCTCAAACCTCCATACACAGGTATCTCAATAAAATCCATCTGCATTCTTCTGAATGGACCTCCCGCTCTTCCAACGTGGCTCAAATTAACCACTGACCCTGCGTTTAGTTGTTGGCAAATGATACATCGATGGCAAACTGCTTCAGCAACTTGTCTAAACTTTGGGTTGAACCAATCATGTTTGAATAAACGAACCACGGCATCCCTCCCAATACGTGCTTGACCATGATAATACCTCACCATTTGAGACAACAAGCTATGTGGCAAAACTAACTGACCCTCCTCTGAAACCCACAATTCATCTTGTCTTTGCACACATTTCATTTGGCTCTATGAACGTTTCTCCTCCCTGTCAACATTATTCTGCAATGCTTTTAATTCTTCCAAAGTGTCAATTATTTTCAATGCATAGTTGTACAAGTTTCGTCTTCATCAGGTAACAGTTCCCACTTATCTTTGAACGATATACAGTTCAATACGCAAAACCTTGTGACTTGATCCGCATATCCATTTCTCAACGACACAAAGTCCTGCGACTTCAGATGTGCACTGCTTTTCACCATGGCAATCTTTTCAGGCATTTGAATAGCATGTAATAACTCTTTTTCCTCTCACCATTTCTTACTGGTGAATAAGAAGGGGTCGGGAAATCTCTCTGTGACCACAACTGACCAAAATCATGGACTATTCCAAAACCGTACTGACTATCCGTATAGATTGTAACTTTCAGCTGAGCAGAAACATGGCACGCTCTAGTAAGGGCTACCAGTTCCGCTACTTGGGCAGAATACTATCCTCGAAGCCAAGAAGCATCCAAGGTACATGTAATGGTGCACACAGTATATCCTGCTCTCCGTGTCCCTGCATTGTCTTGCAGACAAGAACCATCAACAAAAATAATTTGGCCATTTTCTTCCAATCGTGTATCTCTAATGTCACATCTTGGTTTTGTGCACAAGTCAGTTACCTCAAGACAATCATGCTCAACATGTTCCTCTTTTTTCAATTTCAGCATTTTCACTCGGAGGTAACTGAGCACTGTTCATCTTTTTAATGAAACATTTGGTGAACCCAAAATACTCGTTTCGAATCTAGTCAACCTCGCACCAGTCAAGTATTGGGTTTTCGTCCTTCTTAGTAGAATCTCAATAGAATGGGGGACCATTACAGTCAGGGCATGTCCTATCACAATGCCTTCACACTGTGTAAGGCTTTGACTAACTGTGGCAGCTGCACACAAACAACCCGGTAAGGCTGCTGCGACTGGGTCCAAAGTAGCTGAAAAATATGCTACTGGGAGGTTTGAACCTCCATGGACCTGTGTCAAGACAAAGAACATGCATTACGCTCATGACAAAACAATGTGAAAGGCTTTGTGTAATTAGGCATACCCAATGCTGCAGCCCTGCACAAACTCTCTCTCAATTCAGTGAACGCTTTTGTTTCATCCCGGTCTAACACTATTGGATCAGAGACTTCCTTATGAGTCAGCTTCTGCAATGGTCTTGAAATGACTGAGAAACTTGGAATCCATTGGTGACAATAACCCACCATTCCCAAAAACATCCTGACATCTCTCTGTGTGGTCAGGAGATTTATCTGCAATATTGTTGTAATCCTTTCCCTGGATATCTTTCTTGAACCTTTCTCAATCTGGTGACCCAAATACTTCACTACTTAATGACAGTATTGTAATTTCAGCGGAGACACATTGGCCCATATTTTTACTTTTTTGGCCCTGCATTGGCGTAATTTTTTGATGCAAAGCTGTGCAAACTTACAAAATACAATTGTATTTTGTAAGTTTGTGCAGATTTTGCGTCAAAAAAACGACGCAAATGTGGCGCTAAAAAAGTATATATATGGGTCTTTGTGACCATTCTTTCCTAAATGGTTCAACAGGGCAAATGCATCATACTTGCACTCATCCCTTGTTTTGGACGCAATCAGTAAGTCATCAATGTATTGCACCAGGGTCGATTGGAAAGGCAGTTCCAACAACTCCAAATTCTTTTTCAGTATCTGATTGAATATGGAAGTTGACTCTGAATACCCTTAAGGAATTCTGCACCAGCAATAAACTTGATCCAGGAATTTGAAACAAAAGAGAAATTGACTATCTTCATGAAGAGGCACAGAAAAGAATGCTTGTGACAAATCGATAACAGTGAACCACTCGGCATCACATGGAAACTGAAACATTATCACTGCTGGATTTGGCACCACGGGGCAACATTTGACGACAATCTAATTTCTAATTTTTCTCAAATCCTGAACAATCCGAACCTTCCCACAGGGCTTCTTCAAACCCATTATTGGTGAGTTACATGGACTACTCAATAATTCTTTCAGAAGCCCTGGCTTTACAAAGTCTGCATTAATCTGAGCCACTTTCATCAGGATATCTTGCGGCATGTGGTACTGTGGAAATTGGGGGAAAACTGCATTTGGCTTCACAGTAACCTTGACTGGCTCCACTCCTTTTATCAAACCTACTTCTCTTCCTGTCAAATCCCACACCTTCTCCTTTACCGTTCCCTGCAAATCAGGATGGAGCTCTTTCACTGTGAACATCAGGAAAAATTCAATCAAAGGGTACTCCTCATTTGTAATTTCACACTCTATTTCTGGGGATTGTTCTTCTTCATCATCACTATTCGTCTGAATCTCAATTCCATCATTTGAGCAAATAATTAAACATTTTGTTTTACACAACAAGTCTCTTCCCAGTAGGGATACTGGACTTGAATCGCAGACTACAAATTTATGCAATCCCTGAAAGTTGCCAATTCCGACTTGAACTGGATCTGGTATCGGGTTTGTCAAATACTGGTTTGCTTCCCCCTCAACCTGGACTGTTCTACCTGAAAGGGTCAAATTTGGAACTTCTGCACTTCTCACTGTAGCGTGTGTAGCTTCCCTTCACATATGGTCCTCTTTGATCTACTTCTAGGGAAGTCGCAAGTACACATGGCTCCTCATCTGAACTGTCACTCGTTCATTCATCATTTATTCCATTCTCACTGTGTAAGAGGAATTGGTGCACTGTGTTACTATTTCTGTTATGCCTCTGACCTGTGACCTGTTGAGAAAGCATCATCTGTTGCTGCTCCATCGGGGCTTGAGGTAATTGAATTTGCTGTCTAGGTACCATGGGAACCTCCTGTTGCATGGGCTGCAACTGTGACATTTGTGCATGGGGCATTTGCATCTGCTGCATGGGCTGAAAATTTTGTATTTGATTCACCTTATTCTGAAACTTTGGATTAGGACCCCTTACTCTCGGTCCTCTCACATTCTGGAATGAATTGATGTCATTACTCTGCTGAACAACACCTTCCTGCACCATCATCGGACACTCCCGTTTCCAATGTCCAATGGCTCCGCAATTGTGATATGGCAATAGCTTCTTCATTCGCTGCACATCATTCTGAACCACTACAGTATTCAAGTCTGGACTACGATTCATATTGCCTCCACGATCTCTACCTCTCATCTGAGGCTGAAACATCATGTTCGCCTGCTGCTGCTGTGGCAATTGCTGCGAAATATTTCCTTGCACTCCTGTTTGAGCTGCCTTAATATGCATCACCATCGTCTTCCCTTTCAACTTTTTCTGCTTCAACTCACTCTCATCACTATAGTATTTCACACACTGCAACACCTCATCAATCAGCTTTGCTTGCCAGCAAATCAAATGATTTTTAATCATCCGACTAATTTCAGGTCTCAATCCTTCCACAAATCTGAACACAAAATGAAACATGTCTTTTGCCTCATTTGTTTCTGTACCACTGTAATGCTTGAATGCCTGCAACAATCTCTCATAGTACGCATGTATCGACTTCTTTGCTTCCTTAGCTGTCCTGTCAATTCTCTGGCAATCAATATTCTTGAGCGAAATTCTCGATTTCAGAAACTCAATCACCTTATACTAATATTTCATTACTTCACGAGATGGTGCACCTGTATTCTTATCTCTCTTCGGCTCACTTGTTGGCCAGTCTATACTCCTCTTACACTTGATCCACAGATCAGCTGGAATCACTATCTCTAGTAATGTGTTCATGTCCTCCCACAGACACTTTGCAAGTTTCACATATCTGTCTGTCTGCTGATACCACTCTACTGGCTGTTCTCTCAATTTTGGATAATCATTTGTAAATGATAGAATGTCACTTCTGCTCCAAGGTATGTGAATAAAATTTCCCCTTGGAATCTCTCTCATTGGTAAAATCTTTACCGAATCTTTATCCTGCTGCACATTTTCAGTCAGCTCCAGAGAATCCCTTTTTCTCTTCTCTCTTTCCTTTACCCATCTGCCTTTTAATTTGTCTAATGCTCCCCATGTCTGAGCACTTTTAAGCAATTCCTTGAGGTGTGCCTTCATTCCGGCAGATTTCATGTGTTCAAAATCTTTCACCTCAAAATCTAATCTGTAACTCCTTTTCAAATGCTTCGTTTTCTCTATTTTTATGCCGTATTTCTCTGCTAAATCTGCTAATCGCTGATTCACATTGCTCATCTCTCTCAAAATCTTTGGGCACAAATAACGCAATTCTGCCTCTGTGTAGGATTCTAACCTATTCACCCCTATAGTTCTTTCAATGAGTTCACCCACTTCCATGCTTAGCCTAGCACAATTCAAATACTCCTCTCCTTTAGGGGCACTCTGTGGGGTATTCAGCTTGTCTAACCATTCAGTTAACTGCTGAGCTGTCAGTCCTTGTAACAAAATGTTACTTGCTTGGATTGGGGGCACCTGCTGTGCAACTGCATTCAGAGTCTGCGGTGTCAATAATTTCAAGTTCTGGCTAATGTTTGGCCCTGTCACAGTATCTGGAAGTGCTACGGATGGACTAGGGTCTAGCAATGATCTTGATCCGTCAAAAGTCTGACCCACAGGAGAGACTACCTGAAGATGTTCATTATGTCCTTCCCTCATTAGGTTCTGGGACATTGTTCCTACAGTCAGCTTCTTCTGTGCAAATAATGGCACCGCTGGACCAACAATAATAGGTAGCGATATAGCATCTGGGGCTGCTCTGGCTCCTACGCTCTGTGGAGAGTAACGCCCATATTCTGATTCATCATCGGAGTCATGTCTGACTGTGTCCCTGTCACTGAATCTTGGCATTACCTGTGGCTGTACTTGGGGTAATAAAATCGGCGTTGGCTCAGCCTGAACCAGTATCGGTCTCGGGAAGACCTGCTCCACTAAGTTCGAAGTTGTTTCCATTATGGGCACATCAGGATCAATTCTCTGCACCTGTGGCGGTTGCATCTGGGTCTGCACTACAGGAATAGTAGGCACATTAAGGCTACCTTGCACCACATTCTGTGTCAGGCTAGCATTAACCTGTGCCAGACTCGCTGTCCCATTAACTTGTGTTGGGGCTGTCTGATCAGCACTGGTACTTGGAACACACTCATGTACTGTATATGGTGGTAGTCAATCTCTCAATAACTGTAATAAATTCATCATCGTTTGATTCTTCCGCTACAGTTGAAGACTTTCTAGCCTCCTTACTCTCAGAAAGACTTTTATTAGTCTTCCTAATAACTTTTTTCCCTTCCTTCTCATTCTGAGTTATTACCGGAAACAACTTAATCCTGTGCAAAGTCTCCATTCTCCATGCTTCCTGAACACAGTCCCATCTAGCTAGAGTCTTTTCTGCCTTTCTCATCCTCAATTGCTGTTGCTGTCTAGCTACTAGCTCCCAAATCGCCAGTGCCTCAACTGTGCTGGTCGCGGAAGGGGCTTGGATTCATATAGCACCATCCGGAAATGCTCCAAAACTCTCAAATTAAACATCCTTTTAGTAGGAAACGCTAAGTTCCCATCTTTCTCTGTCAATTTGCAACATCGCTTTAGCCAAAGACATTGCGCAACACCCTTCTCTTCCATTACAATGTAAGCTGGTGTATTTTCTGGTGGTGTAGCCTTGCCTACACTCACTGTAATGTACGTATCTCCCCTTAGGGCACTTTTTAACGCTTTGAAAAACTTCATATTTTCTACGTTTTGTTATTCAAAATCAAATCAGGAAATCCCAGGATTCCTTTCACATACGTTCTCAACCAATTACCTCTCACGGACGGCTGCCAATCCGTGCGTAATTTTTATTAAAACACCTGCGCTAGCAGTGGCATTGGATTGGCAGGACACCTATTTTCACATCCTTGTCCTGCAATTCCACAGGTGTCACTTAGTAAGCCAAGAGCACTTTCAGTTTGGGGTGCTCCGTTTTTAACCTTACTAGTGCACCTCGGTTATTCATAAAGGTGATGGCAGTGGTTGCAGCCCATCTGTGAAGGTGGGCCTCTCTCAAACAGTCATAGACTACCTCCGGATGATGGCTGGTCTGTTGACATCATTGGGTTTCTCCAGCAACATGCTAAATTCACTCCTGACTCCTTCACAATAGTGCCCCTTCATCAGGGCTATCCTCAATACAGTGCTCTCTCGAGCATTCCTTCCATCTCAACGAGTACAGGACATTCGGGCTATGATCCCAATGCTTCTAACCATCGACTGTGGTCTCAGTGAGATCAGATCTGAGACTTCTTGGCCTCTTAAATCCAGCTAGAGGACCACACCAGGTGGCACATGCAAACTTTGCAGTTGGTTCTGAAGTCTCAGTGGGTTCAACACCAAGAGAATCTTTTGTATTCCATCCAGGTGTTGAAGGAGACTGCAAAAAATCTGCAGTGTGGCTGCTTAATTGGACCTGCCGCAGATCCCTTTCCCTACCCCACCCTGAAATGTCATGAAAGATGCATCCTTGTTGGGTTGGAGAGGTGGAATTTGGGAGAGGTGGAAATCGTTGGACTCTGGTCTCTGGCAAAACCCATCTCCACATCAACTGTTGGGAATTGCAGGCAATTTAATTGGCACTGAAGACACTCCTCTTGATCAAGGGGAAACGGGTACAAGTTCTAACAGACAACATGACCGCCATATGGTACTGGAACAACATGGTGGCTTGGGAAGTGGGTCCTGTGCAAGAAGGTTTTTTTGTCTCTGAAAGTGGCTGACCATTCAGGGCAGCCCTCTCATCACCCAATGCCAGGATGGACAAACTCAGCCGACGTTGCCTAGCGAATCACAAATGACAATTACACTCAGAGGTGACACATGGCATTTTCCAACAATAGTGAGAACCCTAGCTCTATCTATTCACCACTGCAGAGAACACACAGTGTTCAAGCTTTTGTACTTTGGAGTTCCCAAAATGGTTCTCCCAGGGAGAGGCTTTTTGTCTGGACTGGAGCATGGGACTCCTGTACTCCTTTCTACCCACATCTCTCCTGCCCAGAGCACTGAAAAAAGATCAGAAAAGGTTGGGCCCACATCAGCCTCTTAGTTCCGGATTGGGTCAGGAGAGAGTGGTTTACAGAACTAGAGTGGTGCACAGAACTTCTGGCCATGAGCAAAAGTCCTCTGTTTCGGCTGCCCTGTTGGGAGGACCTCTTGTCACAGCAGTATGGCAGGGCCCTTCATCCACACATGTGCAGCCTATACCTTCATGCATGGATATAGAATGATGACAGCTGATGGCTTTCGATCTCCCTCCCGAAGTGGATTGAGTCACCCAAGCAGCCAGGCGCCCCTTCACCAACACTGTGTATGCGGTGAGAAGGTTTTGCTCTGGGGTTCTTCCCATAACATTTACCCTTTCTAGGCACAGTTGTCTGACATATTGGTTTGAATTTCTCTAGCTCAGCAAGGCCTTGTTGTGCCAACAGCTATCCTTCGGCACTTTTTATGGTTGCCTGTTCAGCCATCTCTTTTCAAATCACCTGTTGTAGATCAACTTGTAAAAGGACTGTTCCCCCCAACACCTTTTGTGATGATGCAGTAGGACCTTAATTAAGCTCCCACTTACGCGATGTGCACTCCCTTTCAGCTTACGCAGATTTGTTCTCCACCCCTACTTACCATAAAGCCATTACTGCTGCCTGTTATGAAGGAAACTCCAAACCTTGTCCATTCAGCAGCCATAAACATCTTTCCATCCAGACAAGCTAGCCCTCCGGACGAAAGCAGCATTCCTGTCAAAGGTAGTGCCTCCCCTCCACATAGGGTAATCCATCAATCTGTGCTCTATCTCACCCCTCTAAGGGAGAGAAAATACTCCATTGTCTTGACCATAGGAGGGCCCTCAGCTTTTACATCGATCAGAACAAAGACCATTGGTTGGATGGCCAACTCTTTGTGGTCTTCTCCAAGCCCAAAAAGGAGAAAGCAGTGTAAAATAGAACCATTTCCCGATGAATTGTTTTATGCATTTAGATTTGCTAATATATAGTAAAAAAAGCTGTCCCCAGAAAGCTTGCATGCTCATTCCACCAAAGCAAAGACTACCACCACTGCACTGGCTCGCTGCTAGGCTGCCACATGGGCGTCCCTCAACACATTCACTAAGCCTACTGACCAGGCTGCGGGATGGACTCATCACCCTATCTGCAGGATTTCATGGTCTGAACCATACTCAGTACCAGGGGAGCTACTGCTTTGGTATCTATTCACAAGGTGGGAAATCTGTGATTAGAAGTCTCTATCAGAAGAAAAAGTTACTTACCTTAAGTGACGTCTTTTCTGGTAAATTCTCTAACCGCAGATTACTAAACAACACATCTGCCTCCCCGATCTATGGAATGAACTCATACAGTCAATTAATAAGATGCCATTTTAGAGATATGCACACTGGCAAAATTCCGTTTCCATATGTTCCACTTCCAACACTACAGAGAGAGAGGAGAAAGAAGGTGACATCAGTGTGAGGATGTGGCATAAATAAAGTGGCAGTGCAACAGTCTTACCACTTGTTTTTGTTATTTATACAATAAGCTCAAATTGTTGCTGGTGGAAGACCAGGACTTTAATTCCAGGCAAATTCGAATTGGACTGTTTGCTTCTCTATTGTAGCAGTTTGCTGACAACAACCACTGCAAATGAGGAAGGTAAGTGATTTCTCCAACAGCAATTAGTTCCAAAAGCTGCCATTGTCAAAAAAAAGTACGTCCTAACCACCACACTCCACTCTCTTCCCCAAGATATGTTATAAGAATTTGTGGCGCACCTTATCACCCAAGGGGTATCCAGGCACATAAGCAACATCAATCTTCATCTAGCATAGGGCTAGCTTGATAGGACTAGCCAAACAGCCACAGCTTCTTGATAAATTCAAGAACTGAAGAGGTGGCCCCTCAGTTTAGGAGTGATGTAGGATAAGGCCTGACCGTGGGTTCTGGATCTGCATATGTGTGGATTGTGTGCAAGAAGTAAGTGAACAAAGCTGAATGGTGGTGTTGATTGGTTTGTGGAATCTGATGCAGCTGTTGAGGTAAACTGGGCTTGTATTGTGTAGCGCTTTGCGGGTGTGCATGAGGAGTTTGAACAATTTATTTAGGGGAAGTCAGTGGAGCTCTGTGGAGAGGGGTGCTGTGAGTACAGCATTGTAGGTGGAGTGTAATCCTGGTTGCTAGGTTTAGTACTGTTTAGAGTCATCTAGTCAGTTGTGTGCTGATTGCAATGTATAGGGATTTCCCATAGTCCAGTTTTTTTGTTTTTTTTTGTTTGTGATGAGTGCTTGGGTGTCAGTTCTGTGGGTGCTGGTGGGAAGACATTTGTAGATCAACATCTGCATTTTCAGCGTGTGGAAGCAGGAGGTGGGGACAGTGTTCACTTGGGCATTCATAGTGAGTTGATTGTCGATAACTGCCAATATTTAGTTTATTTCTGAGTTCTGCTGGCTACCAGGTCACCACCAGGCGAGGAGTGTTTCCTGAAGATCACAACTTCTGTCTTGTGGTATGAAGTTTGAGAAAGATGGTTTTATCCAGTCCGCGACTTCGGTCATGAAGGCTGAGAATTTTGTCTGTGTATTAGGTGTTTTGTCAGAGAGGTTGAGTTTTAGCTGTGTGTTGCAAGAGTAGGATAAGACATTGATTCCATGGGCATGGATGATGCTGGCTAGTGGGATCATGTATATGATAAAGAGGGTCAGGCTGAGTGATGAATCTTGGACTACTCCACAGATTTGGTTTGGAGTGTCTCAACACAAGGGGGCCAGGCTAACTGACTGGTGGCAGCCAACAGAGTGTGGAGGCTTGATTGGCAGCTTCAAGCAGTCATTGGATGAGGATGGGAAGGTCGACTACATCACAAATCACAGAGAGGTCCAGGAGTTTGAGGGCTGTGGTGTCTCCTCTATCCATGATCATGCGGATGTCATCTGTTGCGACAATGAAGGCTGTTTCCACGCTGTGGTTCAGTCTGAAGTGGGATAGAATGGGGTTTAGGAGATGGTTTACATTGAGGTAAGTGGCTAGGCACTTGTTGGTCAGCTTCTCCAGGACTTTGCCCAGGTAGGGTAGCAGGGAGTTGGGTCTGTTGTTGACTAGGATTGTCAGGTCACAGAGGGTTTCTTAAACGGGAGTACAATGGTGTGCTTCTAGGTGTCCAGATAGGTAGCTGAAGAGGTGAAACAACTTGGAGCTGAGGTCCTATGAGAGGATAATGCTGGTGGAGCTGGCTGCTGAAGAGGTAAAATGGCAAAGATTTCTCTTGCATTATTGGTGCTGGTCTTGATTCGGTCCATGAGCGTGGAGAGTTTGGTGGCTCAGATCAGCTGGTTGTGGCATCTGAGGGTGGATTTGAAGGTGTTCCTGTCCACGTTGTCCTGGCACATTCATCATCTTACTCAAGTTGTTTGCAATGGCATTTGGTCATCCGGAGCTCCTCCAAGTACCAGCTAGCTTTTAAGGTTTTGTTGGATTTGAGGGGTACCAATATATCAGCATAGGTGGTGACCAAGTTAGGATGGAGTTAGGAGTCAGGTAGGATGTTGCTGTGAGTGGGTCAGTGTTCTAGAAGTTCGGTAGTTCAGGATTCTTCTGAGACCTTGTTCCAGTCTTGGTGCATGGATTTGATGGTGGTGGGTCTATGGTGATGCAAGATGTTTAGTATTGCATCTCTGAAGGTGGTAAATATTGGGTCCAGTAGGTATCTGCTGGAATGGGTTTGTCCTTTCACATATTGGTGGAGGCTGAGGTTTTTCAGGTCTATGAAGATGGTGGTTATGTTTGGGTTGGCGTGTGCTTTTAGGTGGAATTTTAGGTCTGCAAGGAGGATGAAGATGCTAGAGTCAAGGGTTCGACAAAGTCTGCATAGATGCGGGTGAAGTTGGTGTGTGGTCGCAGTGGTTGGCAGATAAGGGTGCCACTCAGGGTGAAGTTTGCAGTGAAGTGTAGCTTGAAGGTCATGTGGTCTGTGTGGTTGGGGGCGTGTCCATGGTGGTGGTGCAGTGGATTGAGTCCTTGAAAACAATGCCAATTCCACCTATCGGCTTGTGTGGTCTGTCTTGTCTTGCAATCTTGTATCAGGTTGGGATGGCTGTGATGATGTTGATGGATAGACACAGAGGCCAGCCAGATTTCTGTGATATTCTGAATGGTTGTGAAGCAGGCCCCAAATTTTGGTAGCAAGTGTGGTGAGAGAGTGGGTGTTGAGGCATATGCAAAATAGAGCAGAGCGCAATGGGTGTCTGGTGTGAGTTGCTGTGAGTGAGTCTGTTGTTGGGTGCTGCCGGTGCAGATGTGGTGAGAGAAGGGTGTGGGAGAGTGCAAGCCAACTCCCAGGTGGTGCAGAAGAAACACCCCTTGGTTTTGTGAGGTGTGGCTCAGCAGTAGTGTGGTGAGCAGCATCCAGGGTTGAGCACGCCGAGGGTTGCAGCGGCATAGTATTGGCGGACTCAGGGCCCAGGTTACTAGAACTAGGTGGGGCGCAGATGGACTTGCCTCTGGTATACCAGTGGAGCATCTGCGCTGCTACTGCCATTAAACTGTCTGGAAAGGAGGAGGAGAGTAGGGGGTAGTGGGCAAGCCTCTTAGGTGGCATTGGAGAGTGTGGCAAGGTGGGAAAAAGGTAAGGGGTGTGCAGGGAGAAAAGGGATGCCAGAAAAGGGAAAAAAGAGAGCAAAAACCAAATAAAAAGGGGTTAGAGAGAAACGTGTACAAAGAAATGAGTGAAAAAAGTGAGAGGAAAAAAGGAAAAATGAGCGGGAGAAACGAGTGAGAAGAGATAAGCAAGATTAGCAAGTAAGAACTGAGAAAACAAGAGTGAGAGAACGAGAAACAAGAGTAAAAATGTGGACGCAAATGGCAGAGCGGAAACCGAGCAATAAATGCACACAGTATGGACTAAGGCAGCAGAAAGGAAAAGCCAGATATATAAAGCAAAAACAGAGGCACTAAATAAGGCAGACCGAGAAACAACAGCAATAGCAGACAACCAGCCACCTGTGCATGCTGATGTCAGTTCCTTTCTTTCCAAGCCTTTGAACACAGATTCAGAAGATCGCTTCCACTTTCATCGGTCGTTCAATGACTCCAAAACACTGAATCAGTATCAACAGTTTCCAAAAGTAGGGCCTTCTGATTGGCTGACGGAGCTTTTTTCACCCATCAGCTATTTTGGTGCAGCTGTACCAGTGCCGGTACCATGGTTCTGAATAATGTGTTTGGCTTGTCGCAACTCTAAAGGACACCCCCTGCCACCCTCGCCCACCCCTGGAGGATACCCATGGATGGAGGGATCCATCCATGGTGAGTGCAGGTAAGTATATATATATATATTTTTTAAGTGGCATAGGGGGGCCTAACTTGGGCCCCCTTACATGCCACTGTGCCCAATGGCCGTGCCCAGGGGACTTAACGGCCATTGGGCAGGGGGGTATGACTCCTATCTTTGCTAAGACAGGAATTATTTCCATGGGGGTTGTGCGTCAAAAAATGGCGCAAGTCAGGTTAGAGACAATATTTTGTACTCTAACCTGACTTGCACCATTCTTTGGCGCACAACCCCCAGTCTTCCCTTCGCCTCTGCTGCCCGGTTACGTAATTTATTTTTACGCTAACCAGGCCGCAGCACCGGCTAACGTCATTCCATAAATAAGGCGCCTGTCTGGTGCGTTGGAATGGCGTTAGCCGGTGGTAAACTTTTTGACGTAAATCTGCCCAAGCGCTGATTTGCGTCAAAAAGTATAAATATGGGCCATTGTTTGTTAAGGAGAACTGGATTACCGCAGAATCAGGAGGGGACATGTGACCAGGGCTTTAAAGTGATCCACCAACCTGGGATAGAGAGGAGAGGGGGAGGCACGGAAATCATGTTAAAAAAAGTGGAAGATAGCTTTCCTCCAACCTGATGAAATACTGGGGGATGAACCACTAGGGTTCTCGCTAAAGGCAAATAACGGGACGGCCTTCTCAGGAATTCTATGCTATCTACCACCAGGGAATCTACAGGATTTTAGTCACTACTTTCAGAGGCTAGTTACAAACCTTGAACTAACCTACGCCAACTTCTTTGTTTTAGTGGACTTTAATTTGTGGGTGGAAGATACCACCCAAAGTCAAAGCAGAGACTTCTTAGGCTCATGTGAGATTGTGGGTCTGAAAAAAGTAAAAGGCCCAACACACCGGGGAGGACATACCCTTGCCCCGATATTGGCACAATCGGACCTGATATCAGTTAAAGATGTAATACCAGTGAGCTGGCCAGCTCATTCTCTTATGACGTTTGAACTGAGGGGGCTACTTGAACTACTCAGAGAACGATAACATGCTACCAAAAATGGCGCTAAACGACTACAAAAATTAAATCAGGAAAGCAAAAGAGCTTTATTTCACCAAAACTATTACAAAAGCAGCAAATGGGTCGGAACAAATATTTAGTATAGTGGAAGATTCAGCAAATCTGAAATAGGCTGTGAACCCTTCACAAGAGCTATGTGATAGTCTCTCAGACTTTTTTAATAATAAAATTGAGCTGATTTTAAAATGATATAAAAACGTATTCTATGAGTAGTGCTCCTCAGTCATATAAAACGGAGATCACGGAGACTCCACAAGCAGAGACGATTCGTACTAGATTGAAAAATATCGAATTGATGGAAGAAGGGGAGTTTAGAACTTTGGCTTCTACAATTTAATCAGGATCTTTATTAGATCCAATCCTACCCAGTTTATGGAACAGCGGATGAATTATACCCAGGCTTATTAAATATGCATACAATCAGCCAGTGTCTACGGGTAAAGTACCAGCTGCCTGGAAAAAAGCCTCAATTACCCCTTTATTGAAAAAACACGGGGAGATATAAATGACCCCAGTAACTACCACCCTGCTTCACATCTTCCTAATCCAGTGAATATTGTGGAAAAATATGTCAGTAGAAATCTAACTGGACATTGGAAAACCCATTGTATCTTGGAGAACGAGCAATTGGGCTTTAGACCAGCAGATGCTACAGAAACAGCACTTATTCTGGCCATGGATGAATTAAGGATGAGGGTTGACAGTGGTAGAACTGCATTGCTGGTATTATTAGACCTATCAGCTGGATTTCACACCGTCAACAATCATATATTAATCCTTAGATTGCAAGTGGATCAAATCCAATCTTGTAAGCAGATATCAAGCAATCTCACTCCCTCCTTTTCATTCAGAGTTTAAGGAAATCAAGTATGGAGTACCCCCCCCCGGGATCAGCACTGAGCCCAATTCTTTTCAATGCATACTTACATCCACTACTGAACCTGATCAAATCACATAAAATATAATTTGTTGACTATGCAGACGATACTCAGTTAATCTTGTCCTTGGGTAATAACAACCAGAGCAAGATAGAAGGACTGCACATATGCTTAAAAGAGATGGTGAGTTGGCTTAGGAGAGATACGCTGAAGTGTAACAGAAGTAAAACTGAGTTTCTGTGTTGCGCCCCCTCTAAAGTGCCATACTCACGATTAATTTCTGACCCTGGACTAGCTCTGAGAATTTGAAAAGAGCCCATGAAGAAAGAAATCTAGATGTAATGGTGGATGAAAAACTGTCTATGGAAAATCATAGTACTAAAACGGCGGGTACCTGTTTTGGTTTGTTGTGGAATCTAAAGAAAATTGCAGTATTACCACAGACAGAGAGGAAGCTAGTAATACAATGTACTGTGTTAAGCAGACTTGGTTACTGCAATGCCCTTCTGATTGGTGCACCAGACTACCTAATCAAGAGATTAGGCAGGATTCAATTTCTTGTGGCTAAGCTTGCTCTGAAAAAATCAAGACAGGACTCAGCCTCTAGCACCCTGAGGGAGTTCATTGGTTGCCAGTAAGGGAAAGAATTGTTTTTAAAGCACTATGCGGTCTACTAAGCGGTTAATGAACTAGGTCCTGTCTTATTACCATGGAAATTCAGTCCCTATAAGCCTACGAGGTGTTTGCGGTCATTGTCGGTATGTCTGGCAAGAGTCAGGAAAGTAAGGTCAGGTAGAAGATCCTTTCAGGTCAAGGCAGCTCAGGTATGGAATAATCTGCAAGTACCTCTAAGAGCTAAGGGAAACTTGCTTCATTTTAGAAAGAGCCTGAAAACCTGGCTCTTTCCAAATTACTGAGCTGTAAAGTATGTGATATCAAAGCTAACAGTTGCAAATTTAGGAGGTTGTGTTTGCGTTTCAGACTACATGATTGCACCATGATACGTACAAGGTGAATGTTGCGCTGTACAAATGTATGTTAATAAAATTAAAAAAGCACACATATTCATACATATATCAGACAATACAAAGGCATTACATTGTAAAAGTATGTGTAGTAAAACCCTGCATTGTCCTACAATACTTTGTAAAGGTCAATGTGCTATAATGCCCGCATGGTAAAGGAATGCCCAGTAAATGTCCAGATATTCTTAAAAGCCAGAAGTTCACTGACAGAGGTTCTTTTTACATAATATTTAGATCTTGAAATGAGATAAAAACTAAGGCCCTCATTACAACCCTAGCGGTAAATGCCGCTGACTGCCGTGCAGACTGCCGCCAACATACCGTGTCCGGGGCGGAAATCCGCTACGGGTATTATGACCCACACTCAGAAATCCTCCACAATACAGACACCCACACAAGTCCACCACACCAAAGGTCAGTGATAAACTGGCGGTACCAAAACCCACACCGTCACGCCAACAGAACTACGCCCACACTATCACGACCCACGAATCAACGTGGCAGTCATTCAACCGCGGTAATCCATTGGCGAAACACACTGCCGCGCTCAGAATACACACACATTTACAAAACACCACCACATTGGGCAATTCAAAACACACATACCTGACACACAAATACACACCACACCCACACTCACAACACTATAAAACACACATCCACATTACCCACAACCCCTCACAACGACAATTTTGGAAGGAGCAGAGAGACAGAAAAGCAAAGACAACACCAGCAGCCAGAGGGACACAACACCATCACTCATACACCATCCACGCACCTTAACGAACACACTCCAACACATCACCCCACACATCACATCAACCAACACCACATCATGGCACGTCAAAGACACCCCAGGTTTTCTGAGGAGGAGCTCAGGGTCATGGTGGAGGAAATCATCCGGGAAGAGCCACAGCTATTTGGATCACAAGTGCAGCAGACGTCCATTGCAAGGAAGATGGAGCTATGGCGGAGAATTGTTGACAGGGTCAACGCAGTGGGACAGCATCCAAGAACACGTGATGACATCAGGAAGAGGTGGCATGACCTACGGGGGAAGGTACGTTCCGTGGTATCCAGACACCAGATAGCCGTACAGAGGACTGGCGGTGGACCCCCACCTCCTCCCCCACAACTAACAACATGAGAGGAGCAAGTCTTGGCAATAATGCATCCTGAGGGCCTCGCAGGAGTAGCAGGAGGACTGGACTCTGGTAAGTCAAAGCTTTACTACTATATCCCCACCCTACCCGCATGCCATCACAAACCCCAACCCCTCTCACCCATCACCCCAACACTGCACATATACCCCACTATCACAACCCACACATCCCAATACCAAGCCCTGCATGTGACAGCAATGCATGGATACCCATCACCACAGCATGCCCAGTAGAGAGACTCACCCACCCCACAAAATCACCACTCACACAAGGGCCAAGGCTATAATGCAAGCACAGTAATAGAGGGAAACACACCCATTGGACAAGATGGCACACACAGATACAATAACAATGCATTTACACCCCAACAGGACCCCTACACAACGTTACCGGACAGGATGTGCCAGCCAGATCCAGTCCACCCACAGAAGAGGCCCATAGTGATGATAGCAGCTCTGCACGCCTAGATCAAGATGACCAGCCCGGCCCATCAGGGACCTCTGGACAGTCGGTTCCCCTGCCACAGCCCCAACCCACCACTGAACCCCCCTCTCAGGAAACACGAGCACAGCACCCACCCAGCGGGCCCATGCCACTGTCCCCAGGACACGTCAATCAGCAGTGTGTCCACCACTACAGGGACCCCAGGCAAACCCACTAACCCAGGATGATCAGGGACCTGGGGTCAGTGGCAGTTGGCACATGGTTCAGGGGACAGAGGCACAGGATAACAGGGAAGCTGGGAGGACTGCTGTGCGACAGGGGAGGACAGGCCCAGGGAACCCACTCTCCACGGGGCACTCTCCAACATCATGGGAGCATACCACCATTCCCAGGATACCACGGGCACGGTACTGGCCAAGTTTCAGGAGACCTAGCGGCTGCAGGAGGAACAGTATCTGGGGATCAGGGAGGACTTGAAGTCCATTAACACCACCCTGGTCACCATTGCAGGGGTGCTGGCAGACATGGCCAACACCATGAGGGAGAAAGTGACATACCCCCGGGCCCCTGACACCAGCCCGAACGATGAATAGCCTTCCACGTCCGCCAGCGCTAGTGGACAGGAGTTCCCGCCACAGGAACAACAGGCCACCAGCACCCCACCCTCTGCAGAAGGAGAACCACCCCGCAAGCGGTCCCTGCCATCCAGGCACAAGACAGAGAACATTGCCAAGACCCCCGTCAGGAAATAGGACTCTCCTGATTGTCACCCTTCTGTCCCACTATGTCACCCTGTCCACCTTGAACTGACATAGCTCCACTTCCTATGCCCCATTGGACAATGCACCTGTGCTACAAACAGACTGGACTCTACCATGGATATTCCTCCACCATCACCCCAGCCCATTGCACATCCCCCTCCACTTATTTGCACAGAAATAAACACCCTTGAATCACAAAACAATCTGGAGTCAGTCTGTACTTTCACAAATGTATTACAACCTCTTAGACAAATATCAATTGAAATGTTCATTTGCACATACCAAAGTATGACCGTTGTTGGGCAGCAGTAAACATAGCAGAAGGCAGAATATGGTACCGAGATCTGTGAAAAGGGAAACCAAAGTGAACTGTCACGGTCCATATACAGAGGTAAAAAGGCAGACTTATACAATGTCCTACATTAGTCAGATATGAGATGGGCAGTGCCAGTCTCTTACCTGTGTCTCACTGGAAGTACTGCATGATGATGTTGTTTCGGTTGTCAATATGTTCTTCCTCTGCCTCCTCTTCCTCACTGTCCACAGGCTCAACAGCTGCCATGAGACCAACATCAGGCCCATCCTCCTGCAGAAAAGGCCACTGGCGTCGCAAAGCCAGGCTGTGCAACGTACAGCATGCCGCAATGATCTGGCACACCTTCTTCAGTGAGTAGTATAGGGAGCCACCTGTTAGATGGAGGCACCGGAATCTGGCCTTCAGGAGGCCGAACGTCCGCTCAATAATCCTCTGAGTTCGCCCATGTGCCTCATTGTATCGTTCCTCTGCCCTTGTCCTGGGATTCCTCACTGGGGTCAGTAGCCATGAGAGATTGGGGTAACCAGAGTCACCTGTAAATGTCGAGGGATATCTGTTAGACATACACCAACCCTTAGGGACTATCCCATACCCAGACACCTATTCATACTGTGTGGGGACCTTGGGCTCACCTATTAGCCACACACAGTGCCTCTGGAGTTTGCCCATCACATATGGGATGCTGCAATTCCTCAAAATGTAAGCGTCATGCACAGAGCCAGGATACTTGCCATTCACATTGGAGATGTACTGGTCTGCCATACACACCATCTGTACATTCATTGAATGGTAGCCTTTATGATTTCTGTACACCTGTTCATTCCTGCGGAGGGGGAACAAATGCCACATGTGTACCATCAATGGCACCAATGATGTTGGGGATATGTGCCAGGGCATAGAAGTCAGCTTTCACTGTGGGCAAATCCTCCACCTGGGGGAAAATGATGTGGCTGCGCATGTGTTTCAGCAGGGCAGATAACACTCTGGACAACATGTTAGAGAACATTGGCTGAGACATCCCTGATGCCATGGCCACTGTTGTTTGAAAGGAACCACTGGCCAGGAAATGGAGCACTGACAGGACCTGCACTAGAGGGGGGATACCTGTGGGATGGTGGATAGCTGACATCAGGTCTGGCTCCAATTGGGCACACAGTTCTTGGATTGTGTCTGTCTTCCATTGTCGACAGGTCCACCAGGGGTCTATACACCGGAGGATGACGCCATCTCATTATCTGTCCCAGAGGATGTGGCCTATGGAGGAGAACGGTGAGCAGAGGGTAATGTACCAAATAGTTTGCACAAGGGTTTTGCACTAATGTGATTAAATCGGTGTGTGGAATTGTCTGTCCGTATTTGTGCCCAAATGTGCTGTGACGCAGTTAAGTGCCCTGCCATGTGCCACCCTGAAATGGCGGCTGCCTGACCTGTAAGGAGGGACAAGGGGAAATGAGGTAACTGCCCTGGCATTGTGCAGCGTCGCGGTAGGCTGTCGAAGACCGCCGCGCTATTCTGCATTGGTTATCATTGGGCCCTATGGGTTTCAGGAGTCAATGACGATGTACGCCGGCGGTGACGGTACGCACCGCAGCAGACGTGACCACCATTTTCTAGCTGTTCACCCACTTAATACCTGACCTTCAGCAGGAGAGGACCTACACTGCAAGTGCTGCTGTGACCTGTGTCTGGAAGCGACAATGGCTCGAGTGTCTGGGGAAAGGGCCCCTGCCTTAAGTGTGGAGGAGTTGGAGAGACTAGTGGATGGGGTCCTCCCCCAGTACACGCTACTCTATGGTCCTCCAGACAAACAGGTGAGTACACTGTGAGCATGATGCGTGGGACATGAATGTACGGAGTGGTGTGGCTGGTAGATACATGTTGGGGGGGCCTGAGGCCTGCATGTGAAAATGGTGAGTGTGTCAGGGCATGGGTGGGAATTGGTGGCCAATGAGTATGACGAACCGGACGGGGGAATAAGTTCCTTTCTTACTTTACCTTTCCTCTAGGTCTGCACCCACCAGAAGAAGGGTATTTGGCATGCCATCGCCAAGGAAGTACTGACCCTGGGGGTCTATCATAGACGGAGCACCCACTGCTGCAATAGATGGGAGGTCCTGCGCCGCTGGATCAAGAAGACGGCGGGGGCCCAGCTGGGGATGGCCTCCCAACGCAAAAGGGGTGCCCGTCGCACCATGACCCCCCTGATTTTCCAGATCCTGGCGGTGGCCTATCCAGAGTTGGATGGGCGCTTGAGGGCATCAAAGCAGCCACAAGGGGGTGAGTACAGCCTCATTCAGCTGACTCTGTGCGCTTTATGAGGTGTCTCATGGCCCGAGACGAAGCAGAAGATCGTCAGGGCGCCGCACCGTGCGGCGACAAAGGTAAGTGTTTTTTTACTTTTTTTTTTAATATAACGTAATGTGTCTACCCCCCCGCGCGCCGCCCCGCCCCTTTTGCAACTCGCGACTGAATCATACAATAACCCATTGCCATTCCAACACAACACAACCCATAATGGCCGAAAACGTACATTAACATACATCCATGCCACAACATAAACACACCATTCACACTGCACCCACACGACACAACCCCAACAAACAACACAACTATACACTTAGCTACACAAACACACAAGCACAACAACACACATCACAACAACAATAGCCACACAACAGGGGGGAGGTACATTGACAATATCATCATGCTTTGAAACGGCTTCACTGAACAATTGATGGACTATCATAACTATTTGAATGACAACCCACAAAAATGTCACATTAACTATGACTCATGACAGGGAGAAGATAGACTTTTTGGATCTTGAATTTTATATCAAAAATGAATCAGTACCATCTTTAGAAAGAGAACAGCCTGTGATAGTGTCCTCCACTTCACCAGTCCACACCCTAAATCGACGCTTAATAACATACCATATGGTGAGATGATACGTGCTAGACATAATTGCAGTGAAAAATAATCATTTTAAATTAATTTAGGAGGTGTAAAAACAACAGTTTAAAGCTATGGGATATGAGGAAAGAATGATATGGAAGGCATGTAATAGGCTCCAATTGACGTCAAGGGAGGAAACTTTGAAAAAACGGAACAGGCTTCAAACAGAAGGGACATTTGGCGTTTGGTACCAAATACTCCAGAAAAAGTAACGATATATAAAAAATTCTTTGGGAACACTGGAATTTATTGATGGAGGTGCCGGGTGTGAAAGACGCCATGACCTGTAAGCTAAGGGTAGCATACAGGAGTGGCAAAACCATCAGGGCCTTAGTTAAATAACAATGTCACATGTTACTGAGACGTGGCTATCAGGTACCAACAAAGGTTTTTACACATGTAATGACTGTAATATCTGCAAATTTGGTAGGAGTATGATGAAACAATTCTGCTATAATATGGAGTATATTCATGAGATACGACCTCACATTACATGTAGAACCAAATTTGTGACATACATCATATGTTGTGCATGTGAAATGATATATGTGGGTAGTACTGTGAGATCTTTGAAGCTCCAAATTCCAGAACATATTCGGGCTATCAAAAATAAAGACAAAATATATTCTATGACTACCCCCATGGTGGAGCATTATGCTGACAAGTTGGAGATATGGTTTCATGGTATCGATCATGTTCCCTTGAACCCTAGGGGTGGGGATAGGGAACTATTGCTAAGCCGTAATGAAGCAGGATGGATCTGCCGTCTTCGTTGTGGGTAGAAAGTGTTAATGCATTCACAGGTGTGGATTCTGATGTAGATGTATTATGTTTTATTTGTTTGTATTGAAGCCCTGATGAAGTTCACATGAAGTGAAAAAACGCGTTGACTGTGTTCTATGTACGACTGGCACAGAAGGATATGAAAAAATAAAGGACTTGTGAGTGAACATTTGTGGACTTGGAAGTGAAATTAAAGTGCTTATATAATGTTGGTGCGCCATCAACTATAAGGATTGGATAGTTGGCTTCTATTGGGGACGCATCTTGGAGCAGCAAGTGCATTTGGTGTTGTGCACACATTGGGATTGTACAAAGGATAATTGGTATATTTTTCTGGGGGAAGGTGCAGAGTGATTGGGCTTGATGCTCTTTGCTTTGTAGAAAACAGATTTCAACAGACTTTGGGCCTGATTTAGATCTTAGCAGTGTTTCTGCCAAGCTGCATCGATAGCGGACCAGAAAAGAGAGTCAACTGTGGTCCGCCCGCCCGTCATATTGAGATGTTACAGTTCTGCAAGCGGATAGACTGGCGGGGGATTGCTGACGGAGGGTGATAATGGCTGTACCCAATGGACTTCATATAATGGCAGGGGCTATGGAAGAGAGGTAAATTACACACACACACTCTGGCCCTCATTTTGAACACAGCGGGATTTCCCACCGTGTTCAGGCTGTCGGTCTTTTCATCGACCGCCAGCCTCCTGGAAAACGTGCCGGCTGTATAAAGTTTCCCCCGCCAGGCACCAACATGGAGCCGCCGCCAATGTTGGTGTGCGGCAGGTGCAGCAGCACCCATAGTGCATGTCACTGCCCGTAAATCGGGCAGTGACATATGCGACGGGGGCCTGCACAGGGCCCCTGCACTGCCCATGCAAAGTGCATGGGCAGTGCAGGGGCCCCCAGGGGTGCCCTGTGGCACCCCCTCTGCCAGCCTTTTCCTGGCGGGATATCCCACCAGGGAAAGGCTGGCGGCATATGAAACATTATCTGCAGGGTAGCACAGCCACCTTGGCGGATAGTGTTTTTTCGGCTGGAGCATGGCGGTGGGTGACGGCTGGCCGTCAACCATTTCATTATGTGTTGGTTCGGCCCGCCATGCTGGCTGGTGGGCCGAACAGCCAGGTTCGTAATGACCGCCTCTCTGTGTCTTAGCCATATGTGTACCCTTGAACTACACAGTACACCACATTCACACAATAACCCATTGCTATTCCAACACAACACAACCCGTACATGCCGAAAACACACATTGACATACATCCATGCCACAACATACACAAACCTTTCACACTGCACCCACACAACACAACCACAACAGCAAACACAACTACACACTTAGGTCCACATGCACACTCACACACAAGCAAAACTACACACATCACAAGAAAATCTGCCACACAACAACACTCACCTGAATGTGTCACACAGAAACAAAGCATACACAACATTGATCTCACATGCAAGTGACATACACACAGACACAACCACATCACCTACTCCAGCTCCCTCTACCTCAAACAACCAATCCACACACACACACACACTCACACACATACTGACTCACATACACAGCAGATAGCACAAACCTACCCGGTCAGGTCCCCTTACAATGCACACACACGGACACCGTTGTCCAGTGTGAGTGTACCCTCATTGTGGTGCCAGCATTCATTTTGCAATGAATGACACCATAATGCCAGTTGTGTCTGTGTGCAATATGCATATTGTACCAGTGTGTCTCCAGCCATGTATTACACCATTGTGTACTCCACATGGCTGGAGCATGTGAAGCATATCACAGTGATTAAGAAAACATTACTGTGACATGTATATCCCTGCAGTGGTCCCGGACTCCTGTGCAGTGTCCACCCAATGTACCTTGTCAATGTGGCGTCCCCACCTTGGAGCTGGGCAATGGGGGTCGTGTTATCTTTGTGGGTCACCGACCCTCCCCTACCCTAATTCCCCCAAGTAGGAAGTGGAGGACAGACTGCCTTTTTTTTGGCCGTGAGGTACGTACAGCCTTTACCTTGTTTAACATGGAGTACTACTTACATTGCAATCTTTAATGGTGATTTATATTGAGATGCCATCGATGATGTCATAAATCATGCCATAGAACACATTATGAGTGATATAATATGTTAGGTCATAAGCAGTACATGGGGGCACAAATTATAGTTAGCTCCGCTAATTATAACTGGTGAATGTCTGTGTTGTTTTTGGTTCAAAATGTTAATGTTGTTACTGACATATTCACCTAACTATAACATTACCATAACTTCCTTTTTCAGTAAAAACACACATATATATATATATATATATATATATATATATATATATATGTATGTATTACCTACTGGCAGTTTTAGTTAGGATCTAGTTTCCGTAGGAAAAGCGTTTTTTGACTTGGCTATATCTTCAGTGCCGTTTGATGAATCTTAATTACATTTTCAAAAAGAGTGTCCTCTGGGGTCTTGTGCTTGAAAAGTTTCGGGGTAATCCGCCAAGTGGGAGCCAAGAAAAAAAGGGAGGGGGTAAAAAAAAGTGCATTTCCCATGTTAATTTCTGTTGGACATTTTTTCTTATGCAGGGTCATCCCCAATCGTTTTGCCTCCTGCTTCCTATTTTGTTCTGACCTGTTGCTTTTGTTTTTTGAAGTCTGAGCACTTTACCACTGCTAACCAGTGCTAAAGTGCAAATGCTCTCCATGTAAATTTTATTGTTGATTGGTTTATCCATGATTGGCATATTTGATTTACTAGTAAGTCCCTAGTAATGTGCACTGGAGGTGCCAGGGCCTGTAAATCAAATGCTTCTAGTGGGCCTGCATCACTGGTTGCTCCACCCACACAAGTAGCTCTGTAATCATGTCTCAGACCTGCCATTGCAGTGTGTGTGTGCACTTTTAACTGTAAATTTGACTTGGCAAGCATACCCACCTGCAAGGCCTAAACCTTCCCTTTTCTTACATGTAAGGCACCCCCAAGGTAGGCCCTAGGTAGCCCCTGGGGCAGGGTGCAGTGTATAGTTAAGGTGGGAAATATAGTAATGTGTTTTATATGTCCTGACAGTGAAATATTGCTAAATTCGTTTTTCACTGTTGCAAGGCCTGTCCCTCTCATACGTTAAAATGGGGGCTACCTTTGAATCTGGTTAAAATGTAGATTACTTTTGGGAGCAGATGTACATTTGGAGTTTGGGGTCTCTGAGCTCACAATTTAAAAATACATCTTTTAGTAAAGTTGATTTTAAGATTGTGTGTTTAAAAATGCCACTTTTAGAAAGTGAGCATTTTCTTGCTTATACCATATCTGTGACTCTGCCTGTTTGTGGATTCCCTGTCTGGGTCAGTTTGACTGTTGGGCTGGTTGCACCTCACACTAGACAGTGACACAAAGGGAACTGGGGTGTAGTCTGCATTTCCTGATGAGCCATCTGTGCTAGGAGGGAGGGGAGGAGTGGTCACTTACGCCTGTCCTCACACAATGCCGTCTCCGACCCCCTGGTGAGTGTCTGGGGCCTGGCCTGGGAAAGGCAGGATTTCACATTCAAAAGAGACTTTACTTTGAACTAGGACTACTTCAAAGGAGAAATTGGGTATAAGAAGGGTACCCAAAACCACAGACTTTAGATCACTTCTGGACATCAAGAGGAACCTCTGCTTGGAGAAGAGCTGAAGAGCTGAGGAGAAGTGCTGCCCTGCCTGTGATTGTGCTTTGTGGAGCTATCCTGCAGTTGCTGCTTCTGCCAGAGTAAGAGGGCAAAGACTGGACTTTGTGTGCCTTCCATCTTGTGAAGAAATCTCCAAGGGCTTGACTTAGAGCTTGCCTCCTGTTGTTTGAAGTCTCAGGGACAGCAAAGACATCTCTCTGCCAGCACCTGGAGTCTCTGGAGAGACTCCTGCTCTGACAAGTGGTGCACTATCCAGTCCCTGGGCCCTTGAAAGGAAAGCTGGTGGAAATCCAAGGAAATCGACTTCAGAAAACTTCGGACCGACGCCGCTGCTGAATTCGGTGATGCCGCCTGCAACCGACTCCGTGATCTTCGCTGGAACGCGACGACCTTCGCTGGTCCGACGCCGCTGCAGCCCCACTGAAGTCTGCGACTCCGTGGAAGTCGCCACACCACGTCGTGACCGACGCCGCTCAAAGTACGCAGAATCAACAGTTCGCACAGATACCGCGATCCCCGACTTCGCGCATCTACTTGTTTTCACTCTTTACCCAAGGTACTGTACTTGGGGGTCTACGCGACTCCGTGTCTGGCGCCGCTGGTGTTGGCTTGTTGGGAACGACACCGTCACAACACCGTGTTAACACCTCATCGAAGCATTTTGTGTTCCTAAGCGCTATTTTTTAGTTTCATCTTTAAAAATTCTTAACTTGACTTGTGTATGTCGGAGTTTTGTCGTTTTGGTCTTGTTTTTTTTAGATAAATATTTCCTATTTTTCCTGTTGTCATTTTGTAGTGTTTTCATTAATTTACTGTGTGTGTTGGTACAAATACTTTACACCTAGCACTCTGAAGTTAAGCCTACTGCTCTGCCAAGCTACCAAGGGGGTAAGCAGGGGTTAGCTGAGGGTGATTCTCTTTTACCCTGACTAGAGTTAGGGTCCTTGCTTGAACAGGGGGTAACCTGACTGTCAACCAAAGACCCCATTTCTAACAATTGCCATAGAGATTTTATACACAACTGCAACCCGTACCCCTGGACGGAACACCAAATTTTGCAGAAAGGTAGCTATCGGTCTAGAAAGTGCCCTTTTTGTGATTTGGTGTAAATCTGTTTAGTAGTTTTTGAGATGGCAAAGGAAAAAGAAATGTGCATGTCTGGGCAGAGCCTGAGCAAAGACGTCATGGTGAGATCTGATTGGCTGTCATCACTTCAACCAGAAAGTGCTAACATTGATGTTGACACCAATATACATGATAGCACCCATTGAAATGCACTGTAATTAATATCAGATTTTGAGGGTCACAAAAAGGAGAACGTATAAAGGGTGATAACAGATTTTAGTGAGAAGGTATATAATTTGTTGCAAAGGTTTTACCCTGTGGAAAACCCTACTGCTGGGATTTCATGACTCATGTTTGAGAGAAAACTGTTTTCTGATGATTTTCCCATAGAGGTGAAAAAAGGTGCTCTAGAAGCTAAAATGACGGCATATTTTCTGTAAATTCACATTATCGTTCTCAGCCCTATGAGAATTAAGTCTGGCATTCTCAGTAAAACATGTACATCCAAGAGGAGCAGCTTCTCGTTGATTCCCTCGTGTTCTACTGCAGCCTCTCAGAGTGTTCTAAAGGACAACTAGAGCGCTAATAGTCTTACTTATGACAAAAGAGTGGCACCCCCAAAGCCATCTTGATTGAATCAAACTGGTGAAACTTAAAACATTTAGGGGCATATTTATACTCCATTTGCGCCGGAATTGCGTAGTTTTTTTTGACGCAATTCCGACGCAAAACTAACTCCATATTTATACTTTGGCGTTAGACGCGTCTAGCGCCAAAGTCCATGGAGTTTGCGTCATTTTTTAGCGTGGACACCTACTTTGCGTTAATGATATGCAAGGTAGGCGTTCCCGTCTAAAAAATTGACTCCGCGGCATGTGCGCCGTATTTACACGCCCGGGAGTGGGCGGGTCAAAAAAAATGACGTACGGCCGCTTTTGCGCCGTTTTTTAGCACCTGTAAAAGGCAGGCGTTAAGGGACCTGTGGGCTCGGAAGGAGCCCAGAGGTGCCCTCCCACGCCCCCAGGGACACCCCCTGTCACCCTTGCCCACCCCAGGAGGACACCCAAGGCTGGAGGGACCCATCCCAGGGACATTAAGGTAAGTTCAGGTAAGTGTTTTTTTTTTTTAAAAAATTGTGGCATAGGGGGGCCTGATTTGTGCCCCCCTACATGCCACTATGCCCAATGACCATACCCAGGTGACAGAAGTCCCCTGGGCATGGCCATTGGGCAAGGGGGCATGACTCCTGTCTTTGCTAAGACAGGAGTCATTTCTATGGGGGTTGGGAGTCGAAAAAAATGGCGCAAATCGGGTTGAGGCGAAAAATTTGCCTCAGCCTGACTTGCCCCATTTTTTCACGGCCAAGCTCCATATCCCCCTACGCCGGCACTGCCTGGTGTACGTCGTTTTTTTCAACGGACACCAGGCAGCGCCGGCGGCTAACGCCGGCTAACGTCATTGATTAAATACGGCACCCGCATGGCGCTTCAGAATGGCGTTAGCCGGCGCAAATTTTTTTGACGCAAAACTGCGTTAGCGCAGTTTTGCGTCAAAAAGTATACATATGGGCCTTAATTTAGAAAGGAGCAAAATGAGGTGTTTCATTTTGTCATAGAAATTATGGTTAGTGCTGTAGAAAGCAAAATTAGGACATGTTTTAAGTGAGTTTTTCTATTTCCTTAAAACATTCTGATTTGTAGACTGAAACATGCACTTTCAACACTAGCAGCAGACTGCCAGTTAACTCCATGGTGATCAGTAGTTAACTATTATGTTCTAATGAGCAACTAGAGTGCTAACATTTTGAAATTATGCCCAAAGTGTGGCACAGCTGACTGCCACCTTGGTAGAATCAAAGTAGAAAATTGAAAGCATTTTTCACTGATAATACTGCAGTAAATAAGAATAGGGAGCTTCATAACAAAGAAGTTTCCCAAGATGACCAGAGAAAAAAAGAGCCAAAATGTAGCACAAATGTAGCCCAAGTATAGCCCAATGACAGAAGTGTGCAAAACACGTAATTTCTTTGTTTTTTTGCAGTTTTATATAGCGCAGACGTGACCCGGAGTGCTTTATATGAGCAGTAGTTACATTACACAAAGACACATTCTTTTTGGGCTTTAGCCTATGGGGAGATTAACTGATTTTCCCAGAATCGCAGGATGTCAAGCTGACCTCAAACTCCAACCTGCTTCACCAGTTGCAAAGTCTGCAGCTCTGGCCATAACCCCACATTCTCTCCTCTAAATGTGACGTACAATCAAGTGATCAACTGGATAAAACAAAATCAAGATAGCAAATAATTGAAAGGTGCTTTGTTGCTATTTGAGAACTCAGGAACTATGTCCTCATTTAAATTTTTTGGAGCACTAACCATAATTTCTATGTGAACAAGACCCTCTTATTTTTATGATTTCTAAAGGAAATGCTTTAGGTATTATAGTTTTGATTACATCAAGATGACATGAGGCATGCCTCACTTTTGTAATACATATAGAATGTTAGCAATGTAGTTGTTCATTAGAATACTGTGGGGAGGCAGATGTCAGGGGCACAGACTCAGATAATTGAGGGCAGGGAGGAGGGTGCAGAGGCAACAAGTTGACTGCGCTGGGCAGGCGGGAAGGGTAGTGGCAATACAAGGAACCATGAAGGGCAGGGGAAAGTGGGACAGGGGCAACAAATCAACCATAGAGGAAAGGCAAGAAGGGCTGTGGCAATATAACAGACAATTGAGGGCAGAAGGAAGAGGCAGTACAACTATACATGCTGTTAGAGCTGACAGCCTTAGGGTTGTCACCCCCAACTTTTTGCCTGCCTCCCTCCACTTGTTTACACTGTTTTTGCTGGATTTAGGATGCTGCACACTTTGCCACTGCTAACAAGTGCTAAAGTGCATATGCCCGCTCCCTTAAATCATGATAACATTGGTTCATACCTGCTAGCCCACCTGTTTTAATAAAAATTATTAATGAGTGTTTATGTATTTTGAATAATAAGTTTGTGTAAATAGTAGAATATCGTAGAAAATAATGCACGCATTTGAAAATGTGATCATGAAGAATGGCCACCAATGTTAACAACATATACTAATCAATGATTAAATATTATGAAATGTTGAATAGATGCTAGACTAATGCAGTAATATGTCACATTAAGGGTTATGAATTTTGCTTTAGCTTTAATTGTAGGCCTTAACTTAGGGAATGTCTTGGCCTACTTGCTAGGCCTCATGTAAAAGCTGTATTTCTTAGCATTTACTAAAATAGCTAACCAAGGAAGTTAAACTGTGAATTTCTATTGAATTGTTTAAATGTGCTCATAACGGAAGCTTTTCTTGTGAACCGGCTTCTAGGAGATGATGTTCCTGCTAAGGCAACATTTTATGTGTAATGTGTATGAGACTGACTTTCCCAGGACAAGAACAATGAAAATACTGACTAGAGTAGAAGCTGCAACAATATTGTTACCTGACAAGCTGGATGATGAGGACATTGCAAGACAAACCAATCAGCGACATGTGAACGGAGTAATATTATATTCATAGATGTGGGATTTTAGTTTTATTGGACAGAGTGTGAACATATGATTAACTGACTAATAGGGATCTAGGGGGTAGTTTTATCAATTTTGACTTAACAAGAGTACAAGGAGGGAAGACATTTATTCTGAGACATTCTGCCCTTGCAGTCATTCTGACCATTGTCCATAATGCGTCTTGACAAAAGACGTGCTTAACTTTAATGCTTAAAGACTTTGCCCTTCCCAAACTGTGATGCTGAATCCTGATGCCTTGCTGATCGACTGATGTCCTGAGGACGAAGACTAATTCTGCTTTGCTGATCCACCCTGAGGATAGGTATATCCAAATTGTGATTATCATGTATATTTGCTTTTTCTTTCTACGTACCAACTGTGCTGTTTTGATAGAGCCATAGTTAGATGTTTTCCAGATTTGTGTTACTAAATTGTTTTGAATGAAGCCAAACATGCTGATGCTAATCTGACGTTAGTCAAGTATTCTCAGTAATTAATTATGATATCAGGGACTGAAGCTTGGTGAATTTCTCTGCTAAACTTAATGTATGTTATCACATTGACACAGTTGACTTTGCTATTGATTTGCACCATAACTTTAGAATATGTTGTAGTTCAAGCTTTGATTAGACTACAGTTCTTGCGCCGCTTTGGACAACCAGTATAGTTAATATAGGGAAATAAACATTCTAAACTTTTACTAAAAGGTGTGGTTATTCATGACTGAAAGGTCATGGTGCGTGACAATTACTGACACCATTGATTATTGATTGCTAATTATTATTGATTATTGTGTATTGATTGTTGACTATATACTGGAGCTATGGTAAGAACATCTTAATTGCGAGTCAAAAGGTTCATCGACCTATTCGCGTCCCCTTGTAAGTTTACTTATTAAGGTCAGACGCGATAACAGAGATGGTAGCAGATTGATGGTTGGTCTCCTTAAGAGCTTACCATAGACGTCCGGTATAGAATAATAGACGGACAGAGACGGTAAGAGAGACTGATGGTTTGTCTCCTTGAGAGCTTGCCATATATGTGTCCGGTACGGAGTGACAGTTGTTAACAGAGATAATAGCAGGATTGAAGGTCCCCGAGGTGGTAGCAGAAATCATTATTATTGAGATTTGGATTTTGTTTTTCAATGATGATACCTGGAGAGAAAATGATGTTCCCTTGAGTCCAGAAATGACTTTTCCAGTTCTCTGATCCTGCTAATGGTTATTTGAGGATGGTCCCAGTGCTCTAGTGATAGTGTGAGTGAAATAGGTTGCGCTTGCACAGCTTATGCAAATCGCAGGTGAATTGTGAGGTTTGTGAGGGTTTTAGGGAGTTTGCATACTCCAAATGAAGTTGTATTAGGAATATGCGTACTCTGCAGTGTGAGAGTAGGGAAGTCATCGAACTTCATATGTGTGTGGCACTTTGTGCCCAAAAATTGGCCACGTGGTTGTTGATGTACAGACCCTGCGTGGTCTACAACTGCAGAGTATGTTGAAAAGTGTATGAGACACTTGGTTATATGTTGTAATCTGTTTGGTTTAGTAGGTTGATCGGGCGTGGTCAACAAGTCAGAAGTGTGAGTTAAAGTGAGTGAAAGAAATTTCGACTGAGGTTTGGCAAATCCTATGTGCACCAAGACAGACCCATTGATCAGTTGAGGGTAAAATTTGGGGGTCGAATTTTGCTTGAGAATCTGAGAGACCGAGAAAGAAGGAGTAGCTGTAAGTGCAGGAAGAGCCATCAATGAAAAATCCATAAGGTTTCTAAAGTGATTGTGTTACCTTTCCTGTAGTAAACCAGCAGATTTGTTTTTTTGTTAGTGCTCGTAATATTTGTATTAGTTTGTGTGAATTGGAGTGAAGGAGGACAAGATGCAAGACTTTGTCAGCCGCAGTACGTGTGAGTGTGACGTCATTGGAGCAGCACTGGGATAGGTTGGTTAGTGAGAAGGGTTGCACACGGATTGGCAGCCGCCCGTGAGAGGCAATTGGTTGAGGACGTGGGTGAAAGGAATCTAGGGATTAAAAGTCACTTCCTGATTTGGTTTTGAATAACAAAAAGGGGGTGAAAAATGAGATTAAAAAGTGCCCTAAGGGGAGATACATATATTACGAGTGAAGGCGAGGATACACTGCCAGAGGGCACATCAGCTTGCATTGTAATGGAAGAGAAGGATATCGTGCCATGTCTCTGGCTAAAGCGATGGCGCAAATTGACAGAGAAAGATGGGAACTTAGCGTTTCCTACAAATTGAATGTTCAATTTGAGGGTTTTGGAGCATTTACGGATGGTGCTAAATGAATCAAAGCCCCTTCCGAGACTAGCACAGTTTGAGGCATTAGCGATTTGAGAGCTAGTAGCCAGACAGCAACAGCAATTGAAATTTGAGAGGAGGATGAGAAAGGCAGAAAAGACTCTAGCGGAGGCTACATGGAACTGTGTTCAGAAAGCATGGAGAATGGAGTCTTTACAAGGAATCAAGTTGTTTCCAACAATTATGCAGGAAAATGAGAAGGAAGGAAAGAGAGCTACTAGGAAATCCTGTAAAAGTCCATCGAAGAGTAAGGAGGCTAGAAAGTCTTCAAACAAAGAGGAGGACTCAGACTATGAGGAGTTTATTACACAGTTATTGAGAGATTGACCACCACTATCTACAGTACATGAGAGTGGTCCGAGTACCAGTGTTGATCCGACAGCCCCGACACACATTAATGGGACAGTGAGTCCGGTGCAGGTTAATGCTAGCCTGACACAGAATGCGGTGCAAAGTGGTCTTAATGTGCCTACTACTCCTGTAGTGCATACCCAGATGCAACTGCCACAGTTGCAGAGAATTTATCCTGATGTGCCCATTATGGAAACAACTTTGAACTTAATGGTGCCCACGGAGCAGGTCTTTCCGAGACCGATATTGGTTCAGACTGAGCCAACTCTGGTTTTCTTGCCCCAAGTGCAGCTGCAAATAATGCCAAGACTTACGCTGGTGATAGGGTTACAGTCAGATGTGACTACGATGATGACTCAGAATATGGGAGTTACTCTCCCACTGAGCGTAGGTGCCAGAGTAGCCTCAGATGCTATTTTGCTACCCATTATTGTTGGTCCAGTGGTACCATTATTTGAACAGAAACAGCTGACTGTAGGTGAACAGGGAGCCATGTCCCAGAACCTAATGAGGGGATGACATAATGAAAATGCTTGAATAGTCTCTCCTGTGGGACAGACTTTTGACGGATCAAGATCATTGCTAGACCTTAGTCCATTTGTTGCACTTCCAGATATGGTGACAGGGCCAAACTTTAGCCAGAACTTGAAACGATTGACACCGCAGTCTCCAAATGCAGTTGCACAGCAGGTGCAACAGGTCCAAGCAAATAACATTTCATTACAAGGACTGAAAGCTCAGCAATTAACTGAATGGTTAGACAAGCTGAATACCCCACAGAGTGCCCCTAAAGGAGAGAAGTATTTGAATTGTACGAGGCTAACCATGGAAGCGGATGAACTTATTGAGGGAACGATGGGGGTGAATAGGTTGGAATCCTACACAGAGGCAGAATTGAGATAGTTGTACCCAAAGATTACAAGAGAAGTGAGCAATGGGCATCAGAGATTAGCAGACTTGGCAGAGAAGTACGGCATAGAAATACAGAAAATGAAGCATTTGAAAAGGAGTTACAGATTAGATTTCAAAGCTAAAGATTTTGAACACATGATATCTGCCGGAATGAAGGCGCACCTTAAAGAATTGCTCCAAAGTGCTCAGACCTGGGAAGCATTAGATAAATGGGAAGTGTAGGAGGCTGGACTGGCTTGTAGTGAGTACCAAGGGGTACTTGCACCTTGCACCAGGCCCAGTTATCCCTTATTAGTGTATAGGGTGTCTAGCAGCTTAGGCTGATAGATAATGGTAGCTTAGCAGAGCAGCTTAGGCTGAACTAGGAGACGTGTGAAGCTACTACAGTACCACTTAGAGTCATATGCACAATATCATAAGAAAACACAATACACAGTTATACTAAAAATAAAGGTACTTTATTTTTATGACAATATGCCAAAGTATCTTAGAGTGTACCCTCAGTGAGAGGATAGGAAATATACACAAGATATATATATACACAATAGCAAAAATATGCAGTATAGTCTTAGAAAACAGTGCAAACAATGTATAGTTACAATAGGATGCAATGGGGAAACATAGGGATAGGGGCAACACAAACCATATACTCCAAAAGTGGAATGCGAACCACGAATGGACCCCAAACCTATGTGACCTTGTAGAGGGTCGCTGGGACTATTAGAAAATAGTGAGGGTTAGAAAAATAACCCTCCCCAAGACCCTGAAAAGTGAGTGCAAAGTGCACTAAAGTTCCCCTAAGGACAAAATAGTCGTGTTAGAGGGAGAATGCAAGGAAAACACAAATCAGCAATGCAACAACGATGGATTCCTGACTGAGGGTACCTATGGAACAAGGGGACCAAGTCCAAAAGTCACAAGCAGCTCGGAGATGGGCAGATGCCCAAGAAATGCCAGCGGTTGGTGCAAAGAAGCTCTTACTAGGCTGAAGAGCTGTGAATACTGCAGGAACGACAAGGGCTAGAGACTTTCCCTTTGGAGGATGGATCCCCCACGCCTTGGAGAGTCGTGCAGAAGTGTTTTCCCGCCGGATGGACGCCAACAAGCCTTGCTACACGCAAATCCTGCGTTTGGCGTTTTTGGACGCTGCTGGGGCCCAGGAGGGACCAGAAGGTCGCAAATTGGACCTGCAGAGAGAGGGGACGTCGAGCAAGACAAAGAGCCCTCACTGAAGCAGGTAGCACCCGGAGAAGTGCCAGAAACAGGCACTACAAGGATGCGTGAAATGGTGCTCACCGAAATTGCACAAAGGAGTCCCACGTCGCCGGAGACCAACTTAGAAAGTCGTGCAATGCAGGTTAGAGTGCCGTGGACCCAGGCTTGGCTGTGCATGAAGGATTTCCGCCGGAAGTGCACAGGGGCCGGAGTAGCTTGCAAAGTCGCGGTTCCCAGCAATGCAGCCCAGCGAGGTGAGGCAAGGACTTACCTCCACCAAACTTGGGCTGAAGAGTCACTGGACTGTGGGGGTCACTTGGACGGTGTCGCTGGATTCGAGGGACCTCGCTCGTCGTGCTGAGAGGAGACCCAAGGGACCGGTAATGCAGCTTTTTGGTGCCTGCGGTTGCAGGGGGAAGATTCCGTCGACCCACGGGAGATTTCTTCTGAGCTTCTGGTGCAGAGAGGAGGCAGACTACCCCCACAGCATGCACAAGTAGGAAAACAGTCGAGAAGGCGGCAGGATCAGCGTTACAGAGTTGCAGTAGTCGTCTTTGCTACTATGTTGCAGGTTTGCAGGCTTCCAGCGCGGTCAGCGGTCGATTCCTTATCAGAAGGTGAAGAGGGAGATGCAGAGGAACTCGGCTGAGCTCATGCATTCGTTATCTAAAGTTTCCCCAGAGACAGAGACCCTAAATAGCCAGAAAAGAGGGTTTGGCTACCTAGGAGAGAGGAAAGGCTACTAACACCTGAAGGAGCCTATCACAAGGAGTCTCTGACGTCACCTGGTGGCACTGGCCACTCAGAGCAGTCCAGTGTGCCAGCAGCACCTCTGTTTCCAAGATGGCAGAGGTCTGGAGCACACTGGAGGAGCTCTGGACACCTCCCAGGGAAGGTGCAGGTCAGGGGAGTGGTCACTCCCCTTTCCTTTGTCCAGTTTCACGCCAGAGCAGGGGCTAAGGGGTCCCTGAACCGGTGTAGACTGGCTTATGCAGAATTGGGCACATCTGTGCCCAACAAAGCATTTCCAGAGGCTGGGGGAGGCTACTCCTCCCCTGCCTTCACACCATTTTCCAAAGGGAGAGGGTGTCACACCCTCTCTCAGAGGAAGTTCTTTGTTCTGCCATCCTGGGCCAGGCCTGGCTGGACCCCAGGAGGGCAGCTGCCTGTCTGAGGGGTTGGCAGCAGCAGCAGCTGCAGAGAAACCCCAGGAAGGGCAGTCTGGCAGTACCAGGGTCTGTGCTACAGACCACTGGGATCATGGAATTGTACCAACAATGCCAGGATGGCATAGAGGGGGCAATTCCATGATCATAGACATGTTACATGGCCATATTCGGAGTTACCATGGTGAAGCTACATATAGGTAGTGACCTATATGTAGTGCACGCGTGTAATGGTGTCCCCGCACTCACAAAGTTCAGTGAATTGGCTCTGAACAATGTGGGGGCACCTTGGCTAGTGCCAGGGTGCCCTCACACTAAGTAACTTTGCACCTAACCTTTACCAGGTAAAGGTTAGACATATAGGTGACTTATAAGTTACTTAAGTGCAGTGTAAAATGGCTGTGAAATAACGTGGACGTTATTTCACTCAGGCTGCAGTGGCAGGCCTGTGTAAGAATTGTCAGAGCTCCCTATGGGTGGCAAAAGAAATGCTGCAGCCCATAGGGATCTCCTGGAACCCCAATACCCTGGGTACCTCAGTACCATATACTAGGGAATTATAAAGGTGTTCCAGTAAGCCAATGTAAATTGGTAAAAATGGTCACTAGCCTGTCAGTGACAATTTGGAAAGACATGAGAGAGCATAACCACTGAGGTTCTGATTAGCAGAGCCTCAGTGAGACAGTTAGTCACTACACAGGTAACACATTCAGGCACACTTATGAGCACTGGGGCCCTGGGTTACCAGGGTCCCAGTGACACATACAACTAAAACAACATATATACAGTGAAAAATGGGGGTAACATGCCAGGCAAGATGGTACTTTCCTACAGGAAGGCAGATGGGTAAAGAAAAGAGACAAGAGAAAAAGGGATTCTTTGGAGCTGAATGAAAATGTGCAGCAGGATAAAGATCCAGTAAAGATTTTACCAATGAGAGAGATTCCAGAGGGAAACTTTGTTCATGTCCCGTGGAACAGTAGTGATATTCTGTCATTTACAAATGATTATCCAAATTTGAGAGAAAAGCCAGTAGAGTGGTATCAGCAGACAGAAACTTGCAAAGTGTTTGTGGGAAGACTTGAACACATTACTAGAGATCGTGGTTTCAGATGACTTGTGGATCGAATGTAAAAGGAGTGTAGATTGGCCAACAAGTGAACCAGAGAGAGACAAAAATACAGGTGCACCGTCTCCTGAGGTAAAGAAATATTACTATAAGGTGAGCGAGTTTCTGAAATCAAGCAGATCTCATACCTAAGGATATTGATTGGCAGAGGATTGACAGGGCAGCTCAGGAAACAAAGGAGTTGATACATGTGTTTTATGAGAGATTGTTGCAGGCATTCAAGCATTATAGTGGTACAGAGGCAATTGAAGCAAAAAACATGCTTTACTTTGTGTTCAGATTTGTGGAAGGATTGAGACCTGAAATTAGCCAGATGATTAAATGTAATTTGATTTGCTGGCAAGCAAAGCCAATTGATGAGGTGTTGCAGTATGCAAAATACTGTAGTGATGAGATTGAGTTGAAGCAGAAAAAGTTGAAAGAGAAGGCGATGGTGATGCAGATAAAGGCTGCTCAAACAGGAGTGCAAGGGAATTTTTCACAGCAGTTGCCACAGCAGGGAAACATGATGTTTCAGCCACAGATGAGGTAGAGGTCGTGGAGGCAATATGAATCGTGGTCCAGACATGAATACTGTAGTGGTTCAGAATGATGTGCAGGGAATGGAGAAGCTATTGCATGTCACATTTGCGGAGCCGTTGGACATTGGAAACAGGAGTGTCAAATTATGGTGTAAGAAGGTGTTGTTCAGCAGAGTAATGACATCAATTCATTCCAGAATGTGAAAGGACCGAGAGTAAGGGGTCCTAATCCAAAATTTCAGAATAATGTGAATCTAATGCAGAATTGTCAGCCCATGCAGCAGGTGCAAATGCCCTGTGCACAAATGTCACAGTTGCAGCCAATGCAACAGCTGGTTCCCATGGTACCTAGACAGCAAAGCCAAATACCTCAAGCCCCGATGGAGCAGCAACAGATGCTTTCTCAACAGGTCACAGGTCAGAGGCATAACAAAAGTAGTAACACAGTTCACCAATTCCCGTTACCCAGTGAGAATGGAATAAATGATGAATGGGCGAGTGACAGTTCAGATGAGGAGCCATGTGTGCTTGCGACTTCCCTAGAAGTGGATTAAAGAGGACTCTATGTGAAGGGAAAAGTTGTGGGTAATAAGGTTTAATTTTTGGTTGATATTGGAACTACACGCTCTACAGTGAGAAGTGCAGAAGTTCCAAATTTGGCCCTTTCAGGTAGAACAGTGCAGGTCATGGGAGTTGCAAACCAGTATTTGACAAACCTGATTACAGATCCAGTTCGAGTGGAGATTGGCAATTTCCAGGGAATGCATAAATTTGTAGTCTGCGATTCAAGTCCGGTATCCCTACTGGGAAGAGACTTGTTGTGTAAAACAGAGTGTTTGATTACTTGCTCAAATGATGGAATGGAGATTCAGTTGAATAGTAACGGTGAAGAAGAACAAGCCCCAGAAATAGAGTGTGAAACTACAAATGAGGAGTACCCTTTGGCTGAGTTTTTCCCGATGTTCACAGTGAAAGAGCTTCATCCTGATTTACAGGGAATGGTAAAGGAGAAGGTGTGGGATCTGACAGGAAAAGTAGTAGGTTTGATAAAGGGAGTGGAACCAGTTCAAGTTACTGTGAAGCCGAATGCAGTTTTCCTACAACTTCCGCAGTACCACATGCCGCAAGATGTCCTTATGAAAGTAGCTCAGATAATTGCAGACTATGTAAAGCAAGGGGTTCTGAAGGAAGTATTGAGCAGTCCATGTAACTCACCAATAATGGGTTTGAAACAGCTTTGTGGGAAGGTTAGGGTTGTTCAGGATTTGAGAAAAATAAATTAGATTGTGGTCAAATGTTGTCTCGTGGTGTCAAATCCAGCTTTGATAATGTTCCAGATTCCATGTGATGCCGAGTGGTTCACTGCTATCGATTTGTCACAAGCATTCTTTTCTGTGTCTCTTAATGAGGATAGTCAATTTCTCTTTTGTTTCAAATTCCTGGATTGAGTTTATTGCTGGTGCAGAATTCCTCAAGGGTTTTCAGAGTCAGATTTTGAAAAATAATTTGGAGTCGTTGGAATTGCCTTTCCAATCAACCTTGGTACAGTACATTGATGACTTGCTGATTGCATCCAAAACAAGGGACGAGTGCAAGTATGATATGACTGCCCTGTTGAACCATTTGAGAAAGAATGGTCACAAAGTGTCTCTGCTTAAATTACAGTACTGTCAGAAAGTAGTGAAATATTTGGGACACCAGATTGAGAAGGGTTCAAGAAAGATATCCAGAGAAAGGATTACAACCATATTGCAGATAAATTCCCCGACTACACAGAGATATGGCATAATGTTTCTAGGGATGATAGGTTATTGTTGTCAATGGATTCCGAATTTCTCAATCATTTCAAGACCATTGCAGAAGCTGACTCATAAGGAAGTCACTGATCCCATAGTGTTAAACCAGGATGAAATTAAAGCATTCACTGAATTGAGAGAGAGTCTGTGCAGGGCTCCAGTGTTGGGTATGCCCGATTACTCGAAACCTTTCACATTGTTTTGTCATGAGTGTGATGCATGTTCTTTGTCTGTCTTGACACAGGTCCATGGAGGTGTAAACCGCCCAATAGCATATTTTTCAGCTACTTTGGACCCGGTTGCAGCAGCCTTACCAGGTTGTTTGCACGCAGTTGCAGCAGTTGGTCAAAGCCTTACACAGTGTGAGGGCATTGTGATGGGATATCCCCTGACTGTAATGGTGCCTCACTCTATTGAGATTCTACTGACAAGGACAAAAACCCAATATTTGACTGGTGCGAGGTTGACTAGATGTGAAACGAGTATAATAGGGTCACCAAATGTGTCATTGAAAAGATGTACAGTGCTGAACCCAGCAACCTTACTTCCAAGTGAAAATGCTGAAATTGAAAAGAAGGAAGATGTTGAGCATGATTGTCTTGAAGTAACTGATTTATGCACAAAACCGAGACCTGACATTAGAGACACCCGATTGGAAGAACATGACCAAATTATCTTTGTCGATGGTTCTTGTCTGAGAGACAGTACAGGGACACTGAGAGCAGGAAATGCTGTGTGCACGATTAGAGGTACCTTAGAAGCTTCTTGGCTTCGAGGAGTGTATTCTGCCCAAGTAGCGGAACTAGTAGCCCTTACTAGAGAGTGCCATGTCTCTGCTCAGCTGAGAGTTACAAACTATACGGATAGCCAGTATGGATTTGAAATAGTCCATGATTTTGGTCAATTGTGGTCACTAAGAGGTTTCCTGACCTCTTCTGGTCAGCCAGTGAGAAATGGTGAGAGAATTAAAGAATTGTTACATGCTATTCAAATGCCTGAAAAGATTGCTGTGGTGAAATGCAGTGCACACCTGAAGTCGCAGGACTATGTGTCATTGGGAAATGGATATGCAGATCAAGTCACAAGTTTTTGCGCATTGAATTGTATATCGTTCAAAGACAAGTGGGAACTGTTACCTTAAGAAAACAAGACTTGTGCAAACTATGCATTGAAAATAATTGACACTTTGGAAGAATTAAAAGCATTGCAGAAGAATGTTGACACAGAGGAGGAACGTTCATGGAGCAAAATGAAAGGTGTGTACAGACAAGATGAATTGTGGTTTTCAGAAGAAGGTCTATTGGTTTTGCCAAATAGCCTGTTGTCTCAGATGGCGAGGTATTATCATGGCCAAGCACATACTGGGCGGGATGCAACGATCTGATTGTTCAAACATGATCTGTTCAACCAAAAGTTTAGACAAGATGCTAAAGCCGTTTGCCATTGATGTGTCATCTGACAACAAATAAACGCAGGGAAAGGGACAGTGGTTAATTTGAGCCACATTGGAAGAGCGGGAGGTCCATTCAGCAGAATTCAAATGGATTTTATTGAGATGCCTGTGTGTGGAGGTTTGCGATATGTGTTGGTGATTGTTTGTATCTTTAGTCACTGGATTGAAGCTTACCCTACACGAAGAAATGATAGTCTCACAGTAGCGAAACTACTGCTTAGAGAACTGATACCACGTTTCCAATTTCCGATCTCTTTAGAATCAGATAGGGGAAGTCACTTCAACAATGAAGTAATTAAATTACTGTGTGCAACACTGAACATTGAGCAGAACTTGTATTGTAGTTACCGCCCTGAAGCATCAGGACTAGTGGAAAAGATGAATGGTGCATTGACGTCAAGAGTTGCAAAGATGTGTGCGGCCACAAATTTGAAATAGCCTGACACATTGTCTTTAGTATTGATGTCAATGGGAAACACTTCTGACAGGAAGACAGGATTGTCTCTGCAGGAAATTGTCATGGGCAGAGCAATGAGGTTACCAGCGGTGTCAGCAAATGCACTTGTCAACATTACAGATTATACGGTGTTGGATTACTGCAAAGGTCTGGCTGATGTAGTTTGGTCTTTCTCTCAGCAGGTGGAAGCCACCACTCTGCCACTGATCCATGACCCAGTGCACAACCTGAGAGCTGGAGACTGGGTTGTGGTTCAAAAGAATGTGAGAAAGACGTGTTTGGAGCCTCGTTGGTAGGGACCTCATCAGGTAGTTTTGAAAACTACCACAGCTGTGAAGTGTGCTGGAATTCCAAACTGGGTTCATGCAAGCCATAAGAAAAAAGTGGCATGTCCACTGAACCATGAAGAAGCATTGTTGAGAGCACCAACAACAGTGAGACAAGTCTCAGGGCCGGAAGGAGAACAAAGGGGAACTGAGACCGGATCTGAGCCCGTTGAAGACGGCTCAGTCACTCCTGTGAGAGACGAGAAAGGAGACCTCCAGGAGGGTGACAGAGAGCCTATCTCAACTGAGGCAGCAGGAGAGCCTAATCAGAGGAGGGCTTTCCCAGAAGCAGACGATCTTGAGAGACAAACAGAGCAATTGCAAGACCCTGAAGGTGAAGGATTTGAGGTGGATGAAAGTCAGTGTGATCTGACTTCTCCTGAACCGGTTGCAGGTCCATCAGGAGAAACCACCACAGAACAAGGAGAAGGTTTAAGTTCGACTCTGAAAAGAACACTGACAAAGTGTCCACTAAAAGAAGATGAGTGGCCGGAGTCACAAGTGGAGAAAGGGAAAGAAGTGGTTGTTGAATCAACAATCGAAGAAGAAATAGATACCATAAGAAGAGAAGATCTAAGTGAAGGAGAGCTGAATGGTGATCAAAAATTGAAAAGAAAGAGAATAACAGGTCGAAGATACGCAGGTCATGAATGGGCGTATGCAACTACGAATGAATGGCAGCAAGAGTTTGTCTTTTTGTTTTGATAGAGAAGTTCCCGGTCAGTATTTTGGCACATGAAGGAAGCTACTGAACTGAACTGTTGAAACAATCTGAGAGAAGTTTTTGAGAAAGAGGCTGTTGAAAATAACCGGAAGAAACATTGATAACCTGATTTGACTTTGAAACCTGATTTTGACAGAGCTGCTAACCGATTTTGACAAGGGATCCTGGAAGTGAAACTGAACTGCTGAAAAAAGAGTTGTCTATTTTTTATGCAAATTTTTCTAAATTTCTTCTGCTTCCTGATTCTTTACAGATCATGAGTAACATTAGTCAACAAAGTAGAGATGTCAGGCACTGTAAATATATGAGGATTGGTTTGGCGATTGTGTGGATATTGTTTTTCTTGATAAAAGTGAAGCCAACCATACTTCTGCTTTTAAGACAACTACTGAACTAATGGCATTAGAGAAGTTCAGGTTTGATGAGAAATATTTGCATCAGGATACTAATGCTCAGGGAGAACTTTCTTTTAATGTTTTCTATCGCTTATTGAGTACGTATGTTGAGACAATGGATGCAAATAATTGCTTTGTGTGTTTGCAAATTCCTTCATCAGTCGAGGAAGGAGTCACCTATCATAGTCTGCCTTTAACCTACGGGATAAGCTGCAGTCTGATACTAACAAGATTTTATAACCAGGAGTACATCCAGTACTTTTATTCTAATTATGATGTAGTGTTTTCGTTTGTTCCTATAATTAGGTATTAGAGTAGAGTAGCTAAGGATAATGACATTGTAATAGTTAGAGGTTTGTTTGAACCTACATTGACGTTTGGCACAGCTTACGCGCATAGAAATAACTTTACATGCTTGTTACATCTTTAAATAAAAGCTTCTTAGATCAAACAAATGACAGGAGAAAGGCATTAAAAGAGAAATTAGAAAAAGGCTTAGAGAAAAGGACTTGCAAGAATGATTATGCTTATAGTGCAATTAAAACGCAAGGGAAATTAGCTTTAGATGCACAACACGTAGGGGAACTTTGTATATATAGGCCTAAAACGCGCACTGACACTTTATTTGTGGGAACGAGTGAATGTAGGCATGTGTTTTTGTTTCAGAGTAAATGGACTTTTATGTTGAATGGACAGGACCCTGCTATTCCAGGGATTCACTACATCTGTGGTCTTAATGCTTATTACCGTCTTCCAAGAGGATGGAAGTTTTACAAAAGATTTATCAAATGGAGGATTTGAAAAAGTTTCCAAAAGTGGCTGAATTACATCATAAGAGACAGAGGGAGTCCTCTTCTGCTATAGTGGGAGATATAATTGGAGCAGTGATTCCTTCAGTGGCAGTCAATCTGAATTTGATAAAGATTCGAAAGTTGTTTACTATTGTGGATAACATGCTGAAAATATTTTCAGAAGCCATACTTCTGATAGATACTGAATAAGCTGCTGATAGAGCTATGACTCTTCAAAAGCGACTTGTTTTAGACATTCTTTTAGCGAAGGATGGTGGAGTCTGTAGAATGATTAATTCTAGGCATTGTTGTTTGTAAATACCAGCTAACAGTAAAGAGTTAAGAGACTTACTTACTAATCTGACTAATGCAAGTGCTGATTTGAAAGAATTGAAAGAACCAGGTGTTTGGTAAAAGGTTGGCAAGGGGTTTGCTTCAATGGGTAATTGGCTCAGCACATATGGAATGGGAGTCTATTGAAAATATTAAAAGGGATATTAAGTGTTGTGGTTTGTCTATTAGGGAAATGGGGATTGTGCAAACTATGCAAAAGGATTACATTGAAAAGGTCAAAGAATAATCAGAGGAGGGAAGAGAAGAAAAGGGAACAATTTTACAGGGAAAATTCAAAGGGAAAACGAAATTATGGTAGGGGATTGAATTGACAGAATTCTAATTGATGCGAAAAATTGTGGGTAATAGTGTGATGACATATTTAGTCATCAGAGGAGGGATTGCTAGTGCAGGTGTTTTAATAAAAATTATTAATGAGTGTTTATGTATTTTTGAATAATGAGTTTGTGTAGAGAATATAACAACATAGAAAATAATGCACACATTTGAAAATGTGATCACGAAGAATGGCCACCAATGTTAACGACATGTATTAATCAATGATTAAATAATATGAAATGTTGAATATATGCTAGACTAATGCAGTAATATGTCAAATTAAGGGTTATGAATTTCACTTTAGCTTTGTTAATTGTAGGCCTTAACTTAGTGAATGTCTTGGCCTAATTGCCAGGCCTCATGTAAAAGCTGTATTTCTTAGTGTTTAATAAAATAGCTGACCAAGGAAGTTAAACTGTGAATTTCTATTGTATTGTTTTAATGTGCTCATAACAGAAGCTTTTGGTGTGAACTGACTGCTAGGAGATAATGTTCCTGCTAATGCAACATTTTATGTGTAATATGTGTGAGACTGCCTTTCCCAGGACAAGAACAATAAGGATACTGACTAGAGTAGAAGCTGCAACAATATTGTTACCTGACAAGCTGGATGATGAGGACATCGAAAGACAAACCAATGGGCAACATGTGAACGGAGTAATATTAGAATTCATAGATTTGGGATTTTAGTTTTATTGGACAGAATGCGAACATATGATTAACTGACCAATAGGGATTTGGGGGGGTAGTTTTAACAATTTTGATTTAACAAGAGTACACGGAGGGAAGACATTAATTCTGAGACATTCTGCCCTTGTAGTCATTCTGACCATTGCCCATATTGTGCCTTGACAAGAGATGTTCTTAACTTTAATGCTTAAAGACTTTGCCCTTCCCAAACTGTGATGCTGAATCCTGATGCCTTGCTGATCGACTGATGTCCTGAGGACAAAGACTAATTCTGCTTTACTGATTCACCCTGAGGATAGGTATATCCAGATTGGGATTATCATGTACATTTGCGTTTTCCTTCTAGGTACCAACTGCGCTGTTTTGATAGAGCCATAGTTAGATGTTTTCCAAATTTGTGTTACTAAATTGTTTTGCATGAAGCCCAACATGCTGATGCTAATCTGACATTAGTCAAGGATTCTCAGTAATTAATTATGATATCAGGGACTGATGCTTGGTGAATTTCTCTGCTAAACTTTCTGTCTGTTATCATATTGACGTAGTTGACTTTGCTACTGATTTGCACCATAAATTTAGAATGTGTTGTAGTTCAAGCTTTGATTAGATTACGTTACATCCGCCGCTGTGGACAACCAGTATTGTTTCTGTATGTGTTTCATTTGATATTGAGATTAATTTACAGGACCTTAGAATTGTTAATATAGGGAAATAAACATTCTAAACCTTTACTAAAAGGTGTGGTTATTCATGAGTGAAAGGTCATTGTGCATGACAATTATTGACACCATTGATTATTGATTTATTGATTGCTAATGATTTTTGTGAATTGATTATGTACTGGAGCTATGGTAAGAACATCTTAATTGCGAGTCAAAAGGTTAATCGACCATTCGCTTCCCCTTCTAAGTTTACTTATTAAGGTCAGACGCGCTAACATACCCAATTGCCATATTTGATCTACTGGTAAGTCCCTAGTAAAGTGCACTACATGTGCCCAGAGCCTGTAGATTGGATGCTACTAGTGGACCTTCAGCAATGGTTGTGCCATCCACATAAGTAGCCCCTTAACCATGTCTCAGACCTGCCATTGCAAGGCCTGTGTGTGCAGTATCACTGCCACTTCGACTTGGCATTTAAAAAAACCCTTTTTCTACAAATAAGTCACCCCTAAGATAGCCCCTATGCAACCCAGAGGGCAGGGTGCTGTGTGGGTAAAGGGCAGGACATATATCAGTGTGTTTTATATGTCCTGGTAGTGGAAAACTCCTAAATTCATTTTACACTGCTGTGAGGCTCACTCCTTTCATAGGCTAACATTAAGGCTACCCTCATAAACTGTTTGAGTGGAAGATTCTGATTAGAAAGGGGTAAACAGGTCATATTTAGTATGGCCAGAATGATAATACAAAATACTGCTGACTGGTGAAGTTGGATTATATATTACTATTTCAAAAATGCCACTTTTAGAAAGTGAGCATTTCTCTGCACTTAAATCGTTCTGTGCCTTACAATTGTTGGGTGGGCTGGGTTGGTTGACAGCTCCCTTGTGCATTTCACACAGACAACTACAAACACAGGATGCTCAGTCACACCTGCATACATCTGCATACTGAATGGGTCTTCCTGGGCTGGAAAGGTGGAGGGCCCAACACTTACCTTTCAAAGGACAATGGCCTGCCCTCACACAATGGACTGCCAGACCCCCTACTGGGACCCTGGCAGACAATATTGTACTGAAAGGAACCTTGTGCACTTCTGAGCCACTCTTTGAAATCTCCCCACTTCAAAGGCACATTTGGGTATATAAACTGGGTCCCTGACCCTACCAACTCAGACTCTTCCTGGGAAAGAAACTCTGAGCCAGAACCTGCAACCTGCCAAGAGAAGCTGGCTGGCTACCGAAAGGACTCACCTGGACTGCTGTGCTGTAAAGGACTGCTGCCTTGCTGTTGCCCTGCTGCCTTGCTGACCTCTGGCTCTTCTGAGAAGTGGTCTGCAAGGGCTTGGATTGAGCTTGCCTCTGGTTTCTTGAGGTCTCAGGGCCCAAAAGACTTCATCTCTGCAAAGAACTCCTTGTGCGGCGAAAAACCGGAAACAGTGCACAGACTGCTTAGCGGGGAAAGAATCCCTGCATTGCTGAACTGGAACGACGCAGCCTGGCTCCCCGAGTAGAGATCGACGAAGCACCAGCGTTGTGACCGGAACTTTGGTGCACAGCCCCCTGGAGCGATGCATCGCCAAGCCGGAGCGACGAAGATTGACTTCCTACGAGAGGAATCGACTCAACGCCTGCCATGCGTCAGAAACTCTGACGCAACACCCACTGGATTGACGCAGCACCTGTGACTTCATCCTTCGCACCCCAGATTTCCATGCATCTTCCCTGGGCGTCAAAAGACCCCGCATCACAAAGAGGATTCAAGCCTGCGCACTGGAATTCGATGCAAAACCCTTGCTGCGTGGAAAAGAATCAATGCATCATATGTGTGCGCCCGGAAATCCGACGCACACCTACCTTTTTCAACGCATCTCCTCCTCTTGGTCTTCATGCGTGTACTTTTGACGCAGACCAGGTACTTTGTGGGTCATTATGACCCCGGCGGTGAGTGTAAATGTGGCGCTAGTACCACCAAACAGGCTGGCTGTAAATACCGCCACATCATGAGAATGGTGGGTTGGCTGCAGCCAACCTGCCATTTCTCCACTCATACCGTCATTGCAGTATCAGCCGCCAGGCCGGAGATATCAATCTCCAGCCCGGCGGCTGGCACAGTACAGCCGGCGGAATTATGAGCCTGCCTACCACCATCGTTTTAGTGGCATTAGTAATGCCACAAAAACCATGGCAGTAGGCCCTTCTGGTGACAGGGAATTCCTTCCTTGTCACAGGTAGGCGGCTTCCCCAACACATATCAGACACCCCCCACCTTCCCTCCATCCAAAGCCCTCACACCCCCCAAACACACACTAACCTCCCCAACCCAACATCCAAATACACCCCCACCCCAATCTAAACACACACACCCTCACCTCTCCGATCATCACACACACCCCAAAACACACACACACCCGCAGACACGCACCACGCATACACCCCATCACTCACACTGGCATACACGCATTCATTCACACATACTTCCACACATGTTCGCACACAATCTTACACAATCACTCACACAACCATGCAAACAACACAACACACAGATGCATTCACACACTCACACATTCATGCACACACTCAGACACACACACACACACACACACACACACACACACACACACACACACACACACAACCCCCGCCCCTCTCCCCTGTTGGAAGCCCAACATACCTCGCGTGAGGAGGTCTTCCGGCAGGGAACAGGAAGGGGCACTGCTACCGCCAGCAGTGCCCTGCCAGCAGAACACCGCCAGGCCGTATTACTTGTCATAATACGGCTGGTGGCGTTCTACTGGCGTGGCAGTGCTGGCGGTAGCAGCATCACCTCACCACCATCCGCCACCATGAACACTGCTGGATTTCCGCCCTTCCTGTGGCAGAAGTCCGGCAGTGCTCGTAATATGGCAGACGGATGGTAGCCACAGTCGCGGTATTTTGGCGTCCATCACTGCGGCGGTGGGCGGTTTTTACCGCCAATGTCGAAATTACTACCTTTATGTTTGGAAGAGACCATTGTTATTTTTAAGAACATAAAACTCATCCTGTCATTACAAAAGTGATATTTCAACTTGTATGTATCAAATCCTGATCATTTTGACCTTAATCTACTTCTTTCTAAACCTGTGTGGTGTATTTTTATGGTGTTTTCACTGTTATTGCATGATTTATTGCACAAATACTTTACACATTGTCTTCTAAATTAAGCCTGACTGCTCAGTGCCAAACTACCAGAGGGTGGGCACAGGATAATTTGGATTGTGTGTGACCTACCCTGACAGGAGTGAGGGTCCTTGCTTGGACCGGTGGTAACCTGACTCCAACCAAAGCCATTTATAACACATACCAAAAGACCTGATTCATACAGGAGACTCACGATATTTTTACCCCCAAAAGGGCTTTATTTTATCTGTCTCCTGACTAAAATCTCCTCTTTTTCAATGTAAGTCATTGGGGAAAATCAATTCCCCAGTTTTGTTTCCAAAACTCCCTTTTACCAAGTTCAAAATAGATCACAGAGGGCAGGAAGAATGAAGTGGGGACATGGACTCAGATAACCGATGGAGGGAGTGACATGGGTAGGGGCACCAAACTGACCTTACAAGGCAGGCATCAGAGGTTGCAGCAGCACAATACACTACACAGGGCAAGCGGGACAGCAGTGCAGCACAACGGACCATGGAAAGCAAAAGGGAGGGGGCAGGGCCATGCACATGAAGAACATAGAGCAGAGGGAAAAGAGGCAAGGGCAGCAAGCTGACCATACCGGACAGACAGGAGGAACATTTGCAGCTTAACAGACCATGAAAGGTAGGAGGGAGGGAGTTGGGGTACGACAACGGTCTTGACAAGCCAGGGGATAGGGACCTGCACATAGAAAAGGGAGGGCAGGGGTCAAGGGATGGCACAACAAGTTGACCATGGAGAGCATACAGGATGGGCAGTAGAAGCAGAACACACCATGGAAGATAACAATAAGACTATAATGACATACACACAGACAACGGAAGGGAGTCGGGCAGCAAACTGACCACACAGGGCAGGTGGGAGGGGCTGTGGCAGTACAGAGGGCCATGCATGGCAAGCGGGAGGGTTACTGGCAACACAACGGCCATGGTGGGCAAGAGGGGTGGGGCAGGGGCATGCACAAAGGACTATGAGGGTCAGAAGGGATGGATAGGGGCTGGACATAGACTAGAGAGGACAGGGAAACAGCCTTCACAACAGACCACATGGGGTAGGCAGGATGAGCCACTGCAGCACAACATAGCATGGAGGGCAGAAGGGAGTGGCAGCAAAATGGACCATGGAGGACAGGAGGGAGAAAATAGGGAAATGGAACTCAGCCAGGCAGGGTGGAGGTGGCACAGGTAGGCAGCAGTCATCTTACCATGCTAAGCAGGTGGGACGGGCAGTGGCAGCTCAACAGAACACTCACAGTAGATAGGAAGGACAGTAGCAGGTCCATGGAATAAGGTGGGCAAAAAGGAGGGAGTTGGGGCAAGCACACAGACATCGGAGGGCAAGAGAAAATGGGGTAGGGACTGCAAGCTAAGAACAAAGGCTAAGCAGGAAGGCAATGATCAGGCATAGAATTTGGTAACGGAAGACAGGAGGAGAGGGAGGGACATCAAGCTAATTGGAGGGCAGTAACAGCACATCGGACCATGTAGGGCAGGAGAGGGGAGGCTGGTGCATGGACTCGGACAACAGATGGTAGGGAGGAGGTGGATGGGGCAGCAAGCTAACTGTTCAGGACAAGCGGGAAGGGCAGTTGCAGAATAATGGCCACACAGGGCTGTAATGAGGGAGCATGGGCATGGCCTTAGACAATGGATGGCAAGCAGGAGCAGCAAGCTTGAGTGGGAGCAGCACAACGCCAGGCCAGGCCCCTGCGTCCAACCATTCCCCCCACCGTGCATTACTTAATGTTAAAACAAGACCAAGAAGTTCACTGAAAAAAAACAAAGGTTATAGGGCCGTTATAGTTAGGAAATACAATTTTAAAAAAACCTGAGAACTTCATTAAACAAACACAAATGTTACAGGGAAGTTTTTTAGTTAGGTTCAGATTTTCGGGCCCTCACCATGCACTGCTAATTACCACAGTTATTACATCACTCATGACATCTATTTCATCACTGATACTATCACTGCAACAATTGCAGTAAAATTATTCATGAAAAAACTGTACATGGCGAGGGTGCAAGTTATAGTTTCTTGAAATAACTCTAGCAGCTGATTTTTAAATGGTTTTGAACGTGTACAATCTGAACCTAACTATAACATCCCTGTAACCTTTGTTTTTTAGTGAATATATAAATATATCTATACATACATATACACACACACACATACTTTAAATATACTTCCCTTCTTGGTAAAGGCATGCTTGGTAAAGAGCTGAGAGGGGTTCCCTTGGTCTCTTTGTGCAATATTGGTACAACTGCACTTACGACTATACCAGAAGCATGCCTTCACAAAACAACCAGACATCCTGCCATGGGCCAAAGTGACTGGTGCTACTGCCATCAGCAACTGGAGTACCAAAGCACCACTGAAGTGGGAAGTGCCAAACTAGCCTGGTGGCCACAAATGCCTTGTCTAATATAGAGGACTCTGCCTGGGAGCCACAATGCCTGTAAGCTGAAGCACCAATTTTGCAGAGACCCCAGGGGGGCACTGCTGTCAAGACCTATAAGGGGGTGGGGGGGGGGGGTGTGTGTGTGTGTGTGTGTGTGTGTGTGTGTGTGTGTGTGTGTAAACTATGCCCCTCCCATGGCACCTCCACGCACTGCATGCATGCAGTACAGGTAATCACTGTAGTTGTGCCCGAGGTGTGGATAGATTGAAACATATGCAAAAAAAAAACTGCTGAGATTGTGAGAACTTAACAACCTTCTTGAAGACTTTGAACTGAGTTGGCTAACAGCTCCAAGAGAACTTTGAGATATCAGTATCTGAGCCTAATGCTTCTAATACATACCTGTGATTCAGCACCAACGTGCCCCAAGGGGTGAACAGCCACTTTAAAATACTCATGTTGTATTCTGTGTTTCGTTACCTACTCCCTACTACGTAGGACAATATTAGCATGATCCCTGACCTCAGAGAGAGGAAACAGTTCCAGTGAAAGGGAAGGGGTTGTAGTACCTCTTGATTAGCGCAATATACACAAACCCTGTATACTAGATTGAGAGGTTTGGGAAGCATTTAGATTTGCTGTGAGATCATAAGTACTTCTTTTTGAATATGATAAGCACTTCACTGGACAGTATATTTTTGTGTCTGTTGTTTATTGAGTTCTGAACTCAACTCCTCTGCCCAAATACACATTACGTCCCTGAGATGTCTTAGACTGCCTGCCCTTACTACATTGGGAGTCAAGTGCAGAAAGGGTTGTACTTGGTCCAGATTGCAGAGGCATAGTAAGATGGGCCCGAGCACACCATTGGCAAATGACACAAACACCATGGTTGAGGCCCAGTAGCCCCCATCTTCCCTATAGAAGTATGTTAGTTTGCAAAGTTTTCTTATTTTCTAGTACCTTTACTGTTTGTTTGGATTTGAAGCCTCCACTCTCGAAATATATATTTTCACTAAAAAAACAAAAACATAGGCTAAAGTAGCGTTTTAATTGAGTGATCTTTTCAGTGGCAAAGTAACTTTTTAAACTAAAAAATAGTGAAATTCACTAGCTATAGTTACCTTAAGTATCTATAGCTCATGCCCTAAAGTAAGTATATCTCCCTCCCTCGAAATTCACAGTATTTTCATCTCAGATGCTGCAGTGATGTAATCAATGGTGTTGTGGAACGTCATGAGTGATGTAACATGTGAGGTAATTAGCAGTACATGGCGAGGGTGCTAGTTATATGTACTATTCGGTATGCGTTCTAATTACTTGAGAACTACAACTGGTGAATTTCAGTGGTCTTTTGAGTTTAAAATTTTACATTGTCACTAAAATCTCTTTCTAGTTATAATGTCACTTGAACATTTGTTTTTCCCCCAGTGAATTTCTAAGAGTTTTTTTTAAATGTAAAGTAATATGTAATTATATTTTCTACCTATAACTTCACTTTAACCTCTAGCTTTTTTTAGTTAATTTCTGGGTTTGTTTTACCATAAAGTATCATTTTATTTCCATAAGTAATGCCACAACCCCACACACTGCCATCTCCGTGTGCAGCTATGGTTGGCCTCAGGGCCTGGCATGCAGTCAGGCTCTGCGTCTAACTTCCTTCGGGCAGCCAACCCCATGCTATGCACGCCCTCCTAGAATGTGCAACTTCCAGTTGGTCTCGCAAGTCCTGGCTGCATTCGGGCAGACTTATTGACTTTGCAAAAGAGCCACAACGTCAAAATGTAAAAAGTGAGCCTACTGGCTATATCAAGGGGAGGAATATCAATATGTATTAACCAGATCTAGTATTGTTCTACAACATTACCAATCAAATGTATATTTCAGTAATTCACACAATGCAATGTTTGATAATTAGTATTGTAAAAATGCCTAATAAAGTTTTAATTTAAAAAACAACGCCTGTGAGTCTTTCTATTAAAATAGTTTATTTATTGGAACTTGTAGCCAGAAAAATGTTTTTAAAAAGACTCAGATTTTTTTTTTTTTAAACCTCTCTTGGAATCTTTCTTTAAACATTTGCAGCTCAAAAAATGCAGTAATGAAAACAACCACAAGAGGAACTTGCACTCTAGCTGAAGAGCATAGAACTCCAGTTATGAGTGTTTAAAAAAATCTGATCAGCTCTAGTAGGATAGGGGCATATTTATTTAAGAGTTGTCACCCCTGTGCCACGCAACGGGGCACAAGAGAGACACAACTTTTAAGTTTGATTTATCAAGCCACTCAAAGCCACCTTGCGTGGCTTGATAAATCCAGGGTCACGTAATGCAGCACAAATTGCTGCATTGTGTTACTCTGCCCCAGGGAGGCGTTCCATGGGTGGAGCCTTTGTGTTCCCATGCATCCACCCATGGATTGTAGTGCATTCCCAGATTTCCCATCAGTGGTAAACCTGGGAATGCGGCAAAATGCTATGCCTCGTTACTTCCTCTTTTTATGTGTGCTACATTATACAGCACATATAGAAAGAGGAAAATGCCTCAGGGGATTCTTTTTGTGCAGGAAGGTGCCCCTTCCTGCACAAAAGCAATCCTGCTTTCAACGGTCTTTCTAGTTAACTCACCTTCAGGCACGTCAAGAGACATTAAACTATATTTCAATGTTAAGATAAAAAACAGGTTCCTATGCATTATTTATACATGCATGTGCTTAACAAATGTATATATCACAGACGGTTAAATCTATATATATATTCTATGCTTAACATGTTTATAGGTCATTGCATAGTTTTTATAGAAGTTGTTTGATTAGATGCTTATGGGTCTCTTATTTATCACAATATGTAATTAGCATAATGAGTTTATCTACAAGCCCTTCACTATTGAAATACTGAGGTAAAGCTAAACTTATTTTAAAAATGTAGATATAAAAAATAAATAAATTAGCTTCAGCAACACTTATTATTCCTAATACATATAGACCCTTTCTATGTAGCCCAGTATCTATATATTTATTGAATTAATCCTACTGTAGAAATGAGGATAAAACAATTTCACTCTTCAGTGCACTACTCCATCTCACCCTATACGTCTCTCAATATATCCTCTACCTCCTTTCTGACTCATCCCAAACCTCATTCTACTACTATGATCCCCAAAATACCACTTTCTAGACTCTTCCTCCACTATCCCCCCTGGCTCACCCCATACCTAATCTTACTACTATAATCTCCCAAAAAATCCTTTCTAAATTCTTTCCTCATATATCACTCCTTTGACTTATCGAAAACCTCATTGTACTACTATGATCTCCCTAATCCCTTTCTACAGACTCTTCCCTCCTCTATTTCTCCTTTTTACTCACCCCAAACTTCATCTTATTACTATGATCTCCCAAATAGCACTTTCTAAACTCTTCCCTTTTCTATCCGTCCATTAGACTGTTCAAGCCAAGGAACAGAGTTGTATAGCCACTGCTCAAATTAACTCATATTTCACTAAGTCTTTCAGGTTCCAGAGTAGCATGCTACTCACCGGAAAACAGTTAATTGTCTCCTCAGGGGTAGTGAGCGCTGTATAAATACAATTACAATGCTGGCACCCTTGCACTATGGTGCAAGGGTTGCCTGCATTGGCGCTGGGCAGCACATTGTGTGCCAGTGCTGGGAAATGACAGGAATATGCCACATTTTTAAGTACAGTGCATTTCTGCACTTTCCCTATCACGCAACATAGAAAGGTGACTTGCTGCATTGCGTGATGATTTCATAAATATGCCTCTTACGTTTTTAATGTTGTCGGGTGGCTAAGTACTCCCTGCAGCCCCCCACAACATTAAACATTTTTAAAAGGCTTGGTGCTACCCCTCTCTGTTCTAGGGGCACCACCAAGCTCAAACACATAAGCAAAAAAGCCCTCGTAGGGCATTATCAAGTGCTCCTGCAAGGAGCAGTGAATAATAAATGAGCAGCTCATTTATTATTTATTTTAGCGTCCCAGTGCCCACCTGGAAAACTTTTTTTCTAAAAATGATTGGAGGGGCGTGCCACCTCCCTCTATGATCCACTACCAGTGACGGGCACCCCATCCCACTGGGGCCTTTTTTTTCAGTTTGAGGGTAGAGGGTGTGCGGATTCACTCTCCAAGCCTTTACCATCCCAGGGATTTTTTTATGGAGAGGGGTGTGCGGACACTTTCCCTAAGTCAGTAGTGGCCCTAGGGACCTCATTCCCCAGGCCCTTAGGTGGATACTCGAATGCCCACCTGGGCTACCCACAAGCACTATGTTAGGGGTCACAGGTGAAGCCCTAGGGCCCCCATGGTCCCTCAAATACACCCATCCTGGGTGCACTGGGAGATGGTATGCCCCTACCTGGTGGGAGCAGCTGTTTTTCACTGCTCCAACTGGACGAGAGCAATCAGAGTTTCCCTGCCAGGAAGAGTTTGGACAGGGAAACATATGTCTTCTCCCATGTGATGGGAGCATTTTAAGAGCTCTCACTGGGTAGGATAAAACAAGTGTTTCCTGCTAGGCAGAGAAGTGGTGTCCTGGGAGTGGACCCCCGGGGCACCACACTAGAGTAGGCACCAAGGGATGGAGTCCTCAGGGGTGGGATTAGCTCTGGGATGGGGCTGCATGCCCCCTCCGCTATTATATTTTGGCTCCACAAGGATGGGGTCCCAGGGGCTTTATGTGCTCAGGGAGGCGGGGCTGCAAGCCTATCTCCCCTTTATAGTTATGTTCCAGTCCCAGGGGATGAGGTCCCCAGGTCTCTGATCGATTTGGGGAGGGGGGAGTCCACACACACCTCCTCTCCAAAATACACTATACATTAAACCCTGGGTCCTGGACAATCCTGGGGGGCATCTTGTTTTTTAGAAAAAAATTAGGCCACCATTTTATAGGAATCCTGTGGGAGTACTGTGGGATAGGATCAAGAACTCCATTTTTAACCGAAATGTTGGCTCCAAGGCAGGGGGGAGAAGGTATTCCTACTTTGCCTATCTATCTATCTATCTATCTATCTATCTATCTATCTATCTATCTATCTATCTATCTATCTATCTATATATATATATATATGTATGCACACATATATTTTACTCATTTTTACTCCTTTTCAGGTAAGGGGAATAAGTTCTCAATGTCCTGTAATGGCTGCCACTACATTTTCTTTCATACTGCAGCCAAACAGTCAAAGTGCTCGCTTTGGAGTGAGATGGCCCAAGGAATAACAACCCCCTAAGCCATCAGAATGCTCTATTATTATTAGTTTTTTAAATGGGGATCGAGGGACTCTTGAGAGATACCCTCAAACCCAACCATCGAGATATTCAAATGTTTTGTCCTTTAATATCTCATAATCTAGTTTGTGGATTTATACCAAATTACAAAAAGCATACTTTCTGGACCTAGATCTAGCTTCCAGCGAAATATGGTGTAATTCCATTTGGCAGTTTTTGCAGAAGCGCTGTTTTAAAAAGTCTATGAAAAAACCATGAGGATTTTGTATTTTGGGAACACCTCTTTTTTTGGCCCCTCTTGATGGTTCACCCGAAACGTTCCATGAACTACACAAAAATGAGCACTTTTTAAAAAAGATTTGTCAAACAACTCCAAAGTTAATAGCAAACCGAAAAAGTAATTTCCTATGGAAACACAGACCTAGCTATGGCACTATAACATCCCAGTGGGTAATTCTATCTATCTATCTATCTATCTATCTATCTATCTATCTATCTATCTATCTATCTATTCACTGAAACAAACAAAGGTTACAGGGACGTTATAGTTAGGCTTGCATTTTAAAAGTACAAAACCATAGAAATTCATCTGTTATAGTCAGAGTAATCTCAAATAACTAAAACCCGTCCAGCCATGCAGTTTTTTCATCAAAACATTTACTGCAAATATTACATTGATATTAACATTGATGTTATCAAAGGTGTAATGAGTGCCATAATTTGTGGGGTAATTAGCAGTGCATGGCGAGGGTGCGAGTTATAGTTACCTTAGGGCACAAATGATAGTAACTTGAGATAACTAACTATAACAGGAGAATTTCTATGGTTTGATACGTTAAAAATATAGGCCTAACTATAAATCCCTTTAACCTTTGGTTTTTAAAATGAAAATATATATAGATATATTTATGCACTAATATATATATATATATATATATATATATATATATATATATATATATATATGTATATTCATTCAATAAAAAAACAGAGGTTAAAAAGAAGCTATAGGTAGGTGAAACAAAACCACTAAAATCCAAAGTCTCTGGTCCCCATGCCCTTATAAGTTTCAGGGAGAGAGGGCCATGCACCCTCCTCCTCTCTACTTATTGCTCTGCACCGGGCGATTGGGTCCCCAGGGGCGTGCACCAGCATCCCCCGCCTTTTTTTTGTTTAAAAAAGTTTGCCCCCGGATAGAGTTCTGCGGATTCCCAGCAAAAACTGTCTTTTTTTTTATTTTTTAACCCCGGGCTATAAGGACAGGTTATCCCTACACTGGCCATTTAGTTTTTTTTTTTAATTAAACAAATGCAGGACAGTGAAATAAGACCCCTAGTAGCAACAATTTTCTTCATGTTGCAGGCTGCCAATCAGAGTGCTCGTTCCCGCCGGAGCATGTCTGTCATTAGAGTGAATTGACCCAAGAGAATAAAGCCCTCTTGGCCAATGAGGATGCTCTATTTTTAAAAAATGGTTTGAGTTACTCTCACAAGAGTCCCTCAAACCCAAACATCCAGAAATACAAATATCTTTATATCTTTGAAGCTTAATATCTCCAAAACTACTGGATGGACTTATACCAAATCACAAAAGCACACGTTCTAAAGCATGATCTATTGTCATTAGGTTATTTTAGCATTTACACGGGCAAATTATTTTCCAGTACAGCTCGGTACGTATAGATTTCTTAGATGTCGAACTTTATGTGGAGGACAATAAGATTGAAAGCAAATTATATCATAAACTGACCTCTTGTAACTCAGTATTACATGCTACTGGCGCACACCCTACACATCAGATAGAAGCAAAACCATTTGGAGAAATGGTAAGAGCAAGACGTAATTGCAGTGAGGATATGGATTTTTATGAATGCACTCAGGACATGGAAAAACATTTGATAGCTCGGGGATATCAGGAAAAGAAGTGAAGAAATCTCAGTGAAAGGGACTTTGAATACTTCAACAACAAACCTTAGGGTTTCGGACAAAGACAGATAGGAGGGATAAGGATAGAATAAGGATAGTACTGGACTATACAGAAAATTCAGCCATGTTATTGAGAAGTATAAGAAAACATTGGGGTATTCTAACACACGATCCTTTACTAAAGAGTCATATCATTACAAAGCCTAAAGTAACATACCGTAAAGGGAAATCGCTGAATAATTTTCTCAGCCCTAGCTATCCGAGCAACAAAATAGATGCTAACTGATTGGACACACATAATAATGTTTTTTTCAAATGTGCAGGTTGTGGAGTCTGTAAATGGACATGGCAAGCCAAAAAAGATTTCTGTGTACCATAGATATACAATCCAAACACACATAAATTGTAATACAACCTTTGTAATAGTTTGCAAAACCAAAACCAACTCTGTGTTGGTTTGCAAATGTGAATTAATATACATAGGGAGCACGATTCGTCCTCAAGATTAGAATTGCAGAACATTGGAGGGCTATCAGACAGGATGATGAACGCTATCCGATTGCACTGCATATGAGGACATGTACCGCACAAGGTGTACATAAGTAATTCAAATTCTTTGAGATTTAACTTATTAACAAGAATCCCCGAGGGGGAAACAGAGAATTAGCCCTGAGGAGAAAGGAATCCATTTGGATTATGCGTCTAAGAGCAGACTATGCCTTTAATTCTGACTATGAATTAGAATACTTTTTGGGCGAGAAATAGATTGGTTGTAATATGTAAATATGGATATAAGGTATGTGAAATGTACATAAGATATGAGTAATGCACGCACAAGTCAAACCTCAATATAGAAATTAGTAGTATATGCTTAGATTGTATAGAGAGAAATAGGGAAATTGTATCAGGGCCTGTCCTTCCTTTTATGCTAATATGCTGATCCAAAATAGGATTAGATAGGTTATCGTTAGAGGGGTACTATAGATAATGTCAGAATAGAATAAGGAATTCATGAAAATATAAAGAGGGAAACTGATCTTCCTTATGTGGCAATATATATAATTAGGAGTTAGAGACGTTAGATTAGGTATAAAACAATTGAAAGAATACGATCTTAAAATGCGGGTATAATATTGTTAAAACTCAATGTTATCAATAATTGTATAGTTCAACTTGGCTTGAGAAGGTTGATATTATTAAGCTTATATGAAACTCAATTCTGTTTTTATATAGGGGGTGGGTAAATCGAAGAGAGTCGAAAACAGACGCCGTTTACATTATTAATAACATTTTCGTGGTTATAGGATACGAGTACAATACTATCATAAATAAGTACATTGAGATTCATAAATGTTACTAACAGGCATTTTGGCCATTCTGGCTCTGAAAAGCCAGTAGCCTTCAGGTTATATGCAGTACAGTCCTCTTTTGATGACTAGAGGAGGCATGCATATAATAGGACGTCGAAAACAGACCCCTTTCATGAGTTTAGCAGTGTATTTGCGAGATTACGGAGATTACATGAAGAAAACGGAGGTATGTGAATAGGACTGAACATTAGAGGATAAGAAACTATCTGATTCGGGTGCGTGTGGATTAATCTGCTGTTAACTCGCTTTTAGGATAACACCACGTTATTTGGGGATACGAAGCACTTAAAGAAAGTGAGATAAACTGAAGGAATTAGAAGTGAACGGGCAAGCGCAATGGAAAAGGGTATGTAATAGAGAGCTAAGATATATTTGGACTAAATAACATTGTTAAAATCGTTTGGTTTATGTTCTTATTGGTCATATTACACAGAAGCTCTGATCTGCAACATATAAACTGATGGAAGCAGTGGGATTTGTTACAGCAGATTTATGAGAAGAAACTAGACGGATGTGTAGTGGCTTAGGACAGGTAGAGTTTCTAGATATAAGGGATATAAACGAATAAGATCACGGAGATATTCATATAAGGGGTTCTGTTCCACTTGTGTGTGCATGCTTAGGTATGTAAGATGTGGGATATGTTATATGGGATTGGACCACATTGCACATAGAGGTGACTGACACTAAGGATATATATATATAACTGGAATACGCATACTTATTAATATGAGAGTCACTTATACATTTGGTTTCCACCTCTAAAGTTTAATTTACACAATATGTTGCATGAGAATGGGTTAAATACTATGTACCATGTATTGTTTGCAGCCTAAGAAAGCCCTGAGGAAGTCATTGGGTTACATCCCAGATGAAACACGTGTTGGCTTGCCTAAAGTGGATGTGAAAGAAGAAATGAAAGAAGACTGCTCTGAACCAGTTGGAACTGAATGTAATATGTGCATTTTGTTATTTGATTTTGAGACGTGTGTTTTCTCTTATTGGATTTAGGGATAACAATCTATTTCCTCTTATTTTAGCAAAACTTCATTTTAGTAGAGATGTTTTAAATTTGTATCAGTGGCCCTTTCATGCAGAATTTGTTATTCATTTCTTTGCACAACATTTTCATCCTGTGCTCAACCCAAGGCTGCACATGATAGTTTTCCGGGTATTTCCGGTACAAAGAGTATGTCTACCCTACACAAAACATCTTTTGTCACGTCAGGACAGTTCTCAGAACAACATGTTTTATTATAAAACAATATACTGCTCCCACCATATCTGAGGAGACATTCCATCCAGCCACCCATCTTATCGTGCACGTTGTCATCGCAGTTTCTTTTGAAACTCTGCGTCTTCTCTCCTTCCATATGGGAGGACTTCCAGCAGACCAACAGACCTCTTCCCTAGCTATAGCACAGATATAGGGATCAGGTTTCCTTCCGGTGACTAGACGGGCAGTTTAGGACTTACACTGCTATTGCTTTCATGTAGGGAATTTTAGATTCACTATTGTGACACTATAGTGGGACTTTTACTCTGTTTCACTTTTGTAGTCACTGCAATAATAATGTTGTGTTACATTATACTAATAACCGAAATTCATGCCTTTTTACATAGAGTGCAGTTGCTTCAATAAAACATATCGAACCAAACCCTGCTTCTGTTTAACATTGCATACATGAGATGTGAATAACTGACAGAAAGGGGTAAGACCTGTTCCACCACGACTTCCCTGGTGAGTCTTAGAGTGTCATGCGAAAGTCTGCCACAAATCACCTTTACTCTTGGGTTCTGGTGAAGTGCTGCTAGTTAGCTAAAAGGGTTAGGCTGACAGCTATCACACTGTGTGGGATCAGCCTCAGTCACCCACGTTCGGTGGTGCTGCCGCCCAAAATCCAGTGGTATTGTTCCTACAATGAGTCCCCCAACATGGCACCACAAACGTTGGTTAGGCACTAACTTTACAGACCTCCCCAGTAAGTATCTCCACCTCATTATGTGCTAAAAGCACCCTAATTACCTTATATGGAGACGTCCGTGGTATTAGGAAATATCCTCCTCACCGAGACAGGGAGCACCTATTTCATGCTGTAGGTTGTTCAAGCTTGAACCTCAAAAAAGGAATTCCCCAAATGGTGTCTCTGAACAATACTATCTTAAATATGGCAGACCCTCAACGGGTTGTAATTGCAGCAAACATGAGACTCCCCCTCTAAGAAATAATGGCCTCACAAATGAGGAAGGAGAGGTTACATTTGTTGTTGAGGCCCATGCAGCATACAGTACTGATTTTTTATTAAATTATTTGTGGGTTACCTTTCTAGCAGCAGATGGGAACATACACACATTTCACTACTACACTCCAACAAATGCACCCACACAGTATACTCCATACTCATATTTAGAAATACCACTATCTTAGCAAGAACACCAAAATTGCCAATATGGCATCCTACCACATGTTCCAAAGAGTGTTAGATTAGTTATTTTAGGTTATGTCGGTCCTACATGGCCAGAATTGGCTACCTATACACCACACCCTAATGCAGGTACAATGACGATAGCAAAAGTGCGCCGCCTCTACACTGATTAAGTAGAAATATATAGACGCTTAATATAATTTGTAATGTGGATTTTTAACACCGTCCCAGCAAGGGCTGCCCCAGTGCAACCGCATGTGGCCACAGCAGGCAATAACCCTGTTATTGAGCATTCAATTATGGGTAGGGCACCCACCAAACGCAAAGAAATTCCGTTTTGATTAGCACAAAAAATAAGAGCTTTGGAGGCTGTCTTTACCCAAAAAGATAAACACAGAATTCTCACAATGTGCTTGCCACTTGGGATGGTTTCCTTAGTGGACAACTGCATCACTTGGGGTGTAGTGTTTGCTGCACTCTTCACTACCGCACACAGAACACCAACACTTGTGAATCTTCTGGAAGTGTTAAAGCAGACTCAAGATGAATACAGGGCTTCCCTGGCCCTAGACCTGGGAATGCAATTAATGGGTAATTTCCCACAGCATCCTCAATAATATTGAGTAATCTTAAAGGGGAAGCAGTAGCATTGGGAGTACACCAGTGGCTATGGGATGTTCCTGCACAGGATCAAGAACATGAGCTGCCAAATATCACCAAGACCTATTCTAGTATAGATTGGTATAGTGGGGGAGCCAGACCAGGTAAACCACACCTACAAGGTGAATCTAACAAGGATTCTGCCAAGCAAGCTGCAGAGTGTTCTAAAAACCACTGAGATAAAACAAAATAAAGTCAGTGTGAAACAAAGAGGAGAATCTCCACATTTGGAGACCTCTGATAAACAATATAATTTTAGAAATAGTTTGAAAACTCCTGATATATATCAATATACTGATACACGCCAATCGCGTTCCTCCTGGGACTCACTGGATAAACACAGTGAGAGAGGAGGGCATTCAGAATAACAAAATGAGTATGTGAAACCAAGAAAAGATTCACAGTGCTCATCTGAAGTTTCCATAAAAAAGGAAGAGAAACTTCCCCAACAGAAAGCACAATTCAAAATCAAAATTGGCAGCAATGTTGGCTAAAAATGCCACACATAATGAGAACCTTATTAAAGAACAGGAAGTGGGCACTGACCCTGTCAAACAGCACAGTAGAGGTCACAATAGTTCGCTGGATCATCAAGCACTTCTGGATGTGACAGCAACTGATGACTTTTTAATGCGTCTCCCCCCCGGACAGGGTTTACAAAGTGAAAATACAAATAAAGGGAGGCATAGAGCACACAATTAAATTAATATTTTGGGAAAGATTAACATTGAGTTATGATATCCTTTTGACTGAAAAGGATTGGCTACCAGAATTTGTCCGTAATCTCCCGCTTGGGGAAGATGTCATCATGCCATCTTTCTTGGTTCTTGTTCCTGAAGAACTAAGAAAGGCTTACGCCATAGTTTGGGCATTTGCACAAGCCCCAGTGCTGTATCAAAATTGTAAGATGGGATAAAGACTCCCCCTACCATTTAGTACCAAATAGATCCACAACACAACCTCAACCACAATACCCCATTTAAACATAAGGCTAAAGCACAAGAGAAATACTCATACAACTTGAGTACTGGCGTGTAAAAGAACCCTGTGCATCACCAATGAACAACCCTTTGTTCCCCATAGCTAAACCTGACCATCCTTATAGCATAGTCTTAGATTACAGACATTAAATCAGTAACACACACACATTTGGTATACAAAATACACACAGCACAGCACTTATTAACAATATAGTGTGCAAAAAACACAAATCAATCTTGGATATTTCCAACTGTTTTTTCTGCCTAAATCTAGCACCTGAAAATAGGGATCTAAGTGCCTTCAGTGCACTCGGCTTGCTAAGAAAAGTTTGTTGACCCCCACAGGGGTATGAAAACAATCCTGGACTGTTCTCAGTGCTTGTGACATAAATATTACACTGTATTGACCCTGAGATGGTCTCTTATGTATATATCTACCTTACAGATGATGACCTTGTCACACACCTAAGACGGGTGGACCACATTGTTGTGGAATTTGCCAAAGTAGGCTACAAATTTAATTTCAAGAAAATAAAAATTGCCTTTCTTAGTGTCCTGTTTCTGGGATATGAGTTGTCAGGTAAAGGAAAAAGCCTGGCACCCCACTTTCTAGAAAAGTGCACACAGTTACAACCACCAAATACTATCAAAATGCTATAATCATTGTTGGACGTTTTCAATTTTGGCAGAACATACATACAAGATTATGCACAATGCAAAAAGCCACTTTATAACTTAATATGTTCAGACTTTTCAAGTAAATATTCCACAGTTGAACACACATGCGTCCTTAAAGCATTGCAGCAGGACATGCTTGAAGCAAAACATTCACACACATTGATAACAAAACTAACTTGGTCATCACAGTAATTGCTGGTGCAACCTATGTAACATTCAGTGAAGGTGATACTGTTCCAATAACATACAAATCACATTTGTAATCCACCGCTGAGCAACGCTTTGCTCCAACTGAAAAGATTCTGACTGCTGTGCAGATGGCTGTCATAATAGAGAAACCTCTGGTCCAGGGGAAACGCATTATTGTCATGACCCCAATATCAACCTTAGAGGCTGTTAAAAAAGAAAGCGTTCCAAATGCATTTGCCTTATATCGATGTTAGATTTCATGGGCAAATTTTCTGATGGCCACTGATGTTGATTATGTTTTTGATCCAAAACTATAAACCTAAGAACTCCTTCAATATGAACTTGAATACCCAATACCTACAAACTGTTTGCCCCTTGACCAGTCTCGAATGATATTCTACACTGATGGTTCAGTGAAACCAGCAGTAGGCACTAAACAACAATACTCAGCTGCTTGCGCAGCTGTGAGCAGTTTCATGAGTGATGGTAAGTTCCAACCACAGAAAACATACACACAGACCCTATGGGACTGTACTGCACAACTTGCAGAGCTTTAGGCTCTAATATTGGCACAGACAGATCCTGAACTTCTGGCACTGATTGTGTGTGGTTCGTACTATTGCATCCAGTCCTTTAATGAATATCTGTATTACTGGTGCCAAAATGGGTTCAGAGATTCAACAGGGAACACCATCAAACATAGATTCCTGTGGGGGAAGGTAGCAGATCTGAAGGAAACGCTACCAAATGCTCATGTAGTGCATACTCTGGGCTATCATCGTTTAGGAGTACATGTTGTAGGAAACACTTTGGCTGATAAAGCAGCCAAGTCAGCAGTTGCTACAGCTTCTGTTGCTGCAATTACTCATTCTCGTATGAGGTTGGATGATGAAACACTGGCTGCTGTGAAAGTTTTGGCTGATGGCTTGCCCTTGCCAAAGGTGTATACCACCAAATATTCCTATGCCCTAAGCCCCCAAAATTTTTAATTTGCAATCATGCCAAAGGTGGGTGATTGTGTGATCTCCAACCAAAAACAAAGATTAGATCTCACGAAAGCAGCACATGAGGGGGTTGCTTCTGTCAATGTAGGTGTGGCGGCTACTATTTACCCAATGCAAAAATGCTACTGTGACCAGGTCTGAACAAGCAGACCAAACAGTATGTCCTTTGTTCTGACATCTGCCAACATGTCAGAGAGTCCACCGTAAAGCACTGACTGCAGACAACCCCTTATAATTTCCAACAAACCACTACAATGTGTGTACTTGGACCGTTGTGTCCTATAACATCTGATGGAGCATACAAATACATCTGTTATTCCTTGCTCCAGATTTCTATGGGTATGGCCACAATAATCAGCTGATGCTCAAACTCTTATTAAAGATTTGCAAGTCTTCTTTGGGACATATGCAGTTGCGGCATTCCATTCAGACCAGGGCCCTGCCTTTGCCTCCAGGGCATTCAGGGACACCATGATGACGATGGATGTCCAACTCCATTTCTCGTCTTCCTACCATCCTGAGGGGAAATGCGGTTGCGGAGCAGAAAAACTGAGACTTACGCAATCCTTAACAGCAAGAGTACTAGGTATGGGTTGTGGTTGGCTTAACCACCTGTATGGAGTACAGAGAACACTTAATATTCTGCCCAGAAGGTCTTTGGGAGGCCATACCCCATATGCAGTACCGTTTGGCATACCTATGTATATCCCCAATCTTGATGGCTCTGATGCGGAGGCAGCAGACACATATTTTGACATAAATCAAAGTGTCACTGTCCTGCAGAAATTACAACAATTCTGTGATAAAAACTCATCTCCATGTGCCGCCACTTTAGAAATGAGGGATTAACCAATACCACCAACTGGCTGGATTCCTAAAGTCGGGGATTTAGTGCAAGAAAAGATTTCTGTAAAAAAGGAATTTGGCCCTCCATCTCGAGCACCGGTTCCAGTCCTGGGAATACACAGTACTAGAACTGTCATACTTCCACCACTGCCTGGTTCTATACACAATCACTTTGTTTCAACTGACAATGTCAAGTTTCACCATTTGGCCAGTCCTACACAATAGACAATGAGGACTCTTCTGTAGCTCCCAAACCCCTCGCACTGCCAATCCGGATGTACCTCTACAAATTTTAAGCAACAGTGATGAAACTTCCCTGACCTTGGAGAGGGTGGAAAATGAACTTTCATTAGTACCTATCACTACATCTATGATAAGAAATGCCCAGAGTTATGAGCTATATTAAATCAGTTTTAAATCAGTTTCAGCTTTATTTCGGTAAAACAATACCATAAAAGCATACTGGCAAAATTCTTACATTTCTAAAAGGAACAGAAACACTTTTTAAGAAGGAAAAAAAAAAAACACTAAAAACAGATCGAGACCAGAGCTCCCTCAGGGCCATACAATACAAATAGGCAAGTTATGGGTATAAATGTTATTAAAAGTCAACAATTAATCAGTAAAACACTATAAAATATACAGTACACATCATCATGCAAATCACCATATAAATATTATAAAATGTTATAAAATACCCCTAAAATATAAATCTTTATACAAAAAACAGTTAAGATCGCTATCTCACTAATAGTAGCATTAACTATGGACTAGCTCAAAAAGTGACCATTATAAAAATAGGATATATGCTTTTGAAAGATTATTTGCCTCTAGCATGTCAAATTGCCTCTACAATCTTGGCAATATAGATACCATCATCACGTGAGGGGTTATTTGACTAATTTTTAGGAGATGATTGACAATCCCTAGGGCCCAACGATTCCTTTCTTTCTTGCGTGCCTATATTACTTAGAAGCCATATACGATCAAGTAATGCAAAAGGCACATTGTTCTAGCAGCAGCTAATAGTCACTTAACTACTAGAAACAAGTTATCTGATGTTGGTCTTAAAAACAATAAATAAAAGTCGATTACAGTATTTCATTTGTAAGACCCATAAAATTTACCTCCCATGCCATCAGGCACTTATTTGCCTAGCTAAGAGGAGATTTTAAGGATAAAAGTAGATAAATATCAGAATCCAGGAACAAGTTTCATAAGTGTCAATGACCATTCTAGGTAACTTAATCAACCTCCCACTAACTACGGTCCTCCCGGGCATAGACAATGTCCCCTGGGCTAAATATATCCTTGGCTGATTGTAGGTCCCAAGGCCATTGAATTGCAGAGGATGACTCCCAATTATCGATTTCAGGACCATAGGTTAACTTTGGGAGTTTTGCCTGAGTTAAAGCGCCTACAACCTCAGGCCCACCTTGTCTCTGATGAATGAAATTGCTATTAAGAACCGGCTTAGACCAAGAACAACATATGGTATCGAGCTGGATCTCAAGAATCTGGCAGCTTCATTGTAGTTCCTGATTCCAGCGTTCCTGCAGATGGGTCGGATCCATTTCCTACTTGGTTTATCGTAGGCAATGCAATTTAAAAGGACATGATCCGTCGTTTCTGGTGTCTCCATATTACACAGCTCGCAGGTCGCCTCATGATTACTCCCATTCAGGAGGCCCCATTTAAAGGTAAAAGCCTTGACCTGGAGAATCCCATATCGAAACTTCATAAATAAAACTTTTGCTCGTCTAGGTTGGATAGTATCGATCCATTCCTCAGCGCTCGGTAATGGTTTAAAATCCAGAAAACTTAAGGTTAGTCTACCTGAATCCTTGCTATGAAAAGGGCTATTAAAGATGAAGTCCCAAAATACTTGCTTTAGTCGGATCTTTGATTGGGTTGTGAGTGTATGCGGTTCATCCCAATAGAATTTCAGCCCTAAATTGTAAAAGCATTGCCTGATATAGTGGAGCCACGGGAGGGAGATAGTCTTGTCCAAGCCCATGATCTCAATTAGTGCTTGCCTGTATTGGATCAGTTCAGGGGTTGTCCAAAGTCTACACCAGTAGAGCAGGGGCCTCAGGGCTGCCAATTTGCCTATTTGTTTCATATTAGTGTCATAGGCTAAGGGAATCAACGGAGTGGATGAAGGGAGGCCCAATACCCCCCTCATGAAATTATTTTCCTGAGTAGCCAATGGAGTTAGTTTTGTGAACCCCCAGAGTTCTGCGCCATACGTAGCAGCGGCCTGTGCTTTGCACCTATAGATCTCGAATACTGGTGACACAGTGCTTGACCTAGAACATTTGTAATTTTTACTAATTGCCATATAGCTATGAGTTAAGGAGATAGCAGCTTTGTTGATGTGCGGTTCCCATGACAATTTGGCATCAAGCAGTATCCCTAGGTAGTTTAAATTTTTAACTCGTTCCAATGCCTGCCCTCTAATCCGAATGCTTCTCTTGAGTGCTTTGTGAGGGTTAACAGTTAAGTATTCAGTCTTGTTTGCATTTATTTCTAATCCCTTCAAGCTGCAATACTCACTGAATTTATCTAGTAGAGTTTGCAGGCCCATTGGAGTTTGAGATAATAGGATGGTATCATCTGCAAAAAGGAGGGCGGGGACTGGATCATCATTCAATCTTGGTGAGTCGTGGTTACTTTGTTTCAGATGTTGAACCAGATCATTGATGTATAATGAGAAAAGTGTTGGGGTGAGCACACAGCCCTGTCTCACCCCCCTCTTGATAGGTATTGGGTCTGTCAACTCTCCCTTTGGCCCCCACCGGACCTTTGCGAATGTATTTTCATGTAGCCTCTCCAGCTGGCCCAGGAGGTTCCCTGGCATGCCCTGTTTTCCTAATGCTGCCCATAAGGAGTCTCTCGGCACCAGATCAAAGGCTGCGCGCAGATCCACAAACGCAATATACAGGTGGCCTTTCTTTAGTCTAGTGTATTTCCATATTATTGTCAATAGCCTAAAGGCCTGGTCAACTGTACTGGTCTGTTGTCTAAAGCCTGCTTGGTATATAGTCATTATGCTGTTCTCTTCTATCCAGATATTGATTCTATTCAGGATCTGTCTAGCATAAATTTTTTGTGTGACATCTATGAGGCTAATTGGTCTATAGTTCCCTGGGTCTTCCCTGGATCCTTTTTTGTAGATTGGGATTATTTCTGCCCCTGTCCATGTCTCGGGCATTTGGCCTCCCCTTGCTATTGCGTTACTTAGAAGGTTTAGATAAGGTGCCCAGATTTCTATGCTATGCTTAAACATATTCCCCGGGATCTTATCCAAACCGGGGGCTTTTCCTGGCTTGATTGCTTCAATGGCAGCCACCGTCTCCTCCAGACTAAATTGTAACTCGGGTAAAATACCCCAAGTAACTGGGGTTTTATGTCTTGAGGGATAGGAATCGAGGGTGGGGGGGTCAGAGTAAAGATATGTAAAGTAGTTAACCCATGTTTTGGGGTCTATGTGATGGTCTGTAGTAAATATCCCCTCTTTGCTACCATGGGTAACTATTTTCCAGAAGGTCCTTGCATCATTGCTTTTTGCTGCTACCAGCAGGTCTTGCCATTTTTGGTCCTCCCAGTTGCGTTGGGCAGTAGCCAGCGTTTTCTTATAACTGGCCCTTGCCTGCTGTACGGCTAATTGATTTTTTTGCTTTAGTGCCTCTACCAGTACTCTTTTCCTCTCTCTACATTTGATAGTATACCATGGACTGTTAAGGGTGGTTTGCACCTTCTCCTTTTTATGCTTATTCTGTGGCTGTTTGGTCAGGACAGGTCTTAACATAGTGCTCAATGAATGGTGGATAGCCGTAATAGGAATATCACTAGGTTTATTTTCTGTGTAAGGCTCCAAGCGATCAGAAAATACGTTGTAAATATTTATCATAGTGACCTGATTGCCTAGTATTGCTGGCCATTTTACAACCCTTCTGTTGTTACTGAGGGTGGGTTGTAACTCCACCTTATGTTCTATATATTTCGAGTCCAAATCTAAGAAGTGGGCCCTGAATTCAATTATTAGCGGGAAGTGATCGCTATCCCTTCTTTTATCAATTTTAAAGGTCGCTAGTCTTCCCCATGTATTTATACTATGCAGAATGTAATCTATTTTTGAAGTTGAGTTGCCTCTCTGGACAGTAACCAGATTAAGGCCGCCTTCACCCACTCTGCCATTGCATGCCCTCAGTCCATGGTTTAATGTAAGGCCCATGATTTGCAATGCGGCCACTGTGCCTGGGACAGTTTTTTCTATTGTTAGGTAAGGAATTGTTCTCATTCGATCTTCCTCTTCAGCTAAATGTTCGAATCCAGTTATAGGTTCATAATTACAATTAAGGTCACCCCCTATCATAATTGTCTCACCTACTGGAATTTTTTTGAGCAGGTCGTCTAGTAGAGTTATTTCAGGAGACTCCACGTTTGACTTTCTAGGTCTGATATATACATTGAACAAGTGGGTTATTATCTTATTATTATTTTTTCCCATTATCAACCATAAGATGTCCTCCGACTCAGTGGCTTGCATGCGTATCTCAACATTTAATGAGATTTTCGCCCATACAACCAACCCCCCAGACGGTCTCCCTCTGGCAGCTGAAGTTGCACTAATAAAGTAGGTTTTATATCCTACTTTATACGGTGGATCTTTAAGCCACGTCTCTTGGAAGAGACAGACATGGTGTCGATCAATATAGTCCTGCCATTCGGGGTCTATAAGCTTATTTTTTAAGCCAGCTACATTCCATGAGATCATGGTGATAGGACCCCTTCCGTTTAGGCTTGTGGCATTGAAAGTATGGCTCGGATAGGTTGTTGGATCTTTCCTACCATGCGAGAGCTCCGCTACGCTCCCTGCCCCTATAGCATGAAGATCATTCCCTTCATGGGGCTCCCCTACTATTGGGTCCCCATTGGGTTCCACTTGTGCCTGATCTATCTGGATTAGTCAATCTACTCTTTCAAGGTTTGAATCATCATTTCTCTTTTGCAGCTATATTACTCAAATTCAACACAAACGGATGAAATAGTTTACTACGAACCACCAAGGGATACATATTACAGAACTCCTTCTGTGACACCGGCTCCAGTGTTTGCACAACTGCTTCTGGATATTTTGCTGACATCAACAACTCCTTTTCAAATTCTTCAGTGTCTTCTGCAGCACCTGTATCAAGAGCACGTAAGCTATTCAACTGGCTTAAAACTATCTAATTTGTCCATGAAACTATCTGTGGATTCTATTAACTTTGCTTGCCATCCACTTTGGATTAGTTTTGCCATTGCTTTCTTTCTATTGATACATGGTCACTATCTTCCTGAACGCTTTGCTGTTGAACTGGTGGATGAGATTTTGAAGCATTACTTGTCCTCACATAAGGTCCAAAGAGACTTGTCCCTAGTGAACATTTCAACTATATCGGTTCCTGATGAGATTGTTTGGGATAAAGAAAGTATCATTCGATATCTTCAGGGCGACGGAAATGATTCAAATTCTGTATGCATTTAAGGTTTCTGTGAATGTTATATTAACACCTGGGTTGTTTCTGATGCTGGGATGTAAAACAGTTGATTCTATGCTTTCTGAGCTTGAATATTATACTATGTTTGAAAGTGAGTTTGTTTATCAAACAACAGCAAATTATGGGAAATTGTTCTTGTTGGAAATTACACTTTCTGCAGGGTTCTCCCCAAACTATTTGTCCTTTTCCTCCTATTTTTCTTATCTTCTTTTTGTTGACTTTAGGACTCTGGGCACTTTACCACTACTAATCAGTGCTAAAGTGCATGTGCTCTCACCCCTAAGACTTGGTCTGATTGGCCTATACCTGTAACACTTATTTAAATTACCTGTAAGTCCCTTATAAAAGTGATATACCATATACCCAGGGCCTGTAAATTAAATGCTACTAGTGGGCCTGCAGTGCACATTGTGCAACCCACAGAAGTAGCTTATGACACTTGCCTCAGGCCTGCCACTGTCGGGCCTGCGTGTGCAGTTTACTCCCACACTGACTTGGCAAGCCAAACTAATTGCCAAGGCCAAAACCCCCTTTTTAGTACACCTACGTCACCCCTTAAGTAAGCCCTAGATAGCCCTATGGGCAGGGTGCTGTGTATGTAAAAGGTAGGACAGATGTCTTTTTGGGGTACATGTCCTAGTAGTGACACCTATTTAGTTTCTTATTACTGTGAGTGCTGCTCCTCTCATAGGATGGCCTTTGAAATTCTCTTCTATATGTCTAAGTGGTCATTTCTGATTTATAAGGAGTAGCGTGGGCATAGTTGGTATTTTTGGAATGGTAGTGAAAAATAAGGTTTACTGGTGTAGGTGGACTTTACATTACTTTTAGAAATGCCACTTTCAGAAAGTGGGCATTTCTCTGTGCTCATAACTGGTACTTTGCAGCATGACCAATTCACGTTTAGGGCAGGGTGGCAGCCCCACTTTGTGCATACTCCCCAGACAGCCACCCATCAGGGAGGGTTAGGTGTGACAGGGTTACATCTAAATACTGATGGCCTTTCTGGGCTGGGAGAGAGGGGGGCGGGCACACTTTACACCTTAATAGGCTGTGTCCTGCACTCACACAAAGGGCTTGTTTACCCCCTACTGATGTCTGGAGCCGGGGTGGAGGAGAAGGGAAATTCTTGGAACTGGTCAGATCTGACTGGAACCTTCTCCCACCTTCTAGAAGCTGGGCATTTTGAGTATAAGCAGAGCAGCTGTAGCCCCCTGATTTTTAGAGCACTTTTGGAACTGTGACTGAACCTCTGCCAGAGGGACTGCTGGACTACATAAAGGACTCATCTGGACTGCTCTTCTGTTTGTTGCCCTGCTGCCTGCTAGGTGGCCCAAAGGACTCATTTAGATTGCTTCTCTGTTGTTGCCCTGCTGCCAGCCTGTTCCCTGACTCTAGACAGCCAAGGTTCTGTGGGACTTCTAGGAGGCACTGCCACTTGAACCTCATATTGTGTGCTGGCCTGCCTGCCTGCCTGCCACTTTATTGCCTCTCAGGGAGCAAGCATGGAGAGGGCACTGTTTTCCTACTCCCTGGCCACTAGCGCTTGGCAGGTGCTTTATATTGTCCCTTCATTTTTTTCTGTTTTGCCAGCATATGGTGAGTGTTCCCTCTTCTCACCTTCTCATATGCATAGTGAGGGCATAATCTAATCACTTCGCCTGGTGTGGAGTGCCCCTTTTATTTATTGATACTACTCTGTGCTGTGGCCATGCCGGTGAAAGGAGCGTGGTGGGGGTTATCTCTCCTCCAGTGCCGCCATCCCAAGGGAGCAGGAAGCTTCTTTGCCATGGGCCCGGGCCTAAGGACCAAGAGACACCATCAGCCCACAGCCAGAGGGTTGACTAGCAGCGAAAGGATGCCGCCGGAGTTGGCGCACCCTGGCCCCGCCTCCAGGAGATCCAGAAGACTCGCCGAGCAAGATTCCAGTCCCAGAGGAGTCAGTAACATTCAGAATGCCAGGTTCAGCAGACTCCTGGCCTAGTCCTATGCAGGCAGTGCGGTGACAGAGGAGACTGAGGCACACTCAGCCCAGTGTGGGTGAGATACTGGCAGGTATTGCCCAGCTCTGAGGCCGCTGACCTGCTTTGCATGGACAGGATTCAGCACATCCCCGGGCGGCTGCCCTGTTAATTGCGATACATAGGGGCCAGGCAAAGAACCTGCTGGCCCCTCCACCTATGCCATGAGCTCACAGAGGGCCCCGGGGTCACCCATAACTGAGAAGGACATGGCAGAAATCTCCAAACGCCAGGTATGAGTAGCATAGGTGCACAGCGCCCTACGTGTGGAGTTACAATACAGTTTTGCCACTGGACAGACCGGTTTGGGGGTCGTACACCTAACTGCTGCATCCTTCTTTTGTTAGGCCCTGATGCATGGAGATCATATTTGTTCTTACACTGATGGAATGATGAATATTCTGACAGGGACCGCAAAGTAGGTGCCATAACGATGTTCTCCTTACCTGTGCAACACAGAAACCTTTCTCTTTTTGTATTCACTGCAATGTTGTGGCACGGTGCAACTTGTTCAGTGTTGGTGTTTTACATGATATGTGCATAATGGAAGGATTTCCTTAGTTGCATTCATGATGATGGTGGTGAAAATGGTTAGTGACAAAGTAACCACTGATTTATGTTATATTGGACTGATTTATTGCTAATATACTTTAAATATATTTTTGCATAACTCTGTGTGGGGTCTCTTTTGTAGTGTATTTTATACTGTCACTGGTATCCGTGTGGTGCACAAACATTTTACACAAGACCTCTGGGGGTAAGAGGAAGCCTGACTGCTCTGTGCCAAGCTACTGGTGGTGAGCATAGGTTATCTTTTAGGTTTAACTTACTCACCTTGACTAGAGTGGTGGGTTCTGCCTGGCTGAGGTGCATATCCTTGCCAATCAGAAACCCCATTTCTAACAGTTCTGTTACCATCATTGTGGGCATCATTTTATACATTAAGCACCTTGAGAACTGCTCACAATTATGCACAATGGGAACATTGTCTAAACTCTGCCAGTTCCAAAACATATGTAGAAATGTTTGCAAATTTTACTGGGCATGGTGTCAAAAATGCTGAATATTATTATTTTAAATTGCCACCTACGAACTTGCAGAACATTTTGTTAGCAGATACCAAATTCATTTATTCTGATTCTTTTGTTTCCCAGTCAGCTATAGAAGGCTATAATTGACTTAAAGAGTGTGTGGGGAAGTAGAGACTGGCAAATAGAGGGAAGGGAAACTTTGTTTAGAGCATCCCTTATTCCACTGCAAATTATAATTTTAAATGAAACTGTCCACCAAACAAGTTGTTTGGGCTTGGCAAAAATTAAGGAATTGAATGCGCCTAGTATTTAATCACCAGCTAAATTTGACAAATGGCAAAATGTTTTAATTATCACTGAAGAACAGATCAACAGGTGGGTCCAACATGAACATTTAATTCAATATTTTCATGTCGCAATGGGTGGTTAATGTGTCCAGTGTTCGGACCCAAATGGTTGTTGTGTGTTTTGTAAACTCCACAGGGGGTTTTAGAGTGAGCTGACCTGACCCTTGTTACATCTCGCAGCAGCACTCTGATATTATCACCACATATAGCGTGGGCAAACTATGTAAACAGTAGTTGAAATCTTCCACATTAATAGCCGTTAAAGAACACATTAGTCTCCTGTCAGAAAAAAAGACTTATAAGACTTTCTATTAGGCCCCAGAAAACCACGCACACAGTACTTCCTATAAGCAATATATAATGAAATTTGGAAATTATCCCAAATGGGAGCGGCTGCCCAGTGGAGGCAGATAGATCAGGAAAACTTGCAGAAATCTTCAGCAGTTGTAGATAACACTTAACAACATTGTTTCATCTGCAACTGACAACATACAAAACAATATGTAATTTATACATCATGGACAGAGTCAACTTAGGTCCATTATGCAGTTAGGTTGGACGTTACAAGTTCTGAAAAGTGGTCCCCTGCCCAGGCAATACATCAGCTGCAGGTACCTATTTGCCATGTTTAACTTGATGCAAAAGCAACAAATAATGGCTATCAAAGAAGCAACTTATATCATGCTAACCATTGAAAAGTTTCAAAAGCTGCCTTTTTATGTGGCAGGAATACCATCAGCATTTTGGTAAACACACAGGGTTATTAATCTGCCCATTTCAACACTTCAACTCACCTCATATTTGAAATACATTCATGGGGGCAGATTTGAGAAGTTAGCAGAGTTACATCCATGAGGTGTGGGAGCTACCCTTTATGTACAATTGTTGCAATGGCATGAAAGAGGTATTTCTTAGCAGAAGCGAATGTAAGACTTCTGTGAGCCATTCAATGAGTTGCAAACAGCTGTCCTTGTACGTAGCATGTAATGCTTTAGCAGCAAATTTAGCTTGTTATTGGAAGGGTGTTCCTGTCCCTTTGATTTGTCCGACTTTCCAGGTACTCTTGAAAGTGAGATATGTGATGCTGAATGAAGAAAGCTGTTGTGAAATGTGAGCCGGAATTTGCCTACGTAGTTTCAGTCTCCCAAACTGTGACTTGTTGCAGGAACTTGCTCCCCCCCACACGAGAGATAAAACTAGCAGAAATGTGGCCTCATGTTGCTACTTCACATGTAAATGTTAACAAGCTGAGCAGAGTGAAGGCTTTTTTGTTTAAAAACATGTGAACTTACATCTTCTCATGAGATCTATGCTCTCCAAGTGGCGTTGTCATCTGCAGAGTTAAAGTCCCTTCTAAATACCAACATTCCAAAACATTTCGGTGAACTTATAAGTCACATTTTTAACGCCTCTAACACTGCTGTCATTGTACCTTTCTTTAAAGTTGTCATTTCTGGTTTTGTCAGCGCCTTCTCTTCTATTTTTGGCATAATACCTTCAGCCATACACTCAATACTTTTGGATGTTTTTGGGGGATTCCTTGTTCGTTGGCTTAATTGGTGGCATTTTGCTGCTGCTTCTTTTTCTGCGCAATGACTGCCCTGTTTCAACAATGAGGACTATTGGTGCTTCCACCAGCCTAGCTGTGTTGTAAACACAAGATGTAGTATTGTGGAGCACTATTCCTGGAAGAACTGGAGTCAAACTGGTCTTTGTCATTCAGACCAGTCCTGAATTGCGTGCAGCCTGTCTTTCAGTATTTGTGGTGCCCATCCAAACATGCACGGGAAGTGTGTCTTGCCATGCAGTGTGTACCTTCTTTGGATACAGGTCTGTTGATGCTCTTGATGAGGGTTCACTCACACTGACATTGTGGTTTCCACAAGAGGCTTCCTATGAGTTGCCCCTTGTGGATCAAGTGGCTCTTGGTGCTACAGCACCTGGCACTGTACGGGGTGCTGCTGCGTGCTTCCTCGCTTTCCTTGTCAATGACCTGGTTACTTTAACACCTGCCGAAGTGGGGTCTTTACTGGATTCAATAACAATTGATGACATTGGAGTTTTTTTTAAAGGATCACGATTATTGTTGATCTTCTGTCATTCAGACGTAAATTATATCAAAGTTTTTGGGAAATTCTAAATTTACCCTTTTTAATTTGGCTCAACTTTGGTCTGTCCTGCTTGTCAGCAAGGACATTTTTATCTCCTTTATGTGTATTTTAGCTTGCTTTCAGTAGTTAATGTTGGAATGGTGATTTTAAAATTAGGTTTTTATTGTAGACCTCTACACTGACAGTGGGGAGGGTGTCCTGGGGTTATTTTAGCATTTACACTGGTCCATTATTTTAGCTCTGGGCCTGAGGCCTGTGCCCTTTCACATAGTTGCAAGTCATTTTTATCCCTCCTATTATTTTAGCAAAGCTTCATTTTAATGGAGATATGTTATTATTTTTATCAGTTGCCCTTACATGCAGAATTTGGTATTCATTTATTTGCACAACATTTTCATCCTCTCCTCAATCCAAGGCTGCACGATAGTTTTCCAATTTATTGCCTTACTTTTCAAAGTATCTCCTTCGATGTGGCCCCTATGCGTCGTCGTTTTTGATGCATCCCAGATACTATGTGTTAACAGGATACAACCACTGATTCTTATGGTTTGAGACTCAATGAAATCTTTAAAAAGTAATATCTTGCCTTGTGCTTATTAGATTTTTGTTGTTTTGGTCTTATTTTGTTTAAATAAATATTATCTAATTTCCTAAACTGGTGTGGAGAAATTTTTGTGGTGTTTTCACTGTGTTACTGTATGAGTTATTGCACAAATACTTTACACATTGCCTTTTAAGTTAAGCCTGCCTGCTCTGTGCCAAGCTACCATAGGGTAAGCACAGGATAATTTGGTTTGTGTTGTGACTTATCCTGACTAGGACTGTGGTCCCTACTTGGACAGGGTGCATACCTCTGTCAAGTAGAGACCCAATTTCTAACAAACATGTTTTATTATAAAACACTACACTGCCCCACCACATCAGAGGAACATTCTAGCCAGCCATCTTATGCCACATGTTGTCATCGCAGTTTCTGTTGAAAGACCTCTTCTCTACCTGTAGCACAGGTATGGGGATCAGGTTTCCTTCCGGTGACTAGACGGGCAGATTAGGGCTAACACTGCTATTGTTCTCATGTAGAATCTTATTAGTGCAGGTAGGGATTTTAGATTCACTATTGTGGCAGTATGGTGGGACTTTTCCTCTGTTTCACTTTTCTAGTCACTGCAATAATAATGTTGTATTTCATTATCCTAATAATAGCAATTCATGTCTTTTTACATAGAATGCAGTTGCTTCAATAAAATGTATTGAACCAAATCCTGCTTCTGTTGGTCTTTGCATGTATGAGAGTTATAACAGAGAAAGGGGTAAGATCTGTTCCACCATGACTTCCCTGGGAAGTCTTAGGCCCATATTTATACTTTTTTGTGCCTCATTTACGTAATTTTTTTACGCAAAAGCAGCGCAAACTTACAAAATTCAATTGTATTTTGTAAGTGTGTGGCGCTTTTGCGTCAGAAAATGATGCAAATGTGATGCTAAAAAAGTATAACTATGGGCCTTATTGTTATGCGATAGGCTGTCACAAATCACCTTTACTCATGGCTTCTGGAGATAGCTAGCCAAAAAGGTTAGGCTGACAGCTATCACACGTTGTGGGATCAGACTCAGTCCCACACACTCAATGGTGCTGCCACCTATAATCCAGCAGTCTTGTTCCTAAAACAAGAGTCCTATGAGACTAGCTTCCTGACAAATTTGGTATAATTCCATTTAGCAGTTTTTGTGATATTGCTTTCCAAAAAAGTCTAAGAAAATGCATAGGGATTTTACGTTTTAGGGCCCCTACCTTTTTCTCGGCCCAGCTTGACAGATCACCCCAAAATATTCCATGGGCAAACTAGGGGAAAAAAGCACTTTTTTGTAAAGTTTTGTGAAGATTTGTCAAATGACACCAACATTATTAGCAAGACAAAAAAGGCCTTTCCTATGGAAGTGCTGACCTAACTATTTCTATGCAGTGGTGACCACCACTATGTAATATATATATACATATATATATATATATATATAGAGAGAGAGAGAGAGCGAGCAAGAGAGAGAGAGAGAGAGAGAGAGAGAACGAAAGAGAGCGCGAGCAAGGTAATATCATACAATTAGAAGCATGTATATTCACTAAGCATACACATTTACCCCCATTCAGAATACAACATTAAACAAAGATATGGAATAATAATTAGGTTTACCAAGTTTAACAACAAAAAACTTCAAGTTTGCTTTAATGAATTCTGGATAGACTGCAGTGCAGGCAAGTGGCCTTTAAGTGGTCTTTTCAATCTGCATGAGAGACGTGTTTAAGATGCATATGGATAAAAGCTCTGGAGATGGCCCAGTGTGATTCAAACAGTCATTACAAGTTACCATCCTCTTGCTTGCCGATATTAAGACAATAGAGGAGCTAGTGTCTAAAGTAACTCATCAGATACATTTCTGATAAATCTATTTGCTTCATATAGACAACAAAATTGATGAGGAAGTCTTTGAAGAGAAACTACTGGAGACGATTAACAATCCTAGAAACTAGAAATAACAGGTTTCATACTGAGGACTTTAACTTCTGGCTGGACCTTGATAGGATGCTGTGGCCACATCAGTCACTTAAAAGCATCAGGCAACACTCTTTGTCAATTAACTGGTATTAGTTAGGGTAATCAAATATGTCCCACCAGGAAATGTAAAAAGAAAACCCATAGAAGGGACTGTGGAGGACTTGCTGCATTTGCCTGTTCGATTCCTGATTTCATTTCTCTGCTAAATTAATTGTGTTTCATACTACGTAACAATCAACAGCTAGCAAGAGTGTTAGGCTGGCTTTTTGATGGGTCTGACACTTGTAGATGGGCTACCCTGAAAGGGCAAGTGTGAGAGTGATTTTTTGGGGGTCCAGTATGGGCCCACAGGACAAGTGTCCTCAGATCCAATGTACATCTTGCTCCGCTGTTGTAAATATGTTAGAGTTTCTTAACAATACAACTTGTGACGCCCAGATGTAGGAAGTTTGCAAAGTTTAGATATGATCCAATGAGGGCAGTAACGTCAGTTAATGTACTATAATATTTTAGTGCATGTAGGATTGTATGTAATACTGGCAGGTTCAAGAAGCCCATGGACATAATTATGTTAATCTGAAGCAAAATAAAACCCAGTCATCATGGAGCCCCAAATACACATAAAGTATCAGGCAAAAGGCAGGTGCACATATCCTTTGGCTAAAATGCAGAGTACCTCAAAATGTTGTTGTCTCTCAAAAGTCTGTGTTGTAATTGAACTTAATTTGAGCCAGTGACAACTCATCCACTGCCAGACTTCAAGGTAACAATTCTTGAAGCGAGATGCCTGCCGAGCCAGATCAGTCTCCAACCCAAGGTGATCGGATTGTACCTAAAAGGCTAGGCCAGGGGCATGTAAAAGTGTGATCAGGGATGCATATAAACATAATCATTTAAAAAGGTGAACTCTATGGGCAGAAACAATTTGATAAATGCTAGTCTGATATGTTTTAATCCCATTAGGTCTATCTCACCGATAGCAAAATCCTCCAGGTATCTGATCAAGTGGCCTGGTAGACAGTGTCAAGAGCTGAAGAGACTGAGCAAGACCAAAACCAGACCATGCCTAATCCACAGATCATGCAAAACTGACAAAATGACTGTGCCTTTACAGGTGATCTGAAGCCAGCTTTTTAAGCATCCAAGAGTTCATTAGACTCTAATAAATGCTGTATTTCCCAAGTGATAATTATTTCCAGACCTTTAAAGACAGTCATTAAAAAGAAGGATTACAAGGATCTACTGGATCCAATGATGTTTACCATATACGACTTGCCACCAAAAACGCCAGTGTCAATTACACCATGTAAAAAACTAACGTGAGCTGCTTGTATATTAACTAATAAATCTAGATACTTAAATTCCATAAGCTGCTTTTGAGCTTTTCACATATTTCTTGGTGCCTGTATCGTGAAAGTCATATCTGATAGAGACTTCTAGCTGCAGATTTATCACCTTTGAATTTCCCAGGCTTCAGGCTGGAACCAGAAACTTTTGCTTGAGCAGTACCCCTGCGCAGTCGGGTGCTCTGTTGTTTCCATGTGGAGTCGTCGGCATCACTGGCATCGGATGTGATGTCGCAGTCACCTGTATAGGTGCCACGCAGGTGTGTGGACGTCAGTTCTTTTCTTTCCACACCAGTTAAACACTCGGGAAAGAGGCACAAGAAGAATAAGACTAAACAGACTTTGACTTCACATCATCAGTCAGCCGACCAATGACTTCGGAACATCAGCGTTTCAGGCACAGTTTTGTAGAATTAATGCCAAGTCCAACTTTATGCCTCTGTACATTTCCGGGAGTCCGAGAGACCCCACTTAAGTTAAGGACTTCTACAAAGCCATGCTAAGCGTATTTGAGTGAGTGCCTTTGGACCCCGCGGGTCGGAGGACGCCCCATCAGGTTCCCCGTCATTGGCTTCGGCCTTGGCTCTAATGTGGTATTACGGATCCAATTCAGGATCTGGACTGGCATCTGTCATACCCATGCAACCTTCCCCAGCATCCATCATGACGCCGAAGCTCCCGGTGTCACCGGCGCCCACCAGTGGTGCCAACCCCATTCTGATTCCAGATGATCTGGAATGACTTCGCACAATGTCGATTCCGGTGTCAACAGCGCCCACAGGTACAGAAAGACCTGCAGTGGTTGATTATGAACCGTGATTGGCAGACTCCTCGCCCTTCCCCAACCAGACCTCACAGTAGTGACAGATGCATCTCTTCTGGGATGGGGAGGCCATCTGGGAGAGGTGGAGATCAGAGGACTATGGTCTACAGCAGAATCCAGTCTCCACAATAAAACTATTGGAGCTCTGGGTGATCTAACTAGCACTGGATTCCCCTCTGTCTAGGGGAAGTTAGTGCATGTGAACACAGACAACACCACCGCCATGTGGTATTGCAACAAGCAGGGCAGGGTGGAGTCATGGACCCTTTGTCAAGAGGCCCTATGTCTCTGGACAGGGCTGGGACAGCAGGGCATAACCATGGTGGTTCAACACCTGACAGGTTCTCTGAATGCCAGAGCAGATGAACTAAGCTGTGGATGCCTACTGGATCACAAGGGGTGTCTCCACTCGGGCGTGGCACAATAACTCTTTCTGCAGTGGGGAGAGCCTTGGTTAGATCTGTTTTCCTCTGGAGAGAACACTCAATGCCAGCAGTTTTGGGTGTTGGAGGTTTCAAGGCAGCAATCGCTCTATGACTCCTTTCGTCACAACTGGAACTCAGGCCTGCTGTACACCTTTCCGCCCATACCACTCCTGCCCAGAGTTCTCAAGAACAACCAGGCGGAAGTAATCCTGGCGACTATGGACTGGGCAAGGAGACTCTGTTATCCTGAGCTTCTGAAAATGAGCATTGATCCCCCGATAAGGCTGCCCATTCAGGATGACTGTCTGTCGCAGCAGGGAGGGTTCTCCACCCGAACCCGTCAACTCTGCACCTTCATGCGTGGAGATTGAGTGGCGACAGTTGAGAGCCTTCAATCTTCCTTCTGGGGCCGGGAATGTTATTTTAGGAGCAGGCATTCTTCCACAAAAATGGCATATGCTTGCCATTGGCAAAGATGTGTAAAATACTGTACACAGAAGTCTTAGATCTTCTTTCTGCTTCTCTCTCTGATGTTCTTTTTATTCTGTCGCTTGCCCAGCAGGGCTCTGCTCTGGGCACTCACAGGGGCTATCTGTCTGCTTCATCTGCTTTTCTGCAGCTGCCTGACCAACCCTCATTATTTAAGTCCCCTGTTGTGAATAGGTTTCTAACCCCCTTCCCCTTTATTATTCCTCAGTGGGACCTGAACCTAGTTCTCACGTACCTCATGTGTGCTCCTGTCAAGCCACTGCACAATTGTCCCCTCCGGCTGGTCACCATCAAGACGGCCTCCCTAGTGGCAATAACATCTGCCCAGAGAGTGAGTGAGCTGCATGCCTTGACATCCAAGCCTTCATATCTCAGTGTTTCCTGACAAAGTGGTGTTTTGCACCTGTGCCTCTTTCCTCCTCCTCATTTGGGACAGACTGTCACCCTGCTCGCCTTCTTTGCTCCCCTGCATCCCTCTCAGGAAGAGGAGCAACTCCACCGACTGGACCCAAAAAGAGCATTGTCATTCTACCTTTACTGCACAAAAGAGTTATGGATGAATGACCAACTCTTTGTGGGATATATGGGAGCAAAGAAAGGCCAGGCAGTACAGAAACAAACCATTTTGCGCAAGATCGTTCTGTACGCTTTGGCTAAAAAGCAGTCACGTGAGGGCTCACGAGTCCATTACACCAGATGAAAAGTTGCTACCGCGGGTGTCTGTGCACACATTTGCCAAACACTACTGCCTGGACAGTCAGGTCCGCAGGAACAAGCATTTTGCCCATTTGGTGGTGCAGGACTTTCTAGTTTAGGAAATTTGTCTGCAGCCCACCGCCAGGAGGACATGGCTTGGGTGTTTATTCAAAGGTAAGGAATCTGCATCTAGAAGTCTCTATCAGATGAAAAAGTTACTTACCTTCAGTAACGCATTATCTGGTAGAGACTATATCTAGCTGCAGACTCCTTACGCCCACCCATGCCTCCCCTCTCTGTGGACTCATTTACTAGGGTTACAGTAATCCTTTTTCAGGGCCTTTGATTTGGCCCACAGTTGTCAGTTTGCTTCATGGCTCTGCGTTCCTGGCATGGGAAGTCGTGAAGAAAGTAGCTGACGTCCGTGCTCCTGGGTGGGGCCTATATAGGTGAGCATGACATCACATCCGATGCTGACGATGCCATTCGGAACCAAATGGAGCCGCCCGATAGAGCACCCAGGGGTATTGCTCAAGCAAAAGTTTCTGCATCCAGCCTGATGCCTGCGAAATTCAAAGGTTAGTAATCTGCAGCTGTAGTCTCTACCACATAATGTGTTACCAGAGGTAACTTGTTCTTTATGTACATCATGTTTCAAATACTGTCCTGTGTTCTGAAAAACATTAAATAGGGGATACATTTTAAGAGGCTGTGACTAATGGGAGTTTACAACGGCATGATGTTGAAAGAAAAGATTTTTTCTTTTTTCCTTTGCCTTTGCACCCAAGCCATATTATAAATGTGGGCGCAGAGGCAAAAAAGCTGTCAGGAAGTGCACTGACAGTGCGCCAACTTAAAGGGGGCACACTATCAATGTGCCCCCTGATGGCAGCCTCTGGAGCGGGAAAGAGGGTCCGATGGACCCCCCAGACATCCGCTTGCTGGTGCAGTCTGTCACGGCACTCACCTGCAAGGGAATCTCTAATCCCCCTTATATTCAATTAAAAACCAGAGATATAGAGGTTAAAAAGACAATATGGGTAGGAGAAAATGTTGTTTAAAACATACCGTTTTAAACTAACAAACCATTGAAATTCAAGGTCCCTGACCCCAGGGCCTTATAAAGCTCCAGGAGGGAGGGCCATGCACCCCCTCCCTTCTACTTATTGCTTGACCCAAGGCAATTGGGTCCCTGGGGCCGTACGCCTGCCTCTCCTTTTTGTTCTGAAAAGTTGGTCCCAGGGATGGAGGTCTGCAGGATCACAACAAAAACTGTGGAGCATATTTATACTCCGTTTGCGCCGAATTAGCGCCATATTTATACTTTGGCGCTAGACGCGTCTAGCGCCAAAGTATGAGTAAAGAGCGTCACTTTTTTGCGTGAACGCCTTCCTTGCGTTAATGAGATGCAAGGTAGGCGTTCCCGTCCAAAAAAATGACTGCGACGCAAATGCGTCGTATTTATACTCCCGGGCGTGATTTTTCGCCCGGGAGTTGGCGGGGCAGAAAACCCCGCATTTTCGCCACTTTTTAACGCCTGGGTCAGGGCAGGCGTTAAGGGACCTGTGGGCTCAAAATGAGCCCACAGCTGCCCTCCCATGCCCCCAGGGACCCCCCCTGCCACCCTTGCCCACCCCAGGAGGACAACCAAGGATGGAGGGACCCATCCCAGGGACATTCAGGTAAGTTCAGGTAAGTATAAAAAAAAAAATATATATATATTTTTTTTGGCATAGGGCGGCCTGATTTGTGCCCCCCTACATGCCACAATGCCCAATGACCATGCCCAGGGGACATATGTCCCCTGGGCATGGCCATTGGGCAAGGGGGCATGACTCCTGTCTTTACTAAGACAGGAGTCATGTAAATGGCGTCTGGGCGTCGTTTAAAATGGCGCAAATCGGGTTAAGACGATTTTTTAGCGTCAACCTGACTTGCGCCATTTTTAAGACGCCCTAACGCCATTTTTCCCTACGCCGGCGCTGCCTGGTGTACGTGGTTTTTTTCCACGCACACCAGGCAGCGCCGGTCTGCTTGCGCCGGCTAACGCCATTCAATAAATACGGCGCCCGCATGGCGCTTCAGAATGGCGTTAGCCGGCGCAAAATTTTTTGACGCTAAACTGCGTTAGCGCAGTTTAGCGTCAAAAAGTATAAATACGGGCCTGTATTTTTTAAAAAATTTGAGCCCAGGGCTAAGGGGGCAGGGTATGTTATATGTTGTAAAATGTTGTATAAAACATACCGTTTTAAACTAACAAACCATTGAAATTCTAGGTCCCTGGTCCCCAGGGCCTTATAAAGGCTCCAGGAGGGAGGGCCATGCACCCTCTCCCTTCTACTTATTGCTTGACCCCAGGCAATTGGGGCCCTGGGGCCGTACGCCCACCTCTCCTTTTTGTTCTGAAAAGTTGGTCCCAGGGATGGAGGTCTGTGGGATCACAGCAAAAATTTTCTTTTTAAAAAGAATTGAGTCCAGGGCTAGGGGGGCAGGGTATCCCTACACTGCCCACTTATGATTATTTTTTTAAATTTAAAAAATGCAAGACAGGAGACTGAGGGGCATATTTTTACCTCATTTGCACAGAATTTGCCTCATTTTCTTGGCGCAAATTCGGCATAAAACGAACTCCATATTTATATTTTGACGTTCGACATGTCTAACGACAAAATGTTGGAGTTTGCACCATTTTTTAGATGTGTGAACCTACCTTGCGTCAATGAGATGCAAGGTAGGTGTTCCCATCTAAAAAATGGTGCTAAACCCATAGCCCCATATTTACCCTGTGCTAAAATGACACACAAGTGGGAGGAGGGGCTAAATAATGGTGCAAAGCTTGCTTTGCACCATTATTTAACACCTGGGTCAGACCAGGCTTTAAGGGACCAGTGGACCCATTTCCATGGTTAAACACCATGGAATGGGTCCACAGGTGTCCTCTTCGGGCCCCAGGAACACCCCCCCCCCACCCACACCAGAGGGACACCGGAGGATGGGGGGACACCATCCTAGGTATGTATAGGTAAGTATTTTTTTTTTTTGTAAAGTGCCATTGGGGGCCCAACTTGGGGCGCCCTGCATGGAACAGGGTGCAATGGCCATGCCCAGAGGACACTGGTCTCCTGTGCTGGCCTTTGGGTGGTCTTTTCTAAGACAGGAGTCATATGGTATGGATGGTTTTGCATTAGAGAATGAGGCTAGGCTGATTAGGGTCATCTTTTTTTACTTTAACCAACCTGATGTAATTATTTGGTGCAAAGCCCCCTTCTCCCATACTGCCAGCCCCACCGGGATAACGTCATTTTCTTTGACGCTAACCCACCCTTTGCACCGGCTTGCGCCATTCCATAAATATGGCGCCCGGTTGGTGCTCAGGAATCGCGCAAGCCGGTGCTAAACTTTTTGGTGCAAAACTGTGTTAGTGCAATTTTGCACCAAAAAGTCTAAATACGCCCCTAAGTCCCTTAGTCCTGTAATGGATAACAGCAACAATTTTCTTCATGTCACCGGCAGCCAATCAGAGACCTCGCTCTCCCAAGAGCATGTCTATCATTAGAGTGAATTGGGCCAAGGAAATGAAGCACTCTAGGCCAATGAGAATGCTCTATTTTTAGAAGTTGGGGTTGAGTTACTCTCCCAAGAGTCCCTCAAACCCAAACATACAGAAATAAAAATATTTTTAAAGTTTAATATCTTCAAAACTATGGAATGGATGTACACTAAATCACAGAAAGCACACTTTCTGACCAGATCAAGCTTCCTGCCAAATTTGGTGTAATTCAATTCAGCAATTTTTGGGATATCGCTTTCCACAAAAGGGTATGGAAAATGCATGGGGATCTTGCGTTTTGGGGCCCTTCCCTTTTTCTCGGTCCGAGTTTGACAGATCACTCCCAAAGCATTCTAGTGGCAAACTAGGTGAAAAGAGCACTTTTTTGTAAAGTTTTGTGAAGATGGGTCAACATACGCCAACGTTATTATCAAAACAAAGGCATTTCCTATGGAAACGCTGACCTAACTATTTCTACACAGTGCCAACTGCCATTGTGTAATTAGTATTACCAAGGGCCCCCTGATGTCAGCCCTCTGCAGGGGGGAAAAGAGGGTTCTATAGACCCCCAGACATCCTCCTGCTGGAGTGTGCAGTCACTAACTGCACCCACCTACAAGGGGATATCTAATCCTCCTTAAAATTTATGACGGGCTGCCGCCTGCACACTGAAACTCAGAGGGCTGCTTCAAAGCTGCTCTGTTTTCCTCTTGGATGTGCTGCTCCCAGGACAGCATGAGTGTGAGGCTGACCTGGGGCCAGCACATTCAATGTGACCGCAGGAGAGGGTGTGTGTGGCGTAAAGGTCTGAGATGCCGACTTTGGAGCTGGGGAACCAGTTTTGTGTCTGGGCATTGGCTCAATGTCCTGTGACTCTGGGCAAATCACTTAATCTCCCTGTGCCTACAGTTCAGCACCTTGAGACTCTCAAAACTAAATTTCGGTGCTTTACAAATCAAATGGAGGACACAGTCAAAGGCAATGAGGCTTTATTTATGTAATAGGACACACTTTTCCATGTTGCATACGGTGCACCTGTTTTAAGGTGCTCTATGGCACACACACAAGTGTGCACTACGTGTAATAGGGCTCCTGCTGGGCTACTTGGCTCCCAGATCAATGCCAGGATCGATTGTTGGCCTTCAAGATACCCATCTGACTCAATTAAAGAGTGCTTTGTATGATGTCAAGGGACATAGACAATATATCCCGTAAACTGCAATGGCCAAGAAACTCGCTGTCCCTTTCTACTGCCTGTTTCATCTTCAAGGTCTGTGATATAACCTTTAAGACTGTGAACACAAAAATACAATCATACCTGGTGAGCATGTTACAGATTGCTGATAAGCCATGTAATGTCTGTAGCAGGGACCTTGCCAGTCTCAAGATAAAGAAGAGCCAGAAGACCAGGCTGCAAACTTTCTCTTGTGATGAACTCAGGATATAGAATTCTATTCTGATGCCTATTCAACAAGGGGCCTCTGGGGGGGGTGGGGCGGACTCTGTCACAAAATATGGCAGTCACTCTATGCTAGAGCTCTGCCACCCATGGGAACCAGAAATTTGGGCCCGGTTGAGCTTGCAGGCGGTCCATGTCCACACATAGATCACTCACAGAGCCCAATTCGGCCAGCGGGTACAAATATAACTGTGCAGTGCCAGCTGGTGTGGAGCATAGCCACATAACGTTGGAAGGGTGCCATGCTGGCGGGCCACCCAAGGCCTGCAGAATCAATGACAGGGACCTCCTGGCTAACTGGAGCCCCTGTTACTGTATATCAATTGCCCTCTGCCGCCTGTGACAAGAGTGGTGGTGTGGGAAGAGTGTGGACGAGGATTGTGTGACGGACCGGGGAAGCCTGAGGCACTTGTTTGCCAGCGGCACAAGACAATAACATACTGCCAGTGAGATATGCATGGTGCAGGGACCACAAGGACTGAGGGCTCACTGGCCTTGAGCTTCCAAAAGGAGGTGGGATGGCAGGGACTTGATATCAGTGCAGTTCTGTAAATAAGGAGATCCTATTTCTTGCCCATTACCCCCTCACATTACCTGCAGCAGTGGTGTTTGGTCTTTGGAAAGGCTTCTGAAAATGCATGGATGCACATGAGGCATAAAGGGGCCCCTGCTGAAGTCTGAGGGGATGGAAAGAGGTGAGGGGGTACTGCTTCCTGGATCTGGTCCCGGTTGGTGGTGGTGAGTTCTCCCCTCCCCTCCAGTGGCTCCTGGGGGGGAGGGGAGCCTCTGTGGACTGTCTGCCAGAGGACGTTAGAGGTGTGCCAGTCCCTGATGTCTTGGCACTTGTCACTCAGTGCCCTCTTTGGACCAATGCTAGAGCTCTGGAGGCACATAAAAGCAAGGGTCTTGCTAATATCTGGACCCTGGTAGCAGACTGCCGTGGGGCCTGAGAGGAGGTCTGGAAGGGGGTTATAGAGCCAAAGCAGGTCAGAGTGAGGCCGGGGGAGCAACCTTGGAGTGGAGACTGTGAAGGGGCCGCTAGTGGGTGGTAACCATGCTCCCGACATGGCATGTGATAAACTTTCATCCACAACTGCTCAGCAAAAGATTGATAAATATACTAAGCACAGCATTACAGTGGGTGAGACGGGCGGTTGGTGGGGGACCTATGATGGAGGACAATGCCCATACATTGACCATATTACAGGTTATTCAGGATCTTAAGGTCACCATGTAGGACCAGATGGGGTAACTAATTGTGGACCAGACTTTGATCCATCAAGACCTCTGCAATACCACGCAGAGAGTGGAAAGTCACCTGTCAGAAATGGAGGACACAGTCAAAGGTAATGAGGAACGTTTGGTGAAGTTACAATGGCTGGTCAGTCACCTTGAGGCCAGAGCTGAGGATGTGGAGGTCAGGTCCAGGAGGAATAACTTGAGGGTGGTGGGCATTCCCAAAGGGGTAGAAGGAGCTACCCCTCCTAAATTTATGTAGGACTGGTTGGTCAGCTGGGTTCCTAAGGAGGATGTCTCAGCATGCTTTATTATTTAATTAGCTCATAGGGCCCTGACTGCTAGGCTGCTGGTGGGGGCCCCACCCAGACCGTTCATTGTGAGGGTGCTCAACTATGCTGACTGGGACACAGTCCTCAGGGAGGCACAGGGAGCGAAGCTTTGCTTTTTCAATCTACTCTTGTGATCATTTTCCCAGATTACACACATTAAAAGTTCAACAACAATGCCGCTCCTTCCAGGAATCCAAAGTCAAGCTAAGGGCCATGGGCCTCACCTACATGCTTTTATTCCCAGCCTGCCTAAAGGTTCTTTTTCAAGGCAATTCATTTTTATTTATTTTTTTTAATCCACCCCAAAAAAATTGGGATTTGAAACATAACACAATGATTAGGGGTGCCATACTAATACAAATGTTTTACTACCCAAAGGAACCCTTTTTAGCAACATTAGAATAACAAAAGGGAGAGATGAAAAAGCAATAAGTATCCAAACTTAGGGGCCGTGGCCAACATGGCGCCTGAGAGGGACGCATACTGAGCAGCTCCGATCCTGGCCCAAATACTAATCCTTCAATTCCCCCCGCACATCCCCGGTGCCGGTCTCCCAGTCGTGCATGGCTGGAGGAGACTGCAGAGTCAACGGCCTACTCAGCTGGTCCTGTTTGGTCGAGGGGAAGCGTATGGGCCCAGGACCGGCGTGGCACGAGGCGGATGCGGCCTTGATGCGATGTGACGAAGGCGAAATCGGAACGGTGCCCTCCTTTGGCGGCGTCAAAGCACAGTGAGCTCCCCATGTGGGAGCTCCATACGTGCCGCTGGGAGGACGGGCACACACCGCTCACCGCGTATAGGTGCGGGTGTCAAGGGGGACCCCTGCCAACGAGCTTCCCGATGACGCACCGGGCCCTACAGCTCCAGCAGATCGAGCCGGGGACACAGAGCAGCCGTAACGCCCTACACCGATCGGCGGGGCTGAAGCTGTCCGGAGAGGTGCAAACGCCCATGGATGCTCCAGGATTGCCCTGGCCATCACGAAGCGACACTGAGGTGAGAAGCTGCTGCTTGGGAGCAACGCGGGTGGTGTGGTCTGAAGGCCTGGCTGGAATAAAGGGATAGTCGAGGAGGCCAGGAGGTGGCAGAAACGGGGCCAGGAGGTGGAAGATACGGTGCAGGACGCCCAGAAGTAAAGGAGGCCTGGTGGGCGGTCTGGGCCCAAGTGTGTAAATTGGTGAGAAGACGGCCTCTTCAGCTGATAGCGGGGTTTACAGTGCCAACCGGGGGGACGGGCGAGCGCAATGGCTGCGACCCCAATAATTGGATCTCAGACAATTGCTACGCATATCCTATTTTCGGCTAAGATCGGAGAGGGTCCACGCACACTGCTACCACCACCTAGTGAGTGCAGCAACCCCGGACTACAACCTGGGCCGATCGGCGGAGTAGGGACAAGTCTCTTCGGCACTCACGGATGATATTAGCCTGCCGTGAAGGCTTCTGAACTGCGAGAGCCTTTCCTGTTCCCTATTTGATACTTACCGGCCCTGACTCAGGACCATAACTAAGAAGGGTCTGCCAAGGAATAGCCCCCCTGTGGCCATGACATACCATCACTGGGAGCTCACCGTGGAAATAACAGTACATTGAGAGGGCGGTGTGACACCGCAGGGACCACACTTAACACAGCCAGTTTGGAGCAGTGTTTGATGCAGTCTAGGACCTGCTGCGGGAGCACGGGCCAAGCACAATAGTCTCTTCTCTCTTGCTCCTGCGCTGCGCCCGGACAACTAACCAACTAGTGGGGTCTCCTCCGCCCCACGTCGTAATTAGCACTCAGCGCGATCACCTCAAGACTGTCAGGCCTGACATTGTTGCTCTTAGCACAGACAACCTCGCTAATTATGGTCAAGCCAAAACCGCCTAAACCACAGCTCATGGCGACGCCGAGGGACTGAAACCTGCAGGCATAGCGGGAGCACAAGCTGATGATCTGCAACAAACGAATCAGACACTGCAAGTGCACTCAACACAGTTCAACAAACTACTACAGGCAGTACTAGACACGAAGACCACATTGGAGGCGAAAAAAGACTCCATAGTAATCGAAGTAAACTTTCTCAGAGCAGACCATCGCAAATTAGTAGACAGCGTCAGGGACACTGAATGTGCACTAGCGGTAACTCAACCTGATGTCAAAGAGTTGCACGATCAGCTACAGCATCTGGAAACAGAGATCGGTCAACTGCAGAAGAGAGCTGAGGATGCAGAAGGACGCTCGAGAAGAAACAACATTAGATTCATAGGATTTCCGGAGCGAACAGAGTCCCCAAGCGCTGAACAACTCTTGGAAGGGTGGCTTTTGAATAAAGTCCTGACAGACACGTCCTCACCAACGTTTGTAGTAGAACGCGCTCATCGAATTCCAGGGGGCCCGCCGAGACCAGGTACCCCCCCCTCGGCCATTGATAGCACGTTTCCTGAACTTTCGGGACAGAGACTTGATCCTACAAAGATTCATGACTCAAGGCCCCATAGAGATGGACAATAACACGATAACAGCATATCCAGACTACACGGCAGAAGTACAACGTAGGAGAGCGTCTTTCACAAGAGTGAAGCAACTACTACGAGACAACAACCTCGCCTACTCTCTGCTGTTCCCGGCACGACTCGGTGTAGTAGATGGGGAAAAGACTCATATCTTCTCGTCCCCTGAGGACACCTGGACATGGCTACACACCAAGGGCATGGCCCAGCTTAAACAAGATGATGTCGGGCAGGAGACATGGCTCACCCCTCAACCCCGGCGACGGAAGAAAACAAAACCAGGGGCGTGCCCCTCCAGAGCACAAGTTGCGGAAAGTCAGGAACAGGCCCTAAAGGAGGCCAATCTGTTTATATCATCACGGGACAAGATATATTGAGACCCTGAAAAGGCGAACTCAGATCTAATGGCCGATCGATCTAGTGGTTCTTCCTCCCCATCAGTATTTGGCCCAGAGCTAACACCACGCACTGCAGATGACATCTAAACCCCAAGTCGTGGTGTGCAACGACGGAATGCAGCATTGAGACTGACTGGACATATCAGTTGGACATCACGCTCGTGCGGATGTCATATCATGTCACCCTGAGCTCCATCCGCTCGGGCACAAAGATGTTCAAGACGACAGAGGCGGCTAGGCGCTTGGGGTATGGTGGGGGTAATATACACTTGATTTGGACTGTCCCGAAGGGATGCATTGACACAATGCCTACGCCCCCCCCCACACCCCAAGGGGACACCTGATGGACCTTTTCACAATAGTTACCACACTGGAATCCGGGTGTGCCTTATTGTTGCAAGTTGGGCTTCATCTACGAAACCCCTTCTTAGTTCTTCTCTATCCTTTTTTTCTTCCTTTTCTTTGTTCTTTCCCCAAGCGACGGGGGTGTGGCTCAGGGAAGGGGGCATCGGTGGAGCGGCGGCAAGGGAAATAGTAACATCTGGCTTGAGGCCGCCATATTACCCCTAACACATATAAATGGCTACTTATAACATACTGACCTGGAATGTGCGGGGCATGGCTAATCCCATTAAGCGCAACAGAATTTATACATATCTTAAAAGGCACAAAATACATTTTGCTATATTACAAGAAACTCTCTTAACAACGGAGTAGTTATGCAACCTACAAAATAAATGGTGAGGCCTAGCTCCCGGTACTTCCTTCTCTGCATATGCTAAGGGAGTTTTAATATGGATAGCCCCAGAAGTACCCTACACAGTGGACCACCACATGGTAGATGCAGATGGCCGATATGTGCAACTGGAAGGCTCCCTGGACGGTAACCCGCTCACTATAATTGGCGTATACGCACCCAACACCAAACAAGGAGAATTTCTCCAGTCACTCACTCCCCAATTATTTCAGGATCCTACTTCGCAATATATATTGGGGGGTGACTGGAACTGTGCACCTGACCTAATTAATGATGGATCACATCCTCCAATGGAGGGAGCTCCCTATAGGAAGACCTCACAGGCGTTTCAGGCCTGGATCTCAGAGCACAGACTGGTTGATGTATGGCGCACACTACATCCTTTAGATAGGGAGTACTCTTTTTTTTCGCTGGTTCATTGCCCTCACACTCGCATTGACATGCTGCTCTGCTCGATTGACCTAGTTAGCAATTTTACGGGCACTTATCTCGCTAAAACGATATCGGACCACTGTCCATTGCTGGGTACCGTTTGTTGGGGCAGAGCAAGGGCGAGCATTCCCACTTGCCGACTTCAGCCAAGCCTGTTGCTCCACCCGCCTTTCCGTCGCAAATTATCTGAGCACATCTCCACATACTTTACACTCAACCACGGGACAGCGTCAACGTGAGCCATGGAGTGGGACGCTCACAAGGTGGTGGTCAGGGGTCTTGTCACGGTTTCAGGCGGGTCTGATTAGGACTTTGGTTGGGACACCCCTTGAGGTCACCGAATATCCTAAAGAGGTAGTACACTGGGGCAGAGGAGCAGCTAAAGGCATACACGGAAAGGACAGCTATGGATAGGCACAGGAAACAGGAAAGTAAAAGCAGAGCAACCCTTGTGCGAACAAACAGGAAACAGATTACCAGTGGACAAACACGCTGGGGTTGTACACAGAGTAAGGCGCAGAACCTCCCACAGTGACAGGGAATCTCAATGCCTCTGTGCAGTTTGCTCTTACAGATAGTCACCCTGCCAGCCCCATAGAAAGGAGGCGGCAGAAGTGATTCTGTCTCTGGACCCTAGAGCACAAACAAGGATAGTACTTACATACACAGGACACGCTCTTGTGGGTCCAGCTGGAAACACAGTGGCGATTCCTGAGAAAACAGCAATAGCACACTGTCACTGTTAGGCACGATATACAACGTATAACACTGGACAAGGATGGGGGCTGGAATTGCCTCCTGGAAACCAGGAGCCAACCCCAGTACACAGGAGGACACGTATACACTGGTGAAGACTGATAGAACACTTACCAGACACAAAGAACCAAGAAGAAACAGAAACAGAAGGGAACAAACAAAGAGGCAGGAACTAGGAACAGGCTCAGGCTGAAGCAAAGGCGGGACTAGGACTTGAAAACAGGGCGCAAACTTCTGTCTGGGACAGACAGAGACAGGACTGGGAAACTGAGAACAGGCTCTGGCTGGAACAGGCAAGGACAGGACTGGAATACAGGGAGTAGGAAATGAGCAGTAAACAGGACTGGGAAACAGAGAGAAGGTTCAGGCTGAAACAAGGCAGGAGCAGGGCAGAGAAACAGGAAACAGGATCAGGCTGGAACAGAACAGGAACAGGAACAGAAACAAAACTGGAACACCATCCGACAAAGGGTCTGTAACACAAAGAAATCCAAGTCCGATGCACGACGGGGAGCTTGAGGAAATGGCTGCTTATAAGCAGTTCCAAGCTGGGCTGCACAGGAGTGGTTTCAGGTGTGTGTAATTTCGGACACTTGCAAGTCCTGGAGGAGAGGATCCAGTGAAAAGGAGCAACTGGACTTCTCCCATTGAAAACAATGGGAAACAGAATCCGGGTTTTCCTGACTACCAAGCTGTGCATTATGGGATTTGCAGTCCCAAGAAGCAAATGTAGTCCTACACAAGTGTACCATGGAGAAAAGGGAAAAAAACAGGAGTCAGCAAGGGACTCTAGATAGGTGTTCAAGGTGATTCCCAGGCTTCTGACAGTCCCCTTACAGCGCCCCCTGGAAATGGGACGACCGAGTCGTAACAGTATACCCCCTCCCACCAGTCTGCTCAAGAAGAGAAGGCGATCCTTTGGCTGAAAAAAGTTGAAGAGGAAAAGCCACAGCAAGAAAATCCAACACCAACCTTGGTTGATAAGTTTACAGTCCTGCCATAGGTGAATCTTCCAATGAGCAAAGCATGTATTAATACCCATATGGGCTCTGATGTCTTTCCTCTTTATTGTTCGAGTGATACGGGAGGAGTGCATGGAGTTGGTTTCTGGTGAAGTAGATTCAGGAGCAAGGAGATCTGGAATGGCATTACCGACTGTATTCTTTATGACATTAGTTTCCTGTTCAATACTTTCCTCTTTGGAGGAGCTGATTGGTTTATTAGTAACTGTCAGGTCTGTAACACCTTCTGACAAGCGGGATTTGTCTGTTTCTGCAGCAGTATTTACATGGATTGTGGTCTGAGGCTTGCAAAGCATAGAGACTTGGGAAACATGGGTAACTGGTGTTCTCAAAGTAAACATGAAAAAGTCAGAATTTTCTTTCGTCTTGGATGACTTCGGAGTATCAAATTCAGGAGCAACAAGAGTTTTCAAGTCTTTAGAAACTGGTTTAACATCTGAAAATGTAGAAGTTCCACAAGCTAATTCTTTAGGGTGATCGTCAGACAAGACTGGGATTTCTTCATTGCAAGTGCTCTGTGGTGTGTTTGTGGTATCAGAAATGGTTTCTTTGCAAGGCGTTTCTACTACAGATAGTTGATCTTCAACTCTGTTTACACTGAAAGGTTGTTCTTTGGAAAGAAGTAGAACTGGAGTCTCTTCAGAAATCACCTTTACACTGTTACCTACATTTTCAGCTCTAGCCTTTGAATTGATGATGGTTTCTTGCAATAAAACACTAAGAACAGTACTTATCATCAGATCTTCGAATACAAGATTCAAATTCAAGTCTTTAGTTTCAGTGGGAAATATTACATCTTTCAGTACTTGAGCTTCGTTTTCAGTTTGCTGGTTTTTAGGAGTCTTTAGTTTCAGGGACACAGCAGGTGACATTGGTGTGGCTGGTTTCACATCAAGATCAGATACCGGTAGCTCAGAGATCTTGTCTTCACTAATCGTGGAGCTGGAAACAGGATACACATTGGCAGGGATCAGCAGGTCAGGATCAGTAGTTGAGGCTGCAACTGTGTCCAGTTCTAGGAGAAGGCTTTCATTTCTTATGACAGGCTGTTCAGTTTCAGATTGCTGGCTTTCTTCCTTGTCTGAAATCTCCACGGTTTGCTTTGACACAGAAGAGATTTTTAAACTTTCTGAGAAGTCCATTACATTCTTAGTAATTGCGGGTATTTCTTCATGGTCAGAAAAATCCATTAGTTCACTTGAAACAGGAACTGTCTCTTTATTGTCTGAAAGTTCTATGATATTGTTTGAAAGGGCAGGAGTATCCCCACAATCTGAAAATTCTGGTGTGTACGTCATTTGAACAGCACTATCTGCAGGTTTGTTCACGGCAAGGCAGGAACCACTGTCATCACTAGATTCAGATTCTTCAACACTGTTGCACCACTTGCCATTAATCTCCAATAAAGTCATATCTTGGTTTCTTAAGGTGCAGCTATTGGAGTCTGCATCAGAACTCTCTTCTTCCTTTGGCTTTATTTGTTCTGATAGAGGGGCTGAGACACTTCCCTCTGAAGACTCTGATCCATCCTTTGAATCAAGAGGTGTCAAATCTCTCAGAGATTCAATCAACTGTACAGGAATTTTCACTGGAGAACTACAGGCTGAGAGAGAGTCTGAAGAAGAGGCTGATATATTTATAACTGGAGCTGTCTTTTGACTGTCATTAATAGAAGGGACAATCTGCTCTATAGAAGTCTTTGGAGAGGCACACAAAGTAGCATACTGTTCTTTAAGCCAAAGCTGGTGATCATTTTCTTTTTTCAGGTTTTCAAATTGCCTTGCAGTAGTTTCCATCAGCTGCTCTGTTACTTCTTCTACCTTACAGATAAACAGAATGTCTGGTTCTGCCAACAGTGAAATATGCATTGATGAAAAGAGCCCATGTGCAAGATTTCTTGTGTATGTTACAACATATTCATCATAGAAGTCTGATATCTGCCTTTTAATCTGCCAAAACTGCTCTTTTAGTGTGTGTATGTCCATATTGTTATCAAACCCACTCAGAATAGAAAAGGGTTTAGCAGAGCTTTTAGGGATTGAGACTGGTGTATTATCATCTAGTTTGGGAAGAGCACAAGCCTTATGAGTGGAACTAAGGAATCCCACAGTCTTTACTGATCCATTTGATACAGGGTCTAGCCTGCTGACTTGAAAGCTCTGAGGGACTGAAAGGTCTTTATAAGAGTCAGCACTGCACTTTGAATTCTGAGAAACTGGCCTAGATGGGCTAAAGCACTCAACAGAAAACAAGGGAATCCCTAGTGTGGCTTCTTGAACAGTGTCAGGGTTCTTTGTTTTGACAGAGTCCTGGAAGTGAATTTGGGATGCACTAGCATGAGGCAAAGAATTAACCAGGTTGTCTTGAGAGTAAATGTCTTGTGCAGAAGTAGCAAAAGCACTTTCACTGTTAGGAACATTCTCCCCTGTTTGAGGTAATAGAACCTCCAAAAACTCATTATTACTTTGTAATTCTTCTACAGACAGGGATTGGGGGTCATAATCACAGATATTATAATAGTTGAACATTGTTGGATCAGCAAGCCACGCAATGTAGTACTGCATTTGCAATCTTTGATTTTCTTTAACAAGTTTATCCTTTAAACTAAGGCCTCTTTTAGAGGTCTTCAGAGAATGTCTAGGTTTAGAAAGGGGTGTCGGAACATGACAGGAAAGCATTTTAGGTCTGTGTGTGCCTTTACTGCCTGGGGAGCTTGACATTTTTGGGTCGTGCATTCTGTCACGGTTTCAGGCGGGTCTGATTAGGACTTTGGTTGGGACACCCCTTGAGGTCACCGAATATCCTAAAGAGGTAGTACACTGGGGCAGAGGAGCAGCTAAAGGCATACACGGAAAGGACAGCTATGGATAGGCACAGGAAACAGGAAAGTAAAAGCAGAGCAACCCTTGTGCGAACAAACAGGAAACAGATTACCAGTGGACAAACACGCTGGGGTTGTACACAGAGTAAGGCGCAGAACCTCCCACAGTGACAGGGAATCTCAATGCCTCTGTGCAGTTTGCTCTTACAGATAGTCACCCTGCCAGCCCCATAGAAAGGAGGCGGCAGAAGTGATTCTGTCTCTGGACCCTAGAGCACAAACAAGGATAGTACTTACATACACAGGACACGCTCTTGTGGGTCCAGCTGGAAACACAGTGGCGATTCCTGAGAAAACAGCAATAGCACACTGTCACTGTTAGGCACGATATACAACGTATAACACTGGACAAGGATGGGGGCTGGAATTGCCTCCTGGAAACCAGGAGCCAACCCCAGTACACAGGAGGACACGTATACACTGGTGAAGACTGATAGAACACTTACCAGACACAAAGAACCAAGAAGAAACAGAAACAGAAGGGAACAAACAAAGAGGCAGGAACTAGGAACAGGCTCAGGCTGAAGCAAAGGCGGGACTAGGACTTGAAAACAGGGCGCAAACTTCTGTCTGGGACAGACAGAGACAGGACTGGGAAACTGAGAACAGGCTCTGGCTGGAACAGGCAAGGACAGGACTGGAATACAGGGAGTAGGAAATGAGCAGTAAACAGGACGGGAAACAGAGAGAAGGTTCAGGCTGAAACAAGGCAGGAGCAGGGCAGAGAAACAGGAAACAGGATCAGGCTGGAACAGAACAGGAACAGGAACAGAAACAAAACTGGAACACCATCCGACAAAGGGTCTGTAACACAAAGAAATCCAAGTCCGATGCACGACGGGGAGCTTGAGGAAATGGCTGCTTATAAGCAGTTCCAAGCTGGGCTGCACAGGAGTGGTTTCAGGTGTGTGTAATTTCGGACACTTGCAAGTCCTGGAGGAGAGGATCCAGTGAAAAGGAGCAACTGGACTTCTCCCATTGAAAACAATGGGAAACAGAATCCGGGTTTTCCTGACTACCAAGCTGTGCATTATGGGATTTGCAGTCCCAAGAAGCAAATGTAGTCCTACACAAGTGTACCATGGAGAAAAGGGAAAAAAACAGGAGTCAGCAAGGGACTCTAGATAGGTGTTCAAGGTGATTCCCAGGCTTCTGACAGTCCCCTTACAGCGCCCCCTGGAAATGGGACGACCGAGTCGTAACAGGTCTTTGTATATCAGCAGCGGGTGGGACACGGTGCGTATTGTCGGATGAGTTACGAAAAGCGGAGATAGAGCTCCGAGAAGCGGAGAAGGGTATGGCATGGGCGCGGTGGCCCTGGAGGACCTACAGGTGCTCCGGGCATGAACCAATGAGATTCACATGAGGCTGTGCAGTTATGACTATCGCCATTATGTAGCTAGAGCGCACTCCGAAGGAGACCGATAAAGTAGGTTAATGGCATGGCTGGTGCGAGGGGAGCAGCAACACAGACCAATAGGAGCAATAAGGCTAGGTTCAGGAACAGTAATCAATACCCAAGCGGGAATTAATGATGCATTCCAACAATACTACAGTACATTATATACAGCACAGCCCCCCCATCCACGCAACAATTAACAGAATTCTTTGACACACTTCCCCTGACCTGCTTGACTGTGGCACAGCGGGATAAGTTGGATGCGCTCATTGGCGTGGCGGAGGTTCAGCTGGCATTGCAGCAATTGGCGGGTAATAAAGCACCAGGTAGGGATGGCCTACCAGCAGAGTATTAACGCATATGTTCGGGACAATTATTCAGCCGTACGTAGAAATGATGCATGAAGCGCTTGAGAAAGGTAGGCTGTCTGATTCACAACGAGAGGCAGTTATAGTAGTCTTGCCAAAACCAGGACGGGATCCATTAGATGTTCGTTCATATAGGCCCCTCTCTCTCCTGAATCTGGATTGTAAGCTGATGGGTAAGATCCTAGCGAACCGCTTGCTCCCGCTGATGCCAAGCCTGGTTCATGAGGACCAGTCACGCTTCATTTCGGGACGTAATACCTTTATGATACGCCCGAGTCCGATTATGACTGAGTAGCGGTATCTCTGGACATTGAGAAAGCGTTTGACACGCTGGGCTGGCCTTTCTTGCTGGAGACGTTGTCCAGTTTGGGAGTGGGGAGAGTTTTCCTGAAATGGATAGGGATCCTGTACACAGATCCTGTTGCTCGGGTCAAAACAGGCAGGATAATATCGGACAGATTCCTAATAGACAGAGGCACAAGACAGGGATGTCCTTTATCCCCACTCCTATTTGCTTTGGCGATGGAGCCACTCGCTGCACATCTCCGTAGGAGGGCACAGGAATGGGGCATACTACATGGGGATTGCTATCAGATTGTCTCATATGCGGATGAGGCACTGATATATTTACGGGAACACATGGCCTCACTCCCGGGCATGTTGCAATTACTGGACCGGTCCGGTGACATATCAGGCCTGCGGGTAAACTGGTCTAAATCCTGTCTGTTCCCATTAGCACTGGTACCAGAGGAGCTGCGACCCAGTGCTGCGGTATACACCCTACCATGGGCACACACAACCTTAAAGTACTTAGGTGAACAGATATACCACGGTGTCACTGACCTGAGGGAGGGAAACCTAGGACGGACACTCCGCTCTATAAAGAGATTTCTGCCTTTCTGGGGATCACTTCGGCTAAGTAGCAATTGCCAAAATGATAATCCTTCCACGTATACTCTACCACTTCACAGCCCTGCCGCTAATTATACCTCATGATTTTTTCACATCCCTAAATAGCCTCACGTCGGACTTAATACGGAGTGGAGGACACAGGTGAGTAGCGTTGGCTGCCACACAGCTGCCTCTAGGGTCAGGCGGGCTCGGCACACGGCATTATGAACTATGCTATGCCTCATCACAACTACAATGGACCTGGCGCTGGTTGCAAGACCCCCCGAACTCAGAAGCGAAAGTAGTTCATACTACACTAGGCAGCACAGATATATTACAATGGTTGCTAGACCACAGAAACTCGACTGGCCAAAGCAATATCGTGATGCGCACAGCTCACTGGTGCTGGCGTCGCTATATACTCGTCGGGAACTAGATTCCCCCATATTCACCCCGAATTGCATTACTCTCTATTCCAGGGATCGCTAAAATAACTAGGCAACACAAGTTGCGACAGTGGCCCGAAAGAGGCATCCAAACGACCAGAAATATTTTTTCAGAGGGCTGTATGATGTCATCTACCGAACTTTCCTTGAGACATGAAATGGATAGGGTTTGGTTCCTGACACACTGTGCTCTACAACAATTCACACGTCACACTTGGCAATGCGGAGATAGGGAACCTCCTGCTTCATGAGCTGCTTTCAAATCTGGGGGTACACTACAGTGTATCCCAGATATATAAAGTTCTCATGGGAAACACAGAGGTGGCTCAACCCAAGGCGAAGCACGTGGGATAAGGTCCTATTAGCTCCATTAAACCAGCAAGACTGGGACATGGCACTCAGCTCAGTGCAATTTGTGTCTCGCAACCCCAGATTCCACTTTACCCAGTTCAATTACCGACACCAGACCTACCTATCCCCACACAACCTAAAACACATGTTCCCCCAGTCCACTCAAGAGTGCCCAAGATGCGGTGAGGTGGATGCGACTTTTTTCCACATGACATGGGAATGCCCCCCATTATTGCGTGCCTGGCAAGACATAACTGCTCTGACAGCCGAGCTGGCTGGGCACCCGCTTTCTCCCACACCTGCTTCTTGCCTGTTGGGCATCCGGTCACGCCCAAAGGGGAAGAAACTGGCACAAAAATGCATAGACCTAGCACATATATTATTCAAGTGCCTAATAGCAATGCGTTGGAAAGCACCAGCCGTACTGATACCCGACACTCGTTTAAAGACATGCTGAAATGGACGAGGGCGGAGGCTCGAGTATTACACTCTCTTCGAGACAGAGGGGCACAGATTAAGGGAATAGATGAATGGGACTCTCTGGTCACAACGCTCGAGGCCAAAGATGACACCCACCCGCCATGATTACATAGACGTCGGCATTTGCCATTCCCATACTTGATACAGAACAAGATTGGACTGGCTTCTGTGTCCCAGGGCAGCGCGCCATGATCTTAACCCACCTCTCACCTAATCGCTATACACCATGAAGCACATATGGACCCCCACCGAACATCTTCATTCCTCCATGCCCGTGGCATGGCACCACCTCCCCCCATTTACTAGCGCACAAATCAAGTTTACCCCACTGAGATATTGATTGGTCTCGCGACTGGCCAACCTCACTCAGAACACTCAGTGAGACACCCCAACTGTCTCTCATTAAGTTATGTTCTTTCTTCTATATTTTTTCTTTTTCTTTTTCACTTTCTCTCTTTTTGTTGTGTATTCTGTTCTCTCATACAAGTGGAATGTATATGATAACTAATGGCGAGAGCAATTCTACGTTCAGTTATAAGCAATGCTGTGTTATCCACACTAATAAAGAGATACAAAAAAAAAAAAGTAATTAAACCTATGCCTTGCGATTTGCATGCAGCAGTTTGATGCCAGTTGCCAATTCATAGCTGGATGTTCCGTACTAGAACAATTCCAAATAACAAACAAAAGGACCTCTGTGACAAAAGCAGTAACCCACTCAGCCATCTACATAAAATACAAATTTGTAATCTGTATGTTACACTTAGTGCTTTGTAATGGGAACAATAAACCTCTATACTACTTGATCGTGAGTCAAAACTAAGTAGGCAAATCACTTCTCTCTCCGTCAAGTATATTAACCACCAGCATTAACGTGCCATTATTATCCCTTGAAAAATGTTGTTCACATAAATATCTCTGCAGGCTGCTTTTATCTCGCCTAGGCCTGTCATGCAAAGGGCCCACCCTTGCCCTTGGCGTCAGGCGTTGGTAGCACTGGTCGTACCGCCCTACAACCAGCTCTGCACTTCCATGCACAGGCAGCCAACCAGGCAACAGCTCTGCCGCTCGTCAAGCAGGGCCCCATTACGTCATCAGCTCTTGCTTTTCCTTCCTTCTTGGAGGAAATACAAAGCCCCATATTTATACTTTTTGACGCAAAGCTGCGCTAACGCAGTTTTGCGCCAAAAAAATTAGCGCCGGCTAACGCCATTCTGAAGCACCATGCGGGCGCCGTATTTATTGAATGACGTTAGCCGGCGTTAGCCGCCGGCGCTGTCTGGTGTGCGTTAATAAAAACGACGTACACCAGGCAGCGCCGGCGTAGGGGGAAAATGGTGTATGGGTGTCCAGAAATGGTGCAAGTCAGGCTGAGGCAAAAAAATCGCCTTAACCCGATTTGCGCCATTTTTTTACGACGCCCATCCCCCATTGAAATGACTCCTGTCTTAGCAAAGACAGGAGTCATGCCCCCTTGCCCAATGGCCATGCCCAGGGGACTTCTGTCCCCTGGGCATGGTCATTGGGCATAGTGGCATGTAGGGGGGCACAAATCAGGCCCCCCTATGCCACAAATTTTTTTTTTTTAAAATACTTACCTGAACTTACCTTAATGTCCCTGGGGTGGGTCCCTCCATCCTTGGGTGTCCTCCTGGGGTGGGCAAGGGTGGCAGGGGGTGTCCCTGGGGGCAGGGGAGGGCACCTCTGGGCTCATTCTGAGCCCACAGGTCCCTTAACGCCTGCCCTGACCCAGGCGCTAAAATCCGGCGCAAATGCGGGTTTTTTTAGTCCCGCCCACTCCCGGGCGTCATTTTTGCCCGGGAGTATAAATACGACGCATATGCATCGCAGTCATTTTTTAAGACGGGAACGCCTACCTTGCATATCATTAACGCAAGGAAGGTGTTCACGCAAAAAAATGACGCTAACTCCATGAACTTTGGCGCTAGATGCGTCTAACGCCAAAGTATAAATATGGAGTTAGTTTTGCGTTGAATTTGCGTCGAAAAAAACGACGCAAATTCGGCGCAAACGGAGTATAAATATGCCCCAAAGTTAGTTTCATCTCAGGTCTCCAAACAATTGGCTTTAATGCCTATGAGGAAGGTTTATATATTAATTTGTCCTTATCTAGTGCTTCATAGCCCCCTCTAATCACTGTGAATTACAGGTGAGAGCACCACCTAATGTTAATGGTGCCCAGTTTACTGGTCTAAAGGGTGGAAGGCAAAAGTGATCTTGAAATGAACTTGTGACCCGTTAACTGCATCGGATGTCAACCACGGTCGTTTAACGCAGCGAGCCAGCTTGCCCACATAAAAGCTCTGTGGATATTGTTTTCATGTGAATAAAAACAGCTGTTTTTCAATAAACAAGGGAAATCAAAAGAATGTTTCATTTTCTGAAGACAACGTAAGGATTTTAGCTCTGCTGTGTTGCAAAGACGCGCTTCCAGCTCTAAGTACGTCCGCAATAAGTGTATCTAACTGAAATGCCTGTATGCGATAATAAAAACAGGATGTTTACCTCTGTAGATAAACAACTGCTATACCTACAGGACTGAAAGCATGAGATTTGGATTTGAGGAATACAATGAGATGGATAAGGATCAAGCGTATGCCTTGCACGGTTTGAGGGTATCCTGTTCATTTCGGCTTTATTTACTCTGCTTGCTCGGCTTCATCTGTCAAACTTACTCACCAGTGCCACAAAGAACCTCCTCGGTTTACAATAATTTGCAGGACTGCCAGAGAAAGGCAGTGCGTGGAGACAGTTACTGAACTATTTTCTTATGAAACCAGAAGTCATTCATTAGCTCATGTCCCACCCAGTGCTTGAAATGGAAAAATAGCCACCTCAAAATAAAATAAAAAAGTGCCATTTAAAGCACTGGTCCCACCTCAGTCAACAGCCAATGACAGATAAAAAAAAAGGCGGAGGCGCAGACCTATGGTTAGCGAAGTTTAAAAAAAGCAATCGGTGTAGTTTCCCAGGTCCTATAAGTGTGGATTGACCCTAAAGCAAGGCGGTTCTCGGTCATCTGGTTACTGTCAATGTGACATGCAGTCCGCTCCCCTCCCCCCCCCCCATTTTATTCCCTTGAAATATGTTCTATGCAAAGAATAAAAACTCTCCTCCAGTCCTTGATACAAATAACCATTGGGCATATTCCACACTCGTTGCGCCCTTAGGACTATTTGAAGTAGGCTTCCATTTAGAAATGTGATTCATGTTTGAAAAGTTATTGCCAGTGGGTGTGGATACCCTCAGGGTTATGACTGAGTGCTGAGCACATCTGCAATGTCCGAACACTCTAATGGTGGCACCATTTTTTCCACCCCCGATGGTAGAAAATGATCCCACCTGGTGGGTTTCTCCTCAGTGGATTCCCATGCCTACCTGCACCACCGTCTAGGCCTGCAAGCATGCAAGCCATCAAAGACCCCCGCCTATCTGCATGAAAAGCTCACCATTTCCGGTAGCTTTCGGCACATCTCTAGCCAGGACACCAAAAGACTAGAGACAAAGAGACCAAAAAGAAACATGCATTGTCAAAGCCAATAGGTCTCGCTTTTTGACCTATTGAATTTGCCCATGGTTCCATCAATTCTGCACAGCCATCCATAATGCTATGCAGAGTAACCTTAAAAAATTAAAAAAAACTACAATGGGACATTTTGTAGGTGCACGCAGGAAGCATGAACGCCTCTACAAAACAATGCAATCTCTTCTTACCTTTCGTTTGCAGATCAAAGTTGCATCGGTAAACAGCAAAATAAAAAAAAGTAGGGCTGGGTAAGTTTAAAAACAGCTTGGAAGGAAGCAGGGACGGGTACAACCAGAAAAGTAGATGTCTCCAGTTTTTGTACCAGTGTAGCTTTTAAGTAGTACTGCCACAGGTGTATGAATACAAAAGGCTAAAAAAAAAAAAAACAGTGGTCAGGTACTAGAAGTGGTGCTAGAGGTGTTTAAACCTTCGACACGGCTCTACACATAGCACTTTTTTATTTCAATAAACTTTAATGTTTTGAAGATAAACAATATTGTGGAACACTTAGCCGTATAAACATTACCATATAGGAATTGTAAAATGTTGTAATATGTAATTACACTTTTAATAGGCATGCAGGGTACGAAGATTGCATGGTTATTTGTTATTATCGCCTATATTAACCACCATTTTAAATGTAAACATTTGTACAGCTAATTAGGCGCATGCATGAACCTTAGCACGATAAATAGCAAAGAATAAAGATACAAAGAGATGTACTTTATTCTGCTTGATAAATGCTGAAAAGAGGTGGACATGATGAAAACGATTAAATCAGCTGAAATTAATGAAGGAACGGAGAGAGGGCAACAAGGCAGAAAGGGGGGTGGGGAGACTGGAGATTGGCTGCCATCATTCTTTCATCGCAGGATGTCCAAAAGAGTGGACTTTTCTGCTGCTATGGAAGTTTAGACTTGTATTCCACTAGAAGGAGAGTTTATTCCGTAGGGGCTTTGCTCATGGGGATCACTAGCCATGCCTCTTCTTTAAATATCACAACATCGTCCTCGAACGCTGTAATTTTATGTTTATTTGTGTCAAAATATATACCTTTGATTTTGGGGTTCAATCACATATCGATCAATAATGACGCTACACTGAACTTAAATAAAAGGGAGGACGATGGGCAACCTTCTCCAGTACTCTTAGCCAGACTGAAATTAGTGGATCTGTCACCATTAATTCTGATGAGGGCTTTGTAAAGCCATCAGCATGCGCTCGAAGCTCAACCCCACATCAGTTGTTCTTAGCATCGACCGCAGGATGTCCAGGAAACCTTACTGAAGGCTTTCTCTGCATTCAGTGGCATTAACATGGAGGGGTACGTGGCAGTGGAGCCTTCTGAAGAACATGAGTAAATAATCTAATATTATCCTATGAATATCTTCTTTTAATAAATCCATACTGGGATATACAAATAATACTTGGGAGGATTTTCTCTAACTGTAGAGCTAATACCTTTGCGTAGATCTTACAGTCTACATTTAAGACTATAATTTTTTGGTTCAAATAGGTCTTTCCTATCTTTATTTATGTATCACTATGTGCCGTCTTAGGCTGTACTTTTTATTTCTCCAGAGGTACTAATGTGTGTAAGAAGTGATCCCAAGTGAGGAAGAAGTGTATTTTTTTTATTTTATTTTTTTATAGAAGGATGCCGAAAGGCCATCAGGCCTGGGGGCTTTGCTCGCCTTTGGAAATAGTATAGTTTTGGGTATTAATGATAGCTGCATTTCTTTATTTAATTCTATTTTATCCATTTTCTGAATTTGTGGGAGATGTTTTTTTCCAAAATACCTTCAGCAATCATCCATTGTATATAGTGTAGAATAGAATTCCTGAAACACCTCCAGTATAGCTTTCCCATTAGTACAGGTATTACCAATCAATAATGCCAATCATAAATTTGATTTTATCTGTATCCGCCCTCTTTTATTGTGGCTTTCTCTTTGGTTAAAGGATGACTTAAACTTGAATATGTTGATTGTGCTTGACTGTTTGTCTTTGGACCTCATGACGTGGATCCCATGGTTGGTTTATATTAAGAAAAATGTTACTGAGCTAGGTAGACCTGAACTTTTTGCCAACTCTGACTGTATAGTGAAAGTTGATGTCACCTGGTTAAAGCAGGCTTTCCACTCCAGAGTGGCACCGAAGCAGGGCGTAAGTGCTTTGACCAAGCGTTCAGTGCAAAAATTCATCTTGGTTAAATCCGTAAGTGGGATGGAACCGTGCAATCAGTATTGCAGGATGTTAACATAGTTCAGTTTAAGCATCTTTCACCATCTGATTTCCCTGCACAGAGGTGGATAAAAGATTCGGAGTTGCAAGCACGTGCCTGTGACAACATATGTATTCCAGACACCTTGTACATTGTGATGATATGCCCCAGTTATTGTGCTTTACGTTATCAACAAATCTGCCCTTTACTCCTAACCCATGAACTTTAGGCAAGTGAGGCCTGCGCTTTTGTTTCTACATCTCTTACCAACCCACCAAGTGAGCTTCTTCTTGTCACACTTTTTATCTGCCTCATTTCTTCTGCGCTGAGTTTTCGCTTATGGATTTTTGACATGTCTGCCTGTGCTGGAGCACTTTATTCTGCACTTTCTGAAGGATTTGTTTGTTTTCCTCTAGCACCCATGGGATTGTAATATTTTCCACATGCCTAGTAATTTATTATTTCTGTGGATGTACTTTTACTCATGAAGCTTGCTTGTTTTTATAGTTGTTTTTATTTGTATGTACTCTTATGATTTTACGACAAAATTGAATAAAGTTATTGATTGAGATCTCTGACTGCCGCAATGTGGGATTTGTTGTTCTTAGATGTAAGATACTTTGCCATAAAATTACCTGCTGTATTGTGCTCTCCTATATTTTTTGTTTTTCTCTTTCACTGAGAATTTAGCTATATTCATATTTGACAATTTCATTTTCAGTAGAATGCTTTTTTATCTCTGTTTTGTTTTAAGTCGTCTCCTAACTTTCCAATCTCCAGTTTCAGGGAGTCTAGTTTGATGTTCAGTAGTTTCTTTTTTCTTGGCCATAATCCTTATGGTTATGCCATGAAGTGTGACTTTCAGGGCTTCCCATATAACTTCTGGTGACCTACTATCAGATATGTGCTCTGCAAAAAAATAAAATAACTGAGGAGATGGTTAGGTCATTTTAACCATCATTGGCCAGTAATTCTTCATTAATCTCTCACATTTAATCTGTAGGAGCATTTCTAGTAAAGGCAAACTTCAGAGATATACATGCATGATTTTAAATTAAGGCTGGTTTGATCTAGGGAGTGGTCGATATAGATGCCAGGTGGTAGTTTGTGAGAAGGTAAAAGTATTGTGTGCGTGTAAATAAAATGTCAATTTACTACCTGTAGGATTGTGAAGTTGTCACAAGTCATTCAGTCTAAGAGAGCTGATAAGATGTTTCAATTATTTGTGGATTTTGTTTGGTCTATAGGTATTTGCAGACAATCTGTCCAAAGCACTATCTATGTGCAAGTTCAAACCTCCACCAATTATCAGACATGCTTTCTCTGGTATGCCAGAGAGGGTTTTGTGTAGGTCAATCCAACATTTCGGGTCATCACCCATTGTGCCATAAAATATTGGTACACAGACCATATGGCCTGTCTTAGTCAATTTAGATAGGAACCATCTACCTTTATTGTCATGAATATTATTTGAACATCTGATACCCTCTTTCTTTGAAATTAGTGTGACTACTACATTTTCCTTGTGGAGAGCCAGGGATAATGAGAGAGCATCATGCCATGGGTGATGCATAAAATGAAATTCCGGCTCCTCCAATTCTTGTTTCCTACAGTAAAAAGGGGTCATGTAGGAAGCTGGCCCTCTATGTCGTGTGGAAAACCAGTCACACTATGTAAGAGGTCCGGGCAACCATTCGTTGGTTTAACAGAGGTAAAAACTAGATCACCTAATGTTCTAATTTTTATGATAGCTTGGTAAAGGAGTTAGGCTAATCTTAGAGAAGTGCAAAAATAGTCTTTATGTGCGTAATTACGCACCATAGGAATCAATGGAGAAATACTTTAAAATTACATATAAAATCAGGCAATGAGTTTACCAATATCTCCTTTTGCAGGTATATCGAGGTTGTCAGTGGGCACTACGGGCCAGCTGGAGAAGTTTGGGAGGCTCCCAGTTTCGGCAGGAGCAGCTGCAGAAAGTGGTTAGCTGGTGCCAGGCCACTGTGGGGAATCACTTGGAAAAGCACTGCACAGGTGGACTTAAAAGTACATTCGCTGGGCCCCTTTGGAATGTTGAGGTTTCAAGGGGTGGGGGATCCTTAGGACACAGCTTGTTTTTCGGTGCAGAGCACAGGGCAGCTAGCTGCAGAGCGAATCAGTGAGCAAGGAGGTGTGCGCAAAGCTGTCCCTGGAAGCAGGAGGTAGGTCACTTTGAAAGTCACTTGCAGGTCAGCAGGGGCACCCTGGTGAGAAGTCCTGGTGGTTTCTGAAGTCACTCAACTGGGGTTTCCTCCTGGTCCTTTTATGTTCTGGAATGGACTGTCCTTCTGGGTGTCCTATGTTAAGTGACCACCACCTGAGGCAATGGTACGGTTCGGCCGCTGGAGGGCACAGTGCCACCAAACATGGCACACTTTCATGGTTTGTCCTCACAGTCCATTGTGTAGAGATTGGTCTGGCTGTGATGTCTGGTTCCTTCATCAGCAGCCGGTCAGTTAAATGAACTTCACATGGTCTTTTGGTCCTTATTGCAGGAGAGTGATCCTTCACTCTGGCGGGAGATCTTCAGCGACTTTTGAAATATGGACATCCTCTGGGGGTTTGTAGAGTCCATCAAGTGTCCAAGCAACCCCTCAGTGGCGACTGTCAAGCCCTGGGTGCAGCAGGCAGGGTTTGGTGCCTTTTTCTTGGTGCAGCAGGTCTTTAGTTCTTGAGCCTTGAGTCTTCTTTGTTGCTGGTATTCTTTTGTCCTTGGAATCTGGATCTCTCATCCTGGATGCCCTCTAAATACTGTATTTAGTGTGCAATTGGGGCATTATTTATTAGGGACCAATGGGCCATATGCCCTTAGGGTGGTTACACCCACTAAGTGACCACTTCCTGTGGGCAGAGATTACTTCCCTACACCCGATTGGCTAGTTTCCTTCCATGCAAGTTGGAGGAAAATGAAATGGAGGGGTCACCTTCACATGCAGCACCTTAGGGGTGGTGTGAGCTGGGTCTGACCACTCCTCCGGTACTCTGTGTGTTTTCCCACTGTTGCTCCCAACAAAAGTGGGGGGTTTGCAATGGGGAGGGTATCTGCTGCTAGCAGCAGGCTTAGGGGTCGATCATCTTGTCTGGTGGTGGCAGTCTGGTTGTGACTGCCCAGCAACCATGTCAGAGTAGTTAGCTTTTGTAGGGGGAACCTTTAAGGTGACTCGTGGGTACATTTTGTAATAAATCCAATACTGGTACCACTATTATCATTCTGAGTTGTTTGATACCAAACAACCGAGGGTTCAGAGTAGCCATCATGTAGTTGTGAAACTCGTACTGATTAGCGTCCAGCACATGCATTTACAATGGATGCCCTGTTCACTTACTGTAGCCCAGGTTTACATGGACACAGTAGGGGCATATTGCACATGCATCTATGCCCACATATACAAGATGGTGCACCCTGCCTTAGGACAAGAGGGCCTGCCAGAGGGGTGACTTGCCTATATTGCATGCAGTGTATGGTAGACCGGGCATTTTAGGTTTGCATCAGAACACTCAGCCTGTAATGGCAGTACTGGGTGCTTCTGGGTGCATGGCACTAGAGGGTCGCACAATCAGTGCTGCTGCCCTCAGGGGCCTACCCTTAAGACCCCGTCCCCTGAGTACCGAAGTACCATTTACTAAGGACTTATAGTGGCCGCTAAAGGTGTTGCCAATTGTGCCAATGCATCACAATAGTTTTGGGAAAGAGACCTACTCAGGGAACCTGGTTAACAGTGGCCCTGGGCACCAACAACTTTGCAACCACAAATACCAGGCAAAAAGTGGGAGCTAACCATGACAAAATAGGTCTTTTCTCACACTACCTCCCTCTTAAAATGAAAGAGGATGAGACTACCCTTTCTCTAGTGAGTCTTCATCATCTAAGTGGAAGATTCTGGAAAGGCCATATGCATTGGCATGGGCAGTCCCAGGTCTATGTTCCACTTGAAAGTCCATCTCCTGTAGGGTAATAGACCGTCTAAGCAGTTTGGGGTTTTCACCCTTCATCTGTTGTAGCCATCTGAGAGATATGTGGTCAGTCTGAACTATGAAGTGAGAGCCAAACAGGTATGGCCTCAGCTTCTTCAGGGCACAAACCAAAGCAAAACCTTCCCGCTCTATGACACTCCTTTTTTGTCCCTAGAGAGTAGGCTTCTGCTTATAAAAGCAACAGGCTGGTCATATCCATCATCATTTCTCTGGGCTTGGACCGCTCCTACCTCCAGTTCTGAGGCATCTGTTTGGACAATAAACTGCCTGGAGTAGTCTGGAGCTTGTGGGACGGGAGCAGAGCACATTGTATTCTTCAGAGAATCAAAGGCCTTTTGAGAAGTAATTGTCCAGTTAGGCTTTATGGGCATTTTCTTGCAGGTTAAGTCTGTGAGGGGGCAACTATGGTGCCATAATCCTTCACTCATCTCCTGTAATACCCAGTCAAGTCAAGGAATGTCCTGACCTGTATCTGGGGTGTGGGAGCTTCCCTAACCAACCAGGTGACCCGAGTAAACAACTTTACCCTGCCTTATCCGGCACTTACTGGCCTTGATAGTGAGACCTGCCTTCTGCAGAGTCTCAAGCACCTTCCCTAGGTGGATCAGGTGATCCTGCCAGGTGAAGCTATAGTCAGCTATGCCATCTAGGTAAGCTGCACTAAACAATTCCAGCCCTGAAAGGACTTGGTTCACCAACCTTTGGAAGGTTGGTAGGTGCATTCTTTAGTCCAAAGGGCATAACAGTGAACTGATAATGCCCACTAGGAGTGGAGAATGTGGACCTCTCTTTTGCTCCTGGGGTCAGGCCAATCTGTCTATACCCTGTTGATATTGAATCAAAAGTACTTGGATATTTGGCTGCCCCTAGTCTGTCAATGAGCTCATCAGCTCTTGGGATTGGGTGTGCATCAGTTTTGGTTAAAGAATAAAGGCCAGTGTAATCCACACAAAACCTCTTTTCCTCCTTCTAGAGTGCATATTGGGGACTAAAACTACTGGGCTAGCCCAGGGACTCTGAGGGTTCAATGACACCCAAATCCAACATCTTTTTGACTTCTGCTTGTATGCTCTCCCTGACATGGCCTGACTGTCTGTAAACTTTGTTTTTGACAGGCAAGCTGTCACCAATGTCCACATCATGGGTATACCAATCAGTCTTCCCAGGGGTCAGGGATAATAACTCAGCATACTTGTTTAGGACTTGTCTGCAAACAGCCTGCAGTTGTTCCGTGAGGGTGTCTGTTAAGACCACTCCATCCACAGAACCATCTTGCGGGTTGCTGGAGAGGAGATCAGGAAGAGGCTCACTCTTATTCTCCTGTCCCTCATCTGCAACCATGAGCATGGTCACATCAGCTCTTTCATAATAGGGTTTTAGGCGGTTGACATGTATGATTCTTTTGGGATTTTTGCAACTGCCTAAGTCCACGAAATAGGTGACTTCCCCTTTCTTTTCAAGAATTCCATAGGGCCCAGACCATCAGTCCTGGAGAGCCCTTGGAGCAACAAGCTCCAACACCCAAAATTTCTGCCCTGTTTGGAACTCCACCATAGCAGCGTTTTGGTAATACTAGAGCTTTTGCAGCTCATGGCTAGCCTGAAGATTTTGGCTTGCTTCCTCCACGTACTCCACCATCCTTGAACATAGGCCAAGTACATAGTCCAAGTAATGCCCAGCTAATGGAATGTCATGGGCTAGAGGGAGGAGAAACTCTCTGAACTGCTGAGGTACTACCACCCTCCTGGTTGCACAAGGAATGAGGTATTTGGCCTCATTGAACAGGAGCCCATCCTCCCAATAAACCCTGTGGGTTTCTCTGAACCTTCCATTTTTCTTCCTGTGCAGCTTGCCTTCAAGAGTGGGACAGGTTCTCTGCCCCTGGCACAAATCCTCTCTAGAGGGTCCCTCTGGGTCCAAGAGCTCTGGGTGATAAGGCCCAAGCTCTGCAGGCTCAGTTCCCTCTGGGAATGGCAAGTCCTCTTCCTGGGAAGAGGGGTTCTGACTTGTGATCTGATTTGAAGCTGGTTCCCAAGCCTTCTTGCCCTTTCTCTTGGAAGGCTGGTCCACTATTTCAGGATCCGGCTCTCCCTTTTCTCTCTGAAGTTTACGCTGTGCCCTCGTCTTGACATAGGCCCATTTTGGGATCCCAAGCATAGCTGCATTGGTCTTCAGTTCTACTTCAGCTCAGGGGGAATGCTCCAGGTCATTTCTAAGCATCCAATGTATTGGGATGGATGAGGACACAACCACTTCTGTCTGCCCTACTATTCCCCCCAATCAAAGATTACCATAGCCATAAAAAGGAACTTTCTCTCACTGCCAGCAATGGTGAAAGGATAAGAATTCCCTACCAGGTACTGATTTGAGTGGACCAAGTGCTGGGTTGCCATGGTAACACTAGCTCATGTGTCCCTCAAGGCTTAACTTTCTCCCAATTAATCAAAGGGTGCTGCCTGTATTTTTGCATATTACTTGGTGAGGCAGCACAGGATAATTCTACCTCCCCCCCCCCTTCAGTGATAATGTTGCCTCTGTGGGATCACTGACATGGTCAGGCCACTCCTCTGATCCCATCTGGAGATTAGCAACTGAATTTCCTGCAGGTTGACTAGAGGCATTCTTTTTGTTTTTACAGCTAGGATCTCCAGATTGGTGCTGTCTATTTTTGCAGTCATAACACCAAGCCTTGTTGGGATCAAAGTTCTTTCCTTTATAACCACCCCTAGACTGTCAGGAGTCTCTTGGCCCACACTCCTGTGCGCATGTTTGCGGACATTGAGAAGACTCTTTATTTTTGTTTTGGCTCCCATCTTTCCCTTGGGGGGAAATCTTTTTGGCCTCTTTCATTTAGTCTCCCCCACCAGTGGTAGTTTTGGTTAGCATTGTTTTGACCCAGTGGTCTGCCTTTCTCCCCAACTCTTGATGGGAAAGTGCACCTTGGTCTACCAGCTATTGATGTAGCCTCTCATAGTAATAATACCTCAGCAGATGCTCTTTCATGAATAGGTTATACAGCAAAACATAATCTTGTACCTTGTTACCAGCTAACCAGCCACCCAGCATTTTCAATGAACATCCACAAACTTTACCCAAGTTTGGCTATGAGTTTTTCAAGCCTCCCTGAACTTTATGTGGTACTCTTCAGTCGCAAATTCTAAGCCCTCAATCAGGGTATCCTTCATGAAGTCAAAGGATTTAGAAGCTACCTCATTCAGTGTCAGGAGCCTAGACCTGCACTTTCCTGAGAATAACTCCCATAACAATGTGCCCCAGTGTTTACTCTCAATTTCCCATCCAATGAAGGCTATTTCAAAAGCAGAAAACCATATCACTATATCATCCCCTTCTGTGAAGGGAGGGACAACTCCTTTGGGGAGTTTAAGATTGAAAGGTCTCTCTTTCAATACTTAGATGCTGCCACCAGAGATGGGTTCTAGGCCCAACTTTTTTCTTTTTTTCTAGTTACAAAAGCTGAGCCTCCAGAGCCAGTCTTTTCGTCAGTCTGGCTAAGACCAGATCTTCCTCTGTTTGTGCACTAGTGCTAGGGTTAGAGGAGCTACCCTCATTCTCATTGTCCACAGAGTCCTCTTCTCCCCCAGATACTTCATCATCTATTTCTTCTGTGGGGTGTTCTTTTTCATGCTGGGCCACTGCAAGCCTAAGCTTATCTGCACTGAAGCTTTTTCCAGTATGAGTCTGGTACACTCTACAGAGTTCCTTAACTGGTCATAGCTATACGCCTGGTAAGAGGGCCAAGTCAAGCTGCTGGTTCTGGGTCTCTGTATCTGTCATGTTTACTTTATTAAAGCTGGGACCTTTTTATAAATTTGGAAGCCCTATTTGGATAAGGCCAACTAAAGTAAGGACTTTCAAACATTTGCGAGTATTGCAGGGACCTAACCAGGGCACTAAAAATTATTTAAAAAATTTGCTAACATTTTTTAGCCAATTTAAAAAAAAGTACAATTAAGCTAAAGACAATTTGAAGAGTTATTCATGTGCTCACAAATTGAGAAAGTGGTACCATCAAATGCGAAGTCTTTATCCCACTGCTGGTACACCAGATGTAGGAGGCTAGCTCTCAATTTAGAGTGCAAAACCTGGCATGCTGTATAGGTGTCTGGGCAGCCACATGTTGGTTTACAGAGGTAAAAACCAGATCACCTAATGCTCTAATTTTTATGGTAGCTTGGTCGAGCAGTTAGGCTAATCTTGGAGAAGTGCAAAAATAGTCTTTTGTGTGTAATTGTACACAATAGGAATCAATAGAGACATACTTTAAAAATGCATATAAAATCAGGCAATGCGTTTACCAATGTCTCCTTTTGCAGGTATGTCGAGGTAGTCAGTGGCACTATGAACCAGATAGAGAAGTTCGGGCTCCTGGTTTTGGCGGGAGCAGCTGCAGAAAGTTATTGGAGCTGGTGCCAGGCCACTGAGGGGGACCACTTGGAAAAGCACTGCACAGGTGGACTTCAAGGTAAGTCTGGTGGGTCCCCTTGGTGTGTGGAGATTGCAAAGGGTGGGGGACCCTAAGGGCACAGCTGGTTCTTTGGTGCAGGGCACAGGGAGGCCGATGCAGAGCGAATTGGTGAGCCAGGAGCGGTGCGCAAAGGTGCCCTTGGAAGCAGGAAGTAGGTGACATTGAGGGTTGCTTGCCAGTCAGCAGGGGAGGTCCTGGTGGTTTCTGAAGTCCCTTAACTGGGGCTTTGCCCTGGTTTTTTTTTCCGTCCAGAATGGACTGTCCTTCTGAGTCTGCGACATTAGGTGCCCACTACCTGTGGCAATGGTACTGTACAGCCACTAGAGGGCACAGTGCCACGAAGCTTAGCACACTTGGAGAGTTTGTTCTCACAGTCTGTCCAGTGAAGTTTGGTCTGCTGCAGCATCCAGTTCCTTGGTCAGCAGCAAGTCAGTGAAGTGGACTTCCTTGGGTCTTTTGGTCCTTATTGCAGGAAGGTGATGCTTTCATTCCGGAGGGGGGTCTTTGGTGAGTTTTGAAGTTTGGAGGTCCTCTGTGGGTTTGTAGAGTCCATCCAGTGTCCAAGCAACCCCTCAGTGGTGATTGTCAAGTCCTGGGTGCAGCAGGCAGAGTTGGCGCCTTTTGTGTGGAGCAGGAGAACGTCAGGTCTTCAGCCTTGTGTCTTCTTTGTTACTGGTCTTTTGTCCTTGGACTCTGATTCTCTGGTCTAGGGATGCCCCCTAAATACTGTATTCAGTGGGCATTTAGGAGAGTACCTAGTAGTGACCAATGGGTCATCTACCTTAGGGTGGCTACACCCACTAAGTGACCACTTCCTGTGGGCAGAGGTCACTTCCCTACACCTGATTGGCTATTTTCCCTCCGTGCAAGATGGAGAAAAATGAAATGGAGGGGTCACCTCGCATGCAGCACCTTAGAGGCGGTGCAAGCTGGGGCTGACCACTCCTCCTGTTCTTTGTGTGTTTTCCCAACTTTGCTCCCGCCAGAAGTGGGATTTTGCAATGGGGCGGCCATCTGCTGCTAGCAGCAGGCTTGGGGGTTGAGTTTCAAGGGCGGTAAGCCCTTTGAAGCTCACTAGCAGGGCAGTGCACATTCCTGGTGGGAGGTGTGATAGCACCTCTGCCCAGGAAAAGCTTTGTTCTGGGATCCAGGGAGCAGCATCTCTCACCGCAGGGTTACAGAATCTTGACTGGTTGTGGCAGGCTGGTTGTGACCAGCCAGCAACCAGGCCAGGGTAGTTAGCTTTTGCAGGGTGCACTTCTGAGGTGACCGCCTGGGTACATTTTATAATAAATCCAGTACTGGTAACAGTTTGGATGTATCATTCTGACTTGTTTGATACCAAACAACCCAGGGTTCAGAGTAGCCATCGTGTAGCTGTGAAACTCGTACTGACCAGTGTCCAGCAGATGCATTTAAAATGTCTGGATACAGTAGGAGGATATTGCTCATGCATCTATGCCCACACATACAAGATAGTGCACCCTGCATTAGGGATAGAAGGCTTGCTAGAGGGGTGACTTACCTATATTGCATGCAATAATGGAAAGGGCACACAGGCTGTGTGCCATGTTGAGTTTGCATTATAAGTTTGCATCAAAACACATGCAGCCTGCTATGGCAGTGCTGGGTGCATGGCCCTAGAGGGTGGAACAATCTGTGCTGCTACCCTCAGGGGTCTACCCTTAGTACCCCATGCGCGTGGTACCTAAGTACCATTTACTAGGGATTTATAGTGCAGCTAAAGGTGTTGCCAATTGTGGCAATGCATCACAATAGTTTTGGGAAAGAGATCAGGCCCAGGGAACCTGGTTAGCACGGGCCCTAGGAATTAACAACTTAGAGACCACATCAAATACCAGGCTACAAATGTGGGCTAACCATGACAAAAGAGGCCTTTTCTCACAGGTCATCTTTGAGTTTATGACAAGAACATTTGATATTTTCTTTCTATTTAACTGGGTGATTAAGTCCCTTAAGCCCATATTTATACTTGGACGCAAATGCAGCGCTAAAAAAGTATAAATATGTGCCTTAGGGGGTCATTCTGACCCCGGCGGTCTTAGACCGCCGGGGCCAGGGTCGGCGGGAGCACCGCCGACAGGCCGGCGGTGCCCCGCAGGGCATTCTGACCGCGGCGGTAAAGCCGCGGTCAGACCGGCAACACTGGCGGTCTCCCGCCAGTGTACCACCGCCCTTTTGAATCCTCCAAGGCGGCGCAGCTAGCTGCGCCGCCGAGGGGATTCCGACCCCCCCTACCGCCATCCAGTTCCCGGCGGTCCGCCCGCCGGGAACCGGATGGCGGTAGGGGGGGTTGCGGGGCCCCTGGGGGCCCCTGCAGTGCCCATGCCACTGGCATGGGCACTGCAGGGGCCCCGGTAAGAGGGCCCCTACGAGTATTTCACTGTCTGCTTGGCAGACAGTGAAATACGCGACGGGTGCAACAGCACCCGTCGCACCTTCCCACTCCGCCGGCTCGATTACGAGCCGGCATCCTCGTGGGAAGGGAGTTTTTCCCTGGGCTGGCGGGCGGTCTTTTGGCGACCGCCCGCCAGCCCAGGGAAAAACTTAGAATACCCTCCGCGGTCTTTCGACCGCAGAGCGGTATTTCGGAGTGGGGAACTCTGGCGGGCGGCCTCCGCCGCCCGTCAGGGTCAGAATGACCCCCTTAGTGTTTAGTGATATTATCTACATCGATGTGTGTCTCTTGACATGTGGAATGAGTATGGGTTGCAACAGTGCATAATTTGTAAATAAAAACGTGCTGGTTCCCAAAGTCCTCCTCTTAAATACGTGGCTGCTGCAATTAAATGTGGAAACACGGAATACTGAGGCAGCGTAACCCTGAGGCAATCTAGGGCCTATTCAATCCATTTATAGCCCCTCCCTTCCCCTTCAGCTCACTTCTGCAGCTTTCTGCTCTTTCCCTTTGTGACACTTTTATGTTGTTTCCGTCCTCCGTCTTTCCCAAATGTGTCTTTTGTGCGCAATAGATGCTTGAGGCAGAAAATAAAGCGCCGCCCTCAAAAATAAGTGCTGGTGCTCCTCATCAGAAACAACAAGCACAAATTAAGCTCTGGGTTGCAATAGTATTGTATGAATGGCTAGGTTAGTGATCAATCTACAAGTCATTCTCTGTATGTAAATGGAAGTCACTGGAAAGCCACCATGAATATAATTTGCTGTGCTGCCAATGCCAATGCCAAGAGTCCACTTGATAAAGAGCATGTGCCCATCTCCAGGGGAACCAACGGATGGAAGAAGATAATTGGATGTATGACCGTATGGAATGATCAAGGGTACTCAATACAGTGGATTAGTGAAAAATCAAGAAGACAGTCAAAATGAAGAAAAAGCTCAAAAGAACAAAAAAAAGACAACTTAATCCTCCACCAATTGAATGCCCCCCTCCAGAAACCAGGAGGCAGTGGAGGCATTGAGTTCCCCTGGGCATTGCAAAATCAATCCCACGGTGTGTACAACATAACAAAATAACTGAATGAATATGTACACTATCATGAACTATCACTAACAGTGTCAAATCAAAGATGCAAAGGAACAGCAATAATTCAAAAACAAACATAGCACAAATTATCGAAATATCAAGCACCTGCGGTTGAAGCTTAATCATTACTATCCCTAGAACCTAAGACAAAGGGATGAAATAACATCTGCAAGTTTGCTTTACAAGGTAAGACACTTCCTAGTTCAAGAACATATAACACGTAGAGAGGGCTAGAAGGTCAAGTCAGCATGCACTAGCGTTAAATCCCGCAAATGACCAGCTAGCAACAAGAGTGGAAAATGTAACTTGTTGTTTAAAGAGGAAATACCCGATACTGTCTTCCTGTGGGCTCATAATGCCTGCAGTAATGTTAGACCAGGAACTAGTGTAGGTTATACAATGTGGTACATATAGAGTAAGTAATGTTAGTAAGTAGTAGGTAGGAACCTAAACTGTGTGCCAAATGTAGGACATTCAATTCCATGCTCTTATTACATATCTGAGTGTTATCAGCTTAGAGATTTCAATTGATATAGTGTATATTTGGTATTATCTTAATTATCAAATGTAGTTTCTGATATGCTATATATTGGTTAGTCGTAGTAGAGAGAATGCATTGGATTGGTTTGTAATGTAAATAATAAAGCACTCTAAAATGTATATTGTCTTAGTTAACCACACAGTTATTGACTATTAAGCACGCACATTTAGTGAAATAAACATTAGCCATTATATTTAGTAACTATAAAGATTACTTACTGGATCCTGAGACAAACCAAAAAGGATTAGAGCCTTGCCTACTCTATAAATCTAATTTATATTATCATTTGTCAGACCAGTAAAATATCATTCCTTAAGTGTCCATTCGTGATTGCTGTACGTCTTTGATGATGGGATCCAATTCTACCGTTCATGAACTACAAGACCTTTCCCTTCATGTATAATTCACATTTTTGAATGACCTGCAAAAGAAAAAGTGATTTCAAAACTTGTCTCAGGACCAGGAACCTTTCCTACATCCTGTTGCCTTAGTTTAGTCCTGAAAGATTCCTGTTTTTGTCCCATTTCAGCCGACTGACCTCAACTTTCTCATCTGATCAAGATTAGTTTCTGAGTATTGAAATCTAAGTGGTCTAAGTACTAGGGGCCTGCAAGTTTACAGTTTGGTGCAAGCCTGGAGGTATTTTGTGTGCTCGTTCAATTTCAAAATCATTGGCAAACGAAATGCAGAATGTGAGGAATCCATAATTGTAAAAAGCTAGCACAGTTTTTGGCACTACTTTCAGAATTTTCTGGTAGTCCAAAAAATCAAAGATTTCCCCTACTAGTGCCTTGATATCACCTCTCAGATCTATCATTTAGTTTTGCAGGAGCTCGGTATTCATTATTGTGCTTTGCATAAGGTCACAGGGCGCATTCATCTCTTAAGGATCTATTCCATATTTGCAGCTGAATCTTATTTACTATTAATGGGAGAGTCTGTAGTAGATCGATCATGTTTGGCTCTTTTATTTCCTGGCTTTAGTTCTTTGAGGTCTAAGGGCCATATTTATATTTTTTGACGCAAAACTGCCCCGGCGCAGTTTTGCGTAAAAAATAATACCGCTGGTTAACGCCATTTTGGTGTGCCGTGCCGGCGTCAAATTTATACTTTGACGCACGGCGGCGCAAACCACAGGTGTGAGTCTTTTTTTTTTACGCACACCGCAGCGTCAAGTCGTAAAGCAAAACCATGTTAATGCGGCGGAAATTACTGTGGGTCGATTTATGACACCGCAAACCGGATATGCAGCGTTTTTTGACGCAATAGCGGCAAAATTCCCCACAAACACAGCCATTTCAGCAGAGGAGAGCCAAAATGGATCCCAGATGCCTCTACAGATCCCAGGAAGATGACAACAGACCAGGAACCAGCCAGGAGGACCCACACAAGAACCAGGGCACTTTTAAGAAGAAAAGAAAGTGTCGCTTCAGTGCAGAGGAACAGGAAATTCTGGTTAAAGAGGTGATGGAACACCAGCACCAACTGTTTGTCACCTCAAAGTTGCCAATCAGTAGGAGAGAGGCTATATGGCAACAAATTGTTGACAAGATTAACAGTGTGGCAGAAGTACGCAGAACAGTCATCGAGTGCAAGAAACGCTGGCATGACTGCAAGCGCAGGACAAAGGAAAAGATGGCCAGGAACAGGAAGGCAGCACTGCAGACTGGAGGTAGGAGTCCAGCCCACCAGGAGGCCCTGGACCACATGGAGGAGATGGTCGCAGCCGTCATCCCTGAGGAGCTCGTCACAGGGAATGAAGGACAGGACAGCGCAGACTACCAGGAGACAACGCCACTATACCCCCTACATTAACTAGGGCCCAATTAACAACCTCTAGCCATACCAACAACTGGAATGTAACATTGACAACAGTTGTCACTACCACCTCCGCTGTGTGTGCAGCTCAAGTAGCCAATGGCAGTAACTTTCCCATGGATCATACACAGCAAAGTTAGTGTGTTTAGGATGACAACTCCAATAATCCGCTGAAACAAGACAAAGGCCGCAGTCCTGTCAAATGTCAATGCCCATAGTTGTCGCAAACATCAGCCAATGTCATCAACAGTAGGAGCTACACAGCACTAAGGACACACCCATGCTGCATATGTCAGGGTCCATCCTGTGCCTGGGTCACAATGTAACATCCCAAATGTCATACTGCTCAGACAACAGCATTGAGGGGGAGGACACATGCAACTGGTCACTGAAATACACCAGCACAGTCAGAGGAGGAAATAGGACACTGCTACGACTATCAGGGCAATCCAATGTACCACACATTCCCAACATCAGCTGTACACATTACCAATGCCAACATCCATATAGTGCCATAACATTGCTATGCATAGGATACGCTACATGTCAACTACACATAAGTGGATGCGAAAGATCAGAGACTGGGGCAGGTCCAGATTGTTAAGTGTGCTGCCAGTGCCATCAGAGCACTCACAGCCAGTGAAAGGCCTCACCATGAGAATGGATGTAGACGGAGGGTTGAGTAGGACAAGAAGGTGGCAAATCACTATTTGGCCAGAACAAAACACCTAGAGGAGATGATGCCGATAAGTCTAATAACTTACCACAATACATGTGACATGCAGGTGGGCCATAGGCCTGGGAGAATGCCCATCTGAAAGACTAGAGCAATAAACACGAAACAAGATCACAATGTGAATTCATCACAAGGCAGGCATGTCACATCAGTAATGCCACAACACAGACCCTCTAATTGTACCCCATTTCATTGCAGAGGACAATGGATCTCCTGCGTATATGCCTGTCCCAGAATACCCTGATGAAATGGATGACGAGCTGACAAACATTCCCCAGCAGACCATCCAAGATGTCCTTGGAACCCTCCAGACCCCACCTTCAGTCACGAGGAGGAGCACAGAACAAGCAGCCATCACAGAGGACCCACCCACCACCCCAATTGTAAGACTTGCCAGCTCCAATACAGCTGAGGACTCAGACGACACAGGCACCAGCTTTTAGAGAACTGTAGTTGGGGTACAGTGGGAGCTGGCCAATGAGGTGCGGGTGGGGATGCAAACCATGGCAGCCAGCCTAGAGTGGGTGCATTCGTGCATGATGTCAACTGAGGAACAGGCAGCAGCTATGCAAGGGCGAACAACTATCTTGCAGGAAGTTGAAAAAAGGTTGAAGGAAATCCGCACAGGTGTAATACAGTTGCCACAACACCTATAACAGCAATCCTGTCAACGCGTGCACGAATGCAACATTGAACCCCTCAGGGCCGACCTGGCTGCCTACCATCGTGATGTGGCTGCTATTCTTAAGAATCAGCAGATCCTCCTTGCTGCAGTACTGCCCTTAAGACATTCACAGGTAGCAGTGACCGGGATGTCTGACTCCACGTCTTCTAACACTGAGGTGAGTGTTGCCCTTTCACAACCACCACCACCAAGGACAGAGGAGGCAACACACACATCAGGAGAAGACATGGAACAGATCACATTCACACGGAAAAGTACCCGGAACCACTAGTCCGTGCCACATGGCCAAATATTACCAAGGTCCTGCATTTTGAAACATGCCAGTCTTACAACAACTCTACTCAATGACTGTTCTGCTAACCACTGTATATCTTGTCTGCCTGCCCAATGCTTGTCTCTCTCTTACTCATTGGCAAATCCTGTCCCTCTGCACTGTCTGAAACATCACTCCAGCATGTCAAATGCATTTTCCTTTATCCCTTGTGTAGGATCACAATGGAAGATGTCACTATAATGGACTCACAATCATGGACAATGTACATATAGCACTACAGCACTTTTCAATAAATAGCACTTACACAACAAATCTGTCTCTGTGTAATGTGACACATCAACTGTGCAGCAGATAACTGAAATGTGCCTCCTGACAAATAACGTAGCTTGTCAATACAGCTGTCCTGAAATTATGTAGTCAGATAAATCTGCACATTAGCCAGGATTGCATCATACTCTGCCCTTCCTGAGGGTACTATCTGATGAAGTGAGAAACCATACACCATCATGCTGTGTTGGACAGAATAATGCTTCCTCAAGGGATATCTAAGTCATCAAATAATGGCTGCAAAATGTTGTCACCATGCAATACTAACACATATAACAGTGCACACAAATCTAAGCAAACACTCCAAAAACTGCATGAATGAAGGTGTCTGAGTTTATATTCAAATAGGTAATCATGCTGAACAGTGTCACAAATGATCTATGTGAGTCATGAAGACGATACTACAAGAGTGCTTACGACAACTCATCTTATAAGGGTGTCCTTGAACATCACACTGCAGTCAGACCTAAAACTGTTCCCCCAATACCAAGTCTGGAAGCACTGTTTGTGACTTAGAAAACATACTTATCAACAAAAACACGTTGGGAGCCATATTAACTGTGATTGGTGGTTGCAACGAATGGTGGAATCTTTGCAAGGTAGCTCTGGGGTAGCTGCCAATCTTACAGCTCAGTTGGGATTTGTTTGTAGCATAGGACACAAATGTAATAGTACAAAATTCATGTACACTAATGCCAAGGCCATGATCAAGAAGCATTTAACACATACTGTAAAGGGTTCACTATATATTTATTAAATGGTAATCACAGAAGAGGAAACTGAGGGAAAGGTCTTACCTACCCTAATCTACCCTGACTACTCATTACCTACAACTGTCCCTAACTAACCTAACCTAGGCTTACTTATCACATGTAACAAAACGTTCTAAACATCCACCTCCCCCACCCCTCTTATGAGACGGACACATGGAGGACAACAGATACTAACCTAAACACATACTATACTATCCTTAACAAGTATATATTTTTTTGTATTTTTTTATATTTGTTTTATTTTTATTTTTATATACACAAGAACCCCAACATAGCCCCCACCCACCCACACAATAAGTAAAAATAGAAAGAATCAGCCCCCCCGTCCCCCACCCACTAACTAAACTAACAGCCTATACTAAACTAACACTAAGCCCACCAAGTATCAGAACAAGGAAAGAGGAGGGAGGGGAGGGAATCATGTCCATCATCATCAAAGTCTAGAAGTTGGCCCTCCGGAGGGTCCGCTTTATTGACCGCACACGCCTGTTCATATGGCGAACATCCCGGCTCAGATTACTGATTTTCCTCAACACACGGTCCATCTTACGTTCCATTGCCTGGAAAGCTGCAGGGTCAACTGTTGGAGCTGGAGCAGTCTGGGTACTTGTGGAGGAGGTTTGTGGGCGTGTAGAGCCAAAGCCTGTGGGCTGCTCTGAAGGTGTTGCACTGCTGGTGCCTGGAACAACAGCAGACGTTGGGACAACAGTCCCAGCTGTGGGTGGTACCACCTGGGTGGAACTGGTGGTTGTACTGGTGGTGGCTGTGGTGGGCAAAGTAGGGCCACCCTGTGGGAAAGCCCTCCATGCTCCGGAGGCCCGTTCATTGCGGTATCTACGGGCCATCCTCCTGAACCATGACTCTACCAGCAGGATATGTTGATATCTCATGGCCCGCCTCTGGAACTCATGGACCTGGATGGGTGTCATGTTTGCAGCTGTGAACACAAAGGCAAATAATTTACATTAGGAACTGCATTGTCTGAAATGGCACAAGAAGTAAATCAGACAATACATCTACTGTACTTGTAACAGCTCATGTCACCATACAGATCATTGAATGTCCCTGAGGAAGTACATGGCAGGCCAGCCTACAAAGGTCACATCACACATAGCACATCCAAAACCTACAAGATGGGTAACAACTGGCATTGACTTGCCATCTGAGTTCTGCCAGTTATCAGCTAACAATCATGCTGCACATCCTCTGCCAATGCCTGGGCTACAGATGTCAGTGTACGGAATGAAAAACGGAAGCCACATGGTTTGCAATTTGTAACTGGACTTGCTAGTATAGTACTCATGTGCCATACCTGAGTGTGTATACTAGGTTCCGACCAAACAGTCACTTATTCACATGTATGTGTAACATACTGGTAGCATCAGTCCTAGGTACCCTATTCACAAACCCATGCCTGTGTTTGAGGGGGGGTGGAGAAACAACAAACAATTCCAAACAACATGGACACCCAGGAGTGTATAGAAAATTCCACACGTGTTTGGCTCTACACACACACCACAGGTAAGGTCTATCAACAATTAGGAGTCTGCAAACCCTTGACCAATCATAGCGCCACACATGTCAGGAAATGCAGAGCTTTGTACACATCATATACTTCCAGTAAAGCATGACTTACACCAGACACAGAGTTGCAAGAACACCCATGATCATGATTAGCATGCACACCTAGGCCATTGCACTGAAGTTCCACATACCTGTAGCACTAAATGTGGAAGTACATGCTGCTAGGAAGTTGTACCTACAGTTTAATAAGTACTTTGGTGAATAGGGAAGCAGAAGTCTGTTGGAAAGCAATTTGCAGTACCAATCTGGGAGAATGTGGGTCTGGCAGGCTGACTAAATCTGAGATGAGTTCCAGTGCGACTCTTGTTGATACAAGTGTTATCCACATGACTCACCCCAGTACTCATTGTGGGGCCTACAGGAATGACCTACAATCCCTAGATAATACAATCGGATAAACATTGGCCAACTCAAAAATTTAGAGAAACTGAAATCCCACTCATTTAACAAGACAAATGATTGGCTTGCGCATCACACCTTGCTATGTGTTCAACACACAGGAGTCCATCACACATCACCAGCAAACACAACACATATCAACACTTACTGGAGTGGTTGGGGTCCTCAAATGTAGCCACCTCTCCCACAGTGTAGGGTGCCGGTCCACCTGTAAGGCATGGAAGGAAGAAATGTTCTCAGAATCTGTGCACCGACCAACAATTTCAAAGACATATACAATGTGTAAGCTGAATAAAGTAATGAGACATTCAGACATGATGATACTGCATCTGGTATATCATGGCCAACATGTACATAGCATGGGTCTCCTGTGACAGTTACACACACATATCTGCACACATGCAGTGGCCCTAACTATCATGTGGTGGCAAACATGCTCCGTCATTAGTGATCAGAAATAATAATGGTATGTAATTGTCTCATCATGTGCATCCAAGAGAGACTTCCAAAGCCTGGTTACTTGAGGACTGCATTACCAGTCAAACAGCCTATGTGGCCATGACACATTTATTACACATAGGTACAATGTACAGAGGGGCAGGGACTTTTGTGAGCCCTCATGTTGTTAGAGTTTCTTCATTTGATGTGGCCCAGCAATGGTGATTTGCACCAAACATGGAGATGTGAACCCATGTGCATACCTTTGGACTGCCATCCCTAATTGGAATGTGGCACAACAAACTCCAAATACCATTCTAAGATGTTAGCTGAGGGCACCTTACACCTTTTCCCGATGTTTTCAAATCCATATCTGACATGTATCCAAAAAGATGAAGGACCACAATAATCCATAACATTCATAGAACTTCCATGAACGTTTTCATTCCACACTCACATGAGACATATGTCTGGGCCACGTTGCTATCATCAATTGACGTGAAGCCAGCACTCATTTTCTGCATCATGTAGTGTTTCTGAAGTCAGTCTAGCTATTGCGTCAACAAAGTTAGCCAATATTTTAGTACATCTATACTTTTCTGGCAAATGTGCCCTATATAGACATGATTGGCTCCTATTTTGTTTGGTTGTCTGACACAAAGGCGGCACCAATTTACTTAACGGAAAAGTATCCTATAAGTTTGCAGAGCACGTGCTTCCTGACAGCTAGCAATTGTGATCCTTCACATAGTGCATCAATTACCCTGTATGTTTCTGCAGCATTACACACAGTCAGCAACTTAGCTGGCAGATATTGTACAAATCATCTGATGTCACTACAGAGCATTTAATCGTGCACATTTACATGATTTGTACTCACCAACAGGGCCACCAATCACTATTCCCAGGTGGTCCAGCAGATCTTGCTCCCTGGTGATGAGGTCAGCCCACCGGTGCTTCAGCTGGTGGTCACTCCTCTGGCTCCCATACACGCGCTGCAGGTGATGCAGCACCTTTCCCCACCGGATTCTGCGCGCCTCAGTGTGATACCCCTGTATCACCCTGCCCCCTGCCTCGATCAGGAGTGGTAGGAAATGGCACACAAGCCATATAAAGGCCCCCAACTCCTCCTCACCCATCCTGCCAAGATGAGGCCTACCAGACATCTCGGCAATGAAAAGAGGAATAGGGGATAAAGAAGTAGAAAGGAGAAAAGGGGGAAAGTAGGGGTACGAAAAAAAGAAAAGTAAACTTAACCACTAAAAGAGCCCAACTATCCCCAAACTAGCGCTACCCACAACAGACTCCCACAAACAACAAAAACACTAGAATACTGGACAAATGTAAACAAAACACACTAGGACACTGTACAACAACAATATTTATTTCACAAAATAACAATTAAGATAGCACACAGGACACAAAAGCACAAAATCACTGGACAACACTCTGAACACAGACACACAGTATAGAAGATTCACAGACTGCAAAGTGAAAGTACACCCACTGTACATAATCTGTAAACAGGATATCGTATTACATCACTTCCTGCACAAAATGGCCACTGTTTTTCTCGTTATGCGTCATATTGCAGGATTTTGTCTGACGCACTAGATGGCCATATGTGTGGCCTACATATATGTATTGCACAATTTGGGCATGTTTGGCATCAGGAGGGGATAACAATGTGACACACATAAGTACAATACCTCAATGCCTATGGCTCAATGTGTGTGCAGTGACAACTAATGTAGTTGTTGACCGAGTGTGTGTGCATCACAAGATGCATTATTGAACATATGCTTGTATGAATGTGAAGTCAATGTGTCCACACATTAGATGCAAGTCATTGTGGAAATAAGAGAGGACATGTTAGTCATACATGTAGCAACATCCGTTGTGTGCACTTCCAAGATTTTGGGTAACGTAGACACCACAAATGACAAAGCATGCACCAGATAGATGGCAGACGCTTGTTCATGTCAATGGTCCACAATTTCACCATCCTATGTCCTAGATTTTTTGGTAACTGCTTCCTAGGCACTTGTTGGTGAATTCCACAGTGAGTCAGGCACATGCATTGACGAAGTGGGTACCATGTAATTGGCCCAGACAGCCAAAGGTGAACCACAAATGTAATATGACGCCACAGTTGAGGTCATATAACAGCCACAACTCTCCAGTGGCTGTGGTGGACCAGCAGACGAGGCAGCACGTGTCCACATATTTCCAGTGATCAATTGCTCAGAGGTGTGTTTTTCGTGTGTGTGGTCCAATGTTGATCCTGTATATTTTTAGGGGTGTATGTGGTCACAGTTACGTCCAGGTCTCATCATGAGTCAGTGGCAGCTATTACTGTATCTACTGAGTATCCTTTGTTGATCAATGTGAGTAAAGTGGATGAGGACATGAGAACCTACATGGGGATGGTCCCACCCTGTCACTGAAGACGTGTAATGAGACTGTCAACAGGGCAACCTTGGTGTGCTGAGTGAGATCATGTCTCAGGTGTCATGTTCCGGCAGGTGTCATTACAACATTTGTACACAGGTTGGCCTCTGCAATTCCCACTGCATCTGGGAACATCATAGCCTCTGTGCTGATTATTTTCGCAGCTATTCACCACACACGGCCCATCAATATGTTGTGAGCAATGTAATTCTGCGTGTGAACTGTCAGGGTCCTAACATGTGTGGACTTTTCATGGACATTATCAGAGGTTGCTGGTTCTGCTGAAGGCCCCGTACCCAATCCCTGCATATGGCCCTGGGACACTGTCACACTTTGTCGTTCATGCATAAATGAGACCCAGACAAGGGATGGGCCAGGATTTTGGTATTCAAAGAGGTTTTAACTAATATGGTACAATTAAAAGGCAGATGATGCTATACAATGCATTTGGGTATGCATTGATGAAGCACATGACCAAATACCCTCTGAGGAATGAGAGGTTTGGTAAAGCAAGTGTGGTACATATGTAGCCACAGGGAAACTTTAGGGTGACACACAGACAGATGCCAGTCAGGCTGACAGGATGCAGGGTCAATCTGGATCCAGCAATTTCACAAGTTACATAATCAGTGGTCTGACTAAGACTGTTTGGAGGACGAACTAGACAGTTGACATGTAAAACTGTGTATGTCCTGTGTTTTTGAAGGTGACACTTGAACCCAAGGGCTGTGTTACACGGCTTAATTACTAGCAATGCTTAACGGTGTATTTGACAACATGGCAACTCCTATGCTGTTCCAGGCATCAGCAGGGGCAGTGCATGTTGAAATGGGTGGTGTGCATGGAGGTGATCACAGGTATGGGCTGCATCAGATTCTCACAAGTCCTGTAGGTGAGATTTGCATTCTAATGGCCAACAGACATTTTTACAAGGGAAGCAATCTACAGGTGATAACAGGGCTTAGAAACTACGAGCCAGTGTATTAATTGACCTGACGTCCATGCAGTCAGATGTACTATGACAATGGTATACCATAGGAAAGGGTGTAGCACACTGGATTACTATTGTTAGTCTGTGTGTGTAGAGGAGGAAATATCGGGGTCCACATATTACTATTCCAGGGACCTCTTCAGACAGGTGGGTTGTGACCAGGTGCATGAATGTGTCAGGAGTTAGGAAATGGGCTGACATGTACATGGAATGTCATGTGCGCAATGCTTGTCATATGTGTGGCACTTGTGCTGTCTATGTTCTGATTCTAGGGAACTCTAGTCACAGATAGTCCTTGCAAAGATTGGATGCAGTTGGACTTACTGCTGTCAAGGGTCTGGTCATACATTCCTGTTACTGATGCAAAAGCACATCAACTGCCTCATGTATGAGGCTTGTTTTCCCCTTATTGAGTGATGGTGTCTCAGTTGTGTGCCATATGCTGCGATGAACCATGTTTCCAACATGTATGTGTGAAATAGGTGTGGTCCTCTGATATTGGCCTTCAAAGGTGAAATGTACAGGATGTATGTCATTTACAGTGTGTGTGTATGTGACCGTTGTATGGTACGCATCACAATTGCTCTGGGATTTTCAGTGTCCTAATCGGTATATCAGCAATGCTCCATGAGGCAACACTCTTATTCTGATCGTTAGAGATAAAGGTGTGCAAAAATGATTAGCCAGACCATGATATGGTGATTATTATCGGTGTTTATTTAAATTAGGTCATAAAGTGGTGATGGTGATTATATTTAAAAGAAATTGTTCACTATATGTTGCCGCCTACACAAACCAGCAGCCGTGTTTTGTTGTTCCCCCTCATGTTGCAGGCCACCATCCTCCTCTTCAGGCATGTGTGGCTCTGGTTCCAGGAGGGGAATGTTACTTCTTATGCAAATGTTGTGCAGGATGGCACATATTAGAATGATCTTACAGACCATTTTAGGGGGATATAGCAGGCTACCACCAGTGATGTTGAGGCACCGGAATCTCGACTTGAGGATGCCGAAGGTCCTCTCGACGATGGTGCGTGTCCTCCTATGTGCGTCATTGTAGGCACGCTCTGCTGCAGTACCCGGGTTGCCAATAGGTGTCATTATCCATGGCTGGATGCCATACCCCTGATCAGCTGAAAGAGAAAATTAATGGGATCATGTTGATGTAGCTTGCCCCATTGATATCAGCTTGCATGGCATTAGTTGTCTTGTGTTGTCTGTGATTCTTTTGTGTTATTGTGTTGCGTCCTAGGCTGCTAGGATGTACCATCTGCATTGTGTTGTTTCCTTGGCTGAACAAGTGTTTGGCTGCTGACCGGTTGTCAGCAGTATGTTTTGGGATTTGCAGTACAGCGTGCCCTCCCTAGCATTGTGACTTGTGATACAGGTGTCCCTGTGTCTTCACTGGGGGTGAGATGATAGTTCCATACACAGGTTAAATTTGACAGTGTTGTTAACACGTTCATATCAATGTACCCTGGATATCCCATACCTTTAGACTTATGCAATGGATTAATGTAAACATAATTGAGACGCTTACAATTTGCAAGGTGACATTTAGGCAACACACTCCAAACGTTGTGATCATTGATGTCTTAACATTAGGCTGTACAGTTATTTCAGATGTGTGACAGGTTCAATGGTGACCTATGAAACATGGCTAGCGATGTCACGACCTCAGTGTGTTCCTGTCGACATGTTGCTGTTGTGGTGTATGTGTTGTGTGTCCTAGAGGGTTCCTGTGCAGTGTGTATATAAGTAGGTTTTTGTACTTGCCAACAAGTAGTCCATTGTCCTACCGTCCATCCTGGAAGTGTTGATTGATGGTGCTGTGATGGAAGATGAATGAGTCATGGACACTCCCAGGATATTTTGCCATGATGTTGGCGATCAATCCTTGGTGATCAACAATGGCCTGCACATTGATGGAATGTGTGTGCTTCCTGTTGCTGTAGAGGTGTTCAGTTGCAGCAGGTGGCAAAAGGCATACATGTGTGCAGTCGATTGCACCAAGGACGTGTGGGAAGCCACTAATGAGGTAGAACCCCTGTTTTGTTTCCTGCTGCTTCTGCAGTGTGTTAGGGAAGCAGATGTGGCGGGGTGTGAGTCCAATGATGGCATCCAGTACTTTGGGCAAAAAGGCAGAGAATGATGGCTGTGATATTCCGGCAACCAGGGCACCAGTTGTTTGAAAAGAGCCACTTGCCAGCATGTGAAGTACGGCAAGCAGCTTGGTTTCTGTTGGGATGGTGCAGGGTGTCAGCAAGGTGGGTGCCAACTGTGGCTCTATGTTTCGCAGCAGCTGCTGAATGGCCTGCCAGTTCAACCTGTACCTCTTGATGATGTCATGTTCCCTGAGGCCATGAAGGGCTGTTCTGTGGCAGAATATCCTCTCATGCCTTCTGCGCGAATATGTGACAGAACAACTAGGTCCTAAACAACTATAGCCTAAACCATTACTGCTAAACAACTAAAAAGTCTCTACAACTAAGTACTGAACAACTACTGTCTGAACAACTATTGTGTCTGAATAACAATTGCCTGAACAACTAATATATATATATATATATATTCTAAACAACTAATAAACCATAAAAACCAAAAGGAAAACCTTACCTTAAAATTAGTTGTTCAGGCAATTGTTATTCAGGCACAATTGTTGTTTAGACAGTAGTTGTTCAGTACTTAGTTGTAGAGACTTTTTAGTTGTTTAGCAGTAGTGGTTCAGGCAAGTAGTGGTTTAGACCTAGTTGTTCAGGATGTTTCCCCTTCTGTGCTGCCTTTGGGGTCCCTGCTGGTGTTGTGGTAGCTGCTGTTGTTGTGGCTGGGCTCTGCGTCTGCGTGCACGCTGGATGAGAAGCACCTCCATGTCTCCCTTTTGCTGCTCTGCTGCTCTGCCGTTGCTTCTGTGTTCTGATTAAATACAGGTGTGTTTGCACCATTTTAACGCCTGCCCTGACCCAGGCGTTACATTTTGATGCTAATCGGGCTGTGCGTCATTTTCCGGCTCCGCCTCCCGGCCACGCGTCATTTTTGCCTGAAAGCATAAATACGACACACGGCCGTTTAAGTCATTTTTTGGACGGGAACGCCTACCTTGCATATGATTAACGCAAGGCGGGTTGCTGCATCCAAAAAATGACGCACACTGCAGAATTTTGTCGTCCGCGGGTGCCAAAGTTTAAATACGGGGCAAGGTTTGCGCTGAATGTGCGTCAAACTTTTTGACACACATTCGGTGCAGACGGAGTATAAATATGCCCCTAGGTTTTTAAAATCCACCACAGTGCAAGGCGTCATGGTTGGGAGAATATAAATGTAATGTAGAAAGAAACTACAGTTTAGCGAATCCTGTTTATGCGGGTCTAGATCAAAACCTAAAATATAATATGACGCCTAGGTGCACCTTGTCTTTCAAATCGTGCTCTAAGAAAATCACTGTCACTTGATGTCTTGAAAATGAACAGAAGGCTGTGTATTGGTTATGGAATCCTTTCCATAGACCCCCTCAAAAATATTAAACATGCATTAAAGGTAATACCGGCAGTCAAATTTGTGGTTATTCATTGATAATGTGCAATGTTACAGCACTCTCTTATTATAATTGGTACAACATATGATCAACATAAGTGTCAGTTTTGCATGCCGTTATTGAGCTCATGGCAGGACTCCTAAAGGAAAGTTATACAAGCAGTGCTCTAGAGCACTGAAACCATGAAATCCTGTTTGCATTGTTGCACCATGATCAGCCTTCACGTGTACCCTCTCCAGGATAGGTAGATCAGTGCTCAGTTTCTCATCCTGATTTTAAAAAAAAAATGACTTTAGGGTTCCAGTGATGGGGGACTGTAGTGTTATTGCCAGAGCCCCCTTTTGGGGAACAGCTGCGTGTTAATATACATTAATTGTGATTCTTAGATTTGTGATTCTTAGGTTGCCCTCACAGGCGCCATTTCTTTACTGCAGGAGGTCCGCAGTTCTCGAGAGGATTACAGAGCCGAAGAGCACATCCGCATCTCTCTTGTCTTCTGTTCACCAGCTTCGAAGGCATATGACACTCTTATGCCGTCAACCAGTCGGCATGAGGATTTAGGCTTAAATCAGCGAAAGAAGGCAATCCAGCAGCTACAGTTCTGACACTGTGTTGTGCTCAGTGTATACGGCAGGCCGCTGTATACTGTTGCGTGCTATAACACACTGTCAGTCCGATCCCTCAGGTAGATCACCTCCAATCTCCATAGAGCATTAAAAAAACAATTTTGTCACACCCATTATGGAGGAGCGCCACTTTTAAGCAGCCATCTTGCCAGGCGTAGACCACGCCTCAACACACCAATACTTCTGAGCTGGTCTCAGCAGTATGGCAGGTCCAGCGCAAAGTGACATAATTTAACAAATTGCCTCTACAGTAGAAACAGAACATGAGCTGGCTGCGGGATGGGGTGTAGATCAGCTGCACGTAGTATCTGCCCAGTGGAACGTCCTGGGCAGAGATGTTATCTAGTGGAGGGGTATTTTTCTTGGAGTTGTGAAACCCCAAGTAGTGCCCGATTAAGGGTGCAGTGGAAGAACAAAAGCACTTGGACCATGCTTAAGAGGAAGGGCAAACACAAGTGTTGGAAGGAAAACCCGCACACACGTCTAGCAAGTAAATGAGAATGACAATGGAACCAAGAAATGGTAAGCAATGAGCGGGCTCAAAGCCCCTTGTATGGAAACAAAATGTTTTCCAAGCTGTAGTTTCCTGTTGGATACACACATGCCTTTCACCAGCCACTTCCTGAGGCCTGTATCTTAACACCCACCACACACCCATCAACCACAAGTGTCACCAGTCAGGTGACCCTGCAAATAAAAGAGCCCCAGTGCACGTGCTCGTGGCTAGTTGAGCACCATATTATCCTGTGTCTGTCATTATTATTTAGCATATGGGCCTAGGGCCCATGACACAACAATGGCAATAAGAGGTCTGACCCCCACGCCTGTGCCGCCCTGCTGCAACTGCCGTGTAGGTAGAGGTGAAACCTGTAGGCAAGTCCGTGACTTCCTACATGTCACCCTAGGTAGAGGGGACCCTCTCCTTGCTGTGAAGAGGGAGAGGAAAGAGACTGCTTCGCTTCCAACTACCCACTGGCAGAGTTGACTTCTGGTGAGAATGCTGTGAAGGGTGGATAGCACTATTGGCAGGACGCCGATGAATCAAGTGCCTGACACCTCCAGGTATGACTGGGCCAGTGTCAGGCATGCCAGAGCCAGCCGCCATTGGTGCTGACAGGAAGAGTGGAAGCAGCAGCATGAACAGAGTGCGCCCCTGACGCCTCCTGCTGCCCGTGCAGGAACACCATTCTGCACACTACCAACCACCTCTGGGTTAGCGGTACACATAGGTATAGGTGCACAAAAGTGCACATTGGCTGCCAGACTGCACCCACACGTAGAGCATCGCGTGGTGCATGTGGAGATGTGCTGCGATGGGGAAGAGGCACCCCACCGCAGAATCCTGCAGTCCGCTGTCAAGTACAGGACCGGATTCACATTTGCATTTCTGTGCACCCCCACCTGCTTTGCCCTTGTATGCAAAGAGATTGCACCTACCGTGAAGCGGCCACAGTGCCCGTGCTAACCGTCCCTGCAGCCTTCTGCAGAACTGAGACAGGAGCGGTGCAACAGTCCAGCAAGAAGTGCGATGGCTGCCTGCTGACAAACACAGCACCCCACCTGCATGAGAAAAGAGCGGCATGACACCATTGTGAAGGAAGTTGCCACAGCCTGTAAGTGACTCGACTGCGGTGGCCCAGGCCAAGACTAACATTGTAGGGGGACGTGCCGCTCTGCTGTACCTGCATTGTCTGCCCCCCCTGCATCTATATCTCCAATGCCTGTGTGGGTGAAGAGGCCCGCAGCATTAAGCAAGCTGCTGTGGCCTGAACAAACTCATTGACAAAGGACAAGCCAACACTTACCCCTCCTGCACCAGTCTCTGCAGTGCTTGCGAGGGCAGCATGACCAGCAGTGGGAGAAGGCTGCTGCAGCCTAGTACATTGGCTGCTGTAGCATTGTGAAGTGACTGCAGCGCCACCTGGTGCTCAGTCAACACACTACACCCAGTAACCACAAGTCAGAAAGAAAGGGCCCCACAATTGTCATGAGCCGGTGAGGCCCCAAAAACCTCACCCCAGGAAGCTGGTGCAGGCACTCATGGCCCCCTCAAAAGACTACAGCCCCAGGTGAGGAGACCATTGGCAGCAAAGAGCCCCAAGAAGCCCAAAGCATTCTGCCACAAGAGCAGTGAAAGCCAAGGCTGTGATGCTGCAAGTGGCCAAGAACAGTCCAGCCAAGGTAGTGAAACCAAAGGCAGCCTAGTTCAAAGCAGCAAAGCCTAAGAAGGCTGCGTCCTAAGAAGATGAAAGGAAGCACTGCAGCAAAGGAGGGTGGCGACTCCCACAAGGCACTGCTCATCAGCCTGTAAGTAAGGTCAGAGTTCTGTGTCCCCTGAGAAGATTGATTATGTATTAGCCAGAGAGCAGAGGCCACACGTGGAGAAGGAAAGTCCTCGAGGAGAGAGTTACAGACTCCAGCTGTCCATTTCCACCGCAAGCGAGAAGATTGCGACGCACAACCCCTAGTGGTGAATGGCCACCACCACAAGAGAGAGGAATGGGCATGCAATGTGCTGGGAGAGGATACAAGCAGAGAAACTGTCTAGTAGCCCCACCACGGCCTGACATGGTACTTGCTCACAAGAACCCACCCAGCTATAGGTGAGAGACCCAGAGCAAGAGATCAGAGGTGTGCAGAGGGCTGTACCTAGAAATCTGAGAGCAATGGCAGGAGCCTTGGAGAGTGAGAGCCCTCAGATAAAGGGAAGTAAGGTTGCATGAAAGAGTTCGCACCAGACGGCCAACTCATCACCTAATAGCTACCATTAGGCCATCAAAGAGAATGTCACAAGGAGTGACCAATCCTGCCAAGCCCACACAAACTTGGTACCAGGCACAGCATTGAGGAGCAAGCACTGCACCCTCGACCAAAGAGAAGGCAGGGAGGAAGTTACCTGCCATCCACAGAGTGGAGATTCTGGAGGAAGTACCCAGCATGGCCCGAACGCAGAAAGGAGTAACTGCACTAGCACTGCCTTGCAGTGAGCCAGAGACTGTTCAAGGAGTGTCCTCCCCCACACTGCCTTAAGACTGAGTCAGTCACCGACCCATTACAGGCTTAAGGAGAGTTGCACGTTCTGCTGCCACTGCAAATGAAAGGAGACCCTCATCTCCCACGGCAATCCTGACGTGCACCCTGAATACTTTGTCCAAGTGAAGAAAGGTACGGAAGAGGCTGCAGACCAGATCCCTAAAAGTGAACCCACCTACATTGCCATTCACAACCTGGGGGACGCATCGGTAAAAAGATGCCAAATCCTACAGACAGGACCAGACCTAAGAGTGGTCCAAGACAGTAGAAGATGCGCAGTCCTATAGACATGAAGGAGCTGGCAGGAAGTCCCAGTGAGAAGAAAAGATGACGTGGCTTGACACCACCTCGCACAACCGGAAGAGAAAAAAAAAAATTGTGCGACGTGTGGCGGGACTGTTACAATGAAAGACCTGGCAACCACAGATGCACAAAAGATCACAGAGTGAAGAGATGAAGGACTGGTGCCACTACCCGAGAGTGCACATAGCAGCACACTCCAGCCACGGGGTGCAGAGACTTCACAGGAGACAGCCTAGTGAGAGTTACAAAAGTAAGCTACTTGCATATGCGAACCCCATATCTGTCCCATGCTTCACAATGTGACCATCCAACAACCTGTCACCGGCTGCTTGAAGCAGATGGCATCCCTGCTAGCAACCACACATGCAAAAGGAGAAAGACTGCACTAACTATGTGGGGACATAAAGTGAGATCTCCCCCCTCATTAACAAACCAAAACTTAGCAAGGAAGAGCAGCATTTATTTCAGTCTCAGAGCCCTGAGTTTTTGCGTGACTAGTTAAAAAAAAGTAATGAGTTAAAGCTGCTGAGCTCGTTTTGTGTAATCCAGATTATTCCAATGTTCTTGTCCTTACTGTTGCCAATAGCCCTGGCCCACTGAAGGACGAGATCTGTGTTCCAATAGTTCGGAATCTTGCTGATGATTGCCCGAGGAGGTGCCCTGGGTGGAGAAATCGGCATCAAATTCCTAAGTGCCCTTTCAATTACAAAACATTGTCAGAGACCCTTGGACAGAAAGCGTTCAGGATGTTGACCTTCCACTCTTTTTGGAAATCCCACAAAGTGTACATTGCACCTTTGAGACCACCTCGCTGTGTCCTCCACTCTGTTGTGAAGCTGGTGTCTCAATTTGGAGAGTGATCCAACAGTGCCCAGAGGCAGATTGGTCCATTTTTGTTTGGTGCATTGGCCTAGCTATGTCATCTTTCACCATGATGAAGTATAGCATTCAGAACTATGCTTCTGTTCGAGAGCACCACCCTACAATATGGTGCCCGGCATCGTATGAGCATCAGTTCAGTGCAGGTCAACCTCATCAACAGTAACTGCCTATAGAAGTGGTGAAGCTCAGCATTTTAGGATGGACCTGGGGATGAACACACAGAGCAGAAGGTGCCATTAAATAGAAACAAAACTACCAAAGTTCCAAAGTTGAACCAATAGGCAACCAGTACAGGGGCAGGGGTTGTTAGGATCGCTTTTGCTGCAATGTCCAGCGTCATGAAATCCACTGTTAACCAAAACTTCACATCATATTAAGGAGAATTTCATCTGTGGTCGTGGGTCAAATAAAGAGGAGTGAGAGACAGGAGATTCCAGAGTCACAAGAAAGGCACTATCCAAGGAAGACAGTTGGGATTAAAGAGGGGGTAAGGAAGAATCCTCCCAACAGTGATATAAATAGCATTTTGAGTCCATTAAGTCCCAAAACAGTCATTTAAGCATAAGGCTCTGTGTGTCTGGAATATGTCCCTCACCATACAGACGCTAGAGGGGCCTCACACCATATCCTCATTTCAGCATTATAAAGCTACTCAAGACTTAAATGTCCTTTACCCTCGGGCAGAAAATACCACCCACCACGTAAGGGATCACACTGCTCCAGAAAGTAGGCCTCTGGGACCACCCCTCAATATTTGTGTGCCTCTTCTGCATCACCATGCAGGAGCATACAGAGGATAACGAAACAGTGAACACAGCCTTACTGCTCTCCTAGCAGGCCACCATGGCTGCATGCTCCTCTATTTACCATGTAGGAGACAGTTCACAGTTGTAATGTCGCTCCAGTAGTATGCGCAGACCCCACCATGGTGACTCAGATGGGTTTCTCACAACTACAAAAGTGTACATCAGCTTAGTTTGTTGTTAACTCAACCAGAAAGAAGACTTTACAGATGGGGAAACAAAATGAAAAGATTTGGATGGAAAGGCCTCACCCACGTTCTTGCTGCATGCTTCATCACTGGCCAGTTCGCCCCATAGTGTTATGATAGTACCAAAAGGGTGGTGTCCACCTCTCAAAGAGGGAGTACAGAATAAATGTGTCTGATCACTCAAGGGGTCCAGATATAGTTCTAAAAACAAATTCTGTGTAAATACAAGGTATTCACTTTATTCAGTGAATAAGATTAAAATGCAAAACTGCATGTCATTGTGAGTTAATGTCTCAAACATCCATTGCAAACATCATCTACCAACATGATCTGGCCACAAAATGATCCCACCAAAAGGAGTCTAGGGCCTTTGTCAGGGCAACACAGTTATCCCCTATAGCCTGTCCACGTACGCGTATGCAGGTAGGAGTAAGTTTAACCTCTACCCATCCAGTAGTTTTTTTATACTCAATTATTTAGGGTTCAAGCCTACATAGTCACACCAGTCGGAAACCACTCCTGTAGTCACACATTCATCAAGGTTCAGGTCCCATGATGTCACCTAAACTGCTGCTAGCAAGCTCCTCTTCATTTAACACAATCCTGTCAGAATTATATAAATCGTTTGTCAGCGTATGGGCTCCCAAATTGGCTGAGATTAGTGCACACACATGCCAACTGAGACAACTGCCTTTGTCCACCAACAGGGCTTGATCGTTCACATCCTTGAATTGTAAGGAAACAGAAGGAGAGGTGGTGAGCCCAAGTGCATTCCCCCCGTTTTCCATATAAAACAATTGCATTTTGAGACACAAACCCCAGTTGGTCTCACGGACCAAAATTGTTTGGTTCCTGGTAGAAGTACTTTAGCCAATATTAGATGCTTACTCTATGTCCTTAACTTATACAGAGTGAAACGAGTAACCTAGCAGTGATTGCAACTGACTTTGCAAAAAAACAGTATTTACATGAGGGTGGTACTTCGAGCTATGCAGTTTGGAAGGCATTTTATAGAATTGTTATACACAAATCCTCTTGCCAGAATATGTATGGGGTGGGAGCCATCAGATGTATGCAGTTTATAACTGTACGAAAAAGGGATGTTCCTTGCCTCTGCTTATATTCTCCTTTGTGATTGAGTAGCAGTGGTGCATGGAAAGGGAATAATAAAAGGGATAAAACCATTAGGAGTGTACAGCGCAACATATCCTTGCATACTGATGATCCGCTGATATTCTCAATGGTTGAACTACTGGGCTTGACTCTTTAGTACTAGAGCTTGTGGAGCACAATAACGTCTCTGGATTGAAGGTAAATTGCTTTGGAGCCATTTTCCTCAGCATCTTCAGGGTGTGGAGGCTAGATGCAGAGATGGCATCAACCTGTGCGGTCATGTCCAATTTGCTGTTGATTCCAAGGTTGCTGGCATGGATGAGAGTCTGAGTTCAGCCGGACACCAGTGGGAGTCCCATGGCAAAATGTTCTTGATGAACATCACTACTTCTGTCTTGCTGGTGTTGAGCTTGAGACAACTGACTTTCATCCTGTTAGTGACTTTGTTCATGCAGCCGGTACTTGCATCTTATGTTGGGGCCTTGTTTGAGAGGAAGATTATGAGTTGCCTGTTGTCAACGTAGAAGAGAATGGTGATGCTGTGTGCCCAGATTACATTGTCCAGGAGGTTCATGTACACGTTGAAGAGGCTGGGCCTGAGTGATGTACCTTGAGACCTCTGCTGTGTCTCCTTTGTCACAAATCATGTGGATGCCTTCTTTGGCAGTGATGAGTGATGTTTCTGTACTGTGATGGGCCTGAATCACGACTGGGTGGCATTTAGGAGCTTGTGGTTGTTGAGTTGATCAGTCAGCCACCGGTTGTTACTTTCTCTAAGGCCTTGGTGGGGTATGGTGGAAGGGAGATCGGTCTGTAGTTGGAGAGTGTGGCTGGGTCAGCAAATGGTTTCTTGAGCAGTTGTGTGGCAGTGGCGTGTTTCCAAGTGTCTGGGAATGCAGCTGAATCAACTGCATTATTGAGGATGGTTGTTAGTGCTTCACTTGGCTGGAGATCTTTGGTGAAGATGGATGGGGCAAGGGTCAGATTAAATAGGATGGTGTTCATCATAGAGGCAGATTTTATGTTTGTGATGGCGGGCCACAAGGTCAAGGATCGCTCTTCAATCGTGATGGGAAGTTGAGTTGCGACTGTGTCTGGGTCCAGTTGAGGGTCAACATTGCCGTATATTGAGGTGATGTTGTTACAGAAGAATTCTGAGAGTTTGTTGCAAAAGTCTTGAGATGGAATTATGTTGTTGGTGGCAGCAGGAGGCACGATAACATCTTCAGTGATGGCAACGATTTCCTTGTCACTGTTTGTGCTGGTATCATTGCAGCCTGCAACAGCTGTGCACTTGGTATTCTGTATCTGCTGGTCGTAGTGGTTTAGGATCGATTAGAAGATGTCTTTATCAGTAGTGTGTTGACTTGTTCTCCTTTTGCGCTCCAGTTGCTTGAAGTGGGGTTTCATCAGTCATAGTTCCTCTGTATACCAACTGGCCTTGGTCAGGCTCTTGTCATTGGGTTGCACTTGAGTGAAGCCAGGGTGTTCACATGAGGTGATCTGAATGAGGTTCATGGTGGCTTTCTGCAAGTTGCTGGGTGTGGTCGGGCTGGTGTGCAGAGAGGGCGATAGCCCATTTCTCTTTTGCATTGCTCATCCAGCTGCAGCAGGCAGATCCGGTGGGGCAGAATGGTTATTGGTTATGCTGAAACTGATGAGAGTTGTCCATGTCACAGTTTCTGGCTTGCCATCTGTGATGTTGCTGATTGAGGAGAAAATAAGTTCCAATATATGTCCTGCAGTGTGGGTGGTTTCGGTAATGTGTTGGGTGAGACAGAGGTTTCCAAGGTTTTTTAGAAGGGTTATAGAGTTTGAGTTGGTGCAGATTTCTAGGTAAAACTTAAGGTCTTGGAGGAGGGTGCAGGTGCTGGCATTGATGAGAGGTGAAACAAACCAGTGATGCATGGTCCTGATGGTTTGTATATGTAGGAAAGTGCCACTGTTGGCATGGTTATCCCCCACCTTTTCCATTGGATACTACCCTCTAACCCCTAAAATGCCCCTAAAGCTAGGATTTAAGGGCCTCCCTGAACCCAGCTCCCCAGATTCCTGGTGATCTACAAGAAGAAGAAGGACTGCCAAGCTGAAACCCCCAGCAGAGAAGAAGGAAGATGACAACTGCTTTGGTCCCGGCCCTACCATCCTGTCTCCTGCTTCAAAGAACCTGCAAAAGCACCAGCCATGCATCCTGGCGGACCAGCGACCTCTGCCAACTCCAGAGGACTGTCCTGTACCCAAAAGGACCAAGATCTCCAGAGGACAGCGGCTCTGTCTAAGAAAATCTACAACCAAGGACTCCCACCTCACTCCGGATGCGTGAGTCTTGACCCCTGTCCACCCAACACCCACAGCCCATGTCCAGGTGGTCCATCCAGCAAGAGAGGGTCCCCATGTGATTGCGAGCAAGTGCCCACCCTGCGTTGACCTCTCCACCCCTCCACGACAACACCTGCAGAGGGAATCCGAGGACCCCCCCGACCGTGAAGCTCCGGACGAAGATATCCGATGCCTAGGAACACACTGCACCCGCAGCTCCCAGGCCTTGGAGAAACTGACTCCCGGTGCCTCAACGTCCAGCAGGTGGCCCTCCTCCCTGTCTGACCGGTGGTGTGCCTGAGACACTTCCCTGGATCTTGCCTGCAGCCTCTGAGAGACCCCCGAGGTCTCCTCGTGGACCAGCATTAAAAACCTGTCGTCCTGTTTGCACCCTGCCGCCCCTGTGCCGCTAAGGGTGTGTGTGTTCGGTGCTCACTTGTGGCCCCTTCAGTGCTCTTCTAATCCCCCCTTGGTCTCCCCTCTGAGCCACAGGTACCTACCTGCAGGCAGGCTGGATTTCAAGTACCCCTTGTCTCCATAGGAGCCAGTGTTAAATTAGCTCAACTTTGACCTCTGCACCTGACCGGCCCTGTGTTGCTTGTGGTGGGTGTTTCGGGTTAGATTGAACCCTAACCGTGGACTTCCTAAAACCCAGAGACTGAAACTGTAAGTGTTGTACTTACCTGTAAAACGACATAACGTTTCTGCCCCCTAGGAACAGTTTCTGAAAATTGTAGTGTCCGTTATTAAAACAGATTATTGCCAATAATTCAAAAACTGTATTACTTACCTATTTCAAACAAAGTGCTGTTGATACCTGTGTGAAATACTAAACTTTTAAGGTACTTACCTGCAACTTGAATCTTGTGGTTTAAAATTTTTATTAAGAACATATATTTTTTCTATATAAAAGCCATTGGTCTGGAGTTGCCAGTGAGTGTGTGCTTCTTCTATTGTTTGTGTGTGTACAACAAATGCTTTGCACTACCCTCTGATAAGCCTAACTGATCGACCACACTACTACAAAAGAAAGCAATAGTATTATCCACTTTAGTCTTTGTTAAGCCTTTGGGGAACCCCTGGACTCTGTGCACACTATATCTCATTTTGATATAGTATATACAGAGCCAGCTTCCTACATTTTTATGTTAGGATTTAGTTTCTAGAAGTAGTTTTTAGTTTCTAAAAAGTCATCCCAACTTTTAGTAACATAATGAGCAGCTCAGAGGACATGGTTGTGGAACTCAACCTCACCCCTTAACTCCATTTAGGGATGGAGGAGTTAAGGTCCCTTTGTAAGCTGAAAAAGATTAGAACAGGTTCCAACCCTATTAAGGTCAAGCTCCAGGAGCTCTTGGTGGAGTACACCAGGGACCACCCTGCTAAGGAGGAAGAACTCTACTCAGACAGAGGTGTTAAGTGAGGAGGGGGAGGTCATCCTCCTCATCTCTAACTAGGGAGACCAGGGTCCCCAGTCCCCTGTCTCCAAGGATAGAACTCACTGGATCTGGATCTTCCACAGGGGAGTCCATCTCCTCTGGGAACATTGGGGCAGTCTCATTGAAGAGGACATCCTCTTAGCAAGGATGGCCAAAAGGTTAGCTTTGGAGCAACAATTACTAACTATAGAAAGAGAGAGAGCAGAAATGGGCTTTACACCCATTAATGGTGGCAGCAATATAAATAGGGTCAGAGAGAATAATGGTATCCTAAAGATACCCAAAGGGATTGTCTCAAAATATGAAGAAGGTGATGATATCACTAAGTGGTTCATAGCTTTTAAGAGGGCTTGTGCAACCAGAAAGTAAAGCAGATCTCACTGAGGAGCTCTCCATTGGGAACTGTTCACTTGAAAATGCAGGGATAGACTACTCACACTCTCTGGTATCGATGCAGAATCCTATGACCTCATGAAGGCTATCCTGATTGAGGGCTTTGGATTCCACACTGAGGAGTATAGGATTAAGTTTGGGGGGGGGGATTACAAAACTTAGAGCCAGACCTGGGTTGATTTGGTTGATTACTCAGTGAAATCACTAGATGGTTGGATAACTGGCAGTGGAGTGCATGACTATGATGGGCTTTATAATTTGTTTATGAAGGAACACCTGTTAAGTAACTGCTTCAATGACAAGTTGCATCAACATCTGGTAGACCTAGGTCCAATTTCTCCCCAAGAATTGGGAAAGAAGGCAGACCATTGGGTCAAGACTAGGGTAACCAAGACTTTCACAGGGGGGGACCAAAAGAAAGGGGTCACAAAGCCTCCCCAGGGGCAGGGTGGTGAGACACCTAAGGACAAAAACAAAGTCTTCTCAAGGGCCCCAAAAACCTGCTCAGAAGGGTGGGCCCTGAGTCTCTTCACAATCCACAAATGAGTACAAGGGTAGAAGCTTTGATCCCAAGAAGGCCTGGTGTCACAACTGTAAACATCATGGACACCAAACTGGAGACATGGCCTGTCCACATAAAAAACCTACTATCACTACTCCAGTTAGGAAGAGTCAGTCTCCAGGTGGAATCAAAAGTGTGCCCAGATAAATTCAGAGTTCACACTGAAGCTACTCTAGTCCCTGGGGATGGGGTAGATATAGCCATACTGGCTGCCTAACATGCACAAATACAGGCAGCAGCTCTTAATCAATGGGACAAACGGAGAAGCCCTGAGGGATACAGGTGCCAGTGTCACCATTGTGACAGAAAAACTGGTTTCCCCAGGACAGTATTTGGCTGGACAAACATATCCGGTCACCAATGCTGACAATGAAACTAAGGTCCATCCCATTGCTATGGTGACTTTAGAATGGGGAGGGATTACTGGCCTGAAACAGGTAGTGGTCTCTTCTGCAATCCCAGTGGAATGTTTGCTAGGGAATGATCTGGAGTCCTCAGCATGGGCTGAGGAAAAGCTCAAAACCCATGCAGCCATGCTGGGAATCCCTGTACTGGTGTGTGTGAAAACCAGAGCACAGAGCAGAGCACAGGGTGAAAAAGAAGTGTTTGATTCTGAAATAATGGCCCAACCTTCCAAGAGAAAAGGTAAGAGGGCTGGGGGGGCAGCCCCTGAACAGCAAAAGAAGCAAGACCTCTCTTCCCGGGAAGATGTCTTATCCGCTGAGGGAACTGAGTCCATGGAGCTGGACCCTTATCGGCTAGAGCTCTTGGGCCCAGGGGGACCCACAAGGGAACAGCTGTGTTAGGGACAAAATACTTGCAACACTCTTGAAGGCCTGAGACAGCAAGCAGATGAACAGGGAAAGGGAGATGTCAGTGGCTCCCACTGGGTTTATTGGGAGGATGGACTCTTTTACAATGAAGCCAGAGACCCCAAACCTGGTGTCACTAGGAGTGTGGTAGTGCCTCAGGAGTTTACAGAGTTTATCCTCACTTTGGCCCATGACATCCTCGTAGCTGGGCATTTGGGACAAACCAAAATATGGAGCAGACTTTTAAACCATTTTTATTGGCCCAACATGTCCCAGAAAGTAAGGGAGTTTTTTAGCTCCTGTGTTATCTGTCAAGCCAGTGGCAAGACAGGTGGCCACCCAAAGGCCCCCCTCATTCCACTTTCAGTGGTGGGGGTACCCTTTGAGAGGGTTGGTGTGGACATTGTGGGTCCGTCCACTTGAACCACCCACAGCCTCAGGGTAGTAGTGGATCATGCTACCAGATAGCCTGAAGCAATTCCCCTTAGGGCAACTATTGCCCCTGTAGTAGCCAAAACCCTAATTGGTATTTTTACCAGAGTGGGTTTCCCTAAGGAGGTGGTTTCTGACAGAGGTACAAACTTCATGTCAGCTTACCTAGAACACATGTGGAATGAGTGTGGGGTGACTTAGAAATTCACCACACCATACCATCCACAAACCAATGGACTTGTTGAGAGATTCAACAAGACATTGAAGCGCATGATCATGGGGCTCGCTGAAAAACTCAAAAGGAGATGGGATGTCCTCCTGCCATGCCTGCTTTTTGCCTACAGAGAGGTACCTCAGAAGTGAGTAGGGTTTTTCCCCTTTGAACTTCTGTTTGGCCATCCTGTAAGGGGACCACTGGCACTTGTGAAATAAGGCTAGGAGAGACCTTTCCATGAGCCTAAAGAAGATGTGGCGGACTACGTGCTTGGCCTCTGATCCAGGATGGCTGAGTACATGGAAAAGGTATCCAAAGACCTTGAGGCCAGCCAACAACTGCAGAAGTTGTTGTATGACCAAAAGGCTGCAATGGTTGAATTCTAACCAGGGCAGGGGGCTGTGGCTCCCAGGGCACTTCAGGGCAGATGGAGTGACCGGCCCTTACCCAGTCCTAGAAAAGAACAGTCAGGTCACTTACTTAGTGGACATGGGCACTAGCAGGACACGCAAGAGGTTGTTCCATGTTAACCCTCTGAAGCTCTATAATGACAGGGCACACATAACCATGCTGATGATTACTGATGAGGGTCAGGAAGCAGAGACTAAACCTCTCCCTGACCTTCTCTCAACTGACCCTAAGGATGGAGTTGTCTATTCAGACACCCTCTCTGCCACAGCAGCTGACTCCAGGCAAGTCCTACAGCAGTATGCTGAGCTCTTCTCTTTGACCCCTGGTCAGACACACCTGTGTATCCATTATGTGGTTACCGGTCAAAAACAATATGTATAGACAGTCTGACAAAGTCAAAGAGAGCATCAAAGTGGAAGTCCACAAGAAGCTGGAGTTAGGGGTAATAGAGCACTCTGACAGTCCCTGGGTTAGCCCAGTGGTCTTGGTCCCCAAACCTCATACCAAAGATGGCAAGAGAGAAAGTAGGTTCTGTGTGGACTACAGAGGACTGAACTCTGTCACTAAGACAGATGCACACCCATACACAGAGCAGATGAATTGATTGACAAGTTAGGTGCAGCCAAATTTCTGAGTACCTTTGACTTAACTGCAGGGTACTGGCAATTAGGATGGCACCTGGAGCCAAAGAGAGACAGCATTCTCTACACCTGATGGGCATTATCAGTTTACTATTATGCCCTTTGGCTTAAAGAATTCTCCTGCTACCTTCCAAAGGTTGGTGAATCAAATTCTTGCTGGTTTGGAGTCCTTTAGTGCAGCATATCTAGATGATATTGCTGTCTTTAGCTCCAGCTGGAAGGATCACTTGTCCACCTGGGGAGGGTTTTTCAGGCCTTGCAAACGGCAGGCCTCCATATTAAAGCCTCTTGTCACATAGGATCTCATTACTCTAATGAGACTACTGGATTTCAAGTGGCAGAATCACCTGCGGTGTGGGACACTGAGTCTGACCCACTACAGGTGACACCTGTCGCCCTAAGCTGGCTTTTGCTCCAGCTAACTAGCAATGCCTCATCTCTACCCAAGGGCAGGGATGATTGGGCAGCCGAGTGCATGACATAACTGGTTTCTCAGGGAAGATGTGGTCACTCAGATCTTATCCGTTTCTCTCAGTTACATTAGTCTCATATTCACAATGACAAACAGAGGCAGTATATGTTTCAGTAATGCTTCTAATGAAGCAACTGTATCTTAGATAGCAAAGTATGGGCTGCAATAACCAGGACAATACAGCAGGACAATATTAAAATTGTGACAAGGAGAGTGAAGCATAGAAGTAACGCTACCATATTGTCACTACAATCAATAGACTAATTCCTAACTAGGCTATAATAGAGCACAGAGGGGTAAACACTAATTCTGCCCTTCAGGTTCCCCTGGGAAGACATCATCCCCAATACCTGAGCAAAGGCCTGAAGTCTGAAAAAGAAGCTGCAGCGAAGCATTTAGCAATCAGCATACAGTTGTGGTTCTCTGGCTGGAATCTCCCTCTAACGTGTAAGAAACAGGGAAGTGTTTTTATAATAAAACAGCTGATATTCTGAGAAAATGACCCTCTGTAAGGATGTGTGTTTTCTATGAATGTCAGAGACTAAACTTATACCATGTTCACCGGCAACCTATCTTACTGCAGCCTTGGAAGAAGCACAGATTGAGCAAGAATGTCTTGTTTGAGAATAGAGTGCTGGCCTAGACGAAAACAGTTAGATAGAAAGAAATAAATCAAGACCGTAAAAAAGTGGCTATTGTAACAATAATAAAGCAAAGCAGAAGAAAATATATCTAGGTTAAAGTAGACAGCGGCAGGCGTAGTATGTTAAAATAACGTGCATGGAGCTATAACTAAAATAGCTACATAACACTCTAAGTGCCAAATATGGCAGGGCACAGTTGCATACTTGGGTCACCTTGTAGGTGGAGGCCAAGTGCAACCTTTACAGCCCAAGATCATGCATGTGTGTGCGCCGTGCTGCATGGGTGGTAGTTGGTCTGTGTGAACATGTGGCTGGTTTGTGTGTATATATGTGTGAACGAGTGGGGACTTGTTGCAGGAGTGGTGGGTGTGGTAGAGTGCATGAGAACATGCCAGAGGTCCATGTGAACACTCTCTCCACGCTGTGTGGTGCGGTGTGGCAGCACTGCTGTGAGTGATGGCAAGTGTTGAGTGCGCCGGAGTGTAGTAGGGTGTGAATGACGACTAAAGAATGATTAAACTAGGGTTTTGGGAGGAAGCTGTGATAAACACAGTAGGAGATTTGTACAGCAACGATAAGGCTAAGGATTTTCCTGATTTGACCCAGTTTGATGATGTCCTGAGGGCGAAATTTCTAAAAAATGCCAAAATGTTAGTCAATTTTAAGTCCCTGGGATACACTCTTGAGTACACACTGATGATAATCACTGCACTAAAAGAGCTACTGATGCTAGGTGGGGGCAGGTGACTGATAACCATGCAATTATAAGATGCTGTTGGCTGGAACGGATTTGACTCCCATTAGGTACAGACCTGGGCACAGAGTTGGAAGATACAGGCTGGACCTATACCTTTGTATGCCCCTAAAGTATCAAGGAACACTAGGTGTAGGAATTGGCTCTGTATGTACTATTTCAAAGTAAGAAATAGCATGCACAGAGTCCAAGGGTTCCCCTTAGAGGTAAGATAGTGGCAAAAAGAGATAATTCTAATGCTCTATTTTGTGGTAGTGTGGTCCAGCAGTAGGCTTATCAGAGGGTAGTGGTAAGCATTTGTTGTGCACACACAGGCAATAAATGAGGAATCAAACTCATAAAGGAGGGGCAGAGTGGGAGAATCGGAGAAAAAGTAACTCCTGGTCCAGTGTGTATGTCTCCCAATAATATATCCAAACAATATATACACACAGTTCCAAAACGCTAGAAAAGAACTAAAAAAAAGAGAGGGTTGTGGTTTACTAGGCCAAGGTTTCCAAAAAAGGGGGGAAGCAATATGCTTAAAGCAAGCGCCCTCACTCACCTTCCGGTGACATGCTTCATCATAGGGCTATGCTCCTCGTCAGGCCGGCACTGCAATGCCTGACGGGCCCCACAAAGGGGCTCTTTGTCAGAGATCTTTTGACAAATGGTGTGAAGCAGGTCAAGTCGTGAAAGAAACGATTGGTATGGAAAAAGTTAAAAATGGCTAGGGGTAAAAATTTGTCTTTTATTCTGATATTTATACACCTGACATGATTAAAAACACTACATAGGGATATGGTAAAATAATGACTACATTCCCTAAACAAAAAATATAAACAATTTACTAGGATTCATAGTAAAGATGGTACAAAAGGAGAGTACACAGAGTCACTGTGTTACTCAATCAAAGGGTCAACATGTTTCTCGCTATATTGAGTCAAAAATGATCTCATGCGATTCTTCAGGACCTAAGTACGTACCTAATCCTTATGAAAAACAATTCTGTGAACTGATTAGTCCGAAACCCTCCAAGTATTACTGGTGGGCCCCATCGGGGAGGTGTCAGGCTCAGAGATCCATTATGAATTGGTATAGAACCACAAGTGTTGGTTCACCTATGAGCAGTGTCGGTCCCCGGAACGTATAAATGAGGAACACACACTCAGAGACAATTCCAGGCCAATAGGTTTTTGAATAGAAAAATATATTTTCTTAGTTTATTTTAAGAACCACAGGTTCAAGATTTACAAACAATACTTTAAATGAAAGGTACTTCACTTAGGAACTTTAGGAACTTTGAATTAGCAAAATAGCATATACAGTTTTCACACAAATGACATATAGCTATTTTAAAACTAGACACAGTGCAATTTTCAACAGTTCCTGGGAGAGGTAACTGTTTGTTAGTTTTGCAGGGAAGTAAACCACCTATGGGGTTCAAAGTTGGGTCCAAGGTAGCCCACCACCCAAGCCAATGGCTACTGTCCTTTAGGGTGGCTACACCCTCTTTGTGCCTCCTCCCTGCGGGGAGGGGGGCACATCCCTATTCCTATTGGGGGAATCCTCCATCTGCAAGAAGGAGGATTTCTAAAAGTCAGAGTCACCTCAGCTCAGGACACCTTAGGGGCTGTCCTGACTGGCCAGTGACTCCTCCTTCTTTTTCTCATTATCTCTCCTGGACTTGCCGCCAAAAGTGGGGGCTGTGTCCAGGGGGCGGGCATCTCCACTAGCTGGAGTGCCCTGGGGCATTGTAACACGAAGCCTGAGCCTTTGAGGCTCACTGCTAGGTGTTACAGTTCCTGCAGGGGGGAGGTGTGAAGCACCTCCACCCAGAGCAGGCTTTTGTTTCTGTCCTCAGAGAGCACAAAGGCCCTCACCACATGGGGTCAGAAACTCGTCTCTCAGCAGCAGGCTGGCACAGACCAGTCAGTCCTGCACTGAACAATTGGGTAAAATACAGGGGGCATCTCTAAGATGCCCTCTGTGTGCATTTTTTAATAAATCCAACACTGGCATCAGTGTGGGTTTATTATTCTGAGAAGTTTGATACCAAACTTCCCAGTATTCAGTATAGCCATTATGGAGCTGTGGAGTTCGTTTTTGACAGACTCCCAGACCATATACTCTTATGGCTACCCTGCACTTACAATGTCTAAGGTTTTGCTCAGACACTGTAGGGGCATAGTGCTCATGCACCTATGCCCTCACCGGTGGTATAGTGCACCCTGCCTTAGGGCTGTAAGGCCTGCTAGAGGGGTGACTTACCTATGCCATAGGCAGTGTGAGGTTGGCATGGCACCCTGAGGGGAGTGCCATGTCGACTTAGTCATTTTCTCCCCACCAGCACACACAAGCTGGCAAGCAGTGTGTCTGTGCTGAGTGAGGGGTCCCTAGGGTGGCATAACACATGCTGCATTCCTTAGAGACCTTCCCTGGCATCAGGGCCCTTGGTACCAGGGGTACCAGTTACAAGGGACTTACCTGGGTGCCAGGGTTGTGCCAATTGTGGAGACAATGGTACATTTTAGGTGAAGGAACACTGGTGCTGGGGCCTGGTTAGCAGGGTCCCAGCACACTTCTCAGTCAAGTCAGCATCAGTATCAGGCAAAGAGTGGGGGGTAACTGCAACAGGGAGCCATTTCCTTACACTAGGCTTAAATTATTTCAATGTATAGTCCTCCATAGGACACATCTGACCCCAAATATCCTCCAAAAAAATGTGTCCAGGATAAAGGGGAGACAATGCTGACCGTGTATATACTAGGAATTACGGAGAGCAATGTTTGATACACTGGAGATCAGTGGGCGGTCCAACCTGAATGGACCCAAGTGTGGCCTGTTGGGGTTAATGTCCAGGCCTAAGAAATCCAGAGTGACTAATACATTTATAGATTCAGTGTAACTGACAGTGAAGCGGTGCATGGTTATGAGATGGAAAGCTACCATGGACCCCGCAATTAATAAGTGGTGAGCTGAACTACAGAAATGGGCAGAACTTGAAACAGAGGCTTTATGTATTGTTTAAGAGACGATGTGGTGGACCCAGATCGAATGCTGTGCTTTAGTGTTGGTGGTGCCGGGTGCAGCAGTCTTTTTTGGTGCCCCCATCCCATGACAACCTCCTCAGAATCCTTTACTACCACCTGGCAAAAGTGACTCATCTCTCCGTAGCCCCTTTCACAAACATATCATTTGTGTTACTAATTCACATAAAATATAGTTATGTTCTTTACAGCAGGCATGTTAACCCTCTGTTACTTTATGGAGAGTCAAAACTAGCACTGGACAAAATGCCGATCTCTGGCTGTAGCAAGAAGATTAATCACAAGAGTTGCCTTGACACTTTAATTGCTTCCTGAAGGCTGGACGCAGAAGGAACTTTTCAGCAGGTGCTTTTAAATTGCAAGTTTTGTAAATTATTGCTAAATACAGCACCCCTACCATTCAGGTCAGCATAAGGTGCTGCTGCACCGGTCTAAAGTCGGCCATGGTGAATGCGCACGATGCCTCGTCCTCTCTGTGGAAATCCCCTTGGGAGACATTTTGGATAAGCCCTTCTCGACACCTCTCCAACCCCTGGCACCCCTACACCCCAATCTCCCACACATAATCTACGTACGTAGTATAAGGATAACAGAAATATACCACCGCACACTCAAAGCAAAATGATATCTGATGAAAAGCATGACTCATGGGGTGTGTTTTATTGTTCTGCTTAGTTCATGAAAGTAAGCGTATATCTTTTATTAGAGGTTATGTAATTTAAGGTAATCAGTACAGGTTTAATGAAACTCTGTGCTTTATGTCCACCGAAAGACCTGTAAAAGAACCAAACTAAAAAATAATAACTCCTTCTACCATTCAGTGTCTTTTAACCCCTTCTGTGCTGGGGACGTAATGGTTACGTCCACCGGCACAGTGCTCTTGTGCCGAGGACGTAACCATTACGTCCTAGGCACTGAGCTCGGAGGGAGCGCTACCTCTCCCATGGCAGGGATGGAAGGGGAAGCCGTTCCCCTTCCACCCCCACCCCCAATGACGTCAGCGCGCGATCGCGCTCCAACATCATTACAGGGTGCCGGTCGCACTGGAAGCCATTTGCTTCCAGTGCGCGATCGGAGAAACAGGTGAGTTTCTCCTCTGGCGGGTGGGGGGCTAACCTTTCCCCCGGTGTCTCTTTGAGCATTCCTGCTGCCCGATCGCATTGTGATCGGGGAGCAGGAATGGCCACTGGATGCCAGGGATTTTTTTTTTTGTTTCTTTTGAATGCTTTATTGTGTCTGTGAGCGGCCCCTTGGGCAAGGGTCGCTCCCATTTTGGGGGCATGTTTGCTGTGGCCATTTCTGCCCTTGGGGGCAGATCGGCCTATTATTTTTAGGCTGATCTGCCCCCAAGGGGGACGGAAACCATTAGAACACCAGGGATACTTGTTTATATGTTTATTTATGTGGGGGGGGCGCCCTCTTGGGCAAGGTGCACCCCCCCAAGGGGGGTATAGAACTGTTGGCCATTTCTGCAGATCGGCCTATTTTTTAGGCCCATCTGCCCCCAAGGAGGGCAGAAGCCACTTAGACACCAGGGGGGGGGGGAGAGGGAAAGAGAGAGAGGGAAAGAGAGAGAGAGAAAGAGAAAGAGAAAGAGAGAGAGAGAGAGAGAGAGAGGGAAAGAAAGAGAGAGAAAGAGAGAGAAAGAGAGAAAGAGTGTGTGTGTGTGTGTGTGTGTGTGTATTAGTGGACGGGGCGGCCCCTTGGACAAGGGTCGCTCCCCTTTGGGGGTACGTGTACTATGGCCATTTCTGCCCCCCAAGGGGGGCAGAAACCACTAGAACGCCAGGGATACTTGTTTATATGTTTATTTATGTGGGGGGGTGCCCTCTTGGGCAAGGTGCGCCCCCCCAAGGGGGGTATAGAACTGTTGGCCATTTCTGCAGATCGGCCTATTTTTTAGGCCCATCTGCCCCCAAGGAGGGCAGAAGCCACTTAGACACCGGGGGGGGGGGAGAGGGAAAGAGAGAGAGGGAAAGAGAGAGAGAGAGAGCGGGAAAGAGAGAGAGAGAGAGAGAGAGAGAGAGAGAGAGAGAGAAAGAAAGAAAGAGAGAAAGAGAGAGAAAGAGAGAAAGAGTGTGTGTGTGTGTGTGTGTATATTAGTGGACGGGCGGCCCCTTGGACAAGGGTCGCTTCCCTTTGGGGGTACGTGTACTATGGCCATTTCAGTCCCCCAAGGGGGGCAGAAACCACTAGAACACCAGGGATGTTTGTTTATATGTTTATTTATGTGGGGGGCATAGAACTGTTGCCCATTTCAGCCCCCGGACTATTGCTTTTAGGCCCATCTACCCCCAAGGGGGGGCAGAAGCCACTTAGGCACCAGGGATAGTGTGTGTGTGTGTTTAGTGGATGGGGATTGGCCCCTTGGGCAAGGGTCGCTCCCCTTTGGGGGGCATGTGTTTTATGGCCATTTCTGCCCCCCTTGGGGGTAGATCTGCCTATTATTTGTAGGCTGATCTGCCCCCAAGAGGGGCAGAAACCACTGGAACGCCAGGGTTGTTTTTTATTTGTTTATTTATGTGGGGGGTGCCCCCTTGGGCAAGGGGGGCACAGAACTGTTGGCCATTTCTGCCCCCCTTGGAGGCTGATTGTCCTATTTTATTTTAGGCCCATCTGCCCCCAAGGGGGGCAGAAGCCACTTAGCCACCAGGGATAGTGTATGTGTGTTTAGTGGATGGGGGGGCGGGTCCTTGGGCAAGGGTCGCTCCCCTTTGGGGGCATGTGGTTTATGGCCATTTCTGCTCCTTTTTGTTCTAGTTCAAAGCTTTTGCTTTCTTTGCTGTGACTCCTTGCGGTTTTGGCGGTGGTTGACCTGCGGTTTGCATAGTTGCATGTTTTAGGTAAGTAAAAACAATTTACTCCGAAGGAGTATTGTTGCCATGCATGAATGACATGTTTGTAGGTGGTGTACTAAATGCAGGATTGTGTGTGAAATTGTCCTTAGATTTGTGTTGTCTTATTTCTAATTTGCATTTCTTTCTTTCTTTTTAGTGGGATATCATTGGTGATTGCTGTGTCTGTGCAGAGTAGTTGCTGGTGAGTCAAGCTTTTTCAGGCAAGTGAGCGGTATAGCTTTTGAGTTTATAACTCTTACTGATAAAGCTACCTTTTATTACTTTTCTTACACAGTGCTGGTTGTTGGTGGTGCATTTGTCCAGTTACTTTTTGTAGGAAAGATCCTGGCTAGCCGCAGGATGACCGCTCAGCAGGTGGTTGGTATGCTTTTTGAGTCATTGTCTGATCATGATTATGAGACGGACTCTGCATCTGAGGCAGAGGAGGAAGTGAGAGATTCTGGCAGTGAAGTTTCTGTCGGAGAGGAATCTACTGATGAGGAAGCCACTCTCACTGCAGATGAAGGGCCTGTTTTAGAGGAGGACACTGATGTGCCATTAGTGCAGCAACCTGGGGCTGAAAGGTTTCCCATTAGAAGGCCTGAACTCTGGGTTGCCCCAAACATGGAGAAGCCAGAGTTGCCTGCCTTTACTGGTCTCCCGGGGTGTAGAGTCAATACAGAGAACCTTTTGCCTGTCAATTTCTTTGAGTTATTTGTGGATGATGTGTTTTTGGAAGAGATTATTGAGCAGACTAATTTGTATGCAGAGCAGTATTTGAGGGACAACGCTGCTAGACTTAGGCCACACTCTAGAGCTACCCAGTGGAGTTCCACACATTTGGAGGAGATGAAGAGGGTTTGACTCTTGATGGGGTTGATAAGGAAGCCGTCACTGGCTTCTTATTGGTCTACTAGTCCCTTGATGGCAACAGCTATATTTCCTGCAACAATGAGTCGTAATCTGTATTTGTTTCTTCTTAGGATGGTGCATTTTGTTGACAATGCATTAGCCTTGCCACGCGATCACCATGATTCTGACCATCTTTTTAAGATTAGGCCTGTCCTTGATCATTTTGTAGATCAGTTTTCAGAGTCTATGTTCCAGGCAAAGTAATAGCTGTGGACGAGTCTTTGGTCCTCTGCAAGGGTCGTTTGGTTTTTAGGCAGTACATTCCTAGCAAGAAGGCACGATGTCGAATTAAATTGTATATGCTGTCTAAAAGTAGTGGAGGATATGTGTATAGGTTCCGTGTCTACACTGGTAGGGATTCCAGGATTGACCCCCCTGGTTGTCCTTCCACTTTTGGAGTTACTGAGAAAATTGTGTGGGAACTTGGTAGACGAATGTTTAACAAAGGTCACCATTTGTATGTAGATAACTTCTACACTTGAGTGCAGTTGTTCAAGGAATTGTGTAGAGTGGACACTGTTGCTTGTGGCACAATTCATTGTAACTGGAAAGGCTATCCAAGGGAGCTTGTCTGTAAAAAACTTGAGGGGACAGTGCAGTGCCTTGCGGAACGATGAGCTGCTAGCTTTGAAATTTTCAGACAAGAGGGATGTCTACATGCTAAGTACCATCCATGATGAGAGTACTTCCCCCGTGACTGTTTGGGGCCAGGTTGCTGAAGTGCACAAACCTGTGTGCATTTTAGATTATAATAAGCTCATGGGAGGTGTAGATAGAGTTGATCAGAGGTTGGAAACTTATATTGCTATTCATAAGTCTTACGTTTGGTATAAGAAGTTAGCAATTCACCTCTTCCACTCGGCAACTTTTAATGCTTTTATTGTGTTTAAGAATAGGTCTCCAGAGTCAAAGATGACATTTGTGAAATGTCAGGAGTCAGTGATAGAGAGCCTTATTGTGGTGGAACAGGCAAGAGTTCCTAGAGAACCAGTGGTGGAGAATGTGGCTAGATTGAAAGATCACCACTTTGCTGAGCACATTCCTCCCACGCCCAAAAGACTTTCCAGCTAAGAAATGTAGAGTCTGTGCTCGAAAAGGTATCCGGAGGGAGACTCGAATGTACTGCCCAGATAGTCCTTCAAAGCCTGGGCTGTGTGTGGGTGGTTGTTTCAAGAATTACCACACCCAAAAGAATTACTGGGAACTACCATGAGTGTAAACTGCCCGTTTTATATTTTCATGTGTTCAGTTTCATGGTTGGCATTTCTGTCATGTACTTAGTTAGAGCTTTTGTGTTTGTAGTTTTGTAATTATTTCGAATTAGTTAGTGGTTTCTTTGTTTAAAAAAAAAAAAAAAGTGATGCCATTGTGTGTGGAATGGAGCTAAAGCATGCCACCAACTTGGTTGGTGGGTGAGGGGTCTTTTTAACATAACCTAAGTGTAGGAAGTTGGCTCTGTATATACTATTTCAAAGTAAGAAATAGTGTGCACAGAGTCCAAGGGTTCCCCTTGGAGGTAAGATAGTGGCAAAAGTAGATAATTCTAATGCTCTATTTTGTGGTAGTGTGGTCGAGCCTTATCAGAGGGTAGTGTTAAGCATTTGTTGTACACACACAGGCAATAAATGAGGAACACACACTCAAAGACTTACTCCAGGCCAATAGGTTTTTATATTGAAAAATATATTTTCTTAGTTTATTTTAAGAACCACAGGTTCAAGATTTACAGTTAATGCTTTAAAGGTGAGGTACTTCACTGAGATACTTTAGGAACTTTGAATGAAAACAATATTATGTACAGTCTTTGTAAAAATGGCAATACGCTATTTTCAAAGTGGACACAGTGCAAAAATCAACAGTTCCTGGGGGAGGTAAGTAAAGGTTAGTTTTGAAGGTAAGTAAAACACTTACGAGTCTCAAGTTTGGGGCATAGGCAGCCACCGTCGGAGATTCAAGGCAACCCCAAAGTTACCACACCAGCAGCTCAGGGCCGGTCAGGTGCAGAGGTCAAAGAGGTGCCCAAAACACATAGGCGCCTATGGGGAACAGGGGTGCTCCGGTTCCAGTCTGCCAGCAGGTAAGTACTTGCGTCCTCGGGGGCAGACCAGGGGGGTTTTGTAGAGCACCGGGGGGGACACGAGAAGGCACACAAAGTACACCCTCAGCGACACAGGGGCGGCCGGGTGCAGTGAGCAAAGCAGGTGTCGGGTTTTAGATTGAAAACAATGGAGGGACCCGGAGGTCACTCTAGCGTTGCAGGCAGGCACAGGGGGGTTCTCGGGACAGCCACCACCTGGGCTAAGCAGAGGGTCACCTCGGGGTCGCTCTTGCACTGAAGTTCGGTTCCTTCAGGTCCTGGGAGCTGTGGGTGCAGTGTTGGTTCCAGGCGTCGGGTCCCTTGTTACAGGCAGTCGCGGTCAGGGGGAGCCTCTGGATTCTCTCTGCATGCATCGCGGTGGGGACCCAGGGGGTCGGCTCTGGTTACTCACGGGCTCGCAGTTGCCAGGGAGTCCTCCCTGAGGTGTTGGTTTTCTGCAGGTCGAGCCGGGTGCATTTCCGGCGGGAAACGTGAAGTCTTTGGAAGTTGCTTCTTTGTTGCAAAGAAGTTGCAGGTTTTGAACAGGGCCGCTGTTCATGGGAGTTTCTTGGTCCTGTAGTCCAGGGCAGTCCTCTGAGGCTTCAGAGGTCACTGGTCCCTGTCGGATGCGTCGCTGGAGCAGGTTTTCGAAGTTGGAGACAGGCCGTTAGGGCTAGGGCCAAATCAGTTGTCATCTTCCTCCTTCTCTGCAAGCTTGTAGATCAGCAGTCCTCCTTCTTTCTTCAGGTTGCAGGAATATGATTTCCTGGGATCTGGGGAGTCCCTAAACACTGAATTTAGGGGTGTGTTTAGGTCTTGGAGGGCAGTAGTCAATGGCTACTGTCCTGGAGGGTGGCTACACCCTCTTTGTCCCTCCTCCCTGAGGGGAGGGGAGCACATCCCTATTCCTATTGGGGGAATCCTCCAAAACCAAGATGGAGGATTTCTAAAGGCAGGGGTCACCTCAGCTCAGGACACCTTAGGGGCTGTCCTGACTGGTGGGTGACTCCTCCTTGTTTTTCTCATTATCTCCCCTGGACTTGCCGCCAAAAGTGGGGGCTGTGTCCAGGGGGCGGGCATCTCCACTAGCTGGAGTGCCCTGGGGCATTGTAACACGAAGCTTGAGCCTTTGAGGCTCACTGCTAGGTGTTACAGTTCCTGCAGGGGGGAGGTGTTAAGCATCTCCACCCAGTGCAGGCTTTGTGTCTGGCCTCAGAGAGCACAAAGGCTCTCGCCCCAGGGGGTCAGAAAGTCGACTCTCAGCAGCAGGCTGGCACAGACCAGTCAGTCCTGCACTGAAGGATTGGGTAAAATACAGGGGGCATCTCTAAGGTGCCCTCTGTGTGCATTTTTTAATAAATCCAACACTGGCATCAGTGTGGTTTTATTATTCTGAGTAGTTTGATACCAAACTTCCCAGTATTCAGTGTAGTCATTATGGAGCTGTGGAGTTCGTTTTTGACAAATTCGCAGACCATATACTTAATATGGCCACAACTGTACTTACAATGCCTAAGAATAGACTTAAACACTGTAGAGGCATATTGCTCATGCAGCTATGCCCTCACCTGTGGTATAGTGCACCCTGCCTTAGGGCTGTAAGGCATGCTAGAGGGGTGACTTACCTATGCCACAGGCAGCATTTTGTGTGCATTGGAATCCTGAGGGGGATGCCATGTCGACTTTGCCTTTTCCTCCTCACCAACACACACAATCTGCAATGGCAATGTGCATGTGTTAGGTGAGGGGTCCCTTAGGGTGGCACAACATATGCTGCAGCCCTTAGGGACCTTCCCTGGTCACAGGGCCCTGGGTACCACTGGTACCTTTTACAAGGGACTTATCTGTGTGCCAGGGGTGTGCCAATTGTGGGAACAATGGTACATTTTAGGTGAAAGAACACTGGTGCTGGGGCCTGGTTAGCAGGGTCCCAGCACACTTCTCAGTCAAGTCAGCATCAGTATCAGACAAAACGTGGGGGGTAACTGCAACATGGAGCCATTTCCTTACACTAAGTGTGTTTCTTTTCACAATTTTAGAGTTTGGAACATCACTTAAGTATGTGCACACACCAAAATGATCTATTGCAAAACTACCTGTGTTTGGAGAGGGGGGACCTAAGTTTTGGGTCCCGGGTGCGGCCTTCATCTAGGGAAACCTACCAAACCCAGACATGTTTTTAAAAAAAGACACCTCAAGGAGTCCAAGGAGGTGTGGCTTGCCTGGATCCCCCAATATTTTCTTACCCAGACTCCTCAGCAAACCTCAAAATTTGTTTTAAAAAAATCATATTTTCCTCACTTTTCTTTGTAGGATCACCGCTGCAGCACAAATTTCCTACCACCCAGCGTTCCTCTCAGTCTTGCAAGTAAAATGATACCTCAATTTCGTGGGTCCCCAAAGCAGAGTCAGCCTAAAAGATGTATAAAAGAAAAATATGTGCTTACCAACTCGCTGTGCTATCCCTTCAATCTCTACAGGTTGTTGGCATTTTGCTGTTGCAGGAACCTGGGCCCCCCACACAAGTGAGGTATCCTTTTTATCGGAAGACTTGGGGGAATGCTGGGTGAAAGAAATTTGTGGCTCCTCTCAGATTCAAGAACTTTCTGTCATGGAAATGAGAGGAAAAAGTGTTTTTTTGGCCAAATGTTGAGGTTTGCATAGGATTCTGAGTCCCAGAACCTCGTCAGAGCACCACAAATCACCCCATCTTGGATTGACCTAGGTGTCTAGTTTTCAAAAATATGTAGGTTTGCTAGGTTTCCCCAGGTGCCGGCTGAGCTAGAGGCCAAAATCCACAGGTAGGCACCTTGTAAAAAACAGCTCTTTTTTCCTTGTGAAAATGTGATGTATCCACGTTGTGTTTTGGGGCATTTCCTGTCGCTGGCGCTAGGCCTACCCACACAAGTGAGGTACCATTTTATCGGGAGACTTGGAGAACCGCTGGGTGGAAGGAAATTTGTGGCTCCTCTCAGATTCCAGAACTGTCACCGAAATGAGAGGAAAAAGTGTTTTTTTGGCCACATTTTGAGGTTTGCAAAGGATTGTGGGTAACAGAACCTGGTCAAAGCCCCACAAGTCACCCCATCTTGGATTCCCCTAGGTGTCTAGTTTTCAGAAATGCACAGGTTTGCTAGGTTTCCCTAGGTGCCGGCTGAGCTAGAGGCCCAAATCCACAGCTAGGCACTTTGCCAAAAACAGCTCTGTTTTCTTTGTGATGTGTCCACGTTGTGTTTTGGAGCATTTCCTGTTGCGGGCGCTAGGCCTACCCCCACAAGTGAGGTACCATTTTTATTGGGAGACTTGGTAGACTGCTGGGTGAAAGGAAATTTGTGGCTCCTCTCTGATTCCAAAACTTTATGTCACCGAAATGTGACGAAAAAGTGTTTTTTTGGCCAAATTTTGAGGTTTGCAAAGGATTCTGGGTAACAGAACCTGGTCAAAGCTCCATCTTGGATTGCCCTAGGTGTCTAGTTTTCAAAACTGCGCAGGTTTGTTAGGTTTCCCTAGGTGCCGGCTGAGCTAGAGGCCAAAATCCACAGCTAGGCACTTTGCAAAGAACAGCTCTGTTTTCTTTGTAAAAATGTGGTGTGTCCACGTTATGTTTTGGGGCATTTCCTGTTGCGGGCGCTAGGCCTACCCACGCAAGTGAGGTACCATTTGTATCGGGAGACCTGGGGGAACACAGAATAGCAAAACAAGTGTTATTGCCCCTTGTCTTTCTCTACATTTATTCCTTCCAAATGTAAGACAGTGTGTAAAAAAGTCATCTATTTGAGAAATGCCCTGTAATTCACATGCTAGTATGGGCACCCCGAAATTCAGAGATGTGAAAATAACCACTGCTTCTCAACACCTCATCTTGTGGCAATTTTGGAAATTCAAAGGTTTTCTTGATACCTATTTTTCACTTTTTATATTTCAGCAAATTAATTGCTGTATAGCCGGTATAGAATGAAAACCCATTGCAAGGTGCAGCTCATTTATTGGCTCTGTGTGCCTAGGGTTCTTGATGAACTTACAAGCCCTATATATCCCTGCAACCAAAAGAGTCCAGCTGACGTAACGATATACTGCTTTCAAAAATCTGACATCGCAGGAAAAAGTTACAGAGTAAAATGTGGAAAAAAATGGCTGTTTTCTTTCACCTCAATTTCAATATTCTTTTATTTCAGCTGTTTTTTCTGTAACAAACACTTGTAGGATCTACACAAATGACCCCTTGCTGAATTCCGAATTTTGTCTACTTTTCAGAAATGTTTAGCTTTCTGGGATCCAGCATTGGTTTCTCACCCATTTCTGTCACTAACTGGAAGGAGGCTGAAAGCACAAAAAATAGTAAAAATGGGGTATGTCCCAGTAAAATGTCAAAATTGTGTTGAAAAATTGGGTTTTCTAATTCAAGTCTGCCTGTTCCTGAAAGCTGGGAAGATGGTGATTTTACCACCGCAAACCTTTTGTTGATGCCATTTTCAGGGAACAAAACACGAGCCTATTTCTGCGGCCCTTTTTTTGTTTGTTTGTTTTTTAACAAAAAACAAACTTTTTGTTGTATGTTGGCTAATTTCTTGGTCTCCTTCAGGGAAACCCACAAAGTGTGGGCACCTCTAGAATCCCTAGGATGAAAAGGACGCAAATTTGGCATGGGTAGCGTATGAGGAGAAATAGTTATGAGGGCCTAAGTGCGAACTGCCCCAAATAGCCAAAAAAAGGCTTAGCACAGGAGGGGAAAAGTCCTGGCAGCGAAGGGATTACACTTTCTCATGGCTACAACTTTTGTTTTAGAGCTGGGAGAACTTTTGTTTTACAGGCCTTGTTTGTAATATCATTGCAGTAGGCCTGCTAGCCCTAAAAATGCCCTCTGGGGGCTAAGTAGATGGTTACACTGCATTACTTTCTCCTATTTTCTCACAGGGTTATCCCTTCTAGGGGATAACGTACAAGTTACTTACCTACGGTAACGAAATATCTGGGAGAGACATATTCTAGTTGTAGATTCCTTACCTTCGAATTTTCCCCCAGGCGTCAGACTGGATCCGGAGATTTTTTCTTCGAGCAATACCCTTGCGCGTCTGAAGGTGGCGTTGGTCGACTCCGCAGGTGTCGTAGTCACCGTGATGACGTTGGGAGTAGTACATAGACGCCACCCTCGCGCAGTGACGTCAGTTTCTTTTAACGACTTTCCACACCAGAGCGCAGAGCCGCCAAGAACACTGATATTGGTGCGCCAGAGCTAAGGACCTGAAAGGGGGACTCCCTGTCCCTAAAAATCAGTTTGCAAGCGGGGAGGATGGGTGGGCGGTAAGGGATCTGCAACTAGAATATGTCTCTACCAGATATTTTGTTACTGAAGGTAAGTAACTTGTACATCTGATAGAGGCTTCTAGTTGCAGATTCCTTACCTTAGAATAGATACCCAAGCAATGCCATCCTCGGTGGTGGGCTGCGAACTAAGATCATTCTAGAAAGTCCTGCAGGACCGAACGACCAAAGTAGCCTTCCCGATGGACCTGTCCAGGCAGTAATGTTTAGCAAACGTGTGCAGGGATGCCCACGTAGCTGCCTGACAGATGTCCAGGACAGGAACTCTGCGTGATAACGCAGTGGATGCAGCAGCGGCCCTGGTAGAATGAGCCCGCAAGCCTTCTAGAGGTTGCTTTTTTGCCAAGGTGTAGCATATTTTGATGCAAAAAAGCACCCATCGAGAGATGGTACGTTTCTGCACCGCCTTCCCTTTCTTTGCACCCACATAGCCAACAAAGAGTTGATCGTCCACCCGGAAGTCTTTAGTACGATTGAGATAGAACGCCAACGCTCTTTTTGGGTCCAGATGGTGGAGTCTCTCCTCCTCATGGGAAGGATGTGGGGGTGCGTAGAAGGTAGGCAAAGTGATGGACTGGCCGACATGGAACGGTGTAACCACCTTAGGAAGAAAGGAAGCTCTAGTGCGTAACACCACTTTGTCGGGGTGTACGGACAAGTACGGAGGTTTTGAAGAAAGGGCCTGAAGCTCACTCACCCTGTGAGCAGAGGTGATGGTGATAAGAAAGACAGTTTTGAATGTGAGGAGCCGTAAGGGACAATTATGCATAGGCTCGAAGGGAGTACACATCAAGAAAGTAAGTACAAGATTAAGGTCCCACTGAGGCATGATGAAGGGAGGAGGAGGAAATAAGTGGGTGAGCCTCTTCAAGAATCTACTCACAAGAGGAGATTTAAAGAGTGAGGGCAGATCAGGAAGCCTAAGAAAGGCAGAAATGGCAGAAAGATACACCTTAAGGGTGCCCAATGCAGAGCCCTGCTAAGGAAAGAATGACTAGAAGAACCTCTGAAATAGGGGCAGATAGGGGGTCAACAGATTTGTTAGTGCACCATGCCACAAATGTACTCAAACGACAAGCGTATACAATTTTAGTCGAGGGACACCTGGCTGCCAAGATAACATTACAGACTTCAGGTGGAAGGGCAAATGCCGTCAACTGTTGCCGCTCAATCTCCACGCATGAAGGCAGAGGTTGGACAGGTTTGGGTGGAGGACCGTCCCCTGCTGCTGCGACAGAAGATCTGCCCAAAGAGGCAGTCTGAGTGGAGGCTCGATGGACATGCTCAGTAGCTCGGGATACCACACTCTTCGAGCCGAGTCCGGAGCAACCAAGATAACTTGGGCCCGGTCGTTCTTGATCTTCCTGAAAACTCTGGGCAGAAGAGGGATAGGCGGGAAGGCGTAAAGGAGGCCAGAGTTCCACTTGAGACAAAAAGCGTCTCCGAGCAAGAGCTGCCTTGGAAACTCCAACGCACAAAATAGCTGACATTGCGCGTTCTCTGCGGAGGCGAACAGATCTAACCAAGGCTCTCCCCACTTGAGAGAGAGACCTTGCGCCACCTCCGGATGGAGACGCCATTCGTGATCGACAATGCATCGGTGGCTGAGTTCGTCTTCTCTGGCGTTGAGAGAGCCCGCCAGATGCTGAACCATCAGGGTAATGCCTGCGTAGTGCCTCCTGACATAGGGTCCAGGAACCTACCCCGCCTTGTTTGTTGGAGTACCACATGACGGTAGTGTTGTCCGTGAACGCCTGCACCACTTTCCCTTTGAGAGAGGGAAGGAATGCCTTCAACGCAAGTCTTATCGCTCGGAGCTCCAGCAGGTTGATGTCGAGGCCCGATTCTGCCAGAGACCAGAGGCCTCTGATCTCCACCTCTCCCATGTGGCCGCCCCAACCCAGAAGCGACACATCTGTCACTATTGAGAGATCTGGTTGGGGAAGGGAGAGGGATCTGCCATTGACCCAATTGGGATTCGAAAGCCACCACTCCAGGTCTTTCGCAGTGCCCTCCGAGATCTGGACTATGTCGGAGAGATTTCCCTGATGCTGCGCCCACTGGAACTTCAAGTCCCACTGCAGAGCCCGCATATGCTACCTGGCATGTGCTACTAGCAGGATGCAGGAGGCCAAGAGGTCCAGCATCCTTAGAGTCTGTCTCACCGAAACCCAAGACCAAGGCTGAAAGATCGGAATCATAGCCTGAATGTCTTGGACTCGCTTTTGGGGAGGATAAGCCCAAAACCGCACTGTGTCCAGAACTGCCCCGATGAAAGGGATCGTCTGAGAGGGAGTCAGGTGGGACTTTGGGACATTGATAGTGAACCCCAGCTGGTGCAGAAGGTTCGCCGTAGTCTGGAGGTGTGAGACCGCTGTCTGGGGCGAAGGCGCCTTCAACAGCCAGTCGTCTAGGTAGGGGAAGACTGAGACCCCTAACCTGCGCAGATGAACTGCAACCACCACAATCACTTTCATGAACACCCGAGGGGCACTGGTAAGGCCTAAAGGGAGCACGGTAAACTGAAAGTGCTCGTGACCTACCACGAATTGTAGGTAACGTCTGTGGGCAGGCAGGATGGGGATGTGGAAATAAGCGTCCTGCAAGTCCAACGCTACCATCCAGTCTTCTGGGTCTAAGGCAGACAGAACCTGAGCCAGGGTGAGCATTTTGAACTTCTCCTTCTTAAGGAAGTAGTTCAGGTTCCAAAGATCTAGATTAGGGCGCAGGCCTTTGTCCTTCTTTGGTATCAGAAAGTTGAGGGAATAACAACCACAACCTACTTCTGGCACAGGGACCTTTTCTATAGCTCCCTTGGCCAAGAGAGCCGCGACTTCCTGGCGGAGAAGCACCAAATGATCCACCGAAAGATGATGGAAGGATAGTGGCATATGTGGTGGTGCGGATTCGAAAGGGAGGGAGTAGCCCTTCCAAATGATTTGCAAAACCCATCCGTCCGTGGTGATATGTTCCCTGTGGTGCAATGTGATGCTATTAATTGTGTTTGACCAATGACTTTGTGTTTCACCACTGCGCATATTAGTTGCTCAATGTTCACCAGTAGCACATTATGGGGGTCATTCTGACTCCCGCCGGCGGCGGTAACCGCACGCCTGGCGGGAGCCGCCGAATGACCGCACCGCGGTCAAATGACCGCGGCGGTCATTCTGAGTTTCCCGCTGGGCTGGCGGGCGACCGCCAGAAGGCCGCCCGCCAGCCCAGCGGGAAACCCCCTTCCACGAGGATGCCGGCTCCGAATGGAGCCGGCGGAGTGGAAGGGGTGCGACTGGTGCAGTTGCACCTGTCGCGATTTTCAGTGTCTGCCACGCAGACACTGAAAATCTAGGTAGGGCCCTGTTAGGGGGCCCCACAACACCCGTTCCCGCCAGCCTGGTTCTGGCGGTGAAAACCGCCAGAACCAGGCTGGCGGGAAGGGGGTCGGAATCCCCATGGCGGCGCTGCTTGCAGTGCCGCCGTGGAGGATTCCCTGGGTCAGCGGGAAACCGGCGGGACACCGCCGGTTTCCCGTTTCTGACCGCGGCTGTATCGCTGCGGTCAGAATGCCCATGGAAGCACCGCCAGCCCGTTGGCGGTGCTTACGCGGTCGTTGGCCCTGGCGGTCCATGACCGCCAGGGTCAGAATGATCCCCTATATGTTTTGTTCAGTTTAGCTGCCTATTGGCTTTAACATGGAGTTAGCCATTACATTCTGTATTCAGTTTAGCTGCCTATTGGCTTTGACATGGCATTAGCCATTACATTCTGTATTCAGTTTAGTTGCCTATTGGCTTTGACATGGCATTAGACATTCAGTTTAGCTGCCTATTGGCTTTGACATGGCATTAGCCATTACATTCTGTATTCAGCTTAGCTGCCTATTGGCTTTGACATGACATTAGACATGACATTTGATATTTAGGTTAGCTGGCTATTGGCTTTAACATGGGGTTAGACATTGCAGTTGAGACATTGCAGATGAGCTGTGTTTTTCCAGGCTGTGTTTTTCGACAAGATGGACCAAGCTGTTTTCTTCACGCCAGACCTTAGCTGATAAGAGCACATAGATTTTGTGTTTACCTTGCAATCCAGTCTGAGAGTGGGAGAGCTCGGGAGAATTGGCCACTCTCCAGGGTCCTTCGTTCTCACACTGAGTTTGCTTTTAAGGATGACTCTGGGCTACAGAGAGGTAGATTGAATCTGCTTTGACTTCAGACAGGAGCTAGACGTCGGTTGCCTGTGTCCCGTTTGGGTAGAAAATCTCTTTCTCGCAGTTGACCGGAGTCATCAACTTGCAGACCCCAGAAAGATGAAGCTGAATATAGGCCCTACCGCCTTGCCCATACGGTAATGAATTTTGACTTTTATGCTTTGCTTTGAAGTTATGCTATAATATAATCACCTATATTTGCTGTGTACATTGCAACTGAGAAGTACTTTGATATATTTTGCTTTCATTGCTGCAACTACTTTTGAATGTGTGCTTCCAATCTATAATTTTGTCTCTCAGGAACCTCGTGGTGGGGAATTAATAACAATAAATGTCTTCTTTAAACTCAGAAGTGCATTCCAGAGAGGTTCTGTAAGCTCGGTTATGAGATAAGAGGGAAAGCAGAACATTTTGTCGTTAGTCGTCAGTCTGCGAGTCAAATTGGAGTTTCAAAGTGCACAATTTAAAAGTGTAATTGTTTTTTGTTGTTTAGAGAATTACAGAAGCACGGCAGACCATGTTTGAAAATGCATGTGAAGTTAAACTGCCTTATGGTGCTGTGAGAAACATGTTTTCTTGCTGTGATAAAGCATATTTAGAAAATGTGCCTTTTGAAAGAAATGATGTTCCTGTTGTTTTTGACAGAAGGGTTTGGATACTTTTATCTGCTTACAGAAAAATGCAGGAGAGATGTAGGCAGTTAGAACATGAAAATAAGAATTTACGTGAGCAAATTAGCCAGAACACATTAATGCAAGATAATGCTGAAATTTATAAAACTGCTGTTTTAGAAGAATCTGGCTTTTCCCATTCCAGTAATGAGCGGGTTAAGACAGCTGTGAGCAAGTCTGAACCTCCGTGTGAGCAGAGCATAGATCAAAACACCCCGCATTCCTTAACTGATAACACTGAGAACAGAGCTCGGAATGTTATTTACAGACCGCTTCTGCAAAGAAAAATTAATTACATGGCAGAAGTACCGTTGCAAAATGTGCAGTTACTGGCACAAGTAAAACAAAAGATTTTAGAGTTTCTTACTGTTTGCACTACACCGAGTTTCATTAGCTTGTTTGATTTTTGGAAACAGCATAGCCCTCATCTGAGTGAAATCTTAACAGTTTGATATAAAGTATCTAGGAAAAAATATAAGCAGCTGCGCACTTTTAATTTGGCAAATGAAATAATTCAGACTTTAGGTTTCTGTGCAGTGCAAGAGGGAAACACTGATTTACATGTAAATCAGGAACAGGGGAAGACAAGAGTGCCCCTGGAACTTTGGAGTATGGAACTTGGAATATCAAGCATGCAGTGGGTGATGAATTCACCTAAATCTCACAGTTCAGGACTGGCACAGAAAGCTAGTATCATACACTGGATCTGGTACATGCAAGACAGGGCTAGAGTCACTGCAGCCTTACAAGAACAGGTGTCACAAGCCCCTTTTCAGGATGTGGAGAGGGTGTAGAGAGTACCACAGGTAAAAGAGTCACCAGTGAAATTGAGTGCACCATTTGAATTCGTGTCCCCTGAGGATAAAGAGCATGTTTGTTTGACTAATGATTCATTGACTGAAAAGTGGTTTTCTAGCACAGGAAAAGGAACAGCATTGTACAATGTGTGTCAGACTTTAAAGCAAGAGCTGCTTGAGATGTGTCATTTTTACACTGATTCTTGGTTCACTGCAAATGGTTTAGCCGTTTGGTTTTCCACATGGCTTGTACATAACTGGTTCAATTCCCTTGCAGATGTTAAAGAGAAAAATTCAGAGCCTGAAGTGTCCACCCAGGATTCTGACTTAGTGGGGATGGCTAGGTGGGTGCACCAGAAATGTGGACATCTGGGAGAAAAAGCCACTTACAGGTGGGCAGAGATGAGTGAGATGCACATTCCCCTAGATTTGATAAAAAACTGTGCAGCACACACAAGAGCAATTTGTCCCACAAGCAGTCACAGAGCAGTTGGAGAGAGGAAAGCCACCAGGACAGATATGGCAAATTGATCAGGTTTTAGGGGGAGTGATTGCTGCAGATTACAAAGGAGAAATCAAAATGATGCTGATACCTAGAAAACAATCTGATTCATTCATACAAATTGGAGACAGAATGGCCCCACTTGTCAAAAGTGCAGTGAATGGAGGTTTGGTAAAGAAAGAGTCTGCCCCAGCCCTTCTGACAGTGCAAGGAAAGGGAAGCTGTGGTGCAGCAGATAAAAACCTCAGTGCTGAGGTGTGTGTTGAATCCCCAGATGACCTTCCAGAACCTGCAGAAATCATAACAAAGGCCCTAAAAACGCCCTGCTGATTCTAAAACAAGGAAAGGAAGAGGAAGGGCACATTTCAGATGACACGTTATTTGCGAGAAAAGTCATACTTTTTTGTTTTGCAGATCCTACCACGTTTCGCCACTGACCATGAGTGTGCTGTGTGGTCTCCCTTTGGGTGTGTGCATGTGGGGTCGGGGAAGGGACCGAACCCCCAACCTGAACCTGATTGATTAAAGTACAGACCCCATGGATCCATTTTGCGCAAATGGCGCCTTCAGTTCAAGTTCAACTTGTTTGATTACGGTCTTCCACTGGAACTAAGCAACCTTAACAGTTAACTGTCTGTGTTTTTTCGTGTGGAACTCTGACTTTCACTTACATTCCTGCAAACCTTTCAGGTGGACCGTGCACCTTTACATGAGTAGAACTCATGCTACATCAAATTGCTATTTTAGAGACACTGTTGAATCAGAGTATATAAGTTTCAGTCTTTTCTGTGTAGATGTATCTGATGTGAAAGGTTATGAGATCAATATGTTAATCCACTTCCATTGCTTTACAGTGATTGCTTTGATCATTCAAATCTGATTTGCTGATAATGTTTTTTTTGTGTTGATGTTTTTGTTTTTTGTTTTTGTTTGAAATAAGAGGTATGAAACAAAAATTCATTGGTCATAGGGTGGAATGTGATGCTATTAATTGTGTTTGACCAATGACTTTGTGTTTCACCACTGCGCATATTAGTTGCTCAATGTTCACCAGTAGCACATTATATGTTTTGTTCAGTTTAGCTGCCTATTGGCTTTAACATGGAGTTAGCCATTACATTCTGTATTCAGTTTAGCTGCCTATTGGCTTTGACATGGCATTAGCCATTACATTCTTATTCAGTTTAGTTGCCTATTGGATTTGACATGGCATTAGACATTCAGCTTAGCTGCCTATTGGCTTTGACATGACATTAGACATGACATTTGATATTTAGGTTAGCTGCCTATTGGCTTTAACGTGGGGTTAGACATTGCAGTTGAGACATTGCAGATGAGCTGTGTTTTTCCGAGCTGTGTTTTTTCCACAAGATGGACCAAGCTGTTTTCACACCAGAACTTAGCTGGTAAGAGCACGTAGATTTTGTGTTTACCTCGAGTCTGAGAGTGGGGGAGCTCGGGAGAATTGGCCACTCTCCAGGGTCCTTCGTTCTCACACTGAGTTTGCTTTTAAGGATGACTCTGGGCTACAGAGAGGTAGATTGAATGTGCTTTGACTTCAGACAGGAGCTAGACGTCAGTTGCCTGTGTCCTGTTTGGGTAGAAAATCTCTTTCTCGCAGTTGACCGGAGTCATCAACTTGCAGACCCCAGAAAGATGAAGCTGAATATAGGCCCTACCGCCTTGCCCATACGGTGACGAATTTTGACTTTTATGCTTTGAAGTTATGCTATAATATAATCACCTATATTTGCTGTGTACATTGCAACTGAGAAGTACTTTGATATATTTGGCTTTCATTGCTGCAACTACTTTTGAACGTGTGCTTCCAATCTACTAATTTCGTCTCTCAGGAACCTCGTGGTGGGGAATTAATAACAATAAATCAATCAATCAATCACTGCATTTGTAAAGCGCGCTACATACCCGCGAGGGTCTCAAGGCGCTGGGGAGGGGGGGTGCTACTGGTCGAAGAGCCAGGTCTTGAGGAGTCTTCTGAAGGCCAGCAGGTCCTGGGTCTGTCGTAGGATGGTGGGGAGAGTGTTCCAGGTCTTGGCAGCGAGGTAGGAGAAGGATCTGCCGCCGGCTGTGGTTTTTCGGATGCGGGGGACTGTGGCAAGGGCGAGGTTGGCTGAGCGGAGGCTTCGGGTGGGGGTGTGGAAGCTGAGTCGGTTGTTGAGGTAGGTGGGTCCGGTGTTGTGCAGTGCTTTATGTGTGTGGATCAGGAGCTTCAAGGTGATCCTTTTGTTGACGGGGAGCCAGTGCAGGCCTCTCAGGTGGAGTGTGATGTTGCTGCGGCGGGGGACATTGAGAATGAGTCGGGCCGAGATGTTCTGGATGCGTTGGAGTCGTCTCAGGAGCTTGTTTGTAGTTCCTGAGTAGAGGGCGTTCCCGTAGTCAAGTCTGTTGGTGATGAGGGCCTGGGTAACGGTTTTTCTCGTGTCGAGGGGGATCCATTTGAAGATCCTGCGGAGCATACGGAGGGTGTTGAAGCAGGACGCGGAGACGGCGTTGACTTGCCTGGTCATGGAGAGAGTGGAGTCGAGGATGACCCCCAGGTTGCGTGCGTGGTCCGTGGGTTCCGGGGCTGTGCCTAGTGACGTGGGCCACCAAGAGTCGTCCCAGGCTGATGGGGTGGGTCCGAAAATGAGGACCTCCGTCTTGTTTGAGTTCAGCTTCAGTCTGCTGTCCTTCATCCAGTCGGCTACAGCCTTCATTCCTCGGTGGAGGTTAGCTTTGGCGGTGTGGGGATCTTCGGTGAGGGATATGATCAGCTGGGTGTCGTCGGCGTAGGGGATGATGTTGAGGTTGTGTTGTCGTGCGACGTGGGCGAGGGGGGCCATGTAGATATTGAACAGTGTCGGGCTGAGGGAGGATCCCTTTGGGACGCCGCAGATGATCTCGGTGGTTTTGGAGTGGAAGGGTGGGATGTGGACGCTCTGGGTTCTGCCGGAGAGGAAGGATGTGGTCCAGGCCAGGGCCTTCTCTTGGATACCGGCGTCATGGAGGCGTGCTGATAGGGTGCGGTGGCAGACCGTGTCAAAGGCTGCTGATAGGTCCAGGAGGATGAGGGCAGCTGTTTCTCCTTTGTCCATCAGGGTCCGGATGTCGTCAGTGGCGGCGATGAGGGCGGTCTCGGTGCTGTGGTTACTGCGAAAACCGGATTGGGAAGGGTCCAGGATGTTGTTGACTTCGAGGTAGCTGGTCAGCTGTTTGTTGACAATCTTCTCTGTCACTTTTGCCAGGAAAGGGAGCAGGGAGATGGGCCGGAAGTTCTTGAGGTCCTTGGGGTCCGCCTTGGGCTTCTTCAGAAGGGCGTTGATCTCGGCGTGCTTCCAGCTTTCTGGGAAGGTTGCTGTCTTGAAGGAACAGTTGATTGTTTTCCGGAGGTGGGGCGCGATGGCTGCGCTGGCTTTGTTGAAGACGTGGTGAGGGCAGGGGTCCGATGGGGATCCGGAGTGGATGGAGTTCATGGTTTTGATGGTGTCTTCGTCGCTGACGCTGGACCAGACGGTCAGGCGACTGGTGCGAGTGGTAGTCGCAGGGGTGGTGGACTCGGTGGTGGGTGCGGGGGCGTCGGGTTGAAGCTGTCGTGGATGACGGTGATCTTGCGGTGGGAGAAGGTGGCCAGGGAGTCGCACAGGTCTTGAGATGGCGGGATGTCGTTGGTGATGGAGCTGGGGTTGGAGAGTTCTTTCACGATGCTGAAGAGCTCTTTGGTGTTGTGTGCGTTGTTGTCTAGGCGGTCCTTGAAGACGGTCTTCTTGGCGGTCCTGATGAGTTGGTGATGTCTGCGGGTGGCGCTCTTGAGGGCTGTGTGGTTGTCTGGTGTTCGGTCGTGGAGCCATTTCTTCTCCAGCTTCCGACATGTGTGCTTGGAGATCCGGAGGTCCTCTGTGAACCAGGCGGCTTTCTTGTTGGTGTGGTTGGTTGTAGAGGTCTTGAGAGGGGTGAGGGTGTTGGCGCAGTTGTTGATCCACTGTGTGAGGTTGGTTGCGGCAGTGTCTGGGTTGGTGGGTGGTCTCAGGGCAAGGGCGGTAGTCAGTTGGTCCTCGGTGACCTTGCCCCAGCAGCGGCGTGGTAGCTGTTGGGTGCGGTGGTGTGTGGTGGGTTTTCTGAAGGTGAAGTGGACGCATCTGTGGTCGGTCCAGTGTGGTTCGGTGGTGTGGTTGAAGGAGACGTGGGGGCTTGCGGAGAAGATGGGGTCGAGCGTGTGTCTAGCGGCGTGAGTGGGTGTCGTTACGAGCTGTTTGAGTCCGAGGTTGGCGAGGTTGTCGATCAGGGCGGTGGAGTTGGCGTCGTTGTTGTTCTCGAGGTGGAAGTTCAGGTCCCCGAGGAGGATGTAGTCCGTGGAAGCGAGGGCGTGGGTGCTGATGAGGTCGGCGATGGTGTCACTGAACTGTGGGCGGGGTCCAGGAGGTCTGTAGATGAGAGTTCCTCTGAGGGTGGTATTGGGGTAGGTGTGGATCTGGAAGTGCTTGTGCTCGGCGGTGGTGAGGGTGTCATCGGTGATCGTTGAGATTTTGATGGAGTCTTTGTGGATGATGGCGATTCCTCCTCCCACTCCGTTGGTGCGGTCTCTGCAGGAGATCTTGTAGCCCTGTGGGATGGCTATGGCGATGTCTGATGCTGAGGTGGCGTTCAGCCAGGTCTCCGTCAGGAAGGCGACGTCGGGGCGGTGGAGTCTAGGAGGTCCCAAAGTTCGATGGCGTGCTTGCGAGCGGAGCGGGTGTTGAGGAGGATGCAGCGGAGGTGGTTGGGTTCTCTGGCTGGTGGTGTGGAGGGTTGGATGCTGGTGAATCTGCAGTTCCGGCAGGTGAAAGGCCCCTGGGTGCGTTTCGGGGTGGCCCGGTAGCAGGGGTGGTCTCGTCTGGTGTTGAGTGCGTGGAGGGTGCTTGCGTCGTAGTGCAGGCTGGCGTTGCGGGGGTGCGGGTTCCAGGGGTTCTGGTGCTGGGTGCGGTCCAGGCGCGGACGGGCGCAGACGGGCTTGCCTTAGGCGCGCCTTCGGCGCGGCCACTTCGCGGCCTCCATATGAGGGCAGAGGGAGATAGGAGCAGCTGGGAGGTGGGAGCAGGGCGGCCAATGGGAGTGGCGAGGGAAAAACCCGGGGAAAAACCCAGGGAAAAAACAGCGGGAAAAGACGGCGGGAGAGGGACAACAGAGCACAGGGGCACAGAAAGCAAAACACAGGGGCACAGAATGAAAAAACGAAGTGGCACAGAAGCCAAGTGCAGGGGTACAGAAAAAAGGGAGCGAGTAGTCAGGCGGCAAAAGCGGCAACGGAGGTTCAACCCACAGGGGGCTGCGTGGCAGATGGGGGGAGCGACCTGCCTGGTGACAGGGTCAAAGGTCGCTTTAAACTCAGAAGTGCATTCCAGAGAGGTTCTGTAAGCTCGGTTATGAGATAAGAGGGAAAGAAGAACTGGCAGGTGATGGCGGATTCTTCCACCTACTGGGTGGGAATGAGGGGACGGACTAGGAAGGTTTGGAGGCTGCTGCAGGGGTGGACTGGACAGACCTTTGGTTCCCTGACCCACGACCACGTGGGAGTCCGTGCCCCCGGCCACGCATAGGCTGTCCAGCGTGAATGGCCCAGTGGCTGGGTTGGACAGGGTGCCCCTTCCGTGGCCACGAAAGGGACAAAAAGCGGACTGTGGGGGGCGTGAGGCGGCAGAAAGGCCAAGGGACTGAGCCGTAGCCCTGGACTCCTTGAACCTCTCCAAGGCTGAGTCCGCTTTGTCTCCGAAGAGACGGGTGCCATCAAAGGGCATGTCCATGAGAGACTGTTGGACATTCCCCAAAAAAACAGAAGTACGTAACCTGTTATGGTGCCACAAGGCCACTGTTGTAGCAACCGATCTGTCCAGAGAGTCGGTCGTATCCAGCCCACAATGGATGGTGAACTTTGCCGCCTCTCTCCAGCCTTTGACTGCTTGGGAGACGATAGCACCGGCTTCCTCCGGTATCTGCAGCAGGACTTGCCCAACCGTATCCCACAGGGAGTGGGAATAACGGCCCAAAAGGCATGCAGTGTTCACGGACCGCAGCGCGAGGCTGGAGGAAGAAAACAACTTCTTACCAAACTGTTCCAGCCTTTTGGATTCCCTATTCGAGGGTGCGGAAGGGAACGCGCCAGAAGAAAAGGACGCCTGGATAACAAGACGTAGGATGTTGGGACAGGAACTTCGGGTTGTTTGGCGCAGGCCGATGGCGGCGAGCGACCATCCTGTTCACAGGAGCCCCTGTGTTGGGTTTGGACCACGTACCCAAAAGGACGTCAGTGAGGGCTTCATTAAATGGAAGAAGGGGTTCAGAAGTAGAAGCCCCAGGCTGAAGCACCTCCGTCAGGAGGTTAGACCTGACTTCGACAGTAGGTTGCTCAAGGCCAAGGACCTCAGCCATTCTACTAACCACCATACCATAGGTAGCTCCCTCCGCCGTAGCCACGGTAGGAGGCAACAGCATGCCAGAGTCAGGAGAAGTATCAAGACCACTGGCTTCGCCCAAGTCCTGTGCCCAATCCATAGTAGGGTCTTCCTGGTATTCATAAGGGTCCAGGGACCCCTCCAATTCCTCCCCGTATTCGTACCCATAGGAAGGTAGGTCAGAATCCGACCTCGGGCGAATAGGGCCCACCGAAGCCGATGGCGGCGTCGGCTGACACCGCTCCGACTCCGAGTCATCGGGGATGAGAATGGGGTCGACGTCGATAGTGGGCACTACCGACGTTGAAAGTGTCGCTAAACGACCCAGCGCCGGGGAAGGTCTTGACTGTGTGATCGGCATCGGGGCGGATTCGCACACGGTTCCGGAGGCGACCTCGGTGGCCGGAGCTGCCGGCGTGGAACCCAAAGGCCCCTTGGCCAAGCCCCTTAGGCCTGAAGGCGCTGTATCGGGGTCGGCACGCCCAAAGATGAGGCGCATGGCCTCGTAAAACTCTTTGGGTTGGGCAGGGGTCGCTCCGGGATACTCGGGGAAGTGCGGAGCCGACCCAGACGTAGGCTCCGAGGACAGAGGCCTACTTCGTTGACGCTCGTCCCGCGTCGCGTCGTCCGAGCGACGGTGTGAAGTCGGAGAGTGATGGGACTTCTTTGACTTCTTTTTCTTACTGTGACCCGACGATTTCGATGAAGACGAGTGGTGGTGGCTCCGCAACCGATCTCGAGACCTTCCTCTCGAGCGAGATCGGGACTTACGCGGAGCCGAGTGCCGGGCTGCCATCAGCTTTAGGGACCGCTCCCTCATAGCCTTCGGATGCATCGCCCGGCACTCGGAGCACGACTTCAGGTCGTGGTCGCGCTCAAGGCACCACAGACAGACATGATGAGGGTCCGTCACCGACATCATGTGGTGACAGTCCTTGCACGGCTTGAACCCGGTCTTCGGGGACATCCTCGACGCACCAAGTTCGCACCAAAACATTTCGACAAAACAGTTGAATTAGGCCAATAAATAGCCGAGGGTAGCTCTATCTCGGATCAGCGCGTGGTGCGGAAAGAAAAGAACTGAAGTCACTGCGCGAGGGCGGGGTCTATGTACTACTCCTGACGTCATCACGGCGACCACAACGCCTCAGGTTCAAAGCACGTAGAGTCCTCAGGCACGACAAAGCTGATGGTTCACTTTGAAAGGGGTCCATCAGGTTTTCATATGTCACACAAGTCATAAGTAATCATGTCCCCTTCTATAAGTGACCAGAGTCTTCTGGACCATTGCATTATATTTGGTGCCCGGAATTTATTTCCAGTTAGAATGTAGTGTCTGTTTTGCTCCTAGAAGTATGCGAGACAACCAGCCATGTTCGCAGCTCAAGGCCATCGAATTGTTTTGACTGCAGGCCCAAAATAGTCAACCAAAGATAGATCAGCCCATCACCTTCTGGATGGGGCAGAGAACCTCTTTACAGGACATTCTTATTGTTGGGCATGACCATCAAGTAGGAAGCAGTGTCCTCTTTGTTCCACACCGTCTCCAATAAACGTCAGCACAATTTGGAAACATGGTCTTATATTTGCTTCGTATCCTATACCAGTTGATTATAATTTTATAGCAGGTTTTCCTACCTTATCCACTGCAGGTAGTCTTCAGTATGTCAGCCCATAAGCCTTTCCATTCTTCCTGGTTAATCTCTTTTCACACTGCTTTAGCCCAGTGATACACTTAAGGCCATTTCTAGGGCTGTCATGAGTTTATCAGAAATAGCAGACACAAGGGCTCTTGTAGACTCCTACAGTGTAAAGAGCTTTTTAAATAATAAGGGCCCTAATTCCTGCCTCCTTATTATGTGTACTCTTTGCCCAGTGCCTTAGTTGAAACTATCTATGTCTTCTTGCTTACCCAACCCCATGTTCCTGTTTGCATTGCTGAAATGATTTAATCCTCTCCTTTCAGAATAAATCATGTAGCCTTATACATGCTGGAAATTGTTTCTGATCTAGCACTGGACTTAAATCAGGGTTACCATGTAGAGTGGCAAAGGGTAATGGGAATGTTGTTAACTCTCTCCAATTTAGTTTAAGTGTCCCGTACTTTTCCAGAGTCAGCCTAAGAGCATCTGAGACATATGACACTCCTGGACATGCTTGTTTAGCCAGTCATAGCATCTCCCACAGAGGAACACATAGTAGGCTCACTATTTCCCTCTTTTGCTGAGGGACAGTTCCAGTAGGCCCAATACTTCTGTTTCATGAGGGATAATTCAAACGCAACCATTAAATGGGCAGCCATTTAGTAGTTTTCAATGTCAGGAAGCCCCCCCTGATTACATGATATCTTTGGCTTTCCATTTTGTCATATGGATATATCACATGTGTTGGAAAATGGATTTTTGGTAAGGGCAGGTAAGTACCTACACTTGGCAATAGGCCACTAACCTCCACTTAGGTCCAGTTAGGTCTCAATAAATGAAACCCAGCTCAACCCTTGGTAGCTTGGCAACGAGCGACAAGGCTTAACTTAGGAGACAAGTGTGTAAAGCATTTAAAAATCACAAACAGAAAATAAGTAAAACATAAAACGCAATAAAAATCCAACACCAATTTATAAAAATGGATTACATTACTATCTCTAAAATGACACCAACATAATTAAAATCGGATATGAGGAACTGGAGATCTGATTTTTTAAAGAATTAATGTTTTCTAGTGCATAGAAGCAACTAGCGCTCAAAGGGTTAAAAAAGGTCATACTGGAAAGGCACAAAGTCCAGAGTTCAGGCCACCCACCAGATAACAGTGTTATTCTTACTTTCAGAAGTGTTTCTTGATTCAGGAAAGTGGTCCACAGCACCAGCCAAGGGTTCAGAGGCTCTGGTTTGCCTCTTGGAGTCGGGGACTACAACTCCCACAATGCACCTTTTCAACTTATGGAGTTGCTCCAAATGTCTCCAAACTTCTGGATCTTCTTCCAGTGGTCCTTTTATGGGTCCTTGAAGTGTCCACATCTTAATCCAAGGTTCCAGAAGCTCTGAGTTGCTCCTTGGGAGTTGGGACTACAATTCCCAGAATGCACCTAGTCAGAATCCTCAAATGGCCACTGGACGCTGGTCAGCTGTGCTCTGCTTGAAGGACTTGATGCAGGGGACTCTGGGCAGCTCCTTTGTACCTGTAGCTAACAGGGAGTCCCATCTTGAAGCAGTAGAAGACGGGCAAAGTCCTTTTAGTGGTGAAGCCCAAGTATGCAACTGGTGCAGTCCTTCAGAGTGCAGTCAGTGTACATGTGCAGGTCAGGGGTCCAGCAGGGCAGTCCTCCTTCTTCTTTGTCTGGTTCTTTGTAAGGATCTGGTAGGGATCTGAGGTGTGGGTGCAGCTCTGCCATATTCATCCTTGCTCCTGGGTGAAAAGCATGGGGGCCCTTGTTCGCAAATCAGATGCAGGGTCCATTCCCCTGTGATGATCACTTACTGGGAAGTGTGGCAAAAATCTATCCCAGGGAGCAACATTCTTCAAAAATCCATCATGGCTGAAACTGATTGTTGGAAGTTACTTCTGGCTGAGCTCACCCTCTGGCGTGGCTACAAATCTTAAACACATCCCTCTCCTGCCCTCTCCTAATCTAATCAAGAGGGCATCTAATTGTCTGGGGTTGCAGGGTGTTAGGGAAATGGTGGGTTGCTACTCCAAATGTCTTTCCCTGCCTTTGAAGACCAGTTTGGCAACCCTCCCCCTTCCTGTTTCCCCATCTGCTGAGGCAGTTCTCCTTCCAAGGCGCATTCCTTTGTGTTCAGCCCAGGCCACTTAATACCTCATCAAGGCAGCCTTACCAGGCCGCCAGAGGCTGGCCAATCAGAGAAGGGCAGTACAGAGCTGAAGTAGGCAACTTTTTAGGTAGAGTTTAAAACTGTTTACCTGAACTAGTTATATTAAATCCAACAATTGTAAGTTGTGGATTTATTACAGCAATTAATTTAATACCAAACTTGAGGGATCTGACACTTAAGGGGATTTTGTTAATTAAAATAAAATCTCCCCATTTTAACCTAAGGAGGCCATTCACTACAGTGAGGGAAAAACAAATTTGGCTATTTTACCTCACCAGGTCTTATAAAACTATTTTTATAAGGTCCCTGCTTAACGTTACATGGCACCCAACCCTAGGGGCACATAGGGCACACCTTAGGGGTGACATAGGTAATAATAAGGTAGTTTAAGACTTTGGAAGTACTTTTAATTCCAAAGTTGAATTTGCATTTAACTTTAATTTAAAAGTAGCAGCAAGACAGGCCTGCCTTTAAAATGACCCTGGGCACCTCAGCAGTGCACCTATGGGTGCACTAATTATGCTGGGGTCCTTAAACCTACATGCCCTACCATTTACTAGGGACTTGTAGGTAGATTGACATAGCCAATTATAATTAGCCTAATTTGCTTACTTGTTTTATATATAGCACAGACCCAGGGACTGGTTAGCAGTACCCAGGGCACCATCAGAGTCAGCAAAACAGCAGAAAAAGGTGAAAAATGGGGGCAAAAAGTTAGGGGGCCTCTGCAATCAGCCCTGTTTTCTCACAACATCATTTTTGCAGATGGAGTAAATCAAGTTTAGGGACAGACACTGGCAAAGCCTGGAAGTAGTACAACAGTTGGAGGAGAATGCTCATCTTCAGCACTGCTATTCCACTCATCCATGAGACAGAAAGGTGGCCTCACTTGTTCAAATCATTTCTGATTGCCTTGACAAAGTCCAGGTAATTAGATCTCTAAAGGTTATACAAGATTGGAGTTCTAGGTTTACACAGACACCTAATACCGCCTTTTGACTATTGCAATGGAGACATGAACCTGTGTTCATGTTTAACTGACTGTTCAGGTTGGATGCTGTAGGAAGTTGGCTCTCTATGTACTATTTCAAAGTAAGAAATAGCATGCACAGAGTCCAAGGGTTCCCCTTAGAGGTAAGATAGTGGCAAAAAGATAATTCTAATTCTCTATTTTGTGGTAGTGTGGTCGACCAGTAGGCTTATCAGAGGGTAGTGTTAAGCATTTGTTGTACACACATAGGCAATAAATGAGGAACACACACTCAAAGACAATTCCAGGCCAATAGGGTTTTGTATAGAAAAATATATTTTCTTAGTTTATTTTAAGAACCACAGGTTCAAGATTTACAAGTAATACTTTAAATGAAAGGTATTTCACTTAGGTAACTTAGGAACTTTGAATCAGCAAAATAGCATGTACAGTTTTCACAAAAATGGCAATAAGCTATTTTAAAACTAGACACTGCAATTTTCAACAGTTCCTGGGGGAGGTAAGTGTTTGTTAGTTTTGCAGGTAAGTAAACCACCTACAGGGTTCAAAAGTGGGTCCAAGGTAGCCTACCGTTGGGGGTTCAGGGCAACCCCAAAGTTACCACACCAGCAGCTCAGGGCTGGTCAGGTGCAGAGCTCAAAGTGGTGCCCAAAACACATAGGCTTCAATGGAGAAGAGGGTGCCCCGGTTCCAGTCTGCCAGCAGGTAAGTACCCGCGTCTTTGGAGGGCAGACCAGGGGGGTTTTGTAGGGCACCGGGGGGACACAAGTCAGCACAAAAAGTACACCCTCAGCGGCACAGGGGCAGCCGGGTGCAGAGTGCAAACAGGCGTCGGGTTTGCAATAGGATTCAATGGAGACCCAGGGGTCTCTTCAGCGAAGCAGGCAGGCAGGCAAGGGGGGGGGGCTCCTCGGGGTAGCCACCACCTGGGCAAGGGAGAGGGCCACCTGGGGGTCGCTTCTGCACTGGAGGCCGGATCCTTCAGGTCCTGGGGGCTGCGGGTGCAGTGTCTTTACCAGGCGTCGGGTTCTTTGAAACAGGCAGTCGCGGTCAGGGGGAGCCTCTGGATTCCCTCTGCAGGTGTCGCTGGGGGAGGTTCAGGGGGGTCAACTCTGGCTACTCACAGGGTCGCAGTTGCCAGGGAGTCCTCCCTGTAGTGTTGTTTCTCCGCAGGTCGAGCCGGGGGCGTCGGGTGCAGAGTGCAAAGTCTCACGCTTCCGGACGGAAACGTGTTGTCTTTAAAAGTTGCTTCTTTGTTGCAAAGATGTTTCTTCTTTGGAGCAGAGCCGCTGTCCTCGGGAGTTCTTGGTCCTTTTAGATGCAGGGTAGTCCTCTGAGGCTTCAGAGGTCACTGGACCCTGTGGAACGCGTCGTTGTTGCAGTTTTTCTTGAAGTGGGGAGACAGGCCAGTAGGGCTGGGGCCAAAGCAGTTGGTGTCTCCATCTTCTCTGCAGGGCTTTCAGGTCGGCAGTCCTTCTTTGTCTTCAGGTTGCAGGAATCTATCTTGCTAGGTTCTGGGAGCCCCTAAATACTCGATTTAGGGGTGTGTTTAGGTCTGGGGTGTTAGTAGCCAATGGCTACTAGCCCTGAGGGTGGCTACATCCTCTTTGTGCCTCCTCCCTGAGGGGAGGGGGGCACATCCCTAACCCTATTGGGGGAATCCTCCATCTGCAAGATGGAGGATTTCTAAAAGTCAGAGTCACCTCAGGACACCTTAGGGGTTGTCCTGACTGGCCAGTGACTCCTCCTTGTTTTTCTCATTATCTCTCCTGGACTTGCCGCCAAACGTGGGGGCTGTGTCCAGGGGGCGGGCATCTCCACTAGCTGGAGTGCCCTGGGGCATTGTAACACGAAGCCTGCGCCTTTGAGGCTCACTGCTAGGTGTAACAGTTCCTGCAGGGGGGGGGGTGTGAAGCATCTCCACCCAGAGCAGGCTTTGTTTCTGTCCTCAGTGAGCACAAAGGCTCTCACCACATGGGGTCAGAAACTCGTCTCTCAGCAGCAGGATGGCACAGACCAGTCAGTCCTGCACTGAACAATTGGGTAAAATACAGGGGGCATCCCTAAGATGCCCTCTGTGTGCATTTTTTAATAAATCCAACACTGGCATCAGTGTGGGTTTATTATTCTGAGAAGTTTGATACCAAACCTCCCAGTATTCAGTGTAGCCATTATGGAGCTGTGGAGTTTGTTTTTGACAGACTCCCAGACCATATACCCTTATGGCTACCCTGCACTTACAATGTCTTAAGGTTTTGCTTAGACACTGTAGGGGCATAGTGCTCATGCACCTATGCCCTCACCTGTGGTATAGTGCACCCTGCCTTAGGGCTGCAAGGCCTGCTAGAGGGGTGACTTACATATGCCACAGGCAGTGTGAGGTTGGCATGGCACCCTGAGGGGAGTGGCATGTCGACTTGGTAATTTTCTCCCCACCAGCACACACAAGCTGGCAAGCAGTGTGTCTGTGCTGAGTGGGGGGGCCCTAGGGTGGCATAAGACATGCTGCAGCCCTTAGAGACCTGCCCTGGCATCAGGGCCCTTGGTACCAGTTACAAGGGACTTACCTGGGTGCCAGGGTTGTGCCAATTGTGGAGACAAATGGTACATTTTAGGTGAAAGAACACTGCTGCTGAGGCCTGGTTAGCAGGGTCCCAGCACACTTCTCAGTCAAGTCAGCATCAGTATCAGGCAAAAAGTGGGGGGTAATTGCAACAGGGAGCCATTTCCTTACAGATGCCCACCGTTTCGGATGTAGAGCAGTTAACTTTGAAGCCGGAGGCTGCACCAAAGTTGCGTATGAAGTGTGTTACTGCAGGAATAGATGTCCTCTCCCCACTAATGACTACGCCAGTGGTGGTGTATATCCTGCCCAACTGTACTGTTAAATATAGGGGTCCATTTCAATCTTTTCCAGGATATGTTGCAAAATGTCCATTCCGCGTGGTCAAATGACTTCTCCACACCGACTGCGAGGATTAAATGATTAACACTGGGATGGAGCATCTGTTGGACCTTTCAATGACGTACTGCGTACGTCTGATGTTATCAAACATTTGCGCATTTCTTATGAATTCTGGCTGATCGGGGTCTACAAGGAAAGGTATGTATTTCTCCTAACTGTTAGCAAGAACTTTCATACATATCTTGAAGTCCATGTTGAGCAGTAAGATGGGTCTGTATGTAGAGCACTGTTACCTTGGATTCCCCACCTTGTGGATTCAGCGGATATCTGCCTCACCAAGAGTCAAAAACCCTACCAGACTCACAAAATAAACTCTAAAGTGAGGCCAACTGAGAAGCTAGCAGGAAGCAAAATCTTTTAAAGAAACTACTAATAAGACCCTCAGGGCCAGGTGCCTTATTGAGCAGAACATTTTTAGTAGCTGATTCCACCTCATCTACCGTGATCACACCCTCGAGCTCGTCTTTCGTTGTCTGTGGCAAGGTGGGCAATTAATGGGTTCCAGGAAGTCTGAGATTGTCAGTGTCTTGGGTGCAGTCTGCTGTATTAATCCCTATACAATACATTGAATGCATTTCTTTTGATTGTTTATGTTACAGACATGGAGTCAGTCTATTGCTGTATGCTGACCATGCTGGTTAGTGTAGTAGCATCAAGCAGTCTCGCAGCCAACAGTTTATTTGCCTAGTTGGCTTTTTCATTGAATGGCTACTTTAACCACAGGAGTGCTCGTTCTGATCACTCGGACAATAGGAGATCTATTGGCCTTCTCAGCTCTGTCACTTCTCACAGTGTAAGAGTTTTTTTTTTACCCCTTTACAAGGTTTATTTGGCCCTCAATTCCTTCTATAGCCTACTTTGTGACCAGTTGTGGTTTTGATGCATTGCAGGGCTGTGGTTCTGGTGAACTGCAGTGTCCCTAAAGGTGACCTGTGTGCCACTCCTGTCTAGTAATTTGCTGAACCAATTGCCCCCTGTCCCCTACCCTCTTCCCCAGTAACTAAAACCGGAACTAAAACGTGTATTAACCAATTCCATAAAAGAATTCCCCACTGGATGAGCTGGAGCTAGCAACCCCCGTGGACAGCTACACCTTCTTTCCTCTATCACATAGCATCCCGGGAGGTTTGCAACTAGACTACACTGTGCCTGCTTACACTGATTAACATTTCTGGAGTGAAATCACCCCCACTAGCTATTCAGTCATTTAGAGGAAGTTTTACCCCTGCCAGATCTTCTGTGATTGCAGGTTTTCTTCTCCTAGCTGTCACCGACTTCCTGATGTGCTGTGTCGTCTTTCAAGTTCTAATTCAATCATTTTTAAGACGGAGGCCTAGGCAGTCCCTGCCTTCTTCTACTGACCTGATGGTGTGGTTCTTGCCGTTTTTAAACTGCCTGTTTCGAAACTCTGCAGTAATTTCAGCCAGATCTTTCCTCGTAGCCAAGGTGGCGTGTCAAACATCTTATTATAGCTTCAGCGTACAATCCTCTAAGTGAATGGTTATTTGGCAGCATGCTGCCCAGAGTGTTCCTTCCCTTGTCAGACTAGCTTAATTTTACTAGTATGTTTCTTAGTCTTGTTCCTGGCCCCGGCGACAGAGGTCCCACTCTATGCCCCGTCAAAATGACAATGTCCTGGGGGCCTTCTCCCCGCCAACAGTTGCTTGAATAGAAGTTCGCAAAAGGCCAGCATGCTAATCTCTTGCATAGCTTCCCTTGCATTGCAGAATTAACTTATCTCAGAAGCGATTTTCGAGATCTTCACATTTTCTTTTCGTCTCCCCCAGTTTATCTGACAGTGTCTGCACTTCTTCAGCATTGGACTACAGTGTCGTGACAGCCTCCTTGGTGCTGCTCACCCTGTTCCCATGCCTTGTATGTCGTTGGAAAGCGCTGCCACGGACTCTTACATCTCTGTTTGGAGTGCTTGCAGTTGTTCTATTAGTATTAAGGTAAATTTGCCCTGCATATTTGCTAGGCTAAGAGCAAGTCCTCCTTGGTGAGTGCTGCAGCATCACTTCTTTTCTGGCTAGCCATTTATAGATCCTGACGTCGGGTCTGGGAGGGGGGTCACTATCTACACAGGGATTCTGTTGCTCTTAACTTCCAGTGGACCGGCAGAACCTGAGGTCACTCTGGGTCTCCACAGGATCAATTTTCTTCATGCGTCCCTGTAGTCATCGCTGCAGTAGAGTATCTTGAAGCTAACAGGATCACTTTTATAAGCTGCAAGGTCGTTTTCCTTGGACTTCCAGTGTACATTGGCATATTCCCACTTACAATGAGCTGGGTTTTTTATCACACTCACTACCCTGGGCACAGGGAGTCTCGTCCTTTGCCCCTTGGGCTTTGGACTGCACACATCCCACCTGCAGTGCCCAGCTGAGTGCCAGGTTGCACAGGTAAAGTTCTGCAGGCAGGTTATTGGGTTCAGGCTCATCGCTGCGAAGACAACATTGGCCTACACCTACAGAGATGCAGAAGATCAACATGTGGTGTTGGTCTGGAGTATCTCCTTTAGTTGCTCCTACTCTCCGCGGTAGGCTGTGCACATTGCTGCACTGGGCCTGCAAATGCTTACCAAACTGGGTCTGTTCCAGTTACTGCGGGTGCATCTTTGTCGCCTCCGTCATACAGTGTTGCTCTCAGCCAGCATGCAGGGCCCTGAGAATGGACCTGCCTGTCATGCAAGGCCATTGTCTTAGAGGCTGCAGCGCTCTGCATGGCTACCAAGATTGGGCTGAGCATGAAGGGGGACTCACTCTTTGGCAACTGTCCAAGCTTGAGCCCTCACAAATTCAATTGAGGGATCCATGCCGTCCCCATGGGTGGGCTGACCTCCTCCAGAGGCTCAGGCTTCAAAACTTTGATTCCCTCATGTAACAGTCAGAGCGCGAGGTCTCCAGTAGAGCAACTTCTTTGCTACAGCGCTAACCCGGTCTTCTGTTTTTACTACAACTTTTTTAAGAAGTCACCTTTTGAACTGCTTCCTCTTGTAAAAATGAGGCGTGAGAACTTTCTTTCCCTTCAGAATTGTTTCACTTGTAAACATGAAAATGTTATTGGGCTTTTCGAACCGCAGTACCAGCTGCTGTTGCATCCAGAGGAGGGAGAGGAAACTTGACTGCAGAAACAACGAGGCCCCTAATAGTGAAGACATCTCAAGTCTTTAGTCTAAACCAAATATTTTCAATCATAGAAAGTCAAAAACATTTTCAATGCAAGGGCAGTGTTAAAACAAATAGTTGTAAATAGGTGTCTTTCTGCCCCAACCCCTCTCTATGCATGCCCAAGAAGTGGCCAACACCCAACCGGTTCTCCACACCTGCCACAGTCTTGACAGTTCCTGACTCCAAAATGTATCCTTAAAGACTACTCTGCACATCCTTGCCCAACCGGAGATAGATTACAGATATTTGAGTGTCATAAAATATGGTAACAATAAGTCTGTAAGAGTAGCTGTGGTGCTGGCTTACAGAAGGTTGTTTTTGCACTATATGTAAGCTGTAGCTTATAAGCTCCAAGCTCGTATGTTTCAATGAAAATGTAGAGCTTTTCCATAACTAGTCAATGCAAAATGAAGCCTTGTGAACGTGGCTGGATTTCAGGGCATAGCTGGCCAGGATAAGGTTGAATGCATATGGTGAATGGAATGAAGCATATGGGACGCAACATGGGTCAAACGCCGATGTACACTGTATATTTCCTACAGGGAACTGTGCCGAACAGCCACATGGCAGAAGCCTATTTATTTTACTATACCATAGGTCTACGGCTGACATTGAAAATATCGATGCAACAATGTTTTAACTTACCTTACACGACTGCCATGTTCTGTGCTTGGTATGATATGGATGTGGTTGTATAGGTGCTAAACCTTAGCAAAGATGCCGTGCCTATAGGTGAATAATCCACACTAAACGACGATGGCTGCAAAAATACAAAGTCCCAGCCTCAGAACTGTAACCAGTGCGCCAACGAAAGAAAAGAAAAAAAAATGAAATAACTAATGTTCTTCCCCTGCAGCACAGTACATTGTTAGCCTAACACAAAAAATATAGCCAAATACCCAAAGTTGGAAAAACGGAGCTGGTATTTAACAACATACTCTGCCAGGGTTCTTTGCTTGACGAAAAAATGACTTTGCTGCAGTTTTAATGAAATGATTTATTTTTTATTGCATGTCTTTTACACTACTCAGAGAAAATGAAAACTAACAATGAAAGTGAACTAAAACACGGACAGTGTGCTTTCAAAGAATAGATGACATAAATGAAGCCAAACCCAAACAATACAACACAGGACCCTCAACTCAAGGCCTTGACTGAGGTTCAAGAACAAAGTTGCCTCTGATTGCCAGGCACTTGATTTCTTCTAAGGGGCAGGACTGATGAAAAGTTGATATTTTATCCATGTAATACGCTTTCAGATCACACTGTTACTCATACCCAGCTTGACTGGTAGCTCTGCCGTACCTTAAAAATAGGACGAGAAATACTCATGACACCTGCATCCTTTCTTCTCAATTGTCAAATCCAGCCAAAGTGCATAACAAAGGAAGAAAACACCAACAAGCAAAAGACTTCCCAAGTACTGCAGATCAAGTTTGTCTGCTCCGTCAGCAGAGAGACCCGACCCCTTGTAGTGTACGCCATGCAGCAAGCAAAAGTTCAATGGCCATGATGCTTGCACAGAAAATGGAATTTCAGTTTTGTGAGAGGGGAGGAACAAGACATAACAGCGGGAAAGAAGACACTCTTCCAACCTTTGTACAAATAAATACCCATATTTATACATTTATATATAAATTAAAACCCCACCAAAAGTATATTAATTAATTGAACATTGCCAAACAGCCTGGGCAGCATTGTTTCCAGAGCTCTGAAAATCACTAGTAACCCGATGTGAAGATTTCCCCCAAAATGTCTATAGTTTTTCTAAAAACATTCCATTCTGGCTTGACCCATTGACAGCATCCAGTGAAAACTGTGGATGACAGCGGAGCCCACTGACAGGGTAATGGCACTGCCGCTGTATGTCGGGCACAAAAAAAAAGTTTTCAGAAAGGAGTAAAGGGCAAATAGATCTCACGCTCTTCAGCACAAAGAAAAATACCTACAGTTAAAAGTTAAGGAGACCTATTTTATTTCCTATATTATGAAAAATTCTTAACTCAGAAAGGAGCAACCTAGAATGTCAACTTCTAAAGAAGCTGAAAACATATTCAAAGCACCACTCCCTGCCACCCCAACGTTTGTGAATGTACCGTCCCATTTCCAAGTACTGCCCGGGCAGGTCTAACCAACCAACAAAACTACACACAACAGGGATGAGAGGAAGGACGGGATGGGAGAGAGGGTCTCCTTGCAGTAGTGTGCTTCAGTCATTCTTGGTCTAGCCATCATTCAGGCGGTCAGTATAGTTCTTCCACCCCCTCGTGACATGCTGAGGCAAGTGACAGCGGGGGCAGAGTGGGCTCAGTGGGATCAGTAGAGACGGCCACCGGCCCAGACTTGTGACGATCATCAGCCGCAATAAGGGTTACGCGTGCTTGCTCCATCTTGGTTTTGCCCGCATCCTTCTGACGTTTAGTGCAGAGCATCTGTTTCTCTTTATCTAGAGCTGTGTTCTAGAAAAGAAGCCATTGAAAGACAAGGTCAGTTACATCGACTGATGCTTGATCATCTCATTAGAAGAGCAGAGTATGCGAAACTGTGCAGCATGCACTATGAAGAGAAAAGGAGAAAATCCTCTTGTTCTAACAACTTTGCCTTGTAGATAAACAATCACACTAACAACATGTGTTCATTTGTTGTTATCCTATTTATTAAAAAGAGAGAATTCACCTTATTCTAATCTACAGCTGTTTCTTTGAACAAACATCAAGGAGGTGTGAAGCATATCTCAGGACTGGCACCACCTCTACCTCAAACCTTTGTGCAAGGGAGAACTCGTTGGAGTGCAACAGCTCCCACCTAGGTTACCGGTGGAATGGAAGAATTCAAACGCTGGTGCAGGGAGCATGCTGCATGGCGTGCATGGAAGCGACATACACAGTGGGAGAGTTTGAGGATGGGGTAAGCGTGGACCAAAGATGGCAATTAGAAATAAATGTTATACAGAGCAATTGAAAATTTGGAAAGTGGAAGAAAGACAAATTCAAAACAAACAGACATGGAACAGAGCGAATAAGGATAATTTGCCCGCATATGACAAAATTCAATCGGTTTTGTGATTTTCATTACCCTATTGCCTTGTATACAGCGGTGGGTATCCATCAGTAACGACAGCATATGACAACAGACTAGAAAAAGAAAACATGCAGCTAATATCTACATAAACATCTCCTTACAAAGATTTAGACAGGCACCTTAAAATAACTTCGTCATTACATCTCAGCTCAGACCTGTCCGTGACAACAGTACCTAGAAGTTCAAGAAAAGTGCATATGCCTCTACAAACCATAGCAAGGCTCAAAATGGTGACCTTCACACAGAAGCTTCAAGGTCTCAGTTGAAAACCCTTTAAATTCAAAGTAGTGGTCGGATATCTTGGGTAAACTACAATGTCCTAGCCCCACAGATTCTCAGGACAGATGGTCTGCTGTATGGTCACTTCTAGGAGGTCAAAACGCTCTCCCCACTAATGAACAACTTAAATCCGGCACCGGATGGGGGCAAGTGGCGGATTTAAGTGGTCACTATTTTAAGAACCTTTCTGCACATTCCTACTATACTAATACACTGCAGACATACACATCCCCCAACTAAGTAAAGCCACCAACAGCACTACTTTTGGGACCAATTCAAATACTGGTTACATAATCAATATTTTAATCTCTTGTTTGTTTTCACCAGAGAGGCCCTGAAAATGGAAGATGCCAGCAGGGGTTTTAAAAACCACCTCTGTAATACCGGTATAACAGAGTCTAACACATATTAACATGTTATTTTCCTTTCTGTGAAACTAACTAAGCCAGGGAAAAGATTAGCATTTAAAGAAGGCGTGTAAAGGGGTCGTGAGATGAAGGATCTGGTTGACTGAATGAAACAAACAATGTCAGTGGCATAATGTCCTCCAAAGTGAACATTCAAAGAGTGAAACAATGGCGAAAATGTAATAAGAGTCAAAAGGAATGCAAGAATCGGCCTGAAATGTATGGCTGACGTGACAGACGAGGGGTGACGAAAAACGAAGCATAGTAACAGCCTCATGCAACATCGGAACAGACGAGAGGGGGAGACCTTCTATGAGCTTTTAACACTGGAACACAGCTGAGGGTGGGGCAGAGGCTAAGCCTACAGACCTGGCCCACTGCCACATTAGTCAACACTTCACAAAAAACATGACACTGCAACTCACAGCTCAACAAGGACAGTACACCTACAGAGGAAATTCTAACAAACATTATTCTTACAGAGGAGGCATGCAAACCGTCCACATAATGTAAAGGCCGTCGTTGTACAGGCAGCAAACCATCCGAAAACAGCAGGCCTGGCACAACTGTGCCTGAATTCAGTCATGTTGGTTGTATGGTTCAAAGTAACAATACCCTTGTTGTGGCAGGAGGGTAGAGAGGCAGTCACTGGGGCCAGCACGGGGCGCTACAATATGTATGCAGGAGATACACATTAATCCCCGGTACCTACAGGGTCAGCGACCCCGATGGGCGCTGCTAAGAGATGGCGCATGGTACTAAGAGTAGCATGATTGCCAATGCTTCCGGAAGGGGAAGGATCCGGAGCAGACTTCAGAGTCCCACCATTAGACATACTGTTCAACCAACAATTTCCATGAATTTACCATGTCCGCGATAGTGGCTTTTTGCACTTTGAGAACCACCTGTAGGCGACACAACAACGATACAAAGACTCGTGATGGAAGAGCAGCGACCCATAATGAGCATTTTAGATTGCAGCAGTTCAGATGCATTCATAGAGTCCGCAGTTTCCTGTTTTTTTTTTTTAATGTTTAGGACAAGGTTCGTGATCAATAACTGTTTGCCTCAGCTCGTGCCTCACCTAAACCATACGACTGATAACAAGAGGGATCTAGTTTCTCCTTTTCTCTTCATTTACCCAATAAATGTATAACATTATTTATTTGTGCAGCCAGAAAACAAAACAGCATTTCAGATGCAGTTAGTACATACCCTCACCTTGGAACTACTCAGAGGAAAGCAATGCAGGCGGTGGATGGGAGAGAGGAAGGAAGGCAGGAAAAAAGCGAGGAACAGAAACTACACTTACTTTAAGCAGAACTAACAATTTCAACATTTATCATTTATTCATGTAAAAAACAGAGTTTCAGAAAACAACACACAAAATGTTTATTTTAAGCATCGCGACATTTCTACAATAATAGCTTGGCACTCAGCGAAACGAAAATCTGGAATCGCGAGGCGCTCTAGTAATCTTCCACCACGTGGCGCTGCTGCACCACAGTCTAGCAACTTGTGGACCTGCCTTCCCCTCATTTAACACTGCCATATGCATGAAACATCCGCCTGCTTACTATATTCAAACGCTTTATGTGATCTACTGCACCGCATTTTGTAAAACGTACTGGTTAAGCACATTTTAATGCCACCTTTATCTTTTTTTAAAGAAAAGTGCTGCCATTACAAGGCAATATACCTAACAAGTCAGTATACCTGATTTTAGATGGTAAAGGTCGTTTTTTAAATAAATGTATTTCTTCCAGATTTAAGAGTGGACTTTAGAGTTTAATAGCCTCTGTTGAACTTCCTTGCAACTTAGCGAGGGGCAAGGAACACCTTGCAATACGTTCACATTCATTTATGTATCTCTCTCTGGGTCACCAACGCTCTTCATAGTAAAAGCGGCTTCTCATCAAAACTAGCTAAGACGACCACCTGCTCTTCACTGAGCGCCCAGGGCAGAGTGCCTGCACAGCGCCAGCAGCAACTATGCAAATGTTGCTGCCAATCAAATCTTTTCTGCGAAGACTGGCAGTGCTCCTAGCAGGAAACACCTGCAAACTACCTGGGGCCGGCCTGAAATGGCATTTGTTCCAGGGGCTTGCTATCATACCACAACATAACCCTTTCAAGGTCCCTTAAAGGCTGTGGAAATACTGTAGTCTAGACGTAGGGAAGCTAAAGTAGCTAATTTATCGGTGACATTTTCATAATCTCGAGGAAAAGGATGCATGTTGTTCTTGCAAGCTGCATAAGCAGTGAGCCAGAAAATCTGGGCGAGAGAAGCGATTTTAAAGAAAGATTCCCAAAGCGCCATTTAGTATGAAAGAGAGACCCAGACAGAGAAGCGAAGAGCCCGGTCCTGTGGGAGCCGAGAAGCAGGTTTAATAGACATGCAGCCTGGAGAAGGAAAGTTTGTTAGGCTTGAGGGGCTGTCGATTAAAATACAGTGTCTTTTATGTACCAGGCCTCTGCTTCAGGCTGATCTCCTGGGTCTCGGGGTGTAAAGGCGCAAAGGCCTCGCTTTACAAGACCAAATCAAACTGTCAAATGAGAAGTAAACAAAAGCATCAGCTTCACGTCACTGCCCCAGAACACCACCCCCAACACAATACGAGGTGGCGCTGACTCAGAGCCCACCCAGCACGCACCATCCCCATTGGTCTCCTTTAAACATGCACAAGATGCTGGAAAATCAAACACACCAACAGGACTAAAACACATTTCTAACAGAACGTGCACCAGGGCAGATTAGGTCTTCCTGACGAATTGTAACCTGAAGAAATTAAAATCAGTGAAAAGCAGCTGACAAGTTGTAAAGTTCAGCAAATGTAAATTTGACTCAACATAATTGCAGGGACGATAATGGAACCGGTGTTCCAATCCTGTAATAGTTTGTTTCTTAATTTAGGTTTTTTAAAGTCTTAGTTTTTTTAAACTATTTTAGCAATTTGAAAATGGGCCAAACGACAATCTACAAAAATATCTAAAGGATTTGAAACTGGAAAACAAAAGTTTCAGAAGCTGTCAATTCTATTCTCACTGCATCTCCAGCAAGTCTAAAAGGACAGGGTGCAAGGACTAGCCAGTAACTGGTGACCTCCTAAAAGAGTAGACAGTATGAGGGAAGGAGTGCAAACGTCTCCACAAAAAAAACACAAGCTTGGATTCTTCAAAAAGGGTGTTGTAAAAACAAATCCAGGGAAGGGAACGTTCACGTAAATTGACAAATCTGAATTCGTACATGTCTACATGCCCATTTTGAAAGCATTTGAAAATTGTTGGTTTTCAATTTTTAAGTTGTTCAAATGCATGAACCATCAAGAAAAAATATTAAAAATAGTGATTCCCAGGGCAAGGTGCTAATCAGCACTCCGCATATTAATTACATGACTACAGGTAAAATACCCTAATTAAGTTTGTTGAGAAAGATCTTGAAGATGAGGTAACTTCTTTGATAAAATATCTCATAGAACCTTTAAATAGCCTACATGCATGCATCACAGTATCAAGAACGGCAAGACAACTCCCGAGTCATCTCATGGAGCTGCAACCGACAAACACTCCTTACATCAGTCATGAGTAACGCATGCACCACTGTCCACACACCTCGCTGGGAAGGACCTCAAAGGACACTTCTGAGCGAACACTGCAAATCTTGTCTTGATATTTGTTCTCAAAAGGTTTACCTGCTACTGAGATTGAGAGGCTTCAAATGAGCTGTTCAGGCGTGTGTCAATTCTGAAGTGTGAAAAATGTAGGGACAGCCCAGCGAGAGGCGTTTTGCACGTTCACTAGCTCTATATGCTCTGTTTTTGACTGAGGGGATGTTTGCCCACTTCTCGTCTTTATTATATACATTAAATTTAGGAGACCCATATCTGCAGCCAACCAGTTGCCACACTGCCTGAGATGTAGGATTTTGAAAGATGAGTTGATCCAGTGTGTCTCAGACCTCCGTTACCATACAGATGATAGTCTATGCATGCTCGTGGCTGGGAAGCATGTATCAAATGGGACTGTCAATAAACCTATGTTACAGTTTGAGTGGTGAAATGAAAAGGAATTTTGTTTTGGACTTCATTTACTTGGACTAATTATGTTTTGGTTTTCCTAGGATAGAAGAGAGGGGAGAGCAGTTGGTTGATAAGTATATTTTCCTAGAAACGTGACCTCTGCGGATTTAATCACTTACTGTATCACAAATGGGTAGAAGTAAAGTGATTAACTTGCTAAATCCCCCTAACAGCCAATCCAAACTAGAAGGCAACACACACTTGTGTAATATCTGCAGTTAGGCCCACATTGTTACTTCTATAGATTTGAACAGAAAATAACATGCTGTAGTAATAGATAGATTTCTAGGACTTAAGTAATATATTTTAAAATGTAGTTTGTCACTGCTATGCCATCTTTTTGAGCATCTTACGGACGTTAACATAAGAAGGGCATGTCCCACCTATGCAGTCATTCCTTTGGTGCTATGTTCTAGAAACAAGGTAACATTTTCCTTTTCGAACACAGTACTGTCCCCACCTGGTTCCGACACTGGGACCGGGTGCACTAGAATAAGATGGTGGACTGAACAAATGTTACCTCGTTTGTAAATGCTCAGCAAAGATAAAGTGAGGTCACACAACTTGACACCCATAAGTAAACTTTGGCTCTGTACTGTGAAGACTTAAAGGCATAGACTGTACATTTTCAGTTGGACAGAGGAAGACCTGAACACTTTGCTCATCAACCTAGGCAGCTCTCCTCAGGCTGGCTGATCGTCCCTCCTAGCCACTGTTTCACTGCACATTTTTCAGAAATGTTTGTCAACCGGTTTTAAGACAGCCTGACATTTTATGTATGAAAAGTGGTTATTGCTGATGAATGAATGTGCACGATCAGGGCACTTTCTATCAGATTCTCCAAAAATTGTAAAAATCTGAACAGCTTTCTTAACAGTTAATCTGCGTCTGACTAAAGAATCATATCAAAAGGATAAATAATACAAAAGGGAAAACCGTCTTCAGATAAGCAACAAAAGACCGAGTTTTTTTTATTTGCTAAGTGATCAAATTAGGACATTGCTTACCATGATGACGGAAACACCCGCCGTTGTGTTGTTCTGTTTGGGTAATGAATTAAAGTGCTGCCGCAGTTTACCTGTCACCTCCACCTGCAAATTATTCTCCTGGGATGCATCATCCTGCAGAGAATGACAAACAAAAACAGGGCTCTGCTTGTAAATTCAGGAGCACATTGCAATGGAATCATTCACTGGCAGGCAGAGCAGTCTGGGGACATGAATCTTTGTAGTTAAGGGAGCCCAGGGGAAGGGAATGTGTATTGTAATGTACTGAAGACAATGTTAACCCTCTTTGAAAATAGACTTTATAAATTATTAGGGAATATCCACATTTTAAGCAACTACATTTTCCAGTGTACAAATTAAGTACAAATGTTGATTTGAAGTTTCAAGACACCCAAGGAAGCCCCAAGATCCCCACCCATCATGCACTGTCTAAATGCACTGCTTGGAAACCCCGCTATTCAGAATGGAGACAATGTACTTTAAAAAGTCCGAAAAAGGCATTTGGGGTGTGTTGCAGAAGTCAGCTCTCCTTAATAACGGAACTGATGCAAAGATGGTCTTAACCTTATGCTACACAGTAAGGGAGGTCATTGTGTCTGGGACGGGTGCTGTGCGGTGTCTCAACCCTCCGGTGCAGCAAAGGTTAGGGATGTGATATGTCTGTGCAGGACTACAGCATGCTGCTGCTCCATGGCATCTGCTGGCCCCCACACCCTGCCTTCTGAACCTGGTCCCCCTGCTCCCTTTCTAGATAACTCTGTGGTTGTGTGAAGCAGGGTCCAGGATGTCAAGCTTCCAGTGGTGCAGTTAGTGGTGGGAGGGGAGCAGTGAGATCATTGGTTGATGGAATGGCAGCTGTACTAATGACTTATTCTGGCACTTGCTCGGCCGTGTCGAGGATGAGGCATCTGAGGTAGCTGGTATTAACAGAAACTTATGGCTATGAAGAATTGGCCTAAGGTACTGGACAAGGTCGGGGAGGAGCTAGTCCATACTATGAGCTGATATGTATCGTAGTGCGCTGATGCGCACAGCCGTAACCTGACTGGGATTTGCTGTGAAATGCTAGGAGTTATTATGGGTCACTGAAAATGTTTTATATGACAATGCTAGTAATGACAATGATGTAGAAAGTCACAATGGTTAATGCAGACAAACGTGGGGAGCCCATATGACTGGTACCACTCATGCCATATTGATCCACAGAGTACTCGTGGCACAGGCACTACTGTGAAGATAAGAAACTATCACTAACTTTGGACCTATATGCTTGGGAATATGTGGAATTAAGCTGCGCAGTTTAACTCAACCTTTGACGGCAGAATCCCCCTTCGAATCCAGCTGCAGATGCACGAGACATATCCTGTTTTGGGTATTGCACATGACAAAAAATTAAACAAAGATGTTGGCTCCCGCGAGTCAGTAACTGAACGGGAAAAGATGTTACATTTGGACCAATAGAGAAAGCTTCATGTTACTACCATGAGATATCATTTCTTATAGTCTCTGCGCCCGACCTAATAGGAGAGATAAGAGGAACAATACATCATCGGTCTGTGAGCCAGGAATGGATCCTGGTGTCTCCTTCCCCCATCTCCCTCAAGCCTTCAAAAGTTTAAAAAAAGCAGGAGTGGAAGCAAGCTGAGGAATCTCTTCTGATCCACACACTTGTACAGAGGCAGAACTAGAGGAGGGGCAGATGTGGGGTGCTAGCATCCATATTCGGAAATGATCACAAGCTTTACAGACAAAGGTGAGTTTAGAAACCCCATGTGCTCATTTCCTTCTTCCCTCTATTTTCAACCACTTTGCAAAATATATCCCAGGAACAGGGTCTAGCGAACCACAAAGTACACACTATTCAAAATACAGCTGCTGCTGAATGTGTTTTAATTGTTACTTTCCTTTTTACAAATTTGCCAAATATTACTGGCTGTATGGGCTCGTAAATGCATTAGTAAACTCTGCATTACAGAAAATAATCCTTGCAGCAAATACGCCCAGTAGTTTTGAAAATCCACTATACTGTGACCAATGATACCGCCCTAATATACTCACAAAAACTATCTGTCACTGCAGTGGTTCCCAACTCTTGCCCATGACATACAGATTTCAATACAACCTGCACCCTGAAGAGTCCCACATCGTTTTACATCCATTTACTTAGTGCCCTGTCTGCTTCTGTACAGGAGTAAATTAAGAGCCAGGTCTGAAATTAAAAATGATCAGAAAAAAGTACCAAAAAAAAATCTGTGGTTCGATAAGAGCAGATAAAACCAAATGTAGGGTCCGGCTTGTGGACTATAACAAGGAATTGCATTTTTCTGGGCTCCAGATTCTAAATTAAATTTGGCATCAGTAATGCTACACAAATTCAAACGAGATAAAGGCATTACAAACATTATTATTTGTATTAACTATAGCGTGACCCAAATAAAGTGAACATTAGTATTTAATGTGGCAATCTGATGTAAAATAAAGAAAAACCTCTTCCATTTTTGTGAATCTTTATTTAATAACATGAAAGAACATAGTCCCAGATAGATTATTTTATTTGCCCATTATAATGTGAAAATCAGTTTTAAAATTCATTTGATTCAGCTTCATCATTAACCCCCGATACATCATAGGTCACATATATGTAGATGAGGAGTCCTGCATGACCCTGTATCCCTCACGTAAAATTTAATTTAATGGGGGATTGTGGTGAGGAAGGACAACGTCTGTGCGACAGTCACCTCTCCGATTCGCCTCACACTTAACCAAAGGAGAAGGATGAACCGCCTTACGTGTCACAGGCATGTCAACAAGGATATCTGCACTGCTTTATGGCAGAGAGGAGGACAACCGCACCACAGTCCACTGGAAAAAGTCACGGCTACTTCTCACTGCAGTTAGTACACTAGGAACATGAGTGTGGAACTCATACCACCTAGGTCACTATGTTTTAGAAGAAGACTATTTAATGAGTCTGCTTTTGATCAGACTCTCTGAGCCCATGTCTCCTGCAACATGAATCTCTTGGCTATCAGTCCTCTGATTGATCATGTCAAAGATGATTCTCCTGTGACCCTGTCTGAATAAGCTACTCAAAATCATATATATCGTTCATTTGTGCAAACTGTGTGGTACCAAAATAAGTAAGCGGCGAGATGCTGATTTCAAAAACAAACTTTTAAACATATTTGCATCAATTATTGCATTAGGGCTAATAACAATGTTTCTAAAATAGCCATTGATTATGAACATATCTTACATGTCTAAGCATCTCCCAAATGAGCTCCAACTCAGATGTGTATCCAGAGATTAAGACCATCCTGACTGTGCTAATTTTGTCATTTGTAGAGAGAGAAAAATTGAGGCTTGTTGCTGTACTTGTACATGGCACAATGTTCTTAGACTGGCTTGTTGCTGCTGTTGACCAGACCCAGTTCAGACAAAAACTCAGTTCCACCAAACTGGGCTGAACTGAGCAAGAGTCCCAAGGAACTAACCCTGTTCTCTTAAAACCTGGAATATCAAACTCAGTTTATAAAGATAACACCTCACCTACAAAAGAATATCTGCAAGACTGTTAATTGTTTGCTTTCAAAAGGACATATCTATAAAAATATTTAAAACTTAAAAAATGGTTAAAAACTTGACAAGGTTACAGGCAGTTTCTTTTAACTTAACAGGCAATTTTTTATGTTAATTTTTTTTAAGTTAGATTTTTGAACAAACAGGACAATTGATTGCCTACAACCAACGGCCGACAGGATAGTAATCACGAGAAGGAACAGCTTAACAAATAGAAGAACCCTCAGTTGACCCATGTGTCAAGTGCCCTGGTGGAAGCAAGATGCCTGTGAAGACCCCTGGCCACCACCGCGTGCGTACCATTTGTGCGTTAGAGCTTCCAATGCATCACCCTGAGGTACCTAGAGCACATCAATTCTTTGATTTCTTCAGCCAAGAAAGAAAGACATGGACCGTGCTTTTTAAAGTCCTCTCCCTTATGCTATAATATCACAGAGATCTTTTCCATTCCAATTTTCACCCAAATCTTATGTACCAGCTGAATGCGATTGCAAGCCTTGTTCGTACCCCACACTCCCAGGATCATCTGCTTAGCCATGCACAGTAAAATTGTAACTATCTTCCAACTGAGGAATTTCTAGGCATAAACGAGACTACCATCTACTCCTAAAATTATATATTCTGGGAGTTGCAGAATCGTCCAATTCATGCAAGTTTTGAATTTTTAAAGACAATTATAAATAATATTTCTCGCAGGTATCATTTAATAAAACATGTCAATATCTGAAAGATCAAATAATGAAGATTTAGTGTAGAATCAAAGCTAGCGTGTATTACGCATGACGATTTGGCTCTGTCAAGGCTTGTTTTAAAATGTAAATGATCAGTTAATGGGATAGAGCTTGCCAAACGCTCTCAGTTTTTGCACACAAGGGAGGTGAGTCCTAGTGAGAAGTATTTGTTTATTCAAGATTATGCAGTCTGGTGAGGTGGATAAGTGTGGAATATGACCAAAATTCTTTAGCAACACACTGTGCTTATTTACAAAGTGTAATTTACAGTAAGTTTGTAAAATCAACTGATTGCTTCTTAATAAATATGTTGCCTCTGCCAGACCCCATTCACAAGGTTCTTTCTGGGATGTGAAGATTAGAATGAGCCACACTATAATGATAACCATAGCACACGCAGCGCTCTGCTGTATCAGAACTCTAGCTATCGAGGATGCTGGCACATTCAGTGACACGTCTTGATGAAACACAGACCACGGAGTTACATTTTTGTGAGAAACAAAATAGGAACAGTGACCATCTGTGTAGCTTCAAGCTCCCTCCTGCACCCTTCTAGGTAAAACTCTTTTGGGGGAGAGGAGGCTGGACTGCTGAAACTCTTTGATTTTCTGTAGGAAATCGAGACCTGGCTGTGCAGGTTGAACACCCCCTCTTAGTTGCTGGAGGAGACAAAAGTTACTTAAATCATCCCGTCGAGTAATTGAAGGCTTGCCTTGCTGAAATACTGATTTTCTTGCACCCCACCCAGCTCTGAGAGATCTTGTGACACTAAGTTGAGGTAATTCTCTTCGTGGTACTCAGGTCTCTTACGAGGAGGTACCTTCAGTTGGTATTTTCTACGTGCTGTTTTATGTTCCCTCTGTGATACTTTGTTTATCAATAATTAGTCCATTAGCTTGGTTGCCGAGCAACTGTTACTGAAGTTTGAATGGGAGGTGAGAGTTAAAGCCGTTGGTTCCGGGGGATTCCCTTGACTTTTATGCCAGTAAGGTGAACTGCATGAACTGCTGTTACAAGAGAGACCGTTTTGAAAGCTCCTCAGAAAAAAGTTGAGACAACTTGTTCACTGTTGAGTAACTTTAAAACTCGTTTTCAAGTTGAAAGGTTCTCAGGGGTGAAGCACCATTTTCAATTCTGAACTATAACAGAACAATGCTCTATGGATAGAAGGTAGTGGATTGGAACAGGAGTGAAGGGAGTCCCCGTTTGACGTTGCCCTCCTGCCGTCTCATGGCGAATCTCCCTGACCCCAAATAAGGAGCTGCCCCTCTACTATTTCCTCACATGCTACTGCTTATTAGACTTGTCAATACTATGTTAGTTTATGATGTCTGGAATTGAGTATCAGGCAACTTCTCTCTTATGGATTTTCATTAATTATTATTTTTTCCCGTTTTTTTACTGGCACACAGCAAGTGACATAGTAAACATAGCAGCCTCTTTAGACCCGGGAGGAATAGATTTATAACAATAACTAAACTGAAAATCTTGAGGTACACATATAAGAACACATAAGGACAGGAAGAGTCACAGAATACTTCCCAACAGACAATAATGGTAGGGATGGAAGCCGAGCGTGTTCATAGACTCAACATTGCAAAATAATTTGGATTGATAGAATGACTGTCTATATGACGACCACCCTAAATAATGGGTCTTAAATTTCTAATAAAACAACGGCTTTCCTCAGATCGTTTACATGAAAAAAAAATATTTGTTAATACATGACACTACAGAATTGCGTTCACCCAGGTACCATTCATCACATCTGAGTAACATCTCGTCAACACGAAGTGATGAGGGTTAAGTGAGATGACAGATGAAATAATTCAAGTCTACAAATATATGTACAAAACACTTAGTAGGGTAAGACAGAAATCTAGCTACAAATAGTGAAACTGGCATTATTCTTTGATACTGGAAGTGTAACGTGGCATATTCAAATCTTCTATGAAGTACAAATGAGCCAATCTTAGAAAAAATAATGTTGGGGAAAAAACATACAATGGCCTCGCACAGATAAAGTAGAAAACAACAGGTCAATCCTGATGGAACTTATGCTTGCCTAGCGTAACGGTTTTAGCTATGGATGTACAGAGACCCTGGTTTAAATGCGAGGCCAAGCTATCATACTTGCTTTTAGGAAGCCAAAGCCTCCGATTTTTTTCTGCAAGCAAACACTTTTTATTTTTATCTGGGTCAGGCTTATGGAACAGGGCTGTATTTCCTGGGCCGTGGATAAGGTAATTTCCTTCCCAGATAAAAGGTAAGATATTTGCCCATGATCAGCCGGGGTTGCCAATACTTTTTGCCTTTTGATATAGGAAAGTGCACTCTCTAGATATCAAAGCCCTTGACCATCACATGAGTACTTGGGGAGGTCTCACTGTTGCTTGGTGGTGCAGTTTCGGCTATTAGCAGAAAAGGCAAGGTATTTTATCTCTTAACCCTAATGTTGAAAGTGTTAGTTACAGTGTTCAGTCTCCTGTGTTTGGTATATAAAGCAACTGCAGGATATCAAGTATGTGGCTTTTCTAGGCAGAGCTGTTCACACAATCATATGCCAAATGTTGGTGGTCAGTTTCGTGACTTAATTGAAGCGGTCCAGAGTTCAGTGGAAGTATTGGCCAATGGGGTATGGACGTAATACTGGACTACTGGGATAATTTGAGTTTCCATCCACTATGCTTCATCCTTCTTAAGAGCATCATCTTGCATCAATTGCCTTACTAAAATTCCCACCAGGCATTTACTAGCAACCTTCTAAGGTTCTTTTGTGGATGTATTTGTTTTGGGGTTTCTTCTTCTCTACATTAAGACCTTTGATCCCTTCTCAAATCCTCACTTCTCTAGGAAAGTGGGGCGTGTGCTGATAAATAGCACAATGCCCCTCAGGATAAACAAATTCAGCAGCTTATGCTGATGATACGCAGATTGTAGTCTTGATCCCAGGTAATGCTGAAGAAGTAGCCGAGAGAATTAATACCTGTATGAAGGCTATAGCTGGTTGGATGACCTCTAACTGTCTAAAACGTAATTCAGATAAAACTATAGTGCTAATTTTTGGTAAAGACCCCACTTTCTAGAGCCACACTTGGTGGCCCCCTGATTCGGGAACACCTCCAATCCTGACTTCTAACGTAAGGAACCTTGGGATCTCTTTTAATACGGATTTATCTTTTAAGGAGCACGTTAACAAGCTTTCATCCTCCTGCTTCTTTCGACTGAAAATTATAAAGAAAGTGCTTCCTTATATTCCCTTCGAGCACCAAAAATCTGTAACGATGGCTGTGGTCAAGTCTAAGATCAATTACTTAGTGCTCTATATATGGGAACAAGACAAGCAGTATTTAAAAAAACTAGCAAAATGCAGCTGCACGTCTTCTCAAGAAAGTGCCAAAGTTTATGTCAGCGGCAAATGCTCTGAAAGACTTCCACTGGCTCCCAATAAAAAAGCGGGTAGCTTTTAAAGCAATGTGCCTGGCCCACAAAGCTTTATACTGTGCTAAATCTGGTTACCTAGCAAAATGAATCAGATGGTAGAACCCAGTTCGACATTTGAGATCTTCAGCATCATACTTGGTATCAGTGAGCAAGATAAATGAAGCATCATAGGGTGGCCGTGGTTTTGTTTACACAGCAAGTCGGCTATGGAATAAAGTGCCACTTCAACTTAAAAATCTATCAAATTGTCAGAAATTCTGCAAGCTTTTGAAAACCTGGTTCTACACATATTCTCTTATTAAATTGTTTTTGCAGGTTGCAGTAAAGGGGCGTTTTTATACTCTTGATCTAGTCCCCTTGTGAAATATTACTTCGGGTAAGTTGATATCATTTTTTAGGATGATGCTATATTTGTGCGTAGATCCTTTAGCGCTAAGACACCCTCAGGTATTTGTGCGCTTTATTCATTCATTCAATGCTTTCAGTGGCCTGGACTATTCCCTGTCGACGCTCCATACATATTTGTTTCTTGGCATATTTCTGTAACTGTGCGTTTTCTGGTGTCAGCAGTTGATTATACGTTCAACTGTGGAGTTTCCATTATTTGTAGCTTGTGGAGATATTGTTCTTGGCCTCTCCTACTAAGTTGTTGCTTGATGATGTTATCCCACGGCCTTCGGCGCAGGCTTGAACTGTCACTAGGGTAAGAGTATTGCAAGGTTGTACCCTGACAGAGCTTTAATGTTTTGCAGGTGTTGTGCAGCATGGTTACTATATTGTACCAATATGTCCTAGGTCTTTTTTGTTTTTTTCTAAGTTGATTTTGGTGTGCCTAATTTCCGTATGATCTGTGAGCCACTAATTGGTTCCCGACCTAATGTGGTCCAAGGAGATAAGCTCCTCATTGAAAAGTTTATTTTTCAATAAAATAGCTTAGGTATTTTTACGGTTAGCACCTGTGTCTAATCCTAAAATGTGGCTCTTAGTGACACTGGTACAGCTGTTATTTCAAAGTTTAAAACAAACAATTGTTTAACATCTGAAGTGGCATTTAAAAATCATTTATCATACAAGGGTCCTGAGTAGTGTATGACTTGCAGTGACTGCTGAGTGGTATCAGTTGAAGGGAGAACACTGCTTCATAAAATTCCATAATATAAGGGCTGTGACAAGGAAAATGAACAAGGTGGTATTACTCGTACATTAGCAAGGAAGCTTAGATTCATCATCTCGAAAGGCATTTTAAGGTGTCAGGTGATTTAGTGGCTAGCAAAACCAAATCAATCATTCCATCTTTGACTCGGACGGGGAAAACCGGAGTTGAAACACTTGTTTGCCATATTGCAACTTGAAATCTTTATTAAAAAAAAAAATGTCAAACAGAATACGCTCCAGGCCCAAACGGTCTGTCATAATTCCTTTTCAAGCTGGATCCGGCATTCTGGGTGGCAACCCTAATTCCAAACTCAATTACATCATGAACAAGACATTGTTCCTGAGTAAAGGAGAGCGGTGATCCTCAATCCGGTTCTCAAAGGTGGTGCAAATTGGATTCATTGAACTTCCGGCTTATCATTTTACTCAACAGACAAGGCAAAAACACTGTGCCGGTCTTTTCTACAAGATCTATGCTCTGAGGCAGATGAGCAGGACATCTTCCCGTACCGCCAGACAGGTTTCAGTCCCAGCATTGATAATTTAACAAATGTGGAAATACAGCCTATCCCAACAAGTACAACACTGAACATCTACTTTGCCGAGCAAAAGGTAGCCTTTGACTGGGTTGACAGGTCGCTGCTTTGTCAGAAGTCAGCCAACTGGGGAGTACCTTAAACACCTTTGGAAGCAATCCAACTGCTTTACACTGATACAAGGATCAGGATTAAATTATGCAACACAAAAGGCATATCTTGGAAGGTAACTATAAATATTTGCCTGAAACAGGGTTGTGTGCTTGCTCCGATTTTATTTAATATCTTTATTCCTGATCCTCCAACAGAATTGGACTCAGCTAACACCCATGTACCAAAATTAGGCTGGAAGCCTTTATCAAATATTCTCTACACAGATGACATAGTATTGTAGAGTCGAACCAAAGTCTGCCTGCAAAGATTACTAATAATTCTTGGGGGATACACAACACAAAAGTATCTATAAATCAACTTACAGAAGACACATGCGGTAACATCCACTAAAAATACAACAATGGCAGGCCCTCGGCACTTAAACAATGCAAGGCTTCCTCAGGTCCATGAGTATAAGTAAGGTGACTTAGCCTTCAGAGGTTCCTTTTCTGCTTGCAAAGCTGCCTTAAAAAACAAGGTAGCATCAATATTGTCGGTGGTCTTAGTATTAAATAAGGTCTGTGGGGCCAGTCTATGTTCCCGTTGCAGAAAGCACTGAAAGCCAAACTTCTGGCAACCCTCTCTTATGGGTGCAAAACCCTTGTGTGGCCAAGAGGCGAACATGTTAGAGACTCTTAACCTGAGAATTTATAGCCAGCTTTTCCGCCTGACCTGCTATGCTTCACTCGCTCAAATTAGACTTGAGTTTGGCCTCACAAACAACAACTTGTAAGGCAAGGAGCCTTAGTGAAATTATATTTCAAACAGGAAGTGCCAGTTTGACCTCTCTAGATCACTTGCTCTGGCAAGAAATATCAAACCCAACCAGGAAATCTGCAGTTAGAGTCTACTTTATAAACAGCTCACCAAGTGTAGCAGGTATGGGGCCAACCTCTCATTTGCAGATTTCCAAAAACAAATAAATAACTCAGTGCACCACCTATTGTTCCTTCAAAATAAAATCGGGTGAACAAAGAGAGCTCACGCCTGGATCATGATCAACAGCTACTGTTGTTTTGGCAGGTAACTCTGTCTGGACAGTTTGCTACTGAAAGTCACCAAAATCCAGTTTACGAATCAGTGTTTTGGTGGCCTGCTCACAGTGGGCTACCGGCCTATATTGCTGGTAAAGACCTCAGAAAAAACACGAAGACCAAAAAGGACAAAACTCCTTACCGCAGGTCAGCTGCCCTGCACTCCTTTCAGAGTGCATGCCCTTGTTACGCCCTCATTTCAATCACTCGTGAGTATGTGGTTTCAGACATGCTGCCATTGAGTGTTACAAAGGGAACATAATCAGATTTAAAGTTAAAACCATCCACTTTTTATCTAACACGACAAAAATACTCGCTTACAACAAAGCAGCCTTCAACAAACAAGTCCTTCGTGACAGGATGAACACAAACATATCCATCAATGGGCACCGATTGGAAAAAGTGGTGCTTTCTTTTACTGCACTGGCACATTGGCACTTTAAGAACAACTCACGTTTTAGGTAAATTAAGTATTGTATGGAAGTTTTCCAGAACCCTGTATTTGATTTACATTCTGATTTCTCTATTGTTTTTATACCATTTGAGTTTGTTTTGCAAAGGTTTTAATTAACCATGCAAGAAAAATAAATTTGTTACTTAAAATGAAATATGACTCCAATTGCTCCTCGTTAAACAGACCAATGTTCCCACTTTTTAATCTTATTTTGTTGCTTTGGTATCATATGCAGAAGCTCCAGGTGAACGGTCAGGTGTTACTGCTTCAAAGCAGAAGGCGTTGGGAGGGGAGTGCTTAAACATTTCTTTGCAGTTCACCAGGCCATCGCATGTGCCATTTTCCAGACAGCCCCTCTCTTCGTAATACAAGGGCGGTGATCAACAAGAGTAAGACATGGCACAATGAGGATTGGCGGGAAGTAGCCACAGCACATCCCACCATTACTGTGACAGCAGGTTAAGGATTCTTTGCTAACGCTCACTGTGTGAAATAGGCTATTGGTTTTTACTGATGTGCCCTCTAAAACCACAGTAGAAATAAAACAAATCCCCTAGCTCATTCCCACACCCCATCTGGAACATTCGTGGGGATCTTATTGCAACAAATATAGCTGAAAACAGGAAACCAGTTAAGCAAAGTTCGGCTTAGAAGCAATTTACCTTGCTGTCCCCGGTCCACCCACCTTAGCATTCTGCCATATGCAGATGACCTACCTTGAGAAATGTGAGCTCCGCCACAGAATTACCAAACAATAGCAAAGTCCTGTCAAGTCCAAATACAGAGTTGCCTAAACAACATGAAATGAGGCTACCAGGCTGGTACCTCTCACAAACAGGCTTCGCAGTTAACTTCCATTATATTGGTCCAAGTGTCATGTATCTTAGAGCCATCGAGGCCACAGCTATTACCAGCATTTGGGACCACAATATCTTTTTTACACTCCTTTAATCCCGAACAGTGATGAACTGACAATATATGGACTGTGAACGCACCCCAATGATGGTCTTTGGTGCAAGGCCGGGGTTTATGTCCTTGAGCAGTTGCATATTATATACACTGTCCAATCAAAAAAATGCGATTTAGCCACAGTCGCCCCCTTAAAATGGGAGTGATCAATTTACCAAGTCATTCACAAAGAGTACAGGCTCAAGCATCAAAGATGAACAGTTTCACTTACGGACACCCAAGGATGAGACAGGATCTGTTCTGCTGTGTACCGAGCTTCTACGTTTACCTGCAGCATCAACCCGATCAGCTCCTGGAAAACCAAAGCAAGAAACTGCTGTCACTAAGATAAGGCAATGCAAGTAACTGCAGCACACATGACTAGTTTGTATTCATCACTCCATCACATTCATGAGAGTAATTTCTCAGACATTGTAGATTGTAAGGTTTACATGACTCATTTTATGTCAGACTTCTCACAACCATGGTGATATACCCACCACATTGGTGGCTCCATGCAACATGCGAACAGATGTACATGGATTACACAATATCAAAACAGCATCGAAAATTGGAACTGTGCTTACACATGACTACACCATCCTCAGCAAATAAGCTTTTCTATCAGTCCACATGTAGTGGTAAGCAACGTATGAAAAAAGCATAGCTCTTCTAAATTCTTCATCAAGCATTATAAATGCTTGTGATTTCCATTCCAAGGTAGGGGAACATTGCCCATGCTTGCTCTTGACAACGGGTCAACAAACAGAGCCATGGCATCATTGAAGTGTGGGGAGCTCATTTACTGACAGTAGCAGAGGTACTGATAAGTAACGTGGTGTTAATGCTTCCTTAGCTCTCCCTAAGTTACATTATGTGTTAGCCAATTACAAAACAGGCCAGGAGGTGTTGAAAGTATTTCAGTTCGAATTCCAGAGAGTAAAGCCAACTGAACCAGAGGTGTGTGGTTGTGCATCTACACACTATTATTTTCTGGCCTCAGACATTGAATCTCTAGACCACAATACGTGAGCAAATGCTCCTCATATAAGAGGCCCACCCTTGACATGTATTGTGCATTTTTTATGACGTCCGGGCTAATCCTGACATAACAGAGGCTCACCTTTGCCATACAGCTCCCATTCTTGAAAACATGTCGGTAATCCCTGGCATAAAGCAGCCCATCCATCATATATATGGGCATCATTCTTGGCCACATTTTACATCTCATCTCAATGGCCCATCCATTACATATTGTGGCCCTTATTTACACTTTGTGGATGCACACTGCATAACGGTGGCATCCTCGACTTACTGTGGATATTTTTGGCATCATTCAAGGACTCCTCGGCACAATGGTGATCAAAATGTGTGCCATCTGTTGGACATCCCGGTACTTAACCATGAAAAATGAAAACAAATTAGCCCATGGCACGTTAGTACACATGGCTACTTCGTGAAGTTGTTTATGAACTAGGAAAGCATTTATAAAAACATCTGGTATTTCTGGCAAAATACTGTGCTTTTTCATAAAAAATTTAAGTTTCAGTGTGTAGGAATGGAGTGCATTTATCCACATTAAAATGTGTATCATGGAGAAAAATCTTTATTTTGATAAACTGGCAAGAAGGTGTTTTAGGCAAAAGGAAGGCATTTCAGAAACTACCTGATACAGATGTTTTAGGGATAATTCATGCTGCAGCTTATGGTGACTTTGTACCAGCGGGCACTTACATCTCTTCTACAATGATGAAACTTTCAAATATATTATAATATTCAGTTACATTATCATCACTTCTCTCTGTGCCCTCAACTGGTCGGATTGGATAACCTGCCTCCTACCTGATCCAGTAAGTGCCATTTAACTGTGCAGTAGCATTGCATTATGGGCTCTGATGTTTACAGCCCGAGATTCAGAGATTGTGTCATCTTTGTTTATCCGCCTTGTATCTTCCAAGTAAACTCTCATTTATAACATGCGACTAAGACTCTACTTTCAGGGCAGGACGGAAAAGTATATTGAAAATGGTGCAGGCATTTTGAAAAATGATTTGCCATGTCACAGTGCATGAAGGACTCTTTTAATGGAACCTCATACAATTTGCTGTATGGTGACTGTTTAGAGAACAACGCTCAAAACCTGCATTTCCACCAGTTTCAAACCATTCTCAGGTAGGGTGAGTCCCACCACCCTACGGGAAAGGAAGAGGCTCTGACTTACACAGCCCAAAATGATTAGACTATTTAATTATTGCCCCTTAAAAGTATTTGCATTTTTACAACATTCATATGAAACGTGCCCTGTGAAATGCACCATTTGGACCTACGTTTTCAAAGTTTTCTTTGATGAATATCCCCTAAAAGAGCTTATCTTGCTTAGCCTGGCTTAAAGCTGATATTTTCATCCCCCAGCTTTTAAGGTTCATCAGTCACCAATGCTCAGATGTGCACAAACTTCACAAAAGAAACATGCTGACTGGCTACCGGTCGCTCATCTTTCTACCTTTGCGCAGTCAGTGATGCTGTCCCAGTAGGGTGACGGAAACTCCAGCTTTCCGACAAGAATTTGATCAAACAGGTCTTCTTGGAGATTGTTCTCGCTGTGTGGAAGGTGAAAAAGGAGGTAAGAGCTTTGATTTAGTATGCATATAAGGAAAACAACATTAAGAGGAACAAGCAACATGGACACTAACAGTGTTCAATGTTAGTGCAAAATCAAGTAATCAGTGCCATAAATCATGGCCAATCTTATGAATCCATGCAGCTCACAGCACAATGAAATATAATGAGACAATTTTGATATTTTCTTCTTTCTTTTAGATTTTGAAAGGTATAACACGTAAGATGTTTTTAAAGTTTACTGCAAAACTAAGTGAAAATGTCAGAAAATGATTTGGTATTTGAAGTTCAATTATTTTGCTGCCCTTTGGTTGCACGAAACTTACATTTTCAAATGCTCCAAACAAAGGTGCTACTTGCTACCATCATAATCACGGTGGAACTTCATGTATGAAGAGTCTGAAAATAAAAAGGTCTGGACAGCCCAGTTGTCCATTTATAGACAACTGGATGGAGGGTGGACTCCTGGTGAACTGAACAGGTTTCTGCTCAGAAGCTTCAACAAATCTGATATTGATCAAAATGAAGGCACATGGCACCTGGACCAGAACATTTTTACATTGTAGGTGTTTCTGAATTAGAACGTTGTGGGAGTAAGGCATCTGCACTGAAGTAAAAACGGTACTAACTCCATACAGTGGAGAAATCTTTTTAAAAGTGGCTGTCAGTGGGGCGTGGCCAAGAATGTGCTGAGTAGGAGCGTCTTTCTAGAGCTCTGCTGCCAGCCTTTAATTTAGAGCAGATGTGGCCACTACCTGGGGAGACATTGAGCAATAGTGAGGGCCCTGGAGAGATTGGCCAGCGACTGATGTGCAGCTGATGGTGCTTGAGGTGGTTTGGGGCCAAGTGGAGTGACCTCGCTGGTGGGAGGGCCCTGAGTGGTGTTGCTCCACCGAGAGTCCTGAATAGATTGTGTGAGGCCAACTAGGCCTGGACTGGCCCCCCCCTTCAAGAAGAGACTTGGGGTGTTTCCCACCTGGCACTGATACACATATGGGTGTGGAGTGCTGTGCTCCTCGCTGTCAGATCAGGGCCTATGAGACAGTGGTGGGTTCTGTGAGGGACCTGGGAGGCCAAACTGCCTGCTCGGACGACAGCGGTGGAACAGACATCCCCACAGACGTCCTCATGGTGCTTGGGCCCGCACTCACCTTGAGGAATTCAGAACCTACCCTGCGCATTATGGCCTCGGAGCACCATAACAAAAAAAGAAGGCACCCTTAAGGACCAATTCACTAAAAACTCCAGCAAAGAAGGCAGACGTGCCCAAAGATAGTGCTGCGGGTGTGGGTGTGTTGAAGTGTAGTTTTATAATCAAAATGAACATGAAATGTTTGCAAATTAATGTATAATGATGCCGCATAGAAAATTTATTAATATGCTTTACTAAACGTGTGTGTTTGAAATGTGCCCACGTGGAGTTGCCACCAACGTATACGATGATAATTGAAACTGACTAATAATGAAATATTAATGTACTAATGTATGATTTTGTATTAGTATTAAGAGTTATATGTTAAGGTTTTGCTAATTAATCACTAGGCCTTAGTTAGCATGAGTCGGGCCTAGCTGTCCGGTTTCATATTAAATGTGTTTTTCTAACGTGCAATGTGCTGACTTGCTGAAGGACATGTAGCCGTACTTTTCCAGAAGACTAGAAGATGTGTGTAACCGTAGTAAATGCTTTCTCATGAGACTCGACTTGCTCAAGGAGACATTCTTGCAGAATGCAACAGTGCAAACTTGCAACAGGTACAAGGTCGCCTGAACTGGTATAGACAATGGAACTACTGACTGGGACTGTGAGAGGACCGCGAGAACATGAAATTGTACCTGACATTCTGCCCATTGGAGACGTCAATTACAGAAGCCAATAAACTACGTGAGAACTGTTCTGAGGTGACAATCTTAATGAGGCGACAAGTAAACCATTGGATGGAGTTAATGGTGCACCAAAACTTGCCCACTTGGAAATTTGGGGACTGTACAACCAGATCGATATAATTCTTGGACACAAGGAGAAATCAGCCATTACGTGCCTTTGCTATTACCTAGACGCTTTGTCACTCTGTCTTGAAGACTTTGCGTTTTTTCTCTTCAAACCATCCTTATTCTGCCTTGCCTGATTCATACTTTCCTCCTTATGAGGGAAGCGTCCCTTATTGCCCCGTCTTGCTGAACTTTGTGTTTCTTGGCTGATGGCGGATCAACTGATGTACTGAGGACGAAGACTGACTCTGTATGCTGACTCATTACGGAGGGTAACTATATGATGATGAAATTGTAATTGTCTGTTTGCCTTTTCTTTCTAGGTACCAACTGCTATCTTTTGATAGAGACCATAGTTAAATGTTTTCTAAATTTGTGTTGCTAAATTGTTTTGCATGAAGCCCAACATGCTAATGCTAATTCGAGGTTAGTTAAGGAATTCACTAAACGACGCAAATAGACAAATGACTGAATCTATGCTTTGTTGAATAATGCGCTAATGATACTCTGCTAAGATTAACCCATGTTGACATCGTGCTTTGTTCTAATGTTCATGATTTTTGCATTGATGAAGTCCTATTCGAGCTGCCATATTATTACAGTGTTGATGTGTTTTCTGGTATTGAGACTAATAAACTTACTCGTAGAGGTATAATCAATAGGGAATAAATGTCATAAATCATACTAAATCCGTGTGGTTATTCATGACTAAGAGGTCTTGGTGTGTTTTGACTCTTACTTATGCCATTTTCTAAATTGAATCGATTTGCTATAGTGAATATTGATGATGTTATTGATCTATTGATTGCTATGTTGTCTAATTGTCTCGTCTTGAGGTGTCTTCAATTAGGGTTAAAAGATTCATTGGCCTAAAACGAGTCCCAGACTAATTAAATGATCTAAGACAGGACGCGTTATCAGTTCTGGTAGCAGAGGCCCCAGGACAAGGGACCATTGTTTTAGAAGTATTTTTGAAATAATGCAAATTGGAGGTATGATGTGCCCCTAAGGCCAAAATGACTTTCCCGGAATCTCAGAGCTTGCCGAAGTGAGTTGGGTATGTTCTCAGCATTCTAGTGATAGTATGAGTGAAGTAGAATTTGTGCTTGCTCAGCTTATGCATATCGCAGGTGAACTGTGAAGGTTTGTGAGAATTTAGGCCAGGAAATGTTTTAGTAGGAGTGGGCGTACTCCGCAGTATGAAAGTAGGGAAGTCGGCGAACTTCATGCTAGTGTGGCGCTTTGTGCTCAAAATTATCCACGTGGTTGTTGGTGATGTATGGACCTGGCGTGGTCTAAGACTTCGGAGTATATTGATAAGTGTATGAGACACTTGGTTTATGTTGTAATTTGCACGGTTTATTAGGTCAATCGGGCGTGGTTGACGAGTCGAGTTTGAGTCAAAGTGTGTGAGTGAAAACCTTTGATGGAGATTTGGTAAGTTCTAAAGTGCACCAGAACGAACCATTGACAAGTCGAGAGTGACATTTTCAGGTCAAATTTTGCTTGCGGGTGCGGCTGAGGAGGAGAGAGTAGCGGCCGAGGCTTCAAGTGAAATCTCTGTAAAGTTCTGAAGCGATTGTGTTACCCTTCCTGTAGTAAACCACCAAATTTGAGTTTGTTGTTAAGGTGCTTGCAACATTGCATTAGTTCTGTGTGAATAGAGAGTGAGGAAGACAAGCCGCAAGACTTTGCCAGCCGCAGTGTGCGAGTGTGATGTCATTGGAGCCGCGCTGGCATAGGTTAGTTGCCGAGAGGGGTCGTGCACGGATTGGCAGCCGTCCGTGAGAGGCAATTGGTTGAGAAGGTAGGCGAAGAGTGTTCTGGGAATTAAAGTCACTTCCTGATTTGAATCTAATAAAATAAAAGGTGCAAAATTAAGTTTTTCAAGGCTTTAAAGAGTGCTTTGAGGGGAGATGCGTATATTACAGCAAGTGTGGGGGAGCCTACGCCGCCAGAGGATACTCCGGCTTATGCCGTAATGGAGGAGAAGGGAGTCGCGCCATGTCTTTGGCTAAAGCATTGGTGCAAATTAACAGAGAAAGATGGGTGTTTGGCGTTTCCAGAGAATGGAACCTTTAATATAGGGGTCCTAGAAAATTTGCGAAAAGCGCTAAATGAGCAGAAACCGCCTCCGAGACCAGCTCAGTTTGAGGCGTTAGCGATCTGGGAATTAATGGCCATACGACAGAGGCAACAGAAATTCGAGAGGAGAATGAGGAAAGCGGAAAAGACTCTAGCGGAGGCTAGATGGGATAGTGAGAGTAAGATGTGGTGAAGGGAAATAATAGACTAAGTTAGGATGTTTCCAGCAATAATTCAAGAGGCCGAAACACAGGGAAGAAAGGCCACTTGCAAAACAGACAAGGGCTCTAGTAGGCAAAAGGAGTCTCAGAAGTCTTGGGTAGATGCAGACGATTCAGATGATGATGAATTTCTTAATCAGTTGTTACATGATCAACCGCCACCATATGCTATGAATGACAATAGACTGAGTACTAGTGCAGGTCCTGTAAATCCGACACAGAATCAGGGAACCACAAGCGCAGCACAGGCAAATAATGTTATCACATCAGCTCCGATACAGAATAGTGCCTAGTGTGTCCACTGCACCAGAGACACAGATACGGTTGCAGCCACCACCAGTTCAGAGGCTCTACCCTGATGTTTCAGTATTAAAGACGACTACGAATTTGATGGTGCCGCCTGATCCAGTGTACACAAGATCAAAATTAGTGCAGATTGAACCAACTCCACAATTGCTGCCCCAGCAACAGGTGGTCCCAAATTACACTTCGGTCACAGGACCACAGTCAGTTACTGTCAGTTATGATGAATCAAGCTATGGGAGTTAATGCTCTACCGGGATTGGGAAATGGACAGGCACCAGCCGCTATATCATTGCCAATTACCATTGGTTGGGCAGTACCGCTATATGCACAGGCAAAACCTATTGTATGCGATCAGTAGAGTTGCAACTCAAGAGGTGATAAGAGGAGGGTTCATGGGAAGATCCCAAGGGATGACACCAGGAGGACAGACAGTCAAGAGATCTAGATCTTTGCTGGACTTCAGTCCGATTGGGGTTCCTTTAGAGACCATGAGACAAGAGGGTTTGGGTCTACTAACCCCACAGGTAATGAGTGCAAACATGTCACAAACCCCGATGGTGCAGGCTGGAAATATCTTGTTGCAAGGTTTGACAGCGCAACAATTGAACGAATGGCTGGAAAAGCTTAACACTCCACAGACTACTCCTGCGACAGCAGAGCGGTCAGAGAGAGAGGAATACCTGAATTTTGTGAGGTTGGGTGTGGAAGCAGCGGAGTTAGTTGAAGGGACTATGGGAGTGAACAGATTAGAATCATACACTGAGGCAGAACTGAGGTACCTGTGCCCGAAAATAACCAAAGAGGTGAGTAAGGTGCATCAGAGGTTAGCAAATGTGGCAGACAAATATGGTATAGACTTAGACAATACTAAGCATCTGAAGAGGAGTTATAGGTTAGACTTCGAACCTAAAGATTTTGATCACATGAGATCCACTGGAATGAAGGCACACCTCAAAGAGATACTACAGAGTGCCCAAGTTTGGGGAGCTTTAGAGAAGTGGGAAGGCAGATGGGTGAAGAAAAGAGATAAGAGGAAAAGTGACTGCCTGGAACCGCAGCAGACAAGGCTGCGCCAGACACGGGAACAATAAAGATATTACCAATGAGAGAAACAGTTGGAGGGGTCCTAGTTCATGTACCGTGGTCTAGATTTGACATTTTGTCATTCACAAATGATTATCCCAGGTTGAGGGAAAAGCGGATAGAGTGGTATCAGCAGACAGACAGGTTTGTGAAGCTTGCGAAATGTCTTTGGGAAGACTTGAATACATTGTTTGAGATTATAGTTCTAGCTGATTTGTGGCTTGAGTGCAAGAGGACGGAACCGGCAAGGGACAGGGCTACAGGAGCACCATCTCCTGAGGTGATGAAATACTACTATGAGGTGATTGAGTTTTTGAAGCAGAAGGTGTCACCGCAGAATACTGATTGGCAGAAAATCGATCGAACGGCACAAGAAGACAATGAGTCGATACATGCTTACTATGAGAGGTTGCTAAAAGCATTCAAACACTATAGTGGCACGAAGGTTATAGAACCAAAAGACATGAATCACCTTGTGTTCAGGTTCATTGAAGGATTGAGGCCAGAGATTAGCCAGATGATTAAGAATCATCTGATCTGTTGGCAAGCGAAACGGATTGATGAAGTGTTAAAGTATGCGAAATACTGTAGCGATGAGACTGAACTGAAGCAGAGAAAGCTGAAAGAGAAGGTGATGCAAATTAAGGCAGCTCAGGCAGGGATATGGAGTACAGCAGATGGTACAGCAGCAGCCTCAAGGGAACGAAATGTTCCAGCCGCAAACAAGAGGCAGAGGTCGGGGAGGTTTTGTGAACCATGGTCCAGACTTGAATACTGTTGTGGTTCAAAATGATGTGCAAGGGATGAAAAAGATGTCACAATGCCATGCGTGCGGGGGCGTGGGACACTGGAAGCGGGAGTGCCCAATGATGGTGCAGGATGGTGTTGTTCAACAAAGCAATGATGTCCGTGCATTTCAAAATGTGAGGGGTCCAAGAATGAGGGGTCCAAATCCGAACTTTCAGAATAATATGGTTCAGATGCAGGGTCTCCAGCATATGCAACAAATGCAAATGCCATGTGTCCAACCAGAGAAGGTGCAGCAAGTGCAGCAGCAGATTCCCTTGGTACCTAGTTAGCAAATGCAGTTGCCTTTATCTCCGATGGGACAGCAACAGGTCACAGGTCAAACAATGAGTCAAAATAATACAGTACAACAGTTCCCATTGCGTGGTGAGAATGGAATAAACGATGAATGGTCGGATGATTCTTCAGATAGTGAGGAGTGCAGGCTTACAGCATCCCTAGAAGTAGATCAGAGGGGACCTTATGTGCAGGGGAAGGTGATTGGTCACACCGTTTCCTTCTTGATTGACACAGGAGCTACGTGCTCTACAGTCAGAAGTGCAGAGGTTCCAAAATTGCTGCTTTCAGGGCATACCATAAAGGTGTTAGGAGTAGCAAATCAGCTCTTGACAAATCCAATTACAGAACCAGTCTAAGTTGAGATTGGTACCTTCCAGGGATTACACAGGTTTGTAGTCTGTGATTCAAGTCCTGTATCCCTACTGAGAAGAGACCTGCTGTGTAAGACAAGGTGTTCAATCACCTGTTCCAATGAAGAGATTGCGGTGCAGACAAATAGTGATGATGAAGGAGACGATGGTCAGATCTCAGAGCCAGAGACAGAGACCACACATGAGGAGTACCCTTTGATAAGCTTCTTCCCGATGTTCACAGTGACCGATTTGCCAACAGAATTACAGGGAACAGTGACAGAGAAGGTGTGGGACTTGACAGGAAAGGAAGTGGGACTGATCAAAGGAGTAGAACCAGTCAAAGTAGATGTGAAGCCAAATGCTGTGTTTCCCCAGGTACCGCAGTACCACATGGCACAAGACGTCCTCATACAGGTGACGCTGATAATTGCAGACTTTGTGAAGCAAGGGGTCTTAAAAGAAGTGATGAGGAGCCCATGTAATTCGCCAATAATGGGACTGAGAAAGCCTTGTGGGAAAGTTCGAATTGTCCAAGACCTGAGAAAAATTAACAAGATAGTGGTAAAATGTTGCCCCATAGTGCCAAATCCAGCCGTGATCATGTTTCAGGTTCCATGTGATGCAGAGTGGTTCACGGTTGTGGACTTGTCTCAAGCGTTCTTTTCTGTGCCTCTTCATGAGGACAGCCAATTTCGCTTCAGTTTCAAATTCTTGGACAAGGTTTACAGTTGGTGTTGAATTCCTCAAGGGTTTTCAGAATCACCTTCCATCTTCAATCAGATATTGAAGAAGGATTTGGAATCATTGGAACTGCCTTTTAATTTGACTCTAGTACAGTACATTGATGACCTGTTGATTGCATCCAAAACTAAAGATGACTGCAGGTATGATACTATTGCCTTACTGAATCATTTGGGAAAGAACAGACAAAGTGTCCCCAAAGAAGCTAAAGTACTGTCAGAAAGAGGTGAAGTACTTAGGCCACCTGATTGAAAAGGGGTCAAGGAGAATATCCAAAGAAATAGTGACAGCCATATTACAGATGAGTCCCCCGACATCCAAAAGAGACATGAGGAAGTTTTCGGGAATGGTGGGCTACTGTCGCCAGTGGATTCCCAACTTCTCAATTATCTCTAAGCCTTTGGTGAGGTTGACTGTCAAGCAGGTTAAGGATGGCCCAGATACCCTAACTATGTCTGAGAAAAAAATTAGGGCATTCACTGAACTGAGAGAGTGCATGTGCAGGGCTCCAGCTTTAGGTATGCCTGACTACACAAACCCTTTTGTACTGCTTTGTCATGAATGTAATGCTTGTTCTCTGTCTGTCCTGACACAGGTCCATGGAGGTGCAAACCACCCAGTAGCATATTTTTCAGCTACTTTGGACCCAGTCGCAGCAGCCTTACCGGGTTGTCTGCATGCAGTTGCAGCAGTTGGGCAAAGCCTTACTCAGTGTGAAGGCATAGTGATGGGACATACCTTGACAGTAATGGTCCCACATTCAGTTGATATATTATTGACCCGAACTAAGACCCAGCACATGACAAATGCTAGGTTGACCAGGTATGAGACAATTATACTGGGGTCACCAAATGTGTCACTCAAATGATGTACTGTGTTAAACCCGGCAACTTTGCTTCCCAATGAAAATACAAATGTTGATGATGCTGAGGAAGTAGAACATGATTGTCTTGAGGTAACAGAACTGTGCACCTGACATTAAAGATACCCAGTTTGAAGAAAATTATTACATTATCTTTGTTGATGGTTCGTGCCTGAGGGACTCAGTAGGAGTACTGAGAGCCTGATACGCTGTGTGTACAATCACCGGTATCCTGGAAGCATCTTGGCTCGAGAGAGTGTATTCTGCTCAAGTGGCTGAATTGGTTGCTCTTACTAGGCATGCCATGCCGCTGACGAATTGAAAGGCAATATCTATACCGACAGCAGATAGGGATTTGGAATTGTCCATAATTTTGGCCAGCTATGGTCACAGAGGGGTTTCATGACCTCCTCTGGTTCTCCAGTGAAAACTGGTGAACGAATGAAGGAATTGTTGCATGCGATTCAGTTACCTCTTGAAATTGCCGTGGTGAAATGCAGCGCTCATGTGAAATCACAAGACTTTGTGTCAATGGGAAACGGATATGCAGATCAAGTCACAAGCTTTTGCGCATTGAACTGTATATCGTTCAAAGATCAGTGGGAATTGTTACCGGAAACTGAAAATGAGACATGCACAGATTATGCATTGAGGGTGGTTGACACAATGGAAGAGCTAAAATTGTTGCAGGGACGTGCCAGCAGAGAAGAGAAACATTCTTGGCTTAAAATGCAATGTGTACAAAGACCTGATGATTTGTGGGTTTCAGATGAAGGGAAAATGGTTTTGCCAAACAGTCTCTTGTCACAGTTTGCGAGGTGTTACCATGGTCAAGCACATATTGGGAGAGATGCCATGATCAGGTTGTTCAAAGTCGATTGGTTCAATCCAAAATTCAGACAAGCAGCAGAAGTAATCTGTCACAGGTGCATCATCCGTCAACAGATGAATGCAGGGAAAGGGACCGTGGTGAATTTGAGCCACATTGGGAGAGCTGGAGGTCCATTTAGCAGGATGCAGATGGATTTTATCGAGATGCCTGTGTGTGGAGGTCTGAGGTATGTGTTGGTGATTGAGTGCATCTTTAGTCACTGGATTGAAGCTTACCCTACACGTAGGAATGACAGTCTCACACTAGCGAAGTTGCTGCTTAGGGAGTTGATACCACGTTTCGGGTTTCCAATCTCTTTAGAATCAGATAGAGGAAGTCACTTCAACAATGAGGTGGTTAAACTCTTGTGTGCTGCACTGAACATTGGACAGAAGTTGCATTGTAGCTACCTTCCCGAAGCCTCAGGACTAGTGGAGCAGATGAATGGTACCTTGAAGTCGAGAATGGCAAAAATGTGTGCAGCTACCAATGTGAAATGGCCAGATGCATTGCCCTTAGTGCTAATGTCAATGAGAAATACTCCCAACAAGAAAACAGGACTGTCTTCGCATGAAATTCTCTAGGGCTGAGCTATGAGATTGCCCGCAGTGCCTGCAAATGCTCTTGTGAATATCACGGATGATATGCTGTCGGACTACTGCAAGGGTCTGGCTGACGTGGTCCACTCTTTCTCTCACCAGGTGGAAGCCACCACACTGCCACCGATAAATGATCCAGGTCACAATCTGAAAACCGGTGACTGGGTTGTTGTCAAGAAACACGTGAGGAAGTCGTGTTTGGAGCCACGTTGGAAGGGGCCGTATCAAGTGATACTGACAACTACTACTGCTGTGAAATGTGCGGGAATTCCAAACTGGATCCATGCCAGTCACACAAAGAAGGTGACGTGTCCAACTGATGAGGAACTTGAGTTGTCGAAAATAACAGCTACAGAAAAGGAAGTCCCAGGGCCGGAGAGTAATCAAAGGGGATCTGAGACTGAAGGAGAGCCCGTTGAGGACGGCTTGGTCACTCAAACAGCAAACAAGATCCCGAAGGGTGACGGTGAGCCTATCTCAACTGAGGCACCAGGGGAACTGACACAAAGAGAGGTTCTCCCAGAAACAGACGGATGCGGGTTTGAAGTTGAAGCCCTGACAGACCCAGAAGGCAAAGGAGTTGAGGCGGAAGGTAATCAAAGTGTTCAGACTCCTCCTGAGCCACCTGCAGATCCATCAAGAGAAAACACCATAGCACAAGAGGAGGGCATTGAACAGCACCCTGAAAAGCCAAACAGCAAAACAATACTGAAGGGAGATAAGTGGCCAGAATCGCAAACTGAAAAAGGGAAAGTAGTCATCAATGAAACAATAGAGGACGAGGTCGATACCACAAGGAAGGAAGATTTGAGTGAAGGATAATTGCAGGGTGACCGCAAATTGAAAAGAATGAGAATAGCAAACAGAAGATACGCGGGTCCTGAATGGGCTTATGCAACGACAGCCGTGTCGCAACAAGAGTTCTTGGCTTTTTGTTTTGATCGTGAAGTTCCAGGTCAATATTATGGTACCTGAAGTTGGCTATAAATAAAAAGGACTCTGTTAAGCTGAAATCGAATAACGGGAAACTAATGAAAATTACCGGATGTGACACTGTTAACCTGAATTGACTTGAAAACCCGATTGTGACAAGCTGCTAACCTGATTTGACTGAGACCCTGGAGTGAATGGGAGAGCTGTAAATACTTGCTGAAGAAAGACTTTGCTTAGCGTCGCAGAGAAAGGAATTTTCTAACCATCCTCGTATTAGTTGATTACGTTTGTAGTACTTTACTTTCTGATTCTAGGTCAGGAGATGGCGTTGAGGGAAATAAGCTTTGTAAATATTTGGGTGTTGCTTTGGTTGTTTGTATGTGTGATATTCATTATAGCTATATTTGTGGAAATGCGTCTGGTAGATGAAAGTGAAGCTAACAACGCTACAGTTTCTGAAACTGCTACATTAACACCGTGGGACAGGTTTGAGCAGGATGCGAAGTATTTGCATGGTGAGAATAATGCAAAAGGGGAGCTGTCTACTAACGTTTTCTATCGCTTGCTGAGTGAGTATGTTGACACTATGGATGCGAAGGCTTGTTATGGGTGTACACAAATTCCTCTCAGTCCAGGAGGGAGTTACCTATCACAGCTTGCCATTAACGTACGAGATTAGTTGTAGTCTGCTATTAATGCATTTTTATAATCAAGAAGAAGTGCAATATTTTTATTCGAATTATGATTTAGTGTTCTCGTATGTGCCTATCAGCGGAGAGGGCTATGACTCTTTAAAACAGGCTTGCTCTAGACATTCTTTTAGCAAAAAGTGGCGGAGTCTGTAAGATGCTTAATGAGCGCCACTGTTGTGCTTATATTCTGGATAATAGTAATGAAATTAAAAGTATGCTTACTAACCTAACAAGAGACAGTGCAGATTTAAAGGAACTGAAAGAACCAGGAGTCTGGGAAAAGTTTGGAGAAGGATTTGCACGTGTGGGAAGCTGGTTTAGTGGTTGTGGCATGGGTTTTTAGGAAAATTAATACAGGGAATAGTAATTGTCTTGGCTTGCTTATTCGGACTATGGTTATTAAGTAAATGCAGTAAAAGGTTTAAAACAAAATGGGCAAAACATAAGGAAAAGAGGGAAGACAAGAAAAGGGAGAAAATGTTCAGAGCAAAATATGAAAAGGAAAAAAGAAAAGAAGAAATTGAAATGAGGGAAATGAACAAATGAAAGATAAGTAAAGACTGGATTTGTGTGATGACAAGTGTCATCAGAGGAGGGATGACTGGAGTGTAGTTTTATAATCAAAATTAACATGAAATGTTTGCAAATTAATGTATTATGATGCCGCATAGAAAATTTATTAATATGCTTTACTAAACGTGTGTGTCTGAAATGTGCCCACGGGGAGTAGCCATCAACGTATACAATGATAATTGAAACTGACTAATAATGAAATATTAATGTACTAATGTACGATTTTGTATTAGTATTAAGAGTTATACGTTAAGGTTTTGCTAATTAATCACTAGGCCTTAGTTAGCATGAGTCGGGGCCTAGCTGTCCCGTTTCATATTAAATGTGTTTTTCTAACGTGCAATGTGCTGACTTGCTGAAGGACATGTAGCCGTACTTTTCCAGAAGACTAGAAGTTGTGTAACCGTAGTAGATTCTTTCTCATGAGACTCGACTTGCTCAAGGAGACATTCTTGCAGAATGCAACAGTGTAAACTTGCAACAGGTACGAGGTTGCCTGAACTGGTACAGACCATGGAACTACTGACTGGGACTGTGAGAGTACCGCGAGAACATGAGATTGTACCTGACATTCTGCCCGTGGGAGAGGTCAATTACAGAAGCCACGTGAGAACTGTTCTTCTTAATGAGGCGACAAGTAAAACATTGGATGGAGATAATGGTGCACCAAAACTTGCCCAATTGGAAATTAGGCGACTGTACAACCAGATCGATATAATTCTTGGTCACAAGGAGAAATCAGCCATTACATGCCTTTGCTATTACCTAGACGCTTTGTCACTCTGTCTTGAAGACTTTGCGGTTTATCTCTTCAAACCATCCTTATTCTGCCTTGCCAGTTTCATACTCTCCTCCTTATGAGGGAAGAATCCCTTATTGCTCCGTCTTGCTGAACTTTGCTGTGTTTCTTGGCTGATGAGCGGATCCAACTGATGTCCTGAGAATGAAGACTGACTCTGTATGCTGACTGATTACGGAGGGTAACTATATGATGATGAAATTGTAATTGTCTGTTTCCTTTTCTTTCTAGGTACCAACTGCTATCTTTTGATAGAGACCATAGTTAGATGTTTTCTAAATTTGTGTTGCTAAATTGTTTTGCATGAAGCCCAACATGCTAATGCTAATTCGAGGTTAGTTAAGGAATTCACTAAACGGACGCAAATAGACAAATGACTGAATCTATGCTTTGTTGAATAATGCGCTAATGATACTCCGCTAAGATTAACCCATGTTGGCGTCGTGCTTTGTTCTAATGTTTATGATTTTTGCATTGATGAAGTCCTACTCGAGTTGCCATATTATTACCGTGTTGATGTGTTTTCTGGTATTGAGAGTAATAAACTTACTCGCAGAGGTATAATCAATAGGGAATAAATGTCATAAATCATACTAAATCCGTGTGGTTATTCATGACTGGGAGGTCTTGGTGTGTTTTGATTCTTACTTATGCCATTATCCAAATTGAATTGATTTGCTATAGTTAATATTGCTGATGTTATTGATCTATTGATAGCTATGTTGATTAATTGTCTAGTCCTGAGGTGTCTTCAATCAGGGTCAAAAGATTCATTGGCCTAAAACGAGTCCCAGACTAATTAAATTATCTAAGACGGGACGCTTTATCAGGTGCAGTGGGGGAGGCAGCAGTAATGGAAAACAACACTGACCTGATAATGCGGTCATTCATTGGACAACTCTTTGTGGTCCTCAGAGTTGATTTTGCGGCAGTCAAACAGTAGATAGTGACTGAGGTCAAATAACTCAAGAAGGATGTCGGCAAACTGGGCCAGCTAGTAGACTAGCTTGAGAATACTGAAGATGCACGTGAAGAGGAACTGAATCACCATCGCTGCAAGCCGCTTGCACTGCAGGACAAGAATTTGGAGCTGCAGTACCACCTGGAGGATTTGGAGAACCGATCCAGATGATCCAACATCCATATTAAGGGAGATCTCTTGCAGCTGATATCGGGAAGTCTCAAGGAGTTCGCAGACCGTCTTTTATGCCACGTGGCCCCAGCACTTAAGGACCAAGGCATAGTTCTTGACCACATCCACAGGGCTGGTTGACCGGCACACTCACCTGGCCAGGCACACAACATTCTCACGTGTCTACATCACTATAGACATAAAGAGGCGATCTTATCAGCAGTACGTGATCAGACCACCATTGACTTTGAAGGTCTCGAAATAGGATTGTATCAGGACCTCTAGTCTGTGACATTGCAGTGCCGCCGGTTCCTCCATCCTCTGATGGACTTTTGAGAAGGTGATCAGGTTTAAATGGGGACACCCTTCTGCCTCAAATTTGTCTGGAACAAGGAGACGCAGAGCATTTGCACAATGGATGATACTCATTCGCTGATGGATATAAAATCCTTCCTGGGGGATCCCCTGACTCGGGAGCTGCCATAGGAGCTAACTGCACCTACAACAGACCAGCGATGCCCAACTTGCTTGTGGAGAGGGAAACTACGAAAACCCTCTGAAACGGAGAGCCACAAAGAAAGAGTCACACTGATCCATCACCTGCAGCACCAGGATAGTGCGTCAGAGGCAGACAACAACTACTAAGGTCTTGGCATCATTGACCTGGCTTGATTGGTTGCATCATATAATGGGCATCTTCGAAATGGAAGCTGTGCATCTGTCTCTGTGGATGGACATGGTCGCCAACAGGTGGCCTCCCACAGTGGATGGCGATTTGTGCAGCGGAGCTCCACATCCAGCCACTTGACGACGGAGCTATACAGACTGCGGCCCGGTGACTTGGATCCCCCAAGCTTGTATGAACGTGTTCTCAGACAGGGAACTGTTTCATTGTTCTGTTCGTTGTTTATCCCTCCCCCCCCCCCTTTATCCCTCTGGTGAGGTCCCTTTTGTATTTATACTTCACATTGATTTAGTTTACTGGCACTTCAATGGGGACCTCCCAGATTTCAAACAGATTTGGAGGGCAAACACTAGTCAACACTCAAACCCAGAATAAGTTTTAATATTCAAGGTCTTAGCGCCCCTGTCAAGCGGTTGGCCCTCCTTTCCCTCTTTTGTGAGGACAAATGCGACATCTGCCTCACACAAGAAGCACATCTATTAGGGGCCAACTGGAAACAACAGAGATCGCGGTGGTATGACCGACAGTATCTCTCATCGGGGACTGGGAAATGGGCTGTGGTGGCTATCTTGGTTGCTGCAAACACATGCTGTGATCCCTGGGAGGCTCCTCTCCCTGCGCATTGACATGTAGGGACATAGGTTTACAGTAGCAAATCTTCATGGCCCTAATGAGCACCAGAAAAGCTTTATTAGGGATGCATTGGGTGAGTTCCTACACACATGAACTTACACTCTAGGCCGATGATGTTATGCTCCTCTTGTTGAACCTCCAGGTTACCTTTCCAGTGGTCATGGGGGAGTTGGCAAGCTTTGGAGAAGATATCCAGTTTCAAAACAAATTTGCATAAATCCTCCATTTTAAACCTCACTGTGCACTGCAGCTGACAGAACCCAGCTGGAGGCTGCCTTGCTATTCACCTTAGCCAAGTAGAGGGTGACCTATTTGGGTCTACAGATCTACTCGACGCCAGCAGCCACGGCAGAACACAACTATGCAGTGCTCCTGCTAAATCCTATTTGATTAAATAGAAGGGTTATGGCCTCTCTTGGCTCAGTTGTTTAGCAGCAGTGGTGGTGACGCTTTTGCCGAAACTGCTATATGTATTGCAGACATTACCATTACAGCCTCCCCTACAGTCGCTGGATAAGTTGTAGAGCCTCGTCTGGGAGTTTCTCTGGGCAGGCAAGAAAGCAAGGATGGCAAAAGCACAGGCAGGGGGAGGTGGGGGTTTGAGGGTCCCATATCTCATGAGCTACTATCAAGCTGCTCAAATGCGCTACATGGTAGAATGATCATGCCCATGTACTGAAAAACACTGGTGTTTTTTATTGATCAATTGATCAGGTGGAGGCAGGTGTGCACATTTGGAAGGTGCCATGGCTACCAAAAACACATTGCCCACCGGGAGTTCACTACTCCCCGGTCCTGCGAGCCATGATGGGGGTCTAGGATTGGGTACAAACACTGAAGGGCCTGTCCATGCCCATCTCTCCCCAGACACCAATTACAGTAGACCCCCTACACAGTTTGGAAGGTGACTGCTCACTCGCACCTCTGATAAACGACTCCTGTCTGAGATATATATGCTCTTCTGATTACACCACTACACCTGACCACAACCTCTGCACGACGTAGGTAGGAGACGGATTGTGAACGTACCTTTACAGATCATGATTGGCGTGGTGTGTTGCACCGCTCCTGTGACAGACAGGTACCCTTACACATATACAGTATTGTGGCAGTGTCCCAAAATCAGCTGTTTTCAGTGAGACATCCTACAAGCGATAGATGAGATTTATGACGGACATTCCCCGATTCCCTCGCTACGTTCTAGTGGGGCTTTCAAACACACAAACATATCCCCTTAAGTCTGCTAAAGGCCACGCCATTACATTGGCATTGAGGGCGGCTGAACAGCTTTTGCTTTCTCGATGGGGATCGGATTATATCCCGGTTTTCGCAGATTGGCTCCATAAACTGTGTGACTTACTGGGGTTAGAGAAGCTGATGGCAGCAGTGACACAATCGCTGCCACTCTTTGATAAGACATGGGTGACTTGTATTCATTAACTCTCGAACTAGTTCAGGGAATTGATGTGCCCAGTATATTTGCTTTTTCTCCGCTTACCATAATGTCACTGCTCAGATGTAAGTGTGCCTGGGCTGATTGTATGGAGCCTGATATCTGCCCTGCTATTATTGCTCATGGTTCCCTTTCATTACAGTTATTAGATGTCTCACGCTTACTTTTAGGAGTCACTGGATGCTGCCTCCTGGTTAATACTTTTCCTTGTTTCTCTATTTCTCCTTTTTTTGTTGATTACTCAGGCCATCACCCTACCGGCCTCTGGATGTAGGTGGGAGATTGTTGTATTTGTTGGCTGTATCCAAATACCAATAAAAGAGATCGTAAACCATAAAAGTGGTTGTCACAGTTTTCAATCCAATATATGGAAAATGTGTTCATTCGAGAATGAGGATAGATTCAATCATAGCAAATGTATCCACTGTTTCTAGATTAAAAATATCAACCTGTTATCACACCTGTTGCATACCATCACCCTCTGGCAGACTATCAGGCTGACCGACCTGGTCATATGTTTCATTAGATTCAGACATCAAGTAAAAAGCTTTCCAATTTCTTAAACTGATAATTCAACATCCAAAACTGGATGCATAAAAAGTTCCCAACACTAAACTCATCAAAAACTGAGATTCCTCGATTTGACTGTCTGCACATGGTAAATGCCTTGCGTCATGTAATGTTATTATAAACCTACAAGTTTTTAATAACTCACGTTTGTCAGTCTAAGAGCAGATTTCAATCATAATGTATATAAAACCTTTTTTCCTTGCCACAATATGCACTAAGTAGGCCACTGCATTGGCAGAATGATGACCTAGTCTTAGTAGAACTATTCAAACTAATTTTGCCTGTGCTTGAAGCCTTTCATTGGCTGCCGCTAGACACGACTCATGTTTTGATTTTGCCTCAATTATGCTGAAGAAACTGTTATGCTATTTTTTACAGGAAGAAACACCCCGTGGTACTTTGCCACACCAACACCTTTTATGTAAGTGCATGCAGGAAAAGTCTCCCAAAGATTTAGAAAAAAAAGCTGCTCTTCTAGAGTTTCCAGCATCTAGGAGAAACATCTGCCTAAATTGCCTTCTAGGGATTCCCACCTGGGCAGCCCATTTCTCTGGGCACACCCTCAGAGGAACTGCCATCCCCCCTTCCCTCTCTAAAGCGCTCCGGTCAGCCTACTCCACTCCTCCCCCAACCACCTAAAGCACACTGGCCAGTCTCCTCTGCATCTTACCCTGGCCAGCTAAAGAACAAGTGATAGCGCTGACACTCCCTCATCCTGGCCACCCAAATCACACCAATGAGCCTCTCTCCAAAGCCAACCGAGTCATTCTAGCTATTCCCTTCTGTGCTGACATTCTGCCCAAGCAACCAAGGAAGCAAGCTAAAATTATTTTACAGTCATTCACCTTTCACAGAGATCCAGCCCAAGCTTTGCCGAACTTCTAACTCACAGAGAATGCAGAATCGCCTAGTGCTTCTAAGTCTGCATGGGGCAGTGAGAAACTGGCAAACCACCATCCACCACCTAAAAAATCTCAAGAAACAGAGGCCACGACCCACTTTCTAATCTACAGAGCCAGACCCCTGGCTTCACTCCTGTACCAAGTTTTTTTCTCTTGCTCTGGGACTTGTGCGGGTGTTAGGAACCCAAAAGAGGCTGATGGGCCAGGCTGGCTTGTTTGATGGGGGTGGTTGTGGGTGGCAGTAGAAGGAACGGGGCTGCAGTTTAGCTTGTGGAGGTTAAAGAGAAGCACCGACGTGCCACAAAGTAGTTCAATGAAGTTGTGGTGAGAAGGTAAGAGAATGGGGATTTGATCACCAGAATAAGTGACCTTTATGGCTGTAAACAAAGACTGAGTGGTTAGCGGCAGGGAGTGGAAGTGTAGTTTCTGGTGTACAGGGAAAGATCGGTGCCGAGGTTCTGGTACAGTAGTACAGGGGTACAGAGGTGTAGACAGAGCCATGAGAGAGGCTGGTAAGCATGTCTGATGTTCTCAGCTTCCTGCCCTCTGTGGTTTGTTGGCCCAAGTTCACTTAGCTAGCTCATGTACACTGTGTGAGGGGGATAACTTATGTGCTTGCGGCACTGCAGGTCAGACATACGGGGCCTGCAGTTTCGGTTCACCATGACCTTGTTTGAAGAGATACGATAAAAAATATAAAAAATAAACTCCCCTGCAATTGGTAGTAGGAAGGATTCAGTCTTGAGTAAAGGGGTTCAGGGGTCGGGGGACTGCCAGCTGGATTGCTTCCATTCTGCTAGTTTTTGACAAATCAACCTGTGAAAGAAGTTCAGAAAGGAATGTAGTCTACCAAATGGAATTGCCTCGATAGAGCTTTTATTTTGTATGTGCCACGCTGGCTAGGATTCTTTATATTGGTGCCTTTTCTTAGCAACGTTGGGGCATCTGTGCTGCTCTGATGACAGTTTCCTGCATATTTTGGGCATCCCTGGTATGAGGTAGACTATCACCAGAATAATGTCCTACCTAACCGAATGGTTGTAATTCTGGCCATTTGTATGCATCCATTGCCCAGTGCTGCCCACCCATCGAATAATCGTGGCCCTGGCAGTGGGGTGGTCTTTCTTATTGTGGGCACTCATTGCACGATAGAGCACAACCCTAGTTGAATGTTCAAACTAGTACAACAGGGCACTTGCTGCCATATAAGTCATCCATGGAAAAATGAGGGTTCCAGCAGTGTTGCTTTATGGAAGTAATTTATGATATGGGAGCATGATGGTACCAACCCCAGCACGATGTTGGCCATAACTTTATGGTGATTTTTCATGGCATAGTTTGGGCAACCATGTTATAATGGCACCCAGGCACAAATAAATCACTGTTAATACCTTCAAGTGTACAATCTAAGCTAGACTATGAAAAACCCAGGACAGATACATCTTGCCCAAGGTTTAGGTTTTGGAGACACTGTCAAGCAAGCTAAAACCTACTGCACTAGTAAATTATTATGCATTCTGGCACTTGTAGGCGTGTATTTCAAAAGAAAGAAATCACCTGTTTATTTAAAGTTTTATATAATGCAAACACAGCCCAGGAATTATAGCGTGCTTCTCAGAAGGACCAATGCAGTTACAAAGAATGACAAAATAAAATAAACACACAACCACAATCCGGTAAAACTATGAAGGTATCAGCCAGCAGAGGATTTAGCCTTCTTCAGACAATAACCTGAATGAAAAGTTGGCAGGAGGGAAATCAAACAGGTTCTTATTGCAGGAGTTGGGCGCCTGTGGAGGTTGTGCCATTAGGGTTTAGGTATGACTGGTACAAGCTGATAGAGAAGCAACAAGGACGGAAATAAAGGAGGAGCGGGATCATAAGTGTGCTAGGGATAGGAGTGAAGGGTAGAGGAGGTCTAGACGATGCAGGATTAGGGGATCAGGGGCGCCAGAGGAAGCCATCCAGATAGGAGAGACAAAGGAGGCACAAAAATAAAGCAAAACTTGGAAATGTCTTACAAACAGAAGATACTTCAATTCCCTTTTAAAGGTAACTAGATAGGATGCAGTTCTCAAAGCAGGAGCACTGCATTACCAGAAAAAAATTGGGGCATGGTCCGCTCTTCTTGAACATCAGTGGATTGAGGAGAAGAGAATTTTAAGTGTTTGGCAGATGATGGCCACCAGAGAATTTCCATCTTTCTATGAGACAGGTGGAAATCACTGTGTGCAGAGCTTAGTAGGTGATACAGGCTGTCTTGGACTGTGCTATGGTTACAATGGGAAGCCACTGAAGCATGAAAGTCACAGGGCGGGGTGACTGATGTCACCACACCGGGCGCCTAGTTGAAGGGGTGCTGCATTTTGAAATATCTTATGGGATTAAAAACACCCGCTGCAGAGTTCATTGTGGAATAGTGTTTTCTAATTGACAAAAACTATACGTAGAAAACTAAATGTGTAGAAATTTAGGTAGGCCTGAAAACAAGAATGAAATGTATTTATTTTCTTGGTTTCTGTATAGTCCAGTTGTGGAAAACATGAAGTAGTGATAATTGTAGTCTAAAGAATGCACCATTGAACACATATTTTACATGATTTGTCATTATGAACCTAGCTAAAAAATGTGTTATGGATAACTGTGAAAATCTGTGTAGCAACATTAGCAATGAACCATGCTATGAAATGTATAATTCTTTCGACCTTCACACGTTCATAAGTTCATCTACTAAATATAATTGTTAATATCACAAAAACTATTTCCTACATCAATTAAATGGATAGAAAGGCGCGTAAGAGAGAGGTGATGATGTTTTGAAAATGCATTACACTAACCATGAACTTTTTCTCTCCTATTTCCTCAGCTGCTGGGAACCAATATTAAGTAGTTTAATTGCAGTGTTAGAACAAATTGAATGAAAATGTTACTTAGATGTTTTGTTAGAAATATCAGTTGATGGAAACTGTCCTGTTTTGATGAAGACATTTTTTGATTGTCTGAGCAAGCGGTGGAGACAAAGAAAAAAGATATAAGTTACAAACCTTTTGTGATTATAAATGCGTGGTCCTAGAGTAGTATGGGGAGCTTTTTGAGATTGCTACCCAGTAGGGAGCTGCCCAGTAGGGAGCCTTACAGGCTTGGGCTCATTCAGAAGCAACTTATTCCTTCATTCTGATTCTCTGTTCTCACACAGACGCTGTCTGAGATACTACTCAATCAATGAATCAAATTTATTAAGTGCGCTACTCACCCGGTAGGGTCTCAAGTTCAGTTTGAGGTGGCTTGCCGTCATCCAGTTGGCGATGGCAAGGAGTCCGGCGTGTAGGTTATTCTTGGCGGTCGATGGGTTCCTCCTGAGGAAGATGATGAGCTGGGTGTCGTCAGCGCAAGAAATTATGTTGAGGCCTTGGGGGGCGGATGATGCTGATGAGCAGAGCCATGTAGATATTGAAAAGGGTGGGGCTGAGGGAGGATCCTTGGGGGACCCCACATATGGTCTTGGTGGCAGTAGACCGGAAAGGAGGGAGACAAACTCTTTGGGTTCTTTCGGAGAGAAAGTCCAGGGCTTTGTGGCGAATTCCGGCATCGAAGAGGCGCGTGCGAAGGGTTTGGTGGTATACGGTGTCGAATGCTGCGGAGAGGTCTAGGAGGATGAAGGCAACGGTTTCGCCCTGGTCCAATCTGGTCCTGATGTCATCTGTGCAGGCGATGAGGGCGGTCTCGGTGCTGTGGTTTTTGCGGAATCCAGACTGGGAGACGTTGAGTATGTTGTTGTCCTCCAGGAAGTGAGACAGTTGTTGGTTTACTATCTTCTCTATGACCTTCGTGGGGAAGGGGAGTAGAGAACTAGGACGGTAGTTTGTGAGGTCTTCAGGGGCTGCTTTGGGTTTGAGTAGAGCGTTGACTTCGGTGTGTTTCCAGATATCCGGGAAGGCTGAGGTCTCAAAGGAGCTGTTGATGAAGGCCCAGAGCTGGGAGCGATGATTTCATTGGCTTTGTTGAGGATGTGGTGGGGGCAGGTGTCTGAAGGGGAGCTTGAGTGGATGGAGCTTATGGTTTTGCCGGTTTCTTCATCATTGGTGGGGGTCCAGGATTTCAGTACATTGGTGCGGCAGGGAGCTGTGGTGTTGGCTGTGTCGGTGGTGGTGATGGTGGGAGACGCCGATGTGAAGCTTTCATGTATGACTACGATCTTGTGGTGGAAATAGTTGGAGAGGGAGTTGCAGAGGTGTTGGGAGTGTGGAGGGTCGGTGGCACGGGATTTGGGTTTGGTGAGTTCTTTAATGATGGCAAAAAGTTCCTTCCTGTTGTGCACGTTGTCTATGCGTTCTTTGTAGAAGGATTGTTTGGTGGTCTGGATGAGGGGGTAATGTTTGCGCATGGCTGATTTGAGGGCAGAGAAGTTGCTCGCTGCAGGTTCTTGGCACCAGGCTTTCTCGATTTTCCGGCATTCTCGTTTGGAAGATTGAAGTTCTGCAGTGAACCAGGGGGCTGTCTTGTTGGTACAGGTGATGTTGTTTTTTTTGAGTGGGGCGAGGGAGTGTGCGCATGCTTCTAGCCAACGAGTGAGGTTGAGGGCGGCGGTGTTGGGGTCGTTGGTACTGGGAGGTGGAGCTTGTGCGAGGTTGGAGATCAGTTGTTCCTTGGAGATCTTGTTCCACTTGCGGTAGGGTAACAGATGTTATAGGTGGTGGATTTCAGGAAGGAAAAGTGGACGCAGTGGTGGTCAGTCCAGTGGAATTCGGTGGTGTGAGTGAAGGTGATAAGGTTGCTGGAGGAAAAAAATGGCGTCTAGTGTGTGACCGGCTGAGTGGGTGGGTGAGGTGACTAGTTGCTTGAGGCCGAGGTTTGCGAGGTTGTCCAGCAGGGCAGTGGAGTTGCAGTCGTCGGTACTCTCCAGGTGAAAGTTTAGGTCACAAAGCAGTATGTAGTTTGTGGAGGCGAGGGCGTGGGAGCTGATAACGTTGGCGATGGTGTCACAGAATGGGGGGCGGGGTCCTGGTGGTCTGTAAATGAGGGTACCTCTTAGGGCGGTGTTGGTGTGTATCTGAAAGTGCAGGTGCTCTGCGGTGTCTAGGGTGTCGTTGGTGTTGGTGGAGATTTTGATGGAGTTTTTGTGTATTATGGCAACTCCACCTCCTGGTTTGTTGATATGGTCTCTACAGGTGATTATGTATCCTTCTGGGATGGCTATGGTGATGTCAGGTTCCGATGAGGAGTTCATCCATGTTTCAGTGAGGAAGGCGATGTCGGGAGTGTTTGTCGTGAGTTGGTCCCAGAGCTCAATGGCGTGCTTGTGGACGGAGCGGGTGTTGAGGAGGATGCAGTTGAGGTGATTTGGGTGTTTGGTGTTGTTGTAGTGTTTGTTGGAGTGAGTGCAGGAGAAGTGGCATGAGCAGCATGTGAAAGGTCTGTGGGTATGTCTGGGGTTGTCCTGGGCGCAAGTGGTGTGCCAGCCGTGGTTGAGAGCAAGGAGCTCTGCGGAGGAGTAGTGGCGCTTGGGGGCGTCTGAGGAGCGTGGACCAGGGGGACAGGCGCTGTGCGTGGTCCAGGCGCGGACGGGCGCAGACAGGCTTGCTCTGGTGCGCCAGCGCCACACCCGCCCGCTGCACGTGTCCATTGCGCGGCCGCCATTAAGAAGGGGAAGTGGGAGGGAGGAGCAGCTGGGAGGTAGGAGGAGGTGGCCAATGGGGGCGCGAAGGGGTTGGGGCCGCAGGGGACGCAGTGGCAGGGATGGGGAAACCGGCAAGAGCCGGCTTTGAAAAACAGGCAAAATCACAGTGAGAAGAACGAAGCAGGGCAGAAAAAGGGCACACATACAGTTAACCACAGTGTATAAAACGAAATACCAAATACAAAAAATGAAATACAACAAAAGTAAAGAGCACTCTAGATACGCCTACCACTAGGCACCAGGGATGAGGCACAGGCAGGTGCCTGCGGGTGGTGGAGGGCACTCGAACTTCCTTGAGCAGTAACATGCGGGGTCAGGGGCCCAGAGGCAGGCAAGTGGAGCCGTTGGCCGTGTCGAGTGTTTTCCTGGCCTTAAGGCAGGTCAGGGGTCACACTCGGCACCGCGAGCGGCTGCCATTAAGAAGGGGAGCTGGGAGGGAGGAGCAGCTGGGAGGGGGTGGCCAATGGGGGCTCACTTTGAGCTCCTTCATTTTTTACACTTATCCACTACTTTTTGCCTTAAAATTGTTTTGATGTAAAACTCCACTGCGTTTTCTAAATGCTGTCAAAATCTTTGATTTATGAACCCTTTATGGGTTTCCATAGCTAACTGATTTGTCTTCTTCTATAAAACCATTAAATCAGGATATTAAATTGTATGGATCATGTTTTATACATTGTTCTATTAACTTTGATATTTGATTTTTGATTCTGTCAATAAAGATGAAAAACTAAGAAAAGAAACTGAAAATAAAATACTTACTATTCTATAAAAATCTCATTATTGAGTCCTAATGGAAATGTCTTTATGAAATTGAAATTTATGAATGTTTTCATTGCAACTTCCATTTGACTCATCAAACACCTCGAATGTCTGTCAGCTGGGGTCTAGTAATAGTGCAGAAATATATTGTTGTTATTTATGAGGTGATTTCCAATGCGTAGCTCTGGTGTGACCACAAATTTTAAGACGGCAATAAAAATGTGAAGATAACTCGGTGGGTAATGCACCTGCTGGAGAGATCAAGTTTTGTCAGTTCAGTTTTGAGTTATCGTAAAGTAGCACAAATGAGTTAATGTGCCTGCTGCAAAGCATGAGTAACATGTAGATTAAAGAATTGTAGTTAGCTTAATGTGTTACTACTTTTGTCACAGGGAACCTTTGTCACTTGCAGCTCATAAATTAAAATCCTTCTCATATAGCACAGTGTGCTATGAACTGGCATCAAACAGCTGCATGCAAACTGAAAAACATCGGTTTAGAGCCTAATTTTTTTCCTCCCGTTTCTCTCTTCTAAAAATGGTTTGTTTAGGTAGAAAATGTCTTATTAGTAAAGGCAACACCAACCACTTTATTACGTTTTAAATTCTGATTTTGTAGTTCTACAGACCAAGCCTTCTTAAAATATACTGCCTACTAATATAGATGACGTGAGCCCTCTCTGCATTATGTAGCATTTCCTATACATTGGCTTACACACTCGAATTAGACATTTTCTCTGTATAATGTGTTTGTGATATAAAGTGTTCCGCTACCTTACATTGCTATGAGTAGCTCTATAAAACAACATTACATATATTTCAGAAAGGGGCTGAGGAGAGACGAGGGGGCGCTTGGAAGATGGTAATAAAACGTATCCCTGCTAGCATCCACTTTTAAGTTTATAACGTAAACGAAATGTAACAAAAGAATGGCTAGAGAACAAATGTCCTCTATGACTCACCTCAATTCTATTTAGAAGGCATAAACAGGCTAGACATGCACTGAGGCGTGGGCTCGTGATTTAATACAGTGGCATGCTGAGCTAAAATCAGGTGCCCACCGACCTGCGCTCTTCAGAGCACGAGAAACACTGATAGCTCCCAGGGGATGGTGGGAGAAAACAGTGGATTTATCGTTCTAACACAGGCGCATACAATTGAACTAGGGTTAGTGGCTAGCCACAGCTTGAAACTAAGCAAGCGGAAAATAAAAATAACAGAAGCATCTTTCTAACGACATTTATAAAATCGATTGAAATGGTGGTAAAAACTGTGTCCTGTAATTGTAAAAAGTACACACGAGAGGGCGATATATGCACACGGTACTGTTTACAGAGCTGCTGCTTTGGTACTAACTATTTAAGCCGTCGAAGTTAGGGAAGAGGGTAGCAAAAATAAGAATCCTTACTTTGATGTGCTGTCTGCGCTAACTGGACTAAAATCAATGTTTAATTGGTTAAACAATAATACAATAAGTCCAGCTAGCCACTAATGTACTTAGGAGCCCGACACTGGCTCCTGAATTCCGGTGATGCCGGATATCAAATGTGCACAATGCAGCTTCCACCACCTACACTTCCTGCGCTTTGTCTCACTCGTAGGCTTTTTTAAAAATCCACACTCTCTCCCTTTGTCACCGTTTCCTATATTTCTCTTTCTCCTTGTAACTAATTTTCTTGATTTCTCTTCCTTATTCTTGGTCAAAGTCTGATAATAAAAAATAAATCGTAGTCCTCAAAAGAGAGTGCCCATGCCCATCCCCTGCAACCACCAGCACAAATTAAGGACTGGCTGAAACTTAGGCCTCGTAAGTATAGGCCTATCAGTAGCAGTATTGTGGACCAGCGGTCGAAGTGCATTAACAAAAATGGTATTGAACTGTGATGCTGGGCACAAGGGGGGGGGGGGGGGGGGGGGGAGTGACCATGGGAATGTGGTAAAAGGCGTGACTAAGAAAAACCCCAAAACATTCCGAAACTTTATTGGCCGTTCACCTTCAGGTAATTACATATAACATAAAGCAACGCTTACATTAAAAATAAATGCAAGTTAAGGTATTAAACGGGGAATGCACTATCGTACATTATGAAACCTCCATTAGTTAATATCCTGCAGAGGTCTGTGTGTGTAACCAAAGTGACAAAGAATTGAATCCGGGTTGCTACAGTGGCGAACAGGGAATTGTGTCTGTTTAGTGTTACAAAGTCCCACGTGTGGTGAGTGATAACCTAGCACTTGTTGACATTTATTTACAGTATTGGATAACATGCAGAAGCAGTGCAGAAAATAAGGAAAATCCGGATGGATTCCGGGTCTGGTACCTACTATTGAGAAGGATCTGGGATGGGCCTAGTGAAACATGCTGAAATTGTAATTCCAGTCAGGGGCATCTGCACTTTGTAATCAGAGTAGCAACCTGCAGGAACCTACTTACCTCTTTCGTTCATCCAGGCTGGGAGCTAGCTGGAGCCTAACACCTTGATGCAAGTGCCATGGAGGGAAACAAAGACTCTCAAGCTTGTTGTCACCTCACAAGTGCTTAAGAAGCAAGCAATGATTTGGAGACAGGTTTAAGACTTTTCTAACCGCTGTATATAAGAGATAGACGCACTGTAAGAATGTCACGTGTCGATCTGTAAGTGCAATTGCACTAATAACCTTTTATATACTTACTAATTTATTTTTCTTTTCTTAATTTCTTTTACATAGCTATTCATCACAATGTTGGGTGCTACAGCGCCTTACATCATACAGATATTATACCGCTGCAATGAATCAAATGTGCAAATCAATATGCAGGAAATGTCACATAGGACAATGAGGGTTACAATGTGTAGAAGTCCCATATCCATTATGCTAGAGATTAGATGTCAACAGTGCTTCTTCTGGAGAAAAACAAAGTTAGGATTTAAAATGTGTAGGTGTCTACAGAATGCAGTGGTATATGTTGTCTTTTGTAGTAGGTCTAGTAGTACCCAAAGAAGCTTTTTGGCAACCTTCGATTACTTAAGCATTGAAAAAAACAATAAGGTCCTTGCAGTTTTCATGCAGTACTTTCATGCTGGCTCATAACACAATGTGGTGTATTAGAAGGATTGTAACTCGTGACCAGCAGGTTACAAGCATCTCTGTGACAAATCATTAACCCACTGAGCTAGCTAAGTAAAATGCAAACCAATGACCTGCAGGTTACATCCTGCTTTAGGATGGCACATTAACCTTTATGCTATTTTATAATGAATCAAACTTGTGACTAGACTGTACACAACTTGTTTCTAGCAAGTGCATTAACCACCAGAGCTATCTCACTGTTGTACTACCCTGGAAATTGCTGGCTACACACAAAGATCTCTAGAACTAATGCCTTAACTTCCACCTGATATTTTAAAATGCATTCTTTTTGTGGTCAATTAAGGTCACCAGAACAGATTTAGTGTCACATTTGTTCTGTGCCAAAAAACAAGGGCAAATAAGTGTATAAGTTAGTTAGATTCTGCTCCCCATGTCTCCTCTTCTTAAGACTAGATCCCCTTTTTTGCTCCACTTCTTCACCCCTGAATTTATCAGGCACATATTCTGACTGAATCGGACACATCACTGTAACCAGTGATGGGTCTTCTTTTCTCCATGTGCTTTGCCGGCCATTCTCTGCTGCTGCTCCAGGAGGCAAACATATTGGGAAGCTGCTCTTCCCAGCCAGCTCTTCCCTACGCGTAGAGTCTAGGCTGCCTTCGATGAGTGGGATACTAGGACTGCCATCCTACGCTTGGCTCTCCATCTTCCCCTGCTACTGCCAATAATTCTGGGCCACATTATGGTGACACCAGCCAACTGTCGTGCGCTTCAAGACAGACTACATTTTGTTCTCTGACAATTCATCATCTAGTGAAACACTGCTATGTATTTCTCCCTGCTGTCTGTGCTGAGCACCTCCAGCAACCTTATAAGTGGGACTTGTAAAGCGTAGTTTGCTCTGGGATTCTTTGGGTATTAATTCTCTGCAAGAAACGTGGCCCCCAATATAACAAAAGTCTAAGACATGAAGGCAGTTCTAGGATCCGGGAGTAGACTTAAGCTTGGAAGCGTAGAGAAATACATGGGCATACATTACAATCCTCAATATATGCCCTTTCAGGCAACACAAACCTAAAGGACAATAACAAGCTAAGGACACTGAGCTAGCCATAAACATCAGACAAATGGTTTCAGGATGGTTCTCTTATAGAAAAAAGATTGTAATGCGGGAGTATGACAGCGTTGCTCTATGAGCAGTGTTACTCTCACATTCAGAAATAAGTTATTGCCATATGAACCACAGGCCTCTGGTTGCCCTGTTTCATGTGTACTTGTCGAATGTAACATAAAACCCTATCCTGGCATCCATGACCTGCCGAAAGACAAAAAGCTCTACAAGTTGAAGAAATCAAAGAGTATGTGATTGAACGCCACCAGCCATTTCCATTCCAGACATCAAGTAGCTACTGCAGCTGATGACTGTCTGACTGGCCTTGGTCGTGGCTAACTGTTGGAGGTCACTTCTCGAAAGATAGTCCCACCATAGTAAGATAGAAAAAAACCAATCTTGGCCTTGTACACCCTTCACCCGGAACCCTGCAGATAAGAGCAAGAAAGACACCTGAGAGGCAACCACCTAGCTGTGCCTGCATCTCTGATGGACCACATCCTACAGATAGCCCATGCTGAGCTTTCTGAAAACGAAGACCTTATTGCTAGGAAAGGTCGAGTTCCCTCATCTCAATGCCATGGTAGAATCTCTAGTAAATGAACTCACAATCGGTCAGGTATTGGGAGAAATGGAAAATCCCACCAAAAAAGAGGCCACCAGTGTGATGATTTATGCTAGTTTCCATGCTGATTTTGGTTTTCCAACGGATTGGCGTAACGTTCTGGGAACAATAGAAAATTATATCAAGTACTCAATTATTATGTTGATTTGTGCAATTTCTCTGTTTCTCTTTGTTCACATTTTCTGAACTAATGCTTCTAAAATGTGGGTGTAACGAGAAAAGAAGATCATCTAAGAGGAAGCAAGACGAAACTGAAGTAGTGGGTGCCAAAGATCAAGTGTATAAACAACTGAGGCTTTTGCAGAAATTGAGTCGCAAGAAGCAGACATTGAAGTAGACTATACCTGTTAGATTAATTGTAGTTCTTACGATAATAAGAGGGGAGTTTGCTAACAGTTTTTGTGCATTTTGTATTTTTGTGCAGAACGTGGATTTACTCTTGTATTTACATGTATACACTGACATGGTGCTACTGCATTGTTTAAGAATGTTTTCATGACTTATGTTAACGAGGTCTCAACTAAGGCCTCAATTCCTCCTTGTTCAAAAGCGATGTCTTCTCCTGCATATTCACTGTTCATTATTTCTGTAGCTCACAGTCAAACAGTCAAGTCTAGAGCGCAGTGCCCAAACCACATCTATCAGAATCTTGCTAATGATCTTAAGCAGAACTGTGTAACATTTTCCTTTTCCTTCCCTTTTTTCTTTCTTATAACACTTGTTTCCTCTCGATCTGTAGAATGCTAAAACATGACATGTATACCTTGTAAGTTATGCACATTTGATGAAGTTTAAAAGTCTACTAAAGATATTCAAACACAAGCAGAGTCATGTTTGTATATTTCCACTGATGTTCTTGCTGTTCTTGTGGAAAAAAACCTTCCAACACAATAATGTTGTCCTTTTCCAAAGCCCTTCCACTAGCTCACTGTATTTCATTCATTCACAATAGTTTGCTATTTTACTTGTAACTATTTCTGTCATCTCTGGATGACATTAGCATAGAGTGGGCAGAATCAATCTTCGTGTAGTGGGATAGTGTTTAAAAGCTAAGGCAGTATGATTTTCCAATAGAACCGTGCTCTGATTTGCTAGAGTATAATTCTTTTACTTACACTGTGACCATTTTGCAGAATTTGATGATTTCCAATGCAAAAACTGCATATAAACCCCAGATTTAGGGGGTGAGCCAAAAGGCTTTGCAATGTCACTAAGGATGATGTCTATTTTCTTATTGATTTTGTTGCTCCCTTGGAAATTCGAATTTTTCTGATGTTCGCACTTATTCTGTATTGCCTTATTTATTGGGAGCCTTCATGGCAACGACTATGCATTTGCATTTTACATTTCTGGTCCGCATCTTTTGAGTTTTGAAATAAATCTTACAAATGTTGAACTCAATTATTGAGTCTGCTCTCACTTAATTGACTGTACTTTGATATGCTGTCATGTGTCTTATTTCGATAACACATTTCCTAAGGAAAATGAGGTTTAACACATCTCCACTTTCATCCACCAGTGGGAGTGTTGTTGAGGTAATATTTTGGGGTGTAATTTTTTCGGATTCCCCGGGCCCACATGTGCACTGAGCTAGGAAATCTATAAAGGCCGAAGAAATCTGAGTTGTTCCCCACATAATTTTCGTGCGCTAGACTTGCTTACTGTTTTAATGTTATGAAGATCATTAATTCAACATAAGATGTGCTTTGGAACAATCGCTCAGGCTGTCAGTTTGGATGTCTCGACTCCATTTTCAATACCTCTGGACAGACAGTATTGGTTTTCCTTAATGAGTTACCGTACATCTGCATTTATTTAGCTCTGTGTTCTCACCTGTTTGGCTTAAGTCCAGGGGAAAGATACTTCCTGTTGCCTCACAATCGTTTGCAGGTGTCGCAATGGTGTTGTTTCCGGGCGGCGGTCTCCGAGGGTAGGTCCCACTCAAGGACCATTGACAGAATTTTGTCATCTTAAGTCCTCAGAGACGCTCTACCCATGGAACCTGTTCTCGAATAGGGGGTGGGTACCTGTATTACCAGTCATCTTAAGTAAGTGGCCGGTGTTACTGTATCTTTATCAACGATACACACTTCTAAGAGGTTTGCTATTTAGTTTTGTAGGTCCTGATGAAGCGTCAATGGATCCGGATGGACCAATAGACGCGAAACATGTCGACCATATCATAGAGGTTCTTTTCAATATTCAGAATACTCTACCTTTTTCATTCACTTTTTGAAAGGTTTTTGGAGCATAATCCTCCATTATACTTTCTTAACTATGTTTTTAATCTTGGTCTTCATCCTTGTAGATTAGACTGATTAAATGATGGAGTTTAACGGATGAATAACCAATTTTAGACCTCTTTTTCCGTTGTTGATGGTGACTTACAGCACCTGTGTTCTGCATAGTTGAACTTTTTTAGTCACTGTCTCAAAAAGTTGGCTGAGAGCCCCCACTTCGGGGTGCCCACTAGGCATTGCAGCGCCAGCCTAGCGAGGAGCTATTCCCGATGATGATGCTAGTCATCCAATGGATGCTTGAGGGTTCTCGCTCCTGAGACTACGGGTCTCTCCTGTCCTTATATATTTCTTTTGGAACAGTGTACCTGTATTTAGTTACTATTGTTGGGAGACTGTACACTGGACCATCAACACTCCCGGTCCCTTTTCTTTTGTTGTTAGCAATGGTATTTACTACATGGCACGACACACATTCTTTTCTTCAGCTCTGCTTCTCTCAACTGCACACTATTACTCGACATTTACAGCAGTGTCCAAAATCAGATCTCATCCTAACATGAGTGTGCATGTCATCTCAGCATCTGGTGTAATGGGGGTCATGCATGTAGCAGCTGTATTGCAATTACCTGTGGCAGTGTAAGTTGTAATTGTAACTGTGGAAGTATGTAACCACAGTATATCTAGTAGTATTTGTAGCTGTAGTTGTATTAGTGACAGTCACGCGGGCAGGTGTAGCCTCAGTTGGCATGGTAATAGTAGAGACCTGGGAAATGGTTTTACCATTCTCAGGAAGTGTGTCAATCATGCTGACGCCTAACAATGGTTATAGTGCAGCAGTCCAATCAGTGAAACAAGAGGAGTCACTCACTAGTATAATAAGCAGTCTTTTTACGACAAAACAGTGAAGGCACTAGTGATCCAACAGTAAAAGTAGCGTGTATAGTTTCACATCAGTGCGACAGATATGTGATACTCGGGGAGCAATATGTAACCGTGATTGCATACTTCACTTGCATCGTACATATCACGGCATCGATGGCATCTTGCAGGTGCATGGTTTGAATGACGGGTGTGCGATCAGTAGTTTTACAAGCAAAAGTGTATGTCAAGCAGCCAGTCTTGGCCACCTTTAGGAGTGCTGCTGCAGCAGTGTCAGGAGAAGTAAGAACAGTGCTGTCGCCACAGTAATGGAGTTGCAGTTGGGTATCTTACAGATATCACTTGTCGAGGAACTCGAGCAGTAGCACATTGCAGCAGCAACTGTGTGGTCATTCTGCTGTACAACACAGCCACCTAGGGATCAGAGTAGTTGGTGCACAGGACATGTGCAAGTACTAATAGTTCTTCCATTTGCAGTGATGTAGTGGCTGTTCCAGCCAGTAATCTCAAGACCTGCTCCAGCACGGGGACAGCTTATGCCAGCCCCAAAGCTCTGCTTATTGCCCCCATGTTCTGCAAACTAAGAGGGCAGAGATGCAGAGGTATAGAAGTATCAAAGCATAAAGATACTATATTATGCAATTTTATTAGCATTACAGTGTGCAGTATTTAGCACTAATCGTTTTGATATCAAAATAAAACCTCAATATATATCTATTCAACAGTGTGTAGACGATGATAGTCCTTTAAAAATAATGTATACCTATAAAATACATTCAATCATGGTGGCTTACCCACTTCTTGTGAACTTGACTGATGTGTATTATGAATTATTGAACCACTATTAAGAAAAGAGGTTACAGGAGGCCACAAAGGCTATCTTAAGAGCAAGTGAAATCGGTGATACATGTTCTCTATACATATGCTCTATTAAGCCCAGTATCAATAATACATTGATTTGTAGCAGCAACACCAATAGTGTGAACTAATGTACAGTGTTGATCCCTCAATTAAGTGCATTTGCGTCATGCTTTAATGGCATTTGCAGTAACAGTGTCAGTAGTAGAATGGGTACATCAATCAACAGGCAGTAGTGGGTGACAACTAGACGTCAGCATTCGGCAGTGAGCCAACAACTGCCTCTACTACTTTTGACCTTACTTGCAGAAACCCCAGTTGTAGCATCAGAATGTTACTGTGATGAGAACAGCACTAGTGTTGCATGGGCTCAGAATCAGTGGTGGTAGTAGCGGTGGAGGTATAACGCCAGCCCTTTTATCACTCTAAAAGATGGCTACTGGTATATTATCTTTAAACTGACCCATTTGCAGCCATATTGGCTCTGGATGTATGCATGTATATGGCATTGTTACAGTGCAAACCTAGGCAAAAGGCAATGGAGGGCTGTAGAGTGTCAACGTCAAGCACAAAGTCAACGAGTGAATGGAGAGGTAGCTGGGTTGTAGGTGGTTACTGCATTGTGATGCATGTTCTTTGAAGAGATGAGTCTTCAGCACTTTACTAAATTTGAGCAGAGTTGAGGTAGTCCTGACTGATCTGGAGCTATTGCTCTAGATCCAGGGTGAATGAATCGAAAATGACAGCTGCGTTGGTTTGCAATCTGATGGTGTGTTGACTGGAGGTGTGCCGAGAACCACCTGAGATGATGACCTTTTCTGCAAGATAAGAGGTGGTGCTTGTCTTGATGGCTTTGTAAGTGATGCTGCTGGTTTTAAAGATGATGCGAGCCAGCAAGGGGAGTCAGTGAAGGATGGTGGGGATGTGATCATATGTCTTCAGACTTTGTATGAGATATGCTCTGGTATGTAGGATGCCCTTAAGGGGTGGACTCTGGCCATGAATCGGAGTGTTACCACCATATGGATGAATGAGGACGAGAACTTGAACAACAGTTCTGAAGTCACTTTCTGTGATGGTTACGATCACAGTAAAAAAAAAACATATTGTGGAAATTCAGTTTTCCATATAATAAGAGGCTGGTCAGCAGTGCATGCTTGTGTAGTTGGCAGCTGCTCGTATATGCCACACTGTCAGCACATCATTGAAAAATTGACACTGTCTTCTATGTACAGCCTGCAATTGTATGTTACACGTTGGAGACACAAGGGCAACAAGTGTTTTATTAGCTTGGAATAACCAGCTGCTTAGGTTACTCCACCCCCACACAAACCCCCGCCAGGCTCCTGCCCCCCCACCCACTGGTGTATGAAGGTTCACGTGTAATTTGCATGGCAGCGTGCTAACGTGTAAGGTGTCAGTTTGATACGGCTGCTATTCTTGCCTTGGCACTGCAGCCCCTGGTTGTTGTGGGAAATATCACCTACACACAATGGTCAGCTGCTTTCATGGTTCCCACAAGACTTACTATTGCCATAATTTTCAACACATCTCAGATCATTTGAGAGCGACAAAATCGTGACAGCTATTTTGGAGAGGTGCCTTGCAATCAATCATGTTGGCAATAATAACGTTTGTGAGAACACAGAGGTCGAAGTAGGCAGGGAAATAACGTTCCCAAGCTTTATCAACCTGACCAAATAGTTCCCATACTTTTTATTTAAAAAACAACCGTTCCTGAATAGCTGAGTTGCCACATGTTGAAAGTGGAGGCGAACGGTCTACTTTACCATGAAGTGAGAGAAAGGAGAGGCAGCTAAGGAAGATGCAAGGCTTCTCTCTAAACTGCCAGCTCCTGACAGAAATGTAAGTATGTGCTATTGGATAACTGGAAAAGCTAAAGGCTGCTTGGGAGCCTGCACAGGTTTTAATTGATTGATAGAATCTGGAATTTTCCAGTTTAAAGAAAAACTATAAAAAGGTTTGCACTAACTACAATCGGAGCATTACTAAAAATGTAACTTTTGAAATCACTGCAAACATTTTAATGACATCTTTTTGACCATTTTGCAACAGCTTGTGTCCAACTTATCTTTTACTATGTGTAATACATGTTTCAAACTAATGACTTAGGCTCTCATTACGACCCTGGCGGTCCGAAGACCACCAGGGCCGCAGTGGCGATCTCACCGCCGATGGGCTGGCAATGAAGACCGCCACATTTATGAGTACGACGGTTTGGCCTCTGCCAAACCACCACATCCCTGCCGGTACTGCCAGGGCGGTAGGACAGCCGAGCTGGAGGACAGCACCTCCGGCCCAGTTGTCCACTAAAGACCGTCAGCGGCATAATGAGTTGGCTTTCCACAAGAAGTTCCACGGCTGTAGCACCTCCGCGCAAACCCTGGCAGAAAGGAAGGCTGCCGGTGACAGGAATTCCTTCACTCACACGCATACATACACTCCTTCACTCACACGCATACATACACTCATTCACTTCTACACGCATTCATACAAACATTCCAACACATGCTCACTTCATCAGTTCATCATTCAAACATGCATTCAAACACCCATACACACATGTATTGATAAACACATTCAAACACCCATACACACACGCATACACACATGCATTCATACATGCATACACACTTACATTCACACATGGAGACAACACCCACTCGCACACAACACCCCCCATCCTCCCACCCCCCTCCTCTGTCAGACTATCAACTTACCCTGTCCGGCGAGACACTTATTTGCATTTATTTTTCATCTGAGGTGTGTGCATTACATTCCATATGCAGTTACCGCTAGGTTAAAGATTAACAAAATATAAATAGAATATATTCTTTTAGTCACGTCTCTCACTCTACGGCCACACTCGCTGGCACACACCCACTGTATTCAGTCACAGTTCCCATTCTTTTCTTTATGCGCTTCGACCACTGTGAGAACATAACACCCATCTTCTATGCTTGCACTAACATATTTGTGCATATTAACAGGATGGCACCTCGAGAACAAAACAAACATGACTAAGGTTTTGGTTACAGACCCCGGTGGTCCAAGTGAACCAAAAATTATGACTACACTAAGAGTTTTCTATTTGAGATTTGCAGGGATCATTCACCCATCCCGACTAAATGGGGAGCCCGTTATGTGCTGCTGTACATGTAACTATTTTCTTATATAGTAACATTCAGGCTAATTTTTGGTAGTTGGTTGTACTACCATTTTTAACAAACAAAATTAGTTCTAAAAACTGTTAATGTTGAAGTTTCCCGTAAAATGCTGCTCAGGTATTACTACATCATAGAAGAAATTTAAGTTCCTTTAAATACAAAAGATAGGTGAACCAAAAATAAAATATAGATCATTAAAAGTTGATCACTTAGATTTCTGAACATAAAAGGGAATGAGGAGGCACGCAACTGTTTTCAAAGTGGAAAAGAGAAAACTGAGTATTAAGCAACTTTATTAAAATGATCATGCCTTTATCTCCGTGACCTACAATTTGATGATTATGGCTAATGTAGAAGGCACACTGAAAGAAATATTCAGTTTAGTGGGTAGCATGCCAGCCATTGGCCAAACCTCTTGTAGGAGGTGCGAGGGCTGAGAAAAGGGAATGAGTCTGATACACACCTTGTGAGACTCTGCTGGCAAAACCGAGCTGGTTCTATCTGTTAGTCCTGAAATCAAATAACACATGCACTCCAGTAGCAAGTGACCTACCTCTCCATTTATAAATTATCAGCAGCCACTCTAGTCACTTGTGATGAAAAGCTAGTGCAGCGGTTCGGTGAAGCCAAAACAACTCCGTGCCTCAATGGAACTTTTTTCAAATAAACCAACAACTACTCTAAATTCAATCAAGTGGTGCAGAAAGGATGAAACTGAACCCAATCTCCCCCCTTGTTGCATCGTTCGCTACATGTATTGTGCTCTCCATGAAACGCTTTAGCACTTCCCACACACGGCATTTTTCTTTTAGTCGTCACTGTGCTGGTGCATTCACAACTACAGCACGTCTTTAGAGTAGGTATGGGCACAGCAGGTCAGCATTAACCCTTTAAGGACCCATCAACTAACGTGTATCGTTTGGAAACACAGTGCCACAGTAACGCATAGAGAGCACACAGCTGCTGGCGATGGTAGGCAGTGGCAGCCTGTAATTTGAATGTGGGGGGTGGAGGTGGCGCACACACTCCACACATTCACACACATTCACCCACAAGCATTGTCACACCCATTCATACATACACAAATGGACTAGACAGAAGAAAAAATACTTATCTGGCTGCAGCCGTGATCTTAGGTGTCAGGAGGAAGGCCTTGTGGTTCTTGAGGATTGGGACTGCTGCCTTCTCTCATTGGTTGACCTTTAGCCAATGTGAGGAGGCGAAAGTCCCTAACTTATCACAGACTGAGATGGGGTCAGTGTGACTGTTGACTCCATCCCACTCTGTGGCGAGAATCACTGATGGACACTCTGGCTTGGGCACTTCAGGGCTTAAATCTGAAGCACCCAGTTCAAAGGCCATCAGTGGTGCTCCCCCTAGACATGAGGAGGAGAACCAGCAAGCGCTTTGCCAGGCTGAGGAGGCAATGCCTACAGGGCTGTGACAGCTTCAGCCTGGCAGTTTGTCTCAGGCAGCCAGGCACCTGCACATTTAGCCCAAGTGCAGCGCCTGGCTGCCTGACCTGAACATAGAGTGTGTGTCTGTTAGGCTGAACTTTGCTCAGCCTGACAGAAACTCTTCACATTTGGAAAAGGTGGGGGGCAAGGCCACGACACCCTTAAAGATGGGCCGACTGATGGTAAGTAAACATGACAGTCTAACGTGGATTTTTCTCTGCCATATGTATGTTTGATCACCAGTTCAGCAGTGCAAATAAGGTTAGGGTTTACCAGGTGACACCATGTCACAGGGACACACACCTTCCATATTTAAGCTTTCCTTTCACCAATTATTCTTTTTGTGTGTATTAGTCCAATGAGCAGGGCTGGGCTGAATTGAAATCCGACCCACAATCACCAGAATGCACTGGCTGGTAAAATGACTGACGAAGACTGGAAAATAAAAAGCCTAATCATTTGAAGCAATTAGATAAATTAAGCAGAAAACGTAGTAGTGAATTGGTGTGTGTTTGGGGGCTGGTACTTTGGCATTTCTGATGACAATAATATCAACAATGGTAGTAATAGCAGCAGATGTGGTAGCAGAGGCAGTAGCATAATGTGCTGGTTCATACCAGGGGAGATTTGTTTTGAACTCTGTGATTTGTAAGAATCACACGCCACCACTCAACCCAGGATTATAGGGTGTCTGCATCTTGATCTGTGTTAACTGATACAAATCGGCAAACTTCAGACTTGAGCAGTGTGATTAAGAAAAGCTAGAGTATGTCCACATATGTCACAGGTGAGGCAGTTACATGGTCAAATTGTCACACTAACTTCCAGGGCATGAAGCCAGTATCTTCTTGAATGAATTGTGTCAGAGGAGAATGCATAGGTTGAAAAGCTCACTATGGAAAGAACGGAGATCACAGAAACATGGCTCCTGTTGTACTGCCTCACAAGGCTTGTATTGTAACTTAGTTCTTCCAACTTGAATAGATTCTCTTAAAACTACTCAGCATGGGATGTGACATCTTAGTACAGAGGATTCCACATTATCACTTAAGAGTGGAATTATCCTTCCCTGGCCATGGTACTGTGGCGATGACCTTGGATTGCACGGCTTGTCAGTTCAAATGGACCTTGTAAAATTACAAACACCACATGTAAATGGGATGGAGTAATTCTCTATTGTGTTAGTAGTCAACATTGTGGTAGGTATTTGGTTATTCTAAACATATGTTTTGTTTAATATTAATCTACACAGGCCAGAGGTTCATGTGAAAGCAATTACTTTTTGTACGACATGCACTTGCATCAATTGCATTTTTTTTTTGCAGTTTTATGTAGTGTGAACTCGGCCCAAGGACATTAAAGCAATTTACTTGAGCACCAAATTACATTACACAAAGGTCAGGTTCGTTTTTTAAAAATTTCCCTTACACACAAAATCATAATTAAGCAAGCATAGCAAAACTGAATTAACGACTGAACCATGGGTGGGGAAGCAAGTAGCCAACAACAGGAATAAACGGAATACAAAAGAGTCTTAAAAAATTACAACTTCTCCAGCGCAAACACAAATCACACATTTGGAAATATTGTTTCATTAGGTTTCAACAACTGGCATACAAGGGATACAAAAAAGCTTCCATCCCAAAAATATCTGCTAAGCATAGGCTAGTGAAGAAAACTACAATGGAAGAGAAATTCTGAAACGTCACCCACCAATCAGGACGTAGGTAAGAGTAACCATTGCTTTTACAGTATACAAGTGACAAAAACAGGCAGCGCTGTAGAACAGGGCATGGTGTATAGGGCAAGATGTTAGAAATGTATTTCCCCTTGGAAGGAGAATTCATACCACACAAAAAAATTTCATCATTCACTCACACAATACCTTAGTCCAGTTGTAAGAAAGTTGTATCCGTATCGTGCTCTATTGTTGGAGGAAGCTGTGATGGGAATGTTGCTCCTTTTTAACAATATCCGGGGCTGAGAGCCTGAATGGTGGCAAAGTGCTCATTTTAACTACCCTAGTAATTGCGATGCTCTATAGGAGTGCACCAAATAATGTTCTATTAAAACAAGAGAAGTACAATACTCTCTTTGGATATGGATACAACTTTATTACAACTGGACTAAGGTGCTGTATGACTCATTTTGGATGCAGATATGGATAAATGTGTTGGGAGATTATATTATCGTCCTGAGGAAGGTGGTAAAAAAATTGTGAAAGACCACTGAAATGTGTCGACACAAGTTGAAGACTAGATCCATTGGAACTGGCCAATAATAGACAGGGAACTTGTTGTACCAGTCAATTGGCTTGTGCATACTTTAGACGGGACAGTGACTAATGATACACTAGGGAGGGTGTCTTGTGTATTGTCTCCCATTGATGTTATCGTTTTGTCTATGGGCTCTATAAAGGGCCTCTTTGGGCCCATTGGATTTCTCTTATATTATTGTGGTTTTATATGTTTATATTTACTTTTATTTTGTATGGGATTCTTTATTAAAAATACCTTTTTGATATTCCTTTATTATTACTGATCATCGGGGTGTATGGGTGAATGATGAAAGACTGGTGGTTTGTGTGGCATGAATTCTCCTTCCAAAGGGAAATACTAATATCACTGTAATATGGTGCCCTGTCCCCCTGGGTGGATAGGTGGTGGGGGGCCCTCTCTCTCCCTTTTTGTTTTTGTATAGGAGAAGATGGCCAGGTATACTTGGTATCAAGAAGGGATCTTCAATCCTCACCAAATCGTGTTAACTCTCACCCACAGAGATCCAGTTCTCCAACTTTAGCATTAGTGGGCAAGGGCCACAGAGGGCGAGAGTTGTGGAAATCCAAGTGACCAATGCTGCATCATAGTACGACTCACATGTTCATTATGAAATTTACTGTAGGTTAGACTAACCTGCGGAAGGGTGGAAAACCACAGAGAAGGATGTATGTGATCACGCCTGCTGCCCAAATGTCCACTTTCAATCCATAGCTGAAAGGAGAGTGAAGGGAACAGGTCACTCATACTACACATTCTTGGTATATGTTCATTAATGTTGTCTGACGTCTACTGAAATAATCTTCTACATTTTGGCATGTTATTGGAATCACACCATCAGCTTTAGTTATGCATCACATATATCACCCAGATGGAAGCCAAACATGACACATTTTGCTTAGAAAATAATATGTGGAAGAAGACTGGAGGACAACTATATTCAAACAGCTACTGTGAACTGGATCATGAGCTAGCAATTTACAGTCATCACAAAATCTCCAAACACTTTTGCCACATAGTTACATATTGCTGGTTCACTTTTAGGCTCGACTTTTCTGCTGCAAGTCATTGCTGTTAGATGAGTTAGTCCAACTAGTTCAAATGAAAGGAAGCTGAAACTACGACCCCCAGAATACATTAAGCTTGTGAAATGAAAGCTCGGGATCAGAAACATGGTGTCCCGTCCGCATGGTGCGAGGCTGCAACAGTTTATAACCCACTTGAAGCAATAGAAGGCCAGACAGCAAATAACCAGCCAGTGGATAAAAAGCAGTACTAGGCAGCCGTGTGGCAGTATGTCCTTACCACAGGAAGGCTCAAGGGAAAGACAGATTCAGACCAGGTCAAATTTTCTTGTTCTCAGTGTTGTGCCGGCCATTCCATAGAGAGTTATCCAGATGATGAGCAACATGCTCAGAAAATGCTCTTTTTCAGGCTTACCAAGTCCAATTCCCAAAATGAAGCCTATAACGTGCCAGATGAATCTTACATGTAGAGTGGCCCCTTGGGCAAACAACTTTCTTATGAAATTAATTTTTCACAATACTGAGCACAGACCTGCTTACGTAGCCATGTGAGCAGAAGAAAGCTTCTCTTATTAACAGAGAGGCCAGCAGGCATATGTAGATTTCTTGACACTTTAAACAATTACATTGAATTAAGCACAGTTTCAAGCAGGAACAGGGGTGGGCTATTTGCAGATGTTTTTATTTGTAAAACATTACTGGAAAATAAATATTAATACTGACTTAATGCACCATTAGTGCACCGAACACCTTCACCATTGTGCTCAGTGATAGGGGGTGCAGTGCAGCAAATCCAGGGTGAAACTTAAATTATTTTATTAATCAGTTCATAAGTACATTCGTAACAAAAGTAGAGTGTAATCTCCAAGTTCAGTTCATTATAGGCGTCAGTCCAATCTTTTGGAGAATCACATGGTACTAAGCCCCTCACATTTCTTCAAAAGTCCTGCTATTGTGAAACAATTATCAAGGATTAGGATCTTCTTGGTGTTTGTAGGGACGCTCTACAAGAAATGTAGACAGGATTGTTGGGTGGCCAACTAACGCAAACATGGTATTGTGGTAGGTCCTGTTTTGCTTGATCGGTTATGTATGTATTCTAAATCTTGAAATCAAGAGCTTCTTTCCTCAAAGAGAAAGATTTGGCAAGTATGCAACTGTACTGAAAAACTGCTGTAGTTGGAAGATTTACACATTTTCAAAGTACATTTTAAAAAAGAAATTTGACCGAAAGGGTCCCCAAATCACATGGCATAGTTACCCCTTCCAGACGCATCTGCTCTACAAAGGCAGTCCTGTGTAAGACCAGGGCTCCTATTAGGAGTGGCCCAGTAATTGGGGAGCTATTTGTTGTACCTTACAAAATCCAACTCCACTGAGTTGAAATTTATCAGGTATGATAAATACCACCCAATTACGAGTTTTTGGGAGTAATGAACATTGTGGTGCCTACAGGGCATGTTCTTCTAAATACTGGACACTTTCCCAACGATAAATATCAGCAGCTTTGACCCGACACTATTAGTCATATAACTCATAAAGCAATATTTGTGGTAACTGCACATGGCAACTGATCTGGCCATTCACAATGAGGCCTCTAGAATTGCTGTTTTTCAATATTTATTTTTTGTTAGTAAAAAAAACCCCTCGCTTTCTATATTACGGCCACTACGTAATATACATTAATATAGGTATATTACCTAGAGGCCGTCACCACTAGGTAGTTATAGTTAGGACCTAGTTTCTATAGCAAAAGCGCTTCTTGTTTTTCTAATAACTTTGGTGCTGTTTGATGAATCTTCATAATATTTTCCCAAAAAATGACGCACACTTTAGCGTCTGTCTTGAAAGTTTCGGGGTGATCCAACAAGCGGGGTCCCCAAAACGTTTTTTCCCCATGCATTTTTCCATAGCTCTTGGACCAGAAAGCAAAAAAGTGTGGGCTCTCGGGCTTGTTTGAAATTAGGCTCCCAGGAGGCCCATGTCCTGGGTGCATGCAAAAAATAAGGAAGGGGGGGGCATCCAGGCTCCCCTTTTGGGCTTACTGGGACCGCCACCTCCCGGGGGTAACTATTACATTGAATGGAGGGGGACCAGCACCTCCCCGGGGCAAAATGTTCATATTTAAGCAGGGGGGGGGGGGGGGTCCTGTGGACCCCACGTGCCCTGGAGACACCACCTCCCCAGGGAAAACATAGCATTAAATGTGTGGGTCCACCTGGCCCCTCTGCAGCCCCGGGGACTGCCACCTCCCTGGGGCAAACATAGAATTAAATGTGGGGGGGGGCAACTGGCTTCCCTGCAGCACTGGGGACTGTCACCTCCCCCAGGCAAACATACAAAGAAATGCAGGGGGGCCGCACCCCACAGCCCCGGTGACCACCACCTCCCCGGGGCTGAATGTAAATAACATAGGTGGTCTGTTGCAGACCCCCGTCCCGGGGACTATCACCTCCCTGGGACAATTTGAAATGTTGGGGGGGGGCGCATGGCCCCCCTCATGGAGCCTATAATGGCTCCAGGGCCATTACCAGGGTGCCCACTCCCTGAACACATCTGTTTGCTCTGACTTGGCAGAAGCTTTGACAGCTCCCACCAAGTCAGAGCAAACACTCCGGTCCCAGTGAGCGACAACTGCCAAACTGCTCTGGAAGCGGAGGTTTCTTCTGTTTTCCTGCTAGCAGAGATGGAGGCAGTGAAACAGAGGAAACAATTGCTCACAGAGAGGGAGATGCATGTTAGCAGCTCCCTGTCTGTGACAGCAATGCTGGCTTCTGTAGGAGGTGAGGAGCCGGCTGGGACCATGGGGGCCTTGAGGCTTCCCTTGCGGTCCCCAACCATTTTGACTGGGTGTCCTGGGGGGCACCCAGGTGATGATATGGCCAGGACCTGGTGGGTTGCGTCCCCAGGGCCAAGAGTAGCCTTGGGGGGGGGGGGGGGCGCACACTCCCACTCCCCCACAAAATAATATATCAACGCCAGGCCCTGGGGATGGGGCCCGCGGAGCAGAGGTTGACCCGGGCTTGGGGCCTCGCACCCCCCTCACAAAAAAATAAATATAACACCAGGCCCTGGAGGAGAGGGGCCACGTGGACCTGTGGCTCATTCCCACTGCATATGGCCAAAGGCCATGCACAGCGTGGGGCTGGGTGGTTAAGGGGGTTGGCCGCAGGGACTGGCCTTCAACCTTGCACGGTGGAAGGATGTGAGCAGTACAAGGCTGGGTGGCTAGAAGGGGGTTGGCCCTGCAGTCAACCACGGCTGTGCGCAGGATGGCTGGATTAACGTATAGTAAAGAAAATTACTTTGGGGGTCATTCTGACCACGGCGGGCGGCGGTCGCCGCCCACCTGGCGGGAACCGCCATTTGGCCGCTCCGCGGTCAAAAGACCGCGGCAGCCATTCCGACCTTCCCGCTGGGCCGGCGGGCGCTAACAATGTTAGCGCCCGCCGGCCCAGCAGGAAGGGGGCCTGCAACACTGAAGCCGGCTCCGAATGGAGCCGGCGCTGTTGCAGGTGTGCGACGGGTGCAGTTGCACCCGTCGCGCTTTTCACTGTCTGCTAGGCAGACAGTGAAAAGCAGGCTGGGGCCCTGTTAGGGGACCCCTGCACTGCCCATGCCAGTGCCATAGGTAGTGCAGGGGCCCCCAGGGGCCCACGACACCCATTCCCGCCAGCCTCTTCCTGGCGGTGAAAACCGCCAGAAACAGGCTGGCGGGAAGGGGGTCAGAATCCCCAAGGCAGCGCTGCTTGCAGCGCTGCCCTGGAGGATTCTCCCAGCCGGGGGAAATCCGGCGGGAAACCGCTGGACCCGGCTGGGCGACCGCGGCTGTACCGCCGAGGTCGGAATGACTAATGAAGCACCGCCAGCCTGTTGGCGGTGCTTCCGTCATTCACGACCCTGGCGGTCATAGACCGCCAGGGTCGGAATGAGGGCCTTTATGTTAAAAAAAAAAAACATAAATTCACTGAAAAAAAACAAAGATTACAGGGACGGTAGAGTTAGGCTCACTTTTTAAACATATGAAACCACAGAAATTCATCTGTTAGAGTTATCTCAAATAACTATAACTCATGCTCTAAGGTAACTATAACTTGCGCCCTCGCCATGATTGCTAATTATCACACAAATTACAGCACTCATGATTGATTATATTAAGGTAATATTTGTAGTAAAATTTGCCAAAAAAAAACGTGCATGGCGAGGGTGCAAGTTATAGTTACCTTAGGGCACAAGTTATAGTTAATTGAGATAACAGGTGAGTTTCTATGGTTTGGTATGAGTAAATTCAGAGCCTAACTATAATGTTCCTGTAACCTTTGTTTTTTTCAGTTAATTTTGATGTTTTTATAACAAAGTAATTTTAATTATTATATGTTAATCCAAACACCACTGCGCACAGCCTTCGCCTGTGCACAGAGGGGGTTGGCCGGGCCACAGGTCCTGACTCTGTCAGTGGATCAGTGAGTAGGTGAGTGTCTGAATGGGTCTGAAAGTGGGTGTGTGAGTCTATGAGCAGGTCTGAGTGGGTGCATGAGTGGTCGCATGAGTCTCAGTGCATGTATGAGTGAATGAATTAATGTATGAATTAATCATTTTTGCATATTCTTGTACATTCAAAGGTGATATTTGTGAATATCGCACATGGAGAAGAAAAATCATTTTAAACCCATACTTTGACCCTGAAGCACCCCTATATCACACACCTGGGGTAAGGGTACCTCCACCCTGACCCCTTATACCACTTATTTCTATTTTCAGCCCTGGAGACCCTCTCCCATAACATAAAATGGCGGCTGCAACTTCTTAGTCAGGTTGTGGCCAGCCGATTACCTTAATTTCTCATAAACTACTGAAACAATTTACACCACATATCCAAAATCAAAATCTGTGTACCGAAAGCTTCCTTTCTACCAAAATTGGTATAATTCCGTCCAGCGGTTCAGGGTGTAGTTGTGTTCAAAACTCCTATTGGAATTAACGTGGGAAATATGTTTTTGATTCCCCCCCCCCCCCCCTTCTTTTTTCTCAGCCCTCGTCTGGTGGATCACCTCGAAACTTTCCCTGCACAACAAGAATCACGGCACACTTTTCTTTTTGGAAATTTATGTTAAGATTCATCAAACGGTGCCAAAGATATAGTAAAGTCAAAAAGTGTTTTCTCTATGGATAGATAGATAACATTATAGAAAAGAGAGACCCAGCTCAAAGAAATGGCACAAGATGGACAGTAAGAGTAAGAAGATTTTCTTGTTAGAAAAACCCTCACCCACCAGAGTTACCCCTTGGTGGCATGCTTCATAACTGGGTTTCTGCCGTTCTGCCACTAGACACCAGGGATGAGGTGCAGGCAGAAGCCTGCGGGTGGAGGAGGGCCTTGGACTTCTGACCGAGGTCAGAGTTCAAGTTAGAACAGGCTTCCACTTACTGGTGGAGCTATGCGGGAGCAGAGCAGTTCATTGACCAGGTCAGTGGGGTTGCTCTTCCTACCATGCAGCGGACGCCATTAAGTAGGGAGTGGGGGAAAGGACAGCTGGGATGCGGGAGCAGGAAAGGCGAAAAAAATGGGGGTGGGGAGGCGGGGCAGCAGTGGCAGGGAGAATGAGAGAGAGGAGGGGGTGGGGCCACAGGGGCAGCAGCGGCAAGGAGAGAGAGAGAGAGAGATGTGAGAATGAGAGGAGTGAGGAGAAAAACTAGGAAAAGAGGAAAGCGCAGAAAGCGAAAGGCACAAAAACAGCACACAAAAGAAAAAAACGAGGAGAAAAGACAAAAGATGCAGAGGGCAGCCCAGCAGAAGAGCAGAGCTCTTCCACTAGACACCAGGGATGAGGCACAGGCAGAAGCCTGCGGGTGGAGGAGGGACTCGAACTTCTGACCGAGGTCACAGTTCAAGTTAGAACGGGCTTCCACTTACTGGTGGAGCTATGTGGAGGCAGAGCAGTTCACTGACCAGTACCGCTTCAGCGGTATGAGGCTGATGTCGCTGGGGTTGCCTAGTAACCCTTCGACTATTGAGGGACGGCTTCCCCTGCGGCTCTGGGACTACAGTCCCCGCACTATCAGGGCGGAGAGCGATGTCAGTCAGGGCAAAGTGTGGCCACGCTCGGAAGATGAGGAAAGGGGTCACAGTCCAGAAGTGCTGCACCCAGTCCAGGTGGTACAGCGAGGCAACAGAGCTGGGGATGAAAGACGGTGTGGCAAAGTCCCAGGGTGCCTCACACGTACTGAATTTGGGAACGGTAGAGCTATGCTCATGCAGAGGCAGGACCATGAGGCAGCGCTCAGAGTACAAAGCACTGAGGCGCTCCACAAGCACAGGATCCCAGAAGTGCAGGGGCGCTGATTCTTACAAGGCAAACTCTTGTAGATTGATTCGAAGTAGCTAGCAAAGGTCCATGATGTCCCTGAGATCTCAAGGAGAATAGGGGACAAGCCAACAAGCCCTTGCAGTCACTCTGGGGTGTTCCTGGCAGGGCAGAGATCAGCAGGCAGCAGAGCAGCACAACAAGGCTGGGCAGCAAGTACTGGGACCTGTCAGTCTTGGCATGGTGGCGATCCTGGCAGCACAGCAGAGTTTCATCAAGTCCAGAAGTGTAAGCTACTGAGTGGGTCCAGAGACCCAGTACTTATACAAGGAAGTGCCTGTACTGTAGGGGATGACCACAAGAGAATTCTTGTGAAGTGCACAGGCGCCCCTTACAGGTCAGTCCCGGCTCCAGACAGCCAGTGGAAGGTAATCAGCCTCTTTGTGTGAACTCTAGTCCTTACCCTTTGAAGTATAGGTGTGAGATCTTCTCAACCCCTTCCCCAGAAAGGCCCATCAGTATGCAGATGAATGCAGATGTGGCTGAGTATCCTGTGTTGTGGGAATCTGAAGGCAATGCACCTGGCCTGTATTGAGACAGGCTATAGGCACACAGGGCAGAGTGCAGAGAAATGTCCACATTCTAAAAGTGGCATTTCTAAGAAAAAAAAGATACTAAACATAATGCAGCTACTCCTCTCAGATCAGGAACTAAAGCTTAAAGATTGTATAAGGAATTCCCAGTACTGGCCTATGATGGCAGGCCTTACAGTAATAAAAACATGACTTTAGGAGTTTTTCATTACCAGGACATGAAAAATTTAAAGGTACATGTCCTCCATTTTACTTGCATGGCAACTTGTCCAATGGGCTACCTGGGGCCTGCCTTAGGGGTGACATATGTAAGAAAAAGGGGAGCGCTGGGCTTGGCAAGAGGTTTTAGATGCCAAGTTGGGGTGGCGATGAGACTGCACAATCAGGCTCTGAAGTGGCAGGCCAGAGTCATGTTTTCAGGGTTACTTAAGAGGATGCCACAATCAGTGCTGCAGGCCTACTAGCAGAATTTAATATGCAGGCCCTAGGTATGTGGTATACCACTCTACAAGGGACTTACAGGGGAATTAAATATGCCAGTGGTGGATACACCAATGTTTCCATGTTTTAGGGGGAGCACATGCACGTTAGCACTGATTAGCAGTGGTAAAGTGCTCAGAGTCCTAATGCCAACAATAAGTTACAGCAACACTACAGAGGTAAAGGCAAAAAGTCTGGGGTAAGACCACCCCAAGTATATCAGGTCTAACACTCCTCTTTTACATGCCTTCTTTCGTCTTACTCTGTTTCAGCTATATTGCTCCATCTTAGCCACTCCCCATTTCTTTGTGGTAGATTTTTTAAGCTATCACATTCAAGAGGTACATTACTCATGCATTCCTGTTTGGTTCTCTTTGCACTCTGCTACTAGAAGTTTCCTAGGAATGGATGTAAAAGCCAAACGACAAATGCAAAAATGCAAAGAAAAAAACAGAATTGGAAAAACTAGTTACAGTCAACTTCACATCATGGCTCCCCTGCCTCCTTGACGGTCTACTTGCCTCTCCCTTCCATCCATCTTCCTTAAAAGATTTGAATTTGTCCACGTCCAATGTAAGACACTTGTAGTTTTGCAGGTGTAACAATATTCTAGTTTTTGTACTGGTGCATTTTCACAGGAAAGCCAGGACTGGATGAGCTACTCGCATCTAACTTCGGACCACACGTGATACCTTCCCCATCAATTTATACTTCTCCCTACATCTCCGTTTCTTCTTTTGTCTTCTCTGTCCCCCAGCTTTCCTCCTACTGCCCACACCCCTCTTTCTTCCTACTACCCTCCCTTTACCCTCTCCGTTTCTTCTGCCTACTATATGCCTTCTCCCTCTCTTCATCATTATGACTCTTTGAGGCTCACACCTTTACTCCAGTTTACTTACTTTCCCCTTTCATGAGATCTTTCACCATCCAGCCCGTGCGGCCCCTGGCTTTGAATAGCTGGCTGCAAGGGATGCCCAATCAATGCCAAAAGCCAACCTTACACTGATCACCCCGCTAATTCTGTCTCCAATCGGCAAATCACCTAAAGCTCTCTGGCTGGCTGTGTGTGACGAATACGGCCACCATCAGTTCCAGAGACCGGGATGATAAAACCAGGCTGCCTTCAGGCATTGCATGCTTTCCAGACTGTCCAATGTTACCAAGATGGAGAGTGATGCTGAATACTCACAGTTCCTTGTGCGCTCTTGGTGCAGGGTCACAACGGATATGCTGTTTTGAGTACCCTTTGGAAAGAGAACTGTGCTAACACGGCGCTTTAAGTGTTAAAGAAGAGTCAACATAACTGCACAGATGGATTTAATAGGATATGCCTTAATTCTGTACCCTTACCCAGTCTCTGCAATTATTTCCGGAGCAACGTAGGTCGGCGTGCCACAAACTGTGTACAAAGGCCCCTCGACCACAATGGCCAAACCGAAATCTCCTAGCTTCAAGGACTTGGTTCCGTCAGGATATTCACAGACCTGGAAAAAGAAATTCATATGACAACGGACCTATTGGAAAATAAAGTAAATCCAGCATTTTTCCTTTTGCAAAGCACCTTTACATTCAGGTATTAGCTCATCTATTTCGTATGATATATTGAATGCAAAAATTTATTGGACAGGCTCTTCCTTCCTGTTGCGACTCTAAAACCAGAGGCTATATTACTTGCCACAGTATTAGCAATATTTTTAATTTGTGCAATCTAGCAGATGAAAAAATGAAAATTATCCTGGGCAAATTTTTAATTACGGTGGCAAAACTCACGAAATTTCTGGATTTCACAGTATACAACATTTCACATTGCACAGTTCCACATACATTTTTAATTGAGTACCACATTGCGCAGTGGCATAACGAAACTTGACCCCCATCCCTACTCCCCCTGCAAAGAACATGGAGGGGAACCCCTCTGGACTTAATCAGAAGCTCTCTGGCCCGGTTACTGGTTGTGGGGCCCCCTGGAGCTCGATCCCCCGTACTGCAGGGGGGGGCCTTGGTTACGCCACTGACATGGCGTAAAAAAGTATTGCAGAATCTAACAGGACTCTGGCTGACACAGAAAATATCCCACATAGAGATTTTTTTCTGCTCAAACCCGTCTCCTGTCAGTATATGAGAAACCTTTTTATGCATTGTACACACTCACTTAAAAGCCGTGTACAACACAGGCAAATCATATTTTGCTCTAAAAGCGGAGTTTCGCTAAATTGCCATACTGTTCAACTACAGTGCAGCTCAGCTTCAGAGGACCCATCAACATGGAAGACAAGTTGCACAGACTAATGGTTAAGGCCAGGCTTGGGAGGGGCCTGAGTTAATGGGTCAGGAAACCAGTTTGGGTGAGACCAACATTGTTTAACCTTTGGAGGGAGCAAAAGAGCATGGCCTTTTCCCGTTTTCCATTCAAAGCTATGACATTTTGAAAAGCCTCAAACTGACCACTCTTTTTGTAGTTTTCGCCTGTAGGAAACCGGGCAGTGTTTTGGAGAGGAGTTTGAAAGTAGGAACATTTCCCTACCCTACATCTGATGATGCCTGAAGTCAATATTTTTTAATAAAAAATGAAGACTGTGAGCCTTCCCAAGTGGAGGACAAGAATTAAACGCCACTAGGAAGCAGTTGTTTTTTACCTGGTGCCCGTCTCCACTCTAGCCAAGACGTGTGTGTCCTCTCAAAAGACCCAATACACTTGAAATGTTCTTCTGTCATGGAGTTTTGCTAGCCCACAAGAATGTGGGACAGTAAGAACAGAGTAGCGCACTGGACTAGGATGGATAAACTCCTCAAGACAAAAGGGCCGCCTGCTGCTCACAACTTGGGGACCTGTATGCGCTTCTTTCTAAAGTAGGATTAGAGTAAGCTGATTTTCTGGTAGACCACAAAGACACAAAAAGGGCACTGGAAAGGACTGTTGAGAGGCAGACCTGCTGTAACTGGTTTTGCTCTGGTATTTCTGACTGTTAAATGTTGAAGCTTGGAACAGCGTGGTAAACTTCCTCTCACTATGAGCTGGAAAATGTCTCCAGTGGTAAGTGAGGAGTCTGGTGTCAGAACCAAAGACTGAACTTGCACTTGGGAAGGTGAGGACACCATTTACTGGCTTAGGCAAGGTGGAATAGTGGACTGAAAGTTACCTGGCCTGCTGTGAAGTTGTAAAGATGTATACTGAACCTCCATGCACAAGGCCACTGACTGTCATCCAGCACATCTGGTCTGACTGAAGGCAAGAAGCAGCTTGGAGACCTGCTATGCTATGCTACTGGAGTCAGTAAGGAGCAGGAACTTTCACTGATTGTCCTGGCACTATGGGGAAATAGTGGGTAGTGAAATGGTTACTTTGAAACCCTATATCTTAAAAGAGACTAATGCAGTGTTCATTGGTTTAGCTTTATTTTAATGGGAAAATACATTTTACTAAATTGGTTTGAGAGCTTCTCTGAGTGAATTCTCGATTTTATGTTTGTACTGCTGATCCATAAAGCACATTCTCTTAAGTAATCTTACATTTTGGTCTGACGGATAGAAACACAGTTAAAAACAAAACAAAAAAAACAGTGTTTGCCTGCTTAGGAGCAAGTTTTGCATGGGGGTCAAAGAATTTACACTACCAGGTTATCCGACTTGCTACATTCATTGTTTGGCCAGCTGGAGATGGAAGAGCCACACAGGTCTTTTCTGTAGGCTGCGATGGCTGCTAAGTAGGTATTATACGTATCAATTTCCATGCCTAAATCTGTCAGGTACTGGGCAAATGGCACAACATTATCTACAGAGAAAGTTAGTCATTGATGTCCACTCATCTGGATCATATAACAGTCCCCACTCAATGGGCCTGAAACTAGATCATTTTAAATGTAGATCTCAACTTCATCTCTGAAATCAAAGAAACAAACTATCAACTGCAAAACTTCCTCCCTTTTCTCCAAATTAATCACTAAACAGAGCCAACTCAAGATCTGATGACTGAATGCTTGGGATACTGCAATGCGGTCTACACTAGCTTTTCTAAAAAGCTATATGCGGGGCCAGTATCAGTGGAAAAACTGCAGCAAGTCAGAATGTGCCTAGACTCACAGAAATAATCAAGTCAGCCCAGGCTTCAAATTACTCCAGTGATGCCCGGAGCAACTCAGAATAGAATTTGAAACAAACTTAATTGGATAAAAGTCCTTGCTATATCCAAAAATAGATTGCCAAACTGAGGGTATGTACTAACCACAACATTTGTTTGGCGGCCTATAAGACGATCTAACGCTGCTCCCTCAAGAGACTGTCTGACCCAGAACATATTTCTGTATTTGGTGAGGTACATGAACACAGCATTTCAAAAACTCTTTTTCCATGATTCTCTATTGAGTCTTCCTCTTCTCAGGAAGGTACTTGAATTGTTAATTAAGTTTTCCTTAGTATTATAACTCTATTAAGTCTTGTTCATTATAAACCATTGTTTTTATACTTTTTGTTACTCTATTTACATATTCTTAATTAATATTTTCCTTTTGTCATTCTTGTCGGACAGGCTACTTTTATTTAAAGAACGTTTATTATTTTTACTTACACAGAACAGCAAGTATGAAGTTAGGATATATTACATCACATGAGCTTCAATTTAATTCCAGCAAACCGATAACATGAATAAGATTCTGGTGTGACCCATACAACATTACAGTCTCACTGGTAAAAAACTCTCATTCATAATACGCAAACTCATTTCCCACATTTTTCTATTCCACTGTAGAACCTATTATGTAATTCAAGTGAACTTCTCTGGATCGATAGTGAACGTATGTAAGGATGGGACAGGAGCATACAAGAATTACACCACATTGAGACCATCTCAATTCTTTCAATGATAAGGGTGAAGAGAGGAGTTGCTCCTGGTGTTACACAACACTTCACTTTGGACCTCCTAATTAAGCCTGATCTGAGTAATGAGTAAGGGAGGCAATTGCTTTTTTACTTCTGAGCTATACCTATATGCCTTTTTGACCATCCTAATGACAGATCCAGAAATGTATGGGTTTTAACTAATTTAGAGGGTTTTAGTTGATCAAGCAGACAATTCAATGGTTGGAGTTGGTACGTTAAGAGATTTGGGAAAATTCCTTAGGTGTCAATAAACTATATGCTTTATCGATTTAGGCAAGCTGCACAACGATGCATGAAATGTTGTACCACAGAAACTATATTTGGGTGCATTGGAAGGGAGCAGTGACAGGTCTCTAAATTCTTTAGTTACTTTTGTAAATATTTTTTAATATATGTAATTGTATACTATATCTTCTGTTTATTTATTTGAGACAAGGGATGTCAGAATGTGTTTTTAGGTTGTTGCATCACAACTCTACTGTCCCACTCAAGAAACCAGACTACTTATCGCCCGCACATAATTGGGGTTGAAAACTTGCAGGTCATTATCATCTCTCCCCTCACCCCCCAGTTCTTTATATTACATAGAAGAATGCAATAGAAGCCTGCTGCACAGCTGTGACAGTAACATTAAAAAAAACTGCATCATCCAGAGAAATCATACATCATTATGACTTATTAGCCTAGCATCTGTGTGAACACAACAATCTGACTCAAGCCTTACTACACCAGATGGAGAGAGTCAGCCTTGGGGTCAGGAGAAAGAAGGTAAAGGGAAACACCAAGCTTGTTCTTGCAAACCATTACTGTCCAACTACAGAAAGGCACTCAAACATAATATAAAAAGCCTATTTAATCTTAAACTACCAGATATTGTAGCCAGGTTAGTTCCCCTCATAGGATAAGATATTTAATTATGTGAAAATAATTCCTTAGTCAGAACCTCCACAGGCAACCTCACAAGTGTGACATCTCCTGACTTTTTCCAACAAGGACCAGGCACTGTCTGCCTTTACAAACATGTGTACTTGTTGCTCATGCTGTACGCTGAGCTTACCAGGTAACAGAGGTGCCGCCACACCCACCTGTGTGAATTTGTTTCGCATACTCAGAAAAGTTGTGCCTTCTTCACTAGTGTTTCCATGCTGACATCAGCCAAGATAAGTATTCTCTGCAATGGAGTACAACACATCTTCCTTTGGAGCAATCACCAAAAGGGACGCCTCCCTGAGAAAGGATTTCTCCATTTCCCTCTACATTGTCATGAGGAAGGGAGCATTTTCCGATGTCTGAAGCATCTATGGGGGCCAAGAAACCCTCCTTTTTCGTTTCCCTCACTGATGACCATTCTCAGTCAAAGCTTGTGTGCTTCAGATGAATAACATTGTGTACCCAGGAAGGTACAGTCAAGCCCTCAATGCACACGCTATCACTCTGTGTGTATAAATCTCTAACATTCAATTAATGGATCAAGGTCTTCTCTCTAAACAAGGTCTCCAGTCTGCATCAGACTGATTTGTCCAGGAATGTCTTCTACCTGATGTGTTCACCACATTAGACACCAAAGGCAGGGACCACGCAAGACGAGAATAGTACATGCAACCACCTCAGCTCTCCAACTTTCTGCTGTGCCCTTCGTGATGCAGTCTTCAGGCTTGTGATCCTTCCAAAGAGCTTTCTGGTGTCATTTTGGATCTTTATCACTCAGCGCAAGGTGATAACTCCAGAAAAAACAAGACACCAGAGACTACATCTAGATCTACATGCAGGACAAATGCTCCTTCAGTTTCATCAATTCTCCAGCTCTTAACACCATCATACATACACTTCCTCAACAGAGAAGCTTGTGTTAGAGCCTCAGAGCATGGTATCTGTTCCTGTGGGTGGAGAGCCCTGCCTTCAAACACTGCCCTTTACCATTCACCACTGACGTTTAACACCTACTGCAGCACAGCTATCTGCACAATTTAGTGTCTCAAACCAGGGATTTTCTATTTTGTCAGACTCATTGTATCATGTATTTTAGGTTAGGAGGCGATAAGGAGAACTTGGTTTAAAGTCCTGGCAAAATGAATTTTGACTCTTCAGCACAAAGGTAACCCCACCTCATTCATAAAATGTAGTTATGTGCATGAAATAAGGGGTGCCAAAGAGTTTTGTTAATCAAATATTTATACAGGTTGAATGAGATCCTTTTCCAATGTTAAAGTAGATTATATCCTCTGCCAGACTGACATTCGCCACTTGGGCATAAAGACACACTAATCCCCCCGAATAACATATGGATCGAAACAGGGTTTAGTCCGATTTTGTCAAATAGTAATACAAGCCCACATTCATGAAACTCTAGGTCCCAAACTGGGAACCAAATCTGAAGTGCTTGTGCTTAATGAACCTGCATGTGTAATGTAGAAGGGTAATGACCATTTGTTCAGCCACATTCCTGAATAATGATATGCCCTCAGCATGGGCACATAAGTTCAGCAGACTGCCTTTGATGAAAGTGTCCAATAAAAACATCTGCCACACAGAAGAGGCAGAGCCTCTCCCTGAAGTAGATAAAGATTACACACAGAATCAAGAGTTACCCGCAGAGGTCACACATGTCTGGATGACTGATGTTCAGAACTTCCATTCTACTTCTTCTGCTCAGTCAATAATTGTCTTCCAAACATCTGCGTATATCATTTTTGGCACAGTGTTATATGGTCCACTTGTGCACCTCTCCAGCTGCAGATTCAAATGCATCCACATTAGTCTTAAGGCTATGGTCTAATAATGAAGACTGCTGTTTTTTAGTGTTGCTCTTCATGCCCATTATATATAGATTGCCACATAATTAAGGCAGCAGCTTTCTTACAGACCATAGCCGTCCCTTTGTCAGTTGCCACGGATTAGGCAAAAACACCCATCAAATGCTGATATGTGACTGCTGGTGTAGTCATGTACCACCTGGTATTGTCAATATAGGTGGTTCAGCATATCTGAAGTAGAATTTCAGTATGCATTTTGAGCACTGTAACTCCAGCTAATATGAAAGCAAATCTGGGCAATGCCATCACAGCTTTGCAGGTGACAGTAACATATCTAATCACGAGGAGGTGAAGATGGCTACAGCCCGGCGCACACATTATGTCCCAAGATACAAAGCTGCAATGACACTGGAGCCAGTAACAGATGTAACAAGTCATATCTGAACAGCCTGGAGAGTTAGTTATGGTGAAATCATCTCGTCGAATGTCTCCCCTATATTAACCCCCTTTTGGGGTTTACCAGCAAAGCATAAAGCTGCTTGTTGCTGAACACTTGCTGTTATGACTCTGGCCAAATGAATCACACTGGGGCTAAGTGACAGGTGAATAGGAGATGATCCAGTGAGTAGTTACTGTCATACATTCAGTATGGAGTTTACTGACCTCAGACTTGTCAAGTGCTTTTGAAACTGCAAAAACCACCTGTCAATGTTACTCTGGTACAGAGGCATAAGATAAAAAGAGCAACTAGGGATTTCCTAATGGTGCCCACAACTGGAAGGTTCCAAAAATCAGGTCTTTGTATCAAAAAGTACAAAAAAGCTCCACTGGAAGCATGATTGCTAGTTAAGTATTCAGCAATATCATCACTGTAATACTTTTGGCACCACACAAATGACTGCAGAATTGTTCAGTTGCACTGGCAATGGTATTTCATGATGCAGTAGATCAAATTGCGCATGGTGCTGCTGGTAAGGGCTGGTGATTACCAAGACATTCTCTGTGATACTGGTAGCCAGCAACTCCAGGACTTTGATCAGTTCCTGTTCTTCTCTAAAACAAGGGCAACGCCTCGTCATATGGGTCTGCATCTATGAGGTACCCGTTCAGTACAATCGGGATTGTAGGATGCTAGTTCTTATATTTTTTGGTCCTCGAGGGCAGGTTGTACACTTGATGAGGTTGCAGCAGCATCAGTGGCTACCAGAGACATTCAACTAACATAACCATCTCTGTATCACATCTTCCCTTTGCTACACCTTCTGTTTTTGATTTTTGACCATATGGTTAGACTGTGCAAATGGTGTTGTGGTACAACATGACTTCTAACCTTGCTGTGTGGAAAGAAACCTGGTCAAAGAACAATCACGGTCATCATTAGATTCATTTGTCATTGAGGGACTGGAACGGTGAGCAGTTCCTGTCAGTGTTGTAGTCTGTTTATTATCGTCTTCAACTTCTTCCAATTCTCCTTGCCCCTGACCTGCTGCCAAGAACTAATCCTTCCCTGCAGCTCTAGAATCAGTATTCTGATAATGATCTGGCCCAATGAAAACAAAAATTATCTTCAACTGTTTTTTCTCGCCAATATTTTTAAAAGGTCTGCATTCTGGGGGAACACAAATCCCAATTAAGCCACAAATATGAGTTTGCGCCCACATCTGCATTTCAATTTGGGTACGATTTGCATACCCCAATGGCTTTGCCCACACGATTTCTGACAATTGAAACCTGGCACAAATGGAGTACGCATAGTGCACAAAATATGAGTTTAAGCTTCTCAAAATGGAGGAAACCACACACAGCTAGAGCGCTCTGTAACTCGGATTAAACTTAACCCGAAACCTAAATGAGTTAGGAGATTCAAAGACGACTTCAAGGAAATTTAGTTTACTCAGGACAAGCGCACGGTATAGACCGTATATATCTATGGAGAAATGATCATTAGTCTATAGAGAATAGCATTTCTTATGGGATAAACTGTTGAACTTCACAAATGACCACTGCTTCACACATGTACGTTTGTTATGCTTTTTATTTCATGACACAGTGCACTTTGGAGCAAAACGTCAGAAAAGGGGTATCCTTACGATAGCTAAACTCCAAGGTACACCTCTGATAACTCAGTTGGTAAACACAGGAAAAAGATACCTACCAATAGATTTTCAGGCTTTATGTCTCTGTGCACAATGTTGAGACTGTGGAGGTACTTCAGTGCACTGGCCAGGTTGTATACCATTGCACTACCGTCACGCTCAGTGTATTTCGTTGAGGAGGTGATGGCATCAAAAAGATCCCCTCCCTTAAGTAGAGAAAAACAAGCGGTCACTAATCATAAGCAAATCCGGACTGCATGCCCCACCAACACAGATAAGACAAAGCAACTTGGTCACAAAGTTGAATATTCTGCTCTATCATGATTTAACATATGCTCAATAGTGCCTCAATAGTGAATGATGGACAAATTGTAAGTACAGCACGTACAATCAAGTAAAGATTGTGTTCATTAGATGAATATGGCATAAGACAATTGTGTTTTCCTTAAACATGTAAGTATGACTTTTTGCTGAAGTCGTTTGATTGTCGTATTTATGCATCAGACAAAAGACTGCTTCATGGATTGATCAAAATAGAGATAAGCAGCAAAAAAAGGTTACAAAGAGACACCTATAAATAAATGGATGGGTATATTTTAAGAGCTTGCTAGCCAGATACAGGCAAACGTATTTTTAGTTTCTATGATGCAAAGATGGAAACAGATGACGATCTAGATGGATAGATAGATTAATAGATCGACAGACAAGCAGACAAAAAGCACTCAGAAAGAGACACAGGTTTATGAGCACAAAAAGCATTATTGAAAAGTGGATACTTCTCATGTTTTTAAGTTTTGCTTTAATCATTAGATAATGTTGATTTGCGTAGCCTCTAAACATCATTCAACCAACAATCGTGTGAAAATGACAGACAACAGCTGCAGATATTCAGGCTGTAGTTACTTAGTAATATGTCCGCATTTCGGCCCCTAAAAGGGGGTCTTCATCAATACAGTCTGTTAAATGTACCTCCATTAACTTGAAAGATGTTCAAAGTCAATTACAATCACCTAGAAACATGTTCAAAGGCAAAAAGAATCTGCTTAAGAAGGTCCAGGAAAAGTCCTCAAGGAACTACTTAAAGACAAACCAACTGGAGAGAAGCTCCCTTTTACATGTGCTCAAAGGATTCACTTGACTCATCAGATGCGCAGACAGATTCTATTTGACTCCAAACATTTTTCAAGTTGACGGAGATGCATCTAATACACCATCCTGATAAAGACCCCAAAGAATTAATCTTTAAGGGGTCAAAATACTGACACATCACATCCTCTGGACTGCCAGATTATGGATTTACTATCCAACTGGTGGAATTTAGGTATTGGACATTTTCCCCTACAAACTCTGCTAGGTCAGACATCCATCTGTATCTTACCTCTTTTGTTTACATTTGTTCACAACTCGTGAGCAACACACTATTACACCTCACTACTACCCTTGAGAGAACCTCTTAACGCTATGATTTATTTTGTATATATCTGTACATTTTTTATACCACATTAATATTGTGGTATTATTCGAATATCGAAACTCGAACATATTGCAATTTTCTTGGACTCTGCCACTGCTTTGTTCACAGGAAACAGTATTCGGAGAGGATTTAAATTCACTTTCCGTATATTCCCATTTTTCTTATTTGAAAGTATCTGTAAGGACCATTCTAACGGGACTCCTGCTTAGTTCTAATGATATATATATATATATATTGATTTATGGGTCCAGCATTGGTCGTTGCTAAGAGAATCATAGCAAAGCAATGGAAAGCAGGTGTGCCTCCCAGCACCAAGAAATGGCTCTGTGATGTTCAAAAATAGATCAGAGCAAAGTTAACAACACTTTTGAAACACAGGCAGGAGGAAGACAACATAGCTACTGATGCCCGAGACACCACTCTGTTGGAAATGTCCGCTAAAACTGAACAGACACCTTTAAAACTACATACTTGGTAGACAATATACCAGGTAAAGAGGTTGGAATACCATGTTATTTTTGTCAAAAACCCATATCGATGTTTTGAATTAGTTATATGTGCACTGGGGACCGAGATATGTTATGTTTGTAAAACATTTTGAAAACAATTTACATTTAACATCGCCGGCTTGAAAACGGAATGTATAAGTATGCAACACTGCCACCAAATTATAAACAGAAGGATTCCATGGCTTAAAGGGCCGAGTCTGTGCAAATCACAGGAGACATGGTGTTTTATTTTATTTTGGACTAAAATGAATGTCATGGTGACTGTACGGAGTCTGGCGCTCCACAACAAAGGAAGCCTAACATATATTATGTTATGAACATTTATAGAGCGCATAGCTACCCTAATGCCTCCCAGCGCTACATAGAAATCTTCCAACAACAATGCTTTAGGGGCCGAGAGTTAGTACAGCCATGTTTTTAGTAGCCAAGGGAAACAGGTAGGGAGTTCCAGAGCTTGGCTCCGAGATAGGACATGGATCTTCCATCCCATGTGGCCTTTTTTATTGGCGGGATTCCGTCTATGATGATGCTCAATTCTGTATGAATATATTATGATCACATGTTCAATTAAAAAAATATAAAGAATTATGGACAAAAGGCTGACATAGGAGGGTCAGCACATAGTGTAAACATGGCACAACTCTCCAAGAACAAGAGGACCTTACAAACCCACGTACATACACACTACACAGAGGCTAGACAGCCACGGAGATGGGTACTAAAGTGTACACAATGCAAAGACAACCACCATCTTTCTCCTGCTTTGCATGGTACAGATGCACCCCCCCTACCAGCACATACAAATTCTGTTGGAACAGCATCAGTATTGTTGTGAGAGGAGGATAATTCTATCTCGTCCAATTATGATAGAGAAAAAAGTAAATTAATTTAGGAAGGTACTGAAATAAACCAAACAGATTAACTATTATTGCACCTACTTCAAAGTCTTGTAGATCAACATAGTTGCAGGTGGCACTGAAACCACTTGTCCAAAAGTTACAACTAAGTATGATCTTAAAAGCCAAGAAACCTAGTTAAAAACAAATATCCAGACAGTGATGAGTTATTTTTATCGAGACGTCCATTACTGATCTAGCATAAATACCATTTACACAGCTGCAAAGCTGCCTTCTGTCAGTGTGGAAGGAAACTGTCACTGCTTTACGTATGGTAGGTAGCATCTGTATACAAGACAGGTAGCCCAATGTCGGGAGACCATAGATGTGACTGAATACGTACTTCTTTTGTGTATAACAATTCACCGAGAAAAATCTTATTTTTAACATGTTATTGGTTCAGCAATAAAAAGCAGCAACATCATGTGCATGTTTGCATTTTGAAGTCTCCAAGAAGTGATTATGTGATTGTGTCTTCCCAGACTGATCCTGTAGTCCTATTACAACCTGCATCCTGCATGGATAACATGAGCAAAATCTGCAATCGCCTTACCTTCACTAATTCCATCACCATGTAGAGCTCTGTCGGCGTGTCCATCTCCTCTATCAGCATGATAATATTCGGATGCTTAACCTGCCGCAGTATGGCGACCTCATTTTCAATCAGGTGCTCCTGTATAAGAAACAAGGTTGTGCTGTTTCATTTGCCATAACATAAAACACATTCGAAACTAGGACCATCCTGCGGATGCCACGAAAATGAAAGGCGTGATTCACACGTTAAAGTCAATTTTAAAATTCTTTACAGTGTATTAATGAGTCATAAGTACGACCTGGAGGTGCCTCAAAGTAGCTAATGAGAAACTGTAGTTTTGGGGTAATAAACTGTGTGGACCCTATGGAAGAAACTGACATCCAACATCATGCCTTTCCCTCACTTCCTCCGATCCTGCAAATAATGTATGCATTGAGACATGCATGATTTAATGATGTTCTTTTTTGCTAACTGACCAAAGGAGCAGGCATCTACACTTCTGCAGTCCTGTCAGGCGCCAATTGTGAGCTTCCTTCTTGTAATCCTCCTAATTTCCATCCTTCTGCCACCTCAATGCCTGTCTACCTCCCTCCACGTCATGGTGTTCACCAGCAGCACTTCCCTGCGTTAGGTGATCGCAATGTGGTGACAAGTATGTGCAGGAGAAAGTTTTTAACTGAGGATCTGAGCCCCTGGGCTTGTGTTCCTTTTTATTTATACTAAAAATTGTGCTCAACATAACAGGAATGGATTGTGCATTGAACACGTTACTTACCTTTAGTAAAACTCGTTCTGGTATAGACTAGCCAGCTGCAGATTCTTCACATCTTGAATATTCCACAGGTGTCAGACTGGACCCGAAACGTTTCAGCTGTACCTCTGTGCGCTGTTAGGTGGTGCCTTGACACCACATTAACACCATTCCACTCCGGAATGGATGTGCAGAACCTATATAGGCGCCACTCCAGCACTCCATGCCCTTAGATGCAGAGCTCCATTTGCAAATTGGTTGTGACCAGTATGCAGATTCCTATACTTGGGATCTTATTAATGGATAGAGTCCATTCGAAGAAAATGGAGGACGGGACAGTCAGTGAGGAATCTGTGGCTAGCTAAAGCCTCTACCAAAAAGAACGTTACCAAAGGTAAGGAACTTGTTCTTCTGATTGTGACTTACAGCTGCATATTCCTCACCTTTTGATCAGATACCAAGCCAGTATGTATTGGGAGGTGGGTCTGTGGCTAGCCTCAACCAGAAAACCTTGCAGGACCAAGAGGGCAAAATGCCCCTCTTGGTGAACCTACCATCCAGGCATTAGTGCTTTGTGAACATATGGAAGGACAGGAACTTGGTATGCTAATGCACTGATAATACCTTTAGACCTGATAGAATAAGCACTTAGGGCCTGATTTAGATCCTGGCAGCCCAGTCGCAAATGTGATGGATATCCTGTTGGCCGTTTTAAGATCTCCATAGCATATTATGGGATTGTAATATAGCAGACAGGATATCTGTCACGTATGTGACAGAGTATTCTCCACAGCCAAGATCTAAATCAGGCCCCTTAGTCTTTCCGTAGGCTGATTTTTAGACCAATGCGCAGCTGATTTTAATGCAGAGTACGATCCAGCAGGAGGCTGTTTTCTTCTGCACAGCCTTGCTCCTTTTTCGCTCAAGAGAACCCCACGAAGAGCTGATAGATCACCTGATGTTCTCTAATCCGATCTATGTTAAGGATCAGCTCTCTCTTGGGGGTCCAAATGATGGAGTCTCTCCTCCTCCTTACACAGGTGGGGAGCAGCATAAAACACCAGTAAGGTGATGTTCTGAGTGACATGGAAAGATGTCATAATTTTAGGCAAGAAAGATGCCAGTGTCTGTAAAACCAGCTTGTCTGGGAAGAAGCTAGTGGGTGTATGGCAGGTTGACACAAGGGGTGGTGTACAGCACGTTCACACAAAGAGCTTGAGTGACTTACATGCCGCTTGATTTTATGGTGATAAAGGAACACTGCCTTGATGGTGAAGACCTGCAAGTAACAGCTGTGAAGTGCCTCAAATGAAGAAGACATCAGCAATGTGAGGACCAAGTTCTGGTTCCACTGTGGCATGACATAGGGAGAGGGAGGAAACAAATGTTGTAAACCTGTCGAAAAGAACACAATAACCGGAGACTTAAAGAGGACCGATCTGGAAACCACATAAAAAGGTCAATAGAGCCAAAATGTACCCTTTAACCTTGCCCAGAGCAAGGCCTTGCAGGGCTAATGACAAAACAAATAACAAAATGTCAACTAATTTTGCCTTAAGGGGTCCTATCTGCAGAGGACCACACAAAGCCACAAATAGGTCAAAACCACTGCATGTACAGTTTTTGTCGAAGGATGCTTGGCGGTCCAGATGACATTAATCACACCCAGAGGAAGATCAACGGTGTTCAGCTATAGCCGCTCAGTCTCCAAGCCTTAAGATGGAGATAGTGAAGGTCCTGGTGTAGAACTCTGCTGTGCTGCTGCAACAGCAGATCCTCTTAGAGGGGGAGCCTGAACAGTGGAGAAAGTCTCATGCACAGGAGTTCTGGATAACAAACTCTCCATGTCAAGTCTGGGCCCCCTAGGATTACTTGGGCCTGGTCAGTCCTGAACTTTTTGAGAACTTGGGACAGTGGTGGTATTGGCAGAAAGGCATGCTGGAGTCCACTTAAGGCAGACAAATTGCACATTCTCGACAATGGTGAACAGATCGATCCAAGGTTCTCCCCATTCATAGAAGAGACTTTACACCACCTCTGGTGGGCACCTGTCACTCATGATCCACTAGGCGCAATGGCTAAGCTCTTCCACCTGGCATTTAACAATCCTGTCAGGTGATTCACCACCAGGAGAATGCCTTGGTGGTACAGTCATTTCCAGAGGATCAAGGCCTCCTGGCACAAGGTCTGCGACTCCTCCCCGCTCTGCTTTTTGCAGTACCACATGGCAGTGGTGTTGTCCATCAGAACCTATACCAACCTCTCCTTCATGGGTGAAAGGCTTTGAACAGATGGGCTTCAGCTCCAGAAGGTTAATATAGAGCCAGGACTCTGCGAGAAACCTGAAGCACAGAATCTCCACCTCTCCCACATGCCCACTCCAACCCAGAAGCTATGCATCAGTCACCACTGTCAGCTACGAGCGGGGAAGAGAGAGGTGACTGGCACTTATCCAATTACTGTTGAGCAACCACTACAGCAGTTTTGTTTGCAGTTTCCTCTGAAATCTGAACATGGTCAGAGATATCCTATTGATGTTGGGCCTACTGAGGCTTCAGATCCAACTGCAGAGCTCAAATTGGTCACCTGGTGTGCTGGAGTAGCAGGATGCAACAGGCCTTCAATCCCAGCAACCTTAGAGTTAACATTACTGAAATCCAGGTAAGAGTCTGAAAGATCAGGATCAGAGCCTGAAAGATCAAGATCAGAGCCTGAATATCCAAGGCTCTCTTTCCCAGAGAAAAGCCACACAACTGAACTGTGTCCTGAATGGCTCAGGGGCACATGGGAATGAGTCAGGTGTGACTTTAGCAAATTGATGTACTGAACCCAAAAGATTACAGGAGAGCTAGTCAAAGTTAGGGGAAGACTGGCACCTCTGACCTCCGAAGGTGTGTGCCACCACCATCATCTCTTTTGTGAACATACGAGGGGCACTGGTGAGACCAAAGGGGAGCACAGAACTGAAAACACTGGTGCCTCACCATGAAATGGAAGTAGCACAGATGGGTTTAGGGCAATAAGCATCCTGCAGGCCCAATGCCACCATCCAGCCTTTAGGGTTGAGAGTAGACAAGACCTGGGTCAGTGTGAGTATTCCAAATTTTTTCTTCCGGATAAAGGTTTTGAAGGGGCGCAGGTCTAAAACTGGACGAAGGCCTTCCTTCTTTTTTTTTGCACCAGAAAAGTAGCAAGCATAGCAAACATAGCCTACTTCTGGGGCAGGTACCCTCTCAATAGCCAAAACTATAATGGCGGTGCACCACCAGGTAAACAGGAGTATAAATATGATATACAAAAAGTCCAAATCTCCTTTGATAAGAGTGAAACAAATCTTCTTCTTTATTGTTTATTTGTTTCCTTCCACATCCAAAGCATATTTTCACAAAGATCTTGTTACAGCATTATAATGACAGCCAATGCGTTTCGCCCTTTACCATAGGGCTTCTTCAGGGCTGTTTTTCAGGCAAGTGGCCGTCTCTACATAAAGCCAAGCCACAACATACAGGGCTGCCTGGGTGATGGATTCCTCAATGGGTACTTTCAAAGATTTAGTACAGGCTTTACCAGCTGATCAGGTTGCTCCATCTTTATTAGATTTAACTAGGGCCCTAGCGGGATTAAAGAAGGAAGTTCTTTCCTTGAAGCAAGAGAACATGGAGTTGCACACTGAACTACAGCGGTATAAACCCCCTGGTGAGGAGTCAAACTAAAACAAAGATCTCCAGTACTACAGGCCCCTTGGTTTGACCAGTCTAATCATGTTCCTAGACCCGATTCAGGCCCAACGACTTCCACCATACAACCCATGCAGGTAATGGTCACAACACCAACCCGTGCCCTTAGCTGCTCCAGAAAGGTTTTTTGGAGATAGCGCCAAGGTCAACATTTTTCTTAACCAGTGCCAGCTACAGTTTTTGTGTCGAGCAGCTGCATTCCCCAACGATGCTGCAAAGGTAGCATTTATTATCTCTTATTTGGGAGGCAATGCAGCTAATTGGTCTACTCCGCTGGTGGAGTGCAATGACCCTATAATGTATGATTTCAACCGGTTCAAGGAAGCCTTGCGGAAACTGTTCGTCAAACACCTCTTCATGCAAGCCAGTGAGTTGCTGAATTTGCGCCACCTCTTTCAATCTGTTGGTGGCAGAGACTGAGTGGCCCGAGGAGAAGAAGACCTCCCTCTTCTATCGTGGCCTTCAGGACGATCTCAAGGATGTTCTAGCCCAAACTGTGGAACCTCCTACGGAGTGTTTTGAGTTCACTGACCTGGTGGTACGATTTGATCACCGCTTGAGTGAACGTAAGGGAACAAAAATTCCAGGGTGACACACGCTTACTGGTGCTCAAAACTGAGAAAAAGGATTCCACCATTCCAACTCATGATATACCTGAGCCCATGCAAATTGGCAGTGTGCGGGCCCACTATCTAAGGAAGAGAAAGAACGTAGGAAAAAATTGAAACTGTTTATACTGCAGTAAGGCAGGGCATTTTAGTCGGGAATGTCCTAACAAGCCTACTGCTCCAAAGAAAGCCTGAATACTCTTTTCCTGACCAGGCAGAAAACTAACTGGCTCGATAACTTCTGAGACCATTTTATCAAGCGCTTCTTTCAATATGGTGTCACATCTTCTGGCTAATACCACCAGTCCAGTACCTCGCCATCTAACTCTTATTGTGACATTAGCGTTGTCCCCTCAGGTTCGTAAGGTAATTCCCATATTGCTTGACTCTGGGGCTACCAGAAACTTTTTAGACTTGGGTTTGGCTAAAACCCTAAATATTACGACTGTCAGAAAAGACGTCCCTGAACCAGTCAGAGCCGTGGATTGCTCAGAATTGTCCTCTGGGCTTATCGTTTATCAAACAACACCCTTGTCCTTGTTTGCTTTGTGGAAACAACCATACAGAACAAATTCAGTTTGACCTCATAGATACCCCAGTATTTGGAGACATTTTGGGGATACCCCGGCTTCAGTTACACAATCCCAAAATTGACTGGGCAGCAAGGACAGTGACATTAGACTCTAAACATTGCTGGCACTCCTGTTACCAAGACAAACCATTACTAGTGACACCCTTGCATTGTGGGTCCACTCAAAGTACGGCTATCAAGCCGGACGACACACTGGCCATTGCTGCACTGTATAAAGACTTCAATGATGTCTTTAGTGAACAGAAGGCCACCCAGCTGCTGCCACATAAGTCACACAATTGTCGTATAGACTTGATTCCAGGGGCAACGTTACCATGTAGTAGGGTGTATGCTCTTTCTGAGCCTGAGAATCGATACCTGCGAGACTACCTGTATAATCTATTGGCTAAGGGTTTCATTCACCATTTAAAGTAACCAGTATCGTTGTCTTTGTTCTTCGTGCCCAAGAAGAATCGCGAGCTGCGCGCCTGTATAGATTATCGTGCAGTAAACAAAGTGACCATTAAAAAAAATAAAAATAAAAAAAATAAAAACGGTATCCACTTCTGTTGATCCTGGTACTTTTAGATGAGGTACGTTAGTCGACCCATTTATACTAAACTCGACCTCCGGAGCGCCTACCATTTGATCCGAGTGATGAAGGGGGATGAGTGGAAGACGGCGTTCCAAACTAAATTCGGACTCTTCTAGTACATAGGGATGCCCTTCGGGTTGTGTAACGCTCCTGCAGCGTTTCAATTTTTCATCAATGAAGTGCTGCAGGAGTTTCTGGATATCTGTGTAGTGGTATACATAGACGACATTTTGATCTACTCGTCTTCCACTGAGGAACATATAGGGCATGAAAGAGCGGTTTTACAACGGCTTCGTGAGCATCATCTCTTCGCCAAGCTGGAAAAATGTGTTTTTCACGCTACAACTGTAGAATTCCTGGGATATGTGATCACTCCCGATGGAATTTCCATGGATAGGTCCAAGGTACAGGCCATCCTGGATTGGGTAGCCCCAAGATCCATCAAGGAAGTGCTACAGTTTTTGGGCTTCGCAAATTTTTGTCAGAGATTTATACCTCACTTTTCTACCGTGGTATCTCCCATAACTCGTCTCCTACGAAAGGGGGTTAAGTTCCTCTGGGATGCAGAAGCTGAGAAAGCCTTCCAACATCTTCAAAACACATTCACTGAAGCACCCATTCTCCATCATCTTGATCTGGCTCAGCCATTTTTCGTGGAAGCAGACGCTTCCCAAATGGCAGTGGGTGGTGTCTTGTCCCAAAGAGATCCTGAGACTGGGCATTTCCATCCAGTAGCTTACTTCTCAAAGAAATTGCTACCCACAGAGCAAAATTACACAGTGGCGGAGCGGGAACTTCTGGCCATCAAGCTTGCCTTCCAGGAATGGCGTCACTACCTACTAGGAGCTACAAACCGTAACTATATACACAGATCACCGTAATTTACAGTTTTTTCAAGCAACCAAGGCCCAGTCACCTCGTCAATTAGGCTGACATCTATTCTTTAAAGAGTTTGACTTCGTATTCACCTATAGGCCCAGTACTACACAACAAAAGGCAGACATGTTGTCTAGGATGGGTTTCTCCTCTGATGTTGCGCTAGAACAAGTCAGAAGCATTATATCCCCAGAAAAAATCGTGGCTGTATGCACTTCCCAAGAGTTGCTTGAGAAAATACGGGTAGCCCAACACAAGGTTCCCTGTTCAACTGATGTGTATGAAAAAGAGGGTTTAATATACCATGCTGATCAGTTGTACGTCCCTACCAAAGAATTACAGGATACAGTGTTATATTGGGGGACATGATTCTGTCCTCGCAGGTCACCCGGGTAAGAAAAAGATGTTAGATCCCTGTCAAAGATGGTTTTGGTGGCCCACACTTGTGCAGGATGTCAGAAGCTACGTCTAGACTTGTTCCACCTGTGTTCGGGATAAAACCCCACATACTCCAGCCACAGGATTGTTACTTCCCATGCCGATTCAGGTGGCCCCATGGCATACCATAAGTATGGATTTTATTTCTGATCTCCCAGCTTCGAATGGACACACCGTCATATGGGTGGTTGTAGATTACCTAACTAAAATGGCTCATTTTGCTCCATTAAAATGCCTCCCTACGGCTTCCAAGCTCTCTGATTTCTTTGTCCAACACATTGTACGGCTTCATGGGTTGCCCACCACAATTGTTTCCGATGGTGGCCCCCAATTTATAGCACGGTTTTGGCGCAGCTTCTGTTCCTCTGTCAGTATGAACGTCCGCTTGTCCTCTGCCTATCATCCACAAACGGATGGGCAGACGGAATGTGCCAACCAATCGCTGGAGCAAATCTTGAGATGTTACATTGACACATGGTGTACTGAGTGGGATAAGGCTTTACCTCTTGTTGAATTTGTATATAACAGTATCCACATGGCTCCAGGAGTATCCCCATTTTACTGTCTGTTTGGTCTGCACCCAATAATGCTACCTATAACTGGACCCCAAACATACATTAGTCCCATTAGTACAGAAACACCATAAAGAGTTCCAGGACATTTAAAAATAAAGTACAACACCATTTAAAACTCTACCAAGCTCAAGTAAAAAGAAAACAAGCAGACAAAAGAAGGAGACCTGCTCCCTCTTATCAGAAAGGAGATCAGGTGTGGCTCTCATAAAAAAAAAATCTCCATCTTGCAGCATCCAGAAAATTAAACCCCCGATTTCTAGGCCCCTTTCCTATTGCCAAAATCATCAATCCTGTGGTAGTAGAACTGACATTGCCAGATGATTTCAAGGTACACCCCGTGTTTCATGTGTTGTTACTCCGTCCCTATTCCCCTGATACCAGCGATGCCCCACCACCTCCCCCGGTAAAAGTACAAGGCAATGGAAATTTGAAGTGGCCAAAATTCTTGACTCCAGGCGCGTCCGTGGTGTTCTAAACTATTTATTGGCTTGGAAAGGCTATGGGCCTGAGGACAATTCCTGGGAACCCGCGTCCACAGTTCATGCTCCACGTCTTACTAAAAAATTCCATCTCCTGCACCCTTCCAAGCCCCACCCTTTGAGAGGGTCATTGGTGGGGAGGACTGTCAGGAATCCCCAAGGTGCCTCCTGCATTATCTGTCAGCATCCCCAGGGTTTAGGGTTAAATCATATCTCTGTTCTTGGTTAAACCTTCATGTTTCTAAGTAAACATAATGCGCTGTGTTACACAATTGGTTTTATCAATGCTGGTTTGCTAATGTGAGCAGGTGTAGACATGTGCTTCTATTTGGGTGTGGTGTAGACATGTGCTTCTAATTGGGTGTGGTGCCTCATCCACATGTGGAAACTCAACTGCTTTCCTGATTGGCTATAAATAGCAGAGTGAAGCATGCCTCCCTGATCTCAGCATCTGACTTTTGAGGCAATTCTTTTCTTCATTACTGTACCACCTGACACCAGCCATTCCTCCAGCACTCCGGAAAAGACTGCAGCTAAGTGACTAGTATTCTCCAGGGAGTTTGTTCTTTGAGCGCTGCGCTTTCCTAGAACAGCCGGTGTATTTCAGAACTTGTATTTTGGCAGAGTGCTTATCTTGAAGAGACAAATGCATTTCCGAACATTCCACATTATTATTGTAGTTACTTTCCTAAATGTGCTTCAGGAAATCTGCATGAGCTCAAGTACTACAAAAAGTGACAGTGCAATTTTAAAAGAGCATTTACGTGACTTTTCTTTCTCTAAAAGCACAACTCTTGGATTTAAATTGTGTCATTCATGCCTGTGTTTCAGGTTTGAGGAATTTGCTTTTGAAGGGTTTTTCACATACACAGCGAAACCAAACCAAACTGTGCCACCCTAACTGTTTAAACCCAGAGTGGACATTTGTATTGCTTGGATTTTTTTTGTTCTTGTTAGTTTAACCCTATCCATGCAGGGAAGTTATATGTGATATAATTAATGCCCTTGTTTGTCTTTCTTGTGCATGATAAGTGCAACCACCGTTCTAATTGTAGTGTGCAACAGTGAATCTCTGTGAAGCCAGCCCTAGTGTCACAGTACTTATTGTTATTGTACTCAGTTTGGGTTTTTGGTAATGCAGTATTAGTAATTGTGTCAACAGTTATTATTATCCAAGAAAAGTGCTGGAGCATCCCAGTGTTCTTCTACCGCTCCCGTGCCCATATCAGAAAGAGAGATTCAGTTTCAAGGAAGTTGAGTGCACTAACTCGACTATCGCTCTGTCAACAACAACCTGCCCCCCGAAGATAGAGGGTGCCTGGCTGGACCGGCAAAATATGGCAGTGTTTTGTCTCTTTCTCTTCCACTCCCCCTTTCCTTTTGGGACACCTGGTGGGGTTTGTGTGTCCACCAGGAAGTGCCGAGAGGTGTTCCAGGAGGTCGGGGGCATTCCATCGCCCCTGCAAACATCCTGCTTTACAGGTGAGTGGGCCCCGTCTTGACAGCTATGATTTGTAATACTAATATGTTGGTGTAATGGTGTACCATGACCAGTAAATGTTGCCCATTGGATAGTATGCAGAAGTTCATGCTAACAATGGATCATGACATTTCACATTCATCATCAGTATTGACAGAGGCAGGTATATCACTGCTTCCAGTTGCTTGGCACAGATGGCAGCTATTGATTGCATCTTCCACCATAGAGTATTTCCCTAGAAAACAAATGTTTTCATAAATGTGGGCTTTCGTTTTGGCTATCCCTTGATCGTCTTTGTGGGCCAGCTGGATTGTTTTCCTTAACATCTCAGGAATTACAGTACTAGAATTAGCCCTTCACCTACAGCTATTAATTTGGGGCAGACTTTCCACAAGGTCAGTTTTCTCAATAGTAGCATCCACTTCTTGATCCTTAGTGGAGAATGGGGTGATGTGCCTTAGAACAGCAAAATTAGTGTCTTGTGATTCAATACTATTCCGAATTCTTGACCATATACATATGTAAGACATATCTGCAGCCCCACCTTATCACTAGGACTTTCATTCTATTTGCAAATATCCTGATTCTTTGCTAGCCAGGGCTCTGTTGGCAAATTCTATTGGGACCCAGGTGTCATTCTTCTGAAGGACTGCTTCCAGTCCCACCATTCTTGTATTGCCTACCAGTTCCATCTTCTTCTTCGGATCAAGGTACTTCACTTTGGCTTATTTAATCATGGCACCATTCGACAGTTGGAATGCTTTGTCATGGCCTATTCTCCACTCCCACTTTGGGAATGATTTATGAGTTTTCTGAGAGGCTCTGTGAATTTAGACAAACAAGGTACAAAACCGGCCACATCAAAATACGTGAACAACCCAATAAAGCTTCATAGTTCTGAGATGGTCTGGGGAGCCAGAACATTCATGACGTCTTTCGCCTTGTTGAGGTGTATGATGACCCCTCTTCCCAAAAATCCATTCCCATAAAGACTGTATTCTGTCTTCGAGGAATTCATTTTGCTTTTGTGGACTGTCAGACTACATTCATGGACAGGTTGCAATGAGGTGCGCAGGTATCTAGGATACGCAGTCAGGTTTTTGCACAAATGGGAAAGTCATTGCTGACATTCATAACTTCTCAAATACAGCAAGTACCACATGTGTCACATCATAGAACACTTAGAAGCATACAAAATGTTTCATTTGAATGAGTGTAGCATTGCAGGCCTAGAGATACAGAGAATATTATAATGTATTGACTTGTTTCATTGAACATTAGCATCCAGCAGTTAGGTCGAGTTTCCAGAAGCACCAAGCACCTTTAATGTCCGATAAGATAACATCAATAGTTGGGGGTGATATACCATTCTCTTACCAGCTTAATTAGGGAGGTTTATGCCAATGGAGAAGCCCACTGCTCTGGGAAGTATTGATTTGATAGACACCAGCAGGGAGGTAAGCCCATGGCATCAGGTCAGTTATCTTCCCTATTACCCCTTGTGTTTCTTTTTTAAGTTCCTCCTCTAACAGGGAATCTATCTGTGGCAGCAACCAAATGGTTTTATCATTGGATCAACGTATCACATGTTCTTATTTTGCTTCAGACAGCCGAGCTTTTTTAAATAGTTTAAATTCTTTCAACAGTTCCTCAATGCCCAATATCTTTACACTTTGTGCAAAGACAACAAGGTCCAGGTCCTCGACTGTAGTCCAGCTCAGCAAGGTGGCACCACTTTATTTCATGATAAAAAAAATTGGCTAGAACAGACTTGCTCTTATGCCTGATCTCCCTCTCTTTCTCAAATGTGCCAGCAAGTTTCAGAGGTGACATTCCACCACAAGAGTATATCTTTGTTGGCAATACCTGAGGTTTAGATTTCAGTCGCGATTACAAAATTTGGTCATTGATGGTTACCAACACCATTGAATCAGCAAGGGTAGTCACTTCCAATACTCGTATCTGCACTCTGCATTTAGGCTGTGGACTTCGTTTTTCAGATGATCTGTCCACAAATTAGATGAATATTTATTTTCCTCCCCTAGGGCCGTGCTCACTGTAGGACTCTATTGCCAATATATTGCTCCCTGCGATATGGTTTGTAAGGTGCTTGGGATGTCCATTCTACGCACTGGAAGCCTTCCCCATCCACCTACTTTCTAAACTCTTGTGACAGGATTTGACTTCCGCAGTTCGAGCACACTTTCCCACGTGTTAGGCATGCACACCTGGGATGATATTGACCACCCGCAGTAATCATACATTTTACTAGTTTTCATTTTTTTCTTCCACTGTATTCATCCTCATGGGACTTTCCTTGATTGGCATCCACCATCAGTCTTCATTGGTTTAAGTTATTCTAGTTCTTACTTGAAAAGTGTATATATGCTTCTATAAAGACTCCTTTCTTTCCCTGTGTTCGCTTGAGGATGAATGCTTCTTAGTCGGGATTTAGTTGTGGACTGAAGGAGGCCTCTGGCACATTCCGTCATTGCTTGTCTCATCACCTATGCTTGATAAGTTTAAGAACAACTTAAATATCTCTCTCCTTGCATAGTGGAACAGTAGTGACACCTTAGCCACATTGTTCATTTCTTGGATGGCTTTGAAATAATTATTGAGACATGACATCCACACCAGCCAGTGTGGTGTGGCTACAGCAAACACAGCAAGTTCCCTAAAAGGCAGCAGTGGGCTTGATATGTCACCTATGGAGTGCACGGCATGGGTCTGCAGTCTGGCCAGGATGTTGACATGAGCAGGAGCAGCTGCGTGTGGCCATCACCTACACCAATGATAGTCAGTACGCCTCCATGATCATTATAAGTTGCTTGGCCATTGTTACCCATAATTAGGTTTTGAGTTTTGCATGCAATGTGTGCCGTCCTTTCCTATCTTGCTGTCCAAAGGAATGTCTGTCCTCTCCATGCAGCTATGCTAGTGCCAACCGATATGCCCCTCACTTCACTTTTACAGGAATATGTGGCTGCCTTTGGTGGAACTCAGTGGCCCTAGACTCATGTTGAGAATTTGTGAGCACATGCTTATGACTTTGTGTGATAGGAACAATTCAGTAGTTCACACGTGTATGGTCAGTTACACAGCGTGCTAACTCGTTCACCATCTTCAAGAGTTTTTTTTTTTATGAAGTCTCTTTGTTCGACAATCTTGCCTCCACAACATTTCGTTGTGCTTGCTGGTGGCTTCTGAAGAAATAAATCGCCCATAAAAGGGCTTCAGGTGAAGCCACATACTAGCTAGTGGCTAGCAAGGTGGCGCTACTGCTGGAAGAGCCATTTCCTCGCTCCACAGGAGCAACAGACCAACTGCTTCCACAGATGCTGTGTGCCCGGCTGATGTCTGGCGCTGCAGGGTCAGGATTTGTGTCCCAAACGTAACGTGGCGGTGAGTGAATGCCAGAAAGATCCTGTGAGATGTGATGCTTTCTAACTGTGGGACTGACAGCCCATGCTGTCACAAGTTCCTCTTCATTAAAACTGTACAAGCCTGAAGTGATAGGTGTTTAGTTCGCCACAAATCACAAGCATCGACAGTGACTAAACATTCTAGATTTCTATGGACAGACCTAGTTACTAGATGTCTGTTTTAGGGTCCGAACACTTTTCTGTTTTTAAAATATATTCAGAATGAACATTTGCAAGAAATAAAATGTTGTAAAGGGTCACACTTTCCCCCAGATCCTGTCTCTCTTATTATCGCTGATTGTCTCGGGGACACAGGACCACTTTAGAAACATAGACTCTGTTCAGCATCGCTCTCTCCCATGCAACATGCTGGTCAGAAACCATTATATGTGCAAGGAGACCCTGATTTTTTTCTTCTATTGTCATGACTCTCGATTTCCAGCACAGAGCTCGTCTGCAGCTGGCCAGGTAGCTCGACTGTGTTGCCACTGTTTTTCAACCAGCCACCATCCTAGATCACATAACCTATATGTTGTAATATCCAGTGCGCCCCCAAGACCCGGTCCCTACACAGTGCTCTTGCACAGCTTTGTTTATCTGCCTGGTCAGGGCTGCTCCTTCTAACACGAAGGAAGGGGTCGATTAGTGGAGCTGTGCCTCCAAAACAAGTAGAAACCACTGAAAGCTGATAACTAACGTTCAGCCTAGTGACAACTTAGCGACAGTCTTGTGGCTCAGTTCCACTGGGGGTAACTTACTGATAACACCATCGCATACGAGGTGTGTTTATAAATGGAATAAGATGTTACCTTGTTTCCTTTACAGCTTGTGACCGCCTCTCGTATCCGCCACTTCTCTATATTCAAGTGAAGAGGGATGATCTCTAAAGTTACACATTTCTTATGCTAGCACTTTGACTAATTAAAGAAAGAGCAAAATGGTGTAGATTGCTGCTATATAAACTGTTTGCCGCATAACTTCCTGGTCAAGCTGGGGCTGAAATATTCATTAGAGCTCGCTGTAGAGGGCTAGAACTGTTGTTAAAGGCCCAGTACCTTAGCTGGGCCAAGATACGGACCGGGCCGTTTAATGAGGGTGAGGTAGCCTGAGGCACAAGGGCTGTAATGCCATTATAACGTTCCACCAGAGGAAGGGGAATTATCTAAGGTAAGTAAGAGAAACAGACAAACACCAATTGGAATGTTCCATAGAAAGTTTATACCTCAGGCCCTCCGCTACCATATTCTCCTCAATGGAACGCCAACATTTCAACGTTCTTATGATATTTGAGTCAACTATATTTTATTTTAAAACATGCCTATTATCCATATGCTCTAATACAGAAAACGAGATGGGTAAGGTAGCACACTTAATTTCCATAGTGTAAACCACCTTAATTATCACACCTCATCTATATTGCGGAATGAAAGCATACGTTACGATTGTGTTGCACCAGTTACGCTGCTTTGCTGGCAGCCTGCCTGCTTCTTTTGACACATTCTGCACGCATCTGAACAGAGCCACTCCAGCACCATTATCAACGCATCACCATGTCTTTCAGTGCTGACAGACAAGTCCCAGTGATGAGCTGTCATATGCAAAGAAAATGTCTCAAACAGGACTGAGTAGCAGGATTCAGCTGCCAAGAAATACAAACATCTCCAGGGAAGGGTTCAGCGGATACTTCGCCATGACAGTAGCGGGTTCTCACATAGGGAGCAACATTGCAACTTGAAGGAGCAAGGGAAGCAGTATTTTCTATTTTATTGATTTCTGCAGGATGCTTGGTTGATCCAGCATATTGATGCATTCTCTTATTTTCCGTGTTCACCTTCCACTAAACATCACACCCTGCTTTTTGACACGTTGTACGAGTGTGTCTAAAAGTATTAGTCTCTTCGACGGGCAACTGCAATACCTTCTTGTAACGAGTATGCAGCTTACATGACAAGCCAGACCACCAAGAACTATACAGCAGTAAGGAGTTTCGGGTTGATGTGAATGCCCACCAGTTTGGCGGTGTAAGCAGACGGAATGGAGAAGAACTGAGAAAAACAGTCCTGGATGAGTGTTCAAGGGTATCTTAAAATTTAGTCCAGTTGGTAATGACAACAAATTGCTGGTATACACAAGCAGAAACTATAACACAGAATTGTCGCTGGCTGCATAAGAACTATACCAATTGTTAATGGGAAGAGCTGCAGAAGAGAGAGGGCCTTCACTAGCTGACCGAGCCCTGAGGCAGAAGGGCCATGAGGTTATTAGAACACTCACCATTAGAGAGTATAATATTCTGAATTACACACGGGAGAAAATAAAAAGGTTATTGGACTATTGAAGCAGAAGGCCCATAACCAGCCATTACTAGGCATGAGCCACTCTACTGCCTTATATACAGCTCCAGACATACCAATGTTCTAATATTGAAGGGGGCAGCTGTTGACATGCATCACTGGAGCATCCCCAAACTCAGCGGAAATAAAGCTCCCTAAGCGCCAAACGTAAACACGAGCAGCAGTTGAAGCTTTTGAAACATTTCTCCCAGTTATAAATATTGCAACATGTGCTGAGAGCAGACTGCATGTACTACAGCAATATGTTTTAAAGTAAATAGAATTCCTCTTCTGCTTCAGTGTGTTCAATAAAGTACAACACATTTTATGGTTTTGAGTACCATCATCTGAACGACAGTTAGCACCTTACTGGAGAAAAATACATATTGGATTGCCCTTAATCGAGTCATTTCCATAAAGGGAAGAAAGGACTTATCAGAGAACTAAAGAAGAACAGGTCATTATAACTTCGTGTCCTTCTTAGGATGTATTTTAAACTATTCTTCCATAAATACCTTTTGGACAAAGCAGCCAAATGATTTGTTTTGCAGACCATCAAACTATTTCTACATGTGCTCACCTGACAGATGCGCCAGGAACTTGCTTAATTCCATGGTGGGGTCAATAGAAGAAGGAAACCGACATGTCCCTCCCCAAGAGTGAAGGACACCACCCCTATCTGAGCCCAAGAACCAATGCACACGCATACCATTTGCTCCTTCGTGGCTTTAGTTTGGCGTCATGTAAATCACAGGGGCAGTGAGATGTTTACCAGGCCTTTTGGACAAAGTTGAAGAATTGAAACCTGAGTAAAGTGGCAATAGTAAACAGTAAAAGGAGGTCTCTGAAGACCAATAAATATCCATACGACTTCTCTGATCAAGTCATGCTTGACAGTACCACTATTTTAAAAGAAACTCTTACATTGATCAGCATTCTGACGAATGAGGAGAAGGAAATGTGTAGGCAACTTTCTTTCTCACATCTGTTTGTACTGAGGTCATCTAAGGATTAGGGAGTTCAAAGGTGGGGTGACCAGTTCTAGTAGGATTTAGTTTGTAGTGGATGTTTGATTTTAACCAAGAGATGATGTGACTGAGGACGTTTGTGGCAAGGTGACAAAAACACGAGGATTATGGGAATAGATCTTGATCTGGTGTAATGGAGTGCAAGGGAAGCCAGTCTTATCAAACACTTAAGTGGTGGAACTAGGTGAAAAGGGTTGTACAATCCAAAATTAAGTCCAAGGTTAAGGTTTTTCTGCATACTGTACATATAGTCAAATGACATAACTTAATAATGTTTGACTTGAATAAATATTTTCTTTATATTATAGGTGTTTGTTAGCATGGTGGGAATGGCATCAATGGACGAAGCACCTATCTTGGTGCCACTGGTGATTATGCTGCTGGGTAGGCCCTTCTAAAGGCCAACAGAGAATATCCATAGTGCAGAATAGGAGATCTATATTTTTGGCAGGATATTAACAAGTGTCCACAATTGAAAACCCAGAGTCTTTACCGGAGAACACCGTTCCTATTTTTTTCATTTACATTTTTTATTTATGAGGACGATTTATCACTTTCTAGACTGGCTGAACTTACTGGTCAATAGAGTAACTGGTGGGATGCAAAGGGAATAATAGTAAAGGCAGCAGGAGTTCTCTAGCATAAGATGGTGTAGCTAGCCTTCATGTCCAATTTTCTGCAGAGAAGGTCTGAAACAGTGCTATGAGCACCCCAGTGTGATATATTACAAGACAGGTTCACCTATCAAGACAAAACCAACTCATTTGTCAGGGTGAAGTTCTGGGTAGTGTGACACTCAAGCTTCAAGCTATATGTGCCAACTGCTGGTGGAAGGCGTAGATTCACCATACACTCCAATTTATTCTACCAAGCCAGATATACCATCAATGTGGCCTATATTATAATTGAGGAAAATCGTATTCCGTTCCAAAGTACAGCCTTAAAAGGTTGGTTTACCACACAGGTTTACAGGAAGGAAAGCATCCACCACCAATTGCTCCAGTTGATTGTTCTTTTGCATTTCTAGTATGATATAGAATCACCTTACACAAATACAATACTTTGTTTTACCTTAAAATAATGGGAAGACTGTAACTATACCAAGTTTTTGATTGAGAATGTGTCTGCTCTTGAGCCATGCTTCCCACCTGCATGGAATATGATGTAGAATGCTTTGTAAGGTAGAATAGGGGACAAATATGAATCCTGGGTCTTCTGTCTAATGCCTATAGCACTCAGCTCTGGAATTATACTAGTTGTTATTCCTGATCCACATGTAGTTCTGCACCCCCTTTTGGTTCAGACACAAGCCAGCACCCATCCCTCAATTTTCAAACTGGATTGGAGAACATAAACAGAGACTAGTATGGAATTACTACTAATGGGGAAGAGAGGACTCAGAGCTATGGATAGAGTAGGCTAAGATGGCTATTACCATGCCCACACAGGACACTGATTGGGAGCCTGTGAGGGCTCACCATACATAATGAAGGCTTATGGATAAATGGTTACTGGACCATATTAGCTATGCCATCTTATCAATTCAGAACATCCATAAACCTGTCTTAAGAATCCTACGAAAAACTCAATTGATGTCACAATACTCTGCCGCTTGCAGTGAAGAAACACATGTTCAATTCTCTTTTGAGAGAGCTACTTTTATTTGTCAACGAGTGGCTAAGGAAAGAGTAAGGATAGAAGCTAAAGAAAGTGATTAGGGCTCTTAGGAACTTTTTTGTTTGTTTACTGTTTCTACCACTACCATTTTGACCCTTGGTACTAAGAGTAGAAAAGGATGTGCTAAAAAGTAGTAATAAGCATGGCATGGCAGCAACAGCAACCCCACGCTACCCCTAGTTAACATCCATGTGTAGAAGGAATCAAGTACTAATCATGGCTTTCTCACATAACCAAAGTGTGGCAACCTAGGCAACATGCATGCACCTCTCTTTTCTAATTGATAAAAATTTGGTCCTCTAAGAAAATGACTACAATTCAATCTTAAAATCAGTACAAAAACGTGCTAATTGTTAAACTTATTGACAGTGATCCAAAAGACGTAAAGATGAGAAAAGCTGGAGTTGCAGTTTTTTTTTTTGCAGATGCCAGACATGGAGCCGTTTGACTAGCATGTTACAGCATTTTGTGTAGGTGTTTGCTATATCAGACTACCTAGGCACCGCGTGACTATGGCATCTATTGGATATCAGCGTTTCTTCAGCACTTTGTCTCTAAAGCATTCACATTATTTATCAGCTATTCTATAGAGTACTTTGTGGAATACAGAGAATACTAGAGGTTCCAGTTTAAGTAAAGGAACATTTCCTTTTCTCTTCGCAGTAGTACCCACCTGACTATGGGAGGTTATGTGGTTTCTCCTCCATGTCTACCTTTCCTTTCTTCCCCTCCCACAGCCCCTGAGATACACTTGAGCACCCTGAGAAAGGTGCATGACCGCATTTTGGGTGGGCACCTAAACGTGCGTTGGAGTCAATACATTGGGGACCTGAAGAGTTTGTCTTGCTTAGAACATTCACGATAAGATGAAGTAACCCTGTTTATCTGGGACTTTAAATAAAAGCAATACTTATTGTATGTTATAAATTGTAATTAACAAGAACTATGAATGTACTGTCTCCTGCCTCCATGAGACATTATAAAACAGAGTGCATCAAAGCAGAACCATTATATGTATATCTGCATTTCTTCAATAATATATATATATATATATATATATATATATATATATATATAAAATTTCACTTACCCAGTGTACATCTGTTCGTGGCATGAGACGCTGCAGATTCACATGCTGTGCATTATCCTGCCATCTAGTGTTGGGCTCGGAGTGTTACAAGTTGTTTTTCTTCGAAGAAGTCTTTTCGAGTCACAAGACCGAGGGACTCCTCCCTTTCGGCTCCATTGCGCATGGGCGTCGACTTCATCTTACATTGTTTTCCCCGCAGAGGGTGAGGTAGGAGTTGTGAGTATCCTAGATGTGCCCATGCAATGGAGTAGGTATGTATGTACATAATGTGTATTAAAATAATAGTTATTTACAAATTTACAATTTTTATTCAACTAATAACGGCTACAGGCTCCCGGGGAGGTGGGAGGGCGCATGTGAATCTGCAGCGTCTCATGCCACGAACAGATGTACACTGGGTAAGTGACATTTTCAGTTCGGTGGCATGTGTAGCTGCAGATACACATGCTGTGCATAGACTAATAAACAGTAATCTCCCCAAAATGCGGTGGCTTAGCCTGTAGGAGTTGAAGTTGTCTGAAATAATGTTCTTAATACAGCCTGTCCTACTGTGGCTTGTTGTGTTGCTAACACATCTACACAATAATGCTTAGTGAATGTATGAGGCGTAGACCAGGTGGCTGCCTTACAAATTTCCGTCATAGGTATATTCCCAAGAAAAGCCATTGTGGCGCCTTTCTTCCTAGTGGAATGTGCTCTTGGTGTAATAGGTAGATCTCTTTTTGCTTTAATATAGCAAGTTTGAATACATTTAACTATCCATCTGGCGATGCCTTGTTTGGATATAGGATTACATGCATGAGGTTTTTGGAAGGCTACAAACAACTGTTTTGTTCTACAAAATTGTTTTGTTCTGTCAATGTAATACATTAGTGCTCTCTTTATGTCTAATGTATGTAAGGCTCTTTCGGCTACTGAGTCTGGTTGCGGAAAGAATACTGGGAGTTCCACTGTTTGGTTTAGGTGGAATGGTGATATGACCTTTGGTAGGAATTTGGGATTTGTACGGAGAACCACTTTATGTTTATGTATTTGTATAAAGGGTTCTTGAATAGTAAATGCTTGTATCTCACTTACTCTTCTAAGTGATGTGATAGCTATTAGGAAGGCTACTTTCCAAGTTAAGTATTGCATCTCACAAGAGTGCATGGGTTCGAATGGTGGTCCCATGAGTTGTGTTAATACAATATTAAGGTTCCACGAAGATACTGGTGGTGTCCTTGGGTGTATCATTCTTTTTAGTCCCTCCATAAATGCTTTGATTACTGGGATTCTAAAAAGCGATGTTGTATGTGTAATCTGCAGATAGGCAGATATTGCAGTGAGATGTATTTTAATGGAAGAGAATGCTAGATTAGACTTTTGTAAGTGTAATAAGTAGCTTACAATATCCTTTGGTGAGGCATGTAGTGGTTGAATCGGATTAGTGTGGCAGTAGTAAATAAATCTTTTCCATTTGTTTGCGTAACAATGTCTTGTCGTAGGTTTTCTAGCTTGTTTAATGACCTCCATACGCTTTTGTGTAAGGTTTAAATGTCCGAATTCTAAGACTTCAGGAGCCAGATTGCTAGATTGAGCGATGCTGCATTCGGGTGTCTGATCTGTTGTTTGTGTTGTGTTACCAGATCTGGTATGTTTGGTAACTTGATGTGAGGTACTACTGATAAGTCCAACAGTGTTGTGTACCACGGTTGACGAGCCCAGGTTGGTGCTATGAGTATTAGTTTGAGTTTGTTTTGACTTAGTTTGTTGACCAGATAAGGAATGAGTGGTAGAGGGGGAAAAGCGTAAGCAAATATCCTTGACCAACTGATCCATAGTGCATTGCCCTTGGATTGAGGGTGTGGGTACCTGGACGCGAAGTTTTGGCATTTTGCGTTTTCTTTTGTTGTGAATAGGTCTATGTTTGGTGTTGCCCAGCAGAGGAAGTGATCCTGTAGGATCTGGGGATGAATTTCCCATTCGTGAGTTTGCTGGTGATCCTTATTGAGATTGTCGGCTAACTGGTTCTGAATGCCTGGGATGTATTGTGCTATTAGGCGAATGTGATTGTGAATTGCCCAAATGCCAATTTTTTTGTGCTAAGAGACACAGTTGTGACAAGTGTGTCCCTCCTTTTTTGTTGAGATAATATATTGTTGTCATGTTGTCGGTTTTGACAAGAATGTGTTCGTGGGCTATTAGTGCCTGAAATGCTTTTAATGCTAGAAACACTGCCAACAGTTCTAATTGATTTATGTGGAGTTGTTTTTGTTGATTGTCCCATTGTCCCTGTATGCTGTGCTTGTTGAGGTGTGCTCCCCACCCCATCATGGAAGCATCTGTTGTGATCATATCTTGAGACACTGGGTCCTGGAATGGCCGCCCTTAGTTTAAATTCATAGGGTTCCACCATTGAAGCGAGAAGTGTGTCTGGCGGTCTATCAACACTAGATCTTGGAGTTGACCATGTGCTTGTGTCCATTGTTTTGCTAGGCACTGTTGTAAGGGCCGCATGTGTAATCTTGCGTTTGGGACAATGGCTATGCATGAAGACATCATGCCTAGAAGTTTCATTACAAACCTTACTAGGTAGTGTTGGTTTGGCTGTATGCTTGCTGTTATATTTTGGAACGCTTGGACCCTTTGTGGACTTGGAGTGGCAATCACTTTTTGTGTGTTGAGTGTTGCTCCCAAGTATTGTTGTATTTGGGATGGCTGCAGAAGTGATTTCTGGTAATTTATAGAAAACCCTAGTTTGTGTAGAGTTTCTATAACGTATTGCGTGTGAAGAAGACACTGTTGTTGAGTGTTGGTTTTTATTAGCCAGTCGTCTAAGTATGGGAATACGTGCATGTGCTGTCTCCTTATGTGAGCGGCTACTACTGCAAGGCATTTTGTGAATACCCTTGGGGCTGTTATGCCGAACGGTAACACTTTGAATTGATAGTGTACGCCGTGTATTACAAACCTTAAGTATTTTCTGTGAGAAGGATGGATGGGTATGTGAAAGTAGGCATCCTTGAGATCTAATGTTGACATGTAGTCCTCCTTTTTTAGTAAGGGAACCACGTCTTGAAGTGTTACCATGTGGAAGTGATCCGACTTGATGAAGAGATTCAGTGTTCTGAGGTCTAATATAGGTCGTAACGTTTTGTCCTTCTTTGGAATTAGGAAATATAGTGAGTAGACGCCTGTTCCTTTCTGATGGTTGGGTACTAACTCTATTGCTTGTTTTTGTAATAATGCTTGGACCTCTATTTATAATAGGTCTAAGTGTTGTTTGGACATATTGTGTGCCCTTGGGGGCACATCTGACGGGAACTTTGTGAATTCTATGCAATAACCATGTTGGATAATGGCTAGGACCCATGCGTCCGTAGTAATGTGTGTCCAGTTTTGATAGTATGCGGTAAGTCTCCCCCCACTGGTGTTAAGTGTTGGGGTTTTGTGACATTGAAGTCACTGTTTGGTTTGGCTTGTTTTAGGTGTCTGGAACTTTCCCCTTCCTCTTGGGAATTGCTCACCTCTATATGAGCCACAAAACCCTCCCCTCTGGTATTGTGCCCGATAGGTGGGTCTGGTTTGCGAGGTTGAAGGCTCTGGTGTTTGCATTCGAAACCCCCCTCTAAATTGTGGCTTTCTAAATGTGCCTCTACCCTGTGGGGAGTAGAGTGCGTCCATGGCTTTGGCTGTGTCTGTGTCTGTGTCCTTCTTTAATTTTTCAATTGCTGTGTCCACTACCGGCCCAAACAATTGTTCCTGGTTAAAAGGCATGTTCAAGACTGCTTGTTGGATTTCTGGCTTGAATCCAGAGCTTCGTAACCATGCATGCCTGCGAATGGTTACCGCAGTGTTGACTGTTTGTGCTGCCGTGTCTGCCGAGTGTAATGCGGACCTTATTTTGTTGTTGGATATTGCTTGTCCTTCTTCCACAACCTGCTGGGCATGTTTTTGGTGTTCTTTGGGCAAGTGTTGTATAATGTGTTGCATCTCGTCCCAGTGTGCCATGTCGTAGCGAGCAAGTAGGGCTTGTGAGTTTGCGATCCGCCATTGACTGGCTGCCTGTGTTGCCACTCGTTTGCCCGCTGCGTCAAACTTCCTACTCTCTTTGTCAGGCAGTGGAGCGTCTCCTGACGATTGAGAGTTTGCCCTCTTTCTTGCTGCTCCTACAACCACTGAGTCTGGTGTAAGTTGCTGTGTTATAAAGGGGGAGGCTTGTATTTTTTCTCCACCCTAGGCGTGATAGCCCTTCCTTTAACTGGCTCCTGGAATACCTGTTTTGCATGTTTGAGCATGCCTGGGAGCATTGGCAGACTCTGGTAGGAAGTGTGGGTGGATGCCAAGGTGTTGAACAGGAAATCATCCTCTATTGGCTCAGAGTGCATTGCTACATTGTGGAACGTACCTGCCCTTGATAGTACCTGCGTATATGCAGTACTGTCCTCTGGAGGGGACGGCTTTGTTGGGTAACAGTCCGGACTGTTGTCTGATATTGGTGCATCATACAAGTCCCATGCATCAGGATCATCCTGCGTCATCCCTGTATGCGTAGGTGACTGCATAGGAGGTGTTCTCACCGGAGACAACTGTGGTGAGTGTAGTGGGGAAGGTTGTGGAGAAAAAAACTTGGTGGTGGTGTTTTTTCTCTGGCCACCTTCGCCTTTGGCTGCATTTCTGACTCTAGAAATGCCAGTTTTCTTTTTGTTTTAATTGGAGGAAGAGTTTTTATTTTTCCAGTCTCTTTCTGGATATGCAACCTCCTTTGCGTATGGTCTGGCTCAACCATACTTATTTCCTGCTCAAATCTGTGTTTTTCATGCATTTGGCTGGAAAGTCCTTGCTCTTCTGTGTAAGAGCTTCTTTTCGGCTCCGAAGCCGCTTTTTTCGGTACCGATGATTCCGATAAAGTCTTTCTCGTTTCCGACGTTATTTTTCTCACCTTGGGTGAGTTGAACTCTCGGTGTCGAGATCGTTCGGTGCCGGAATCTCGACCGGAGTCGGAAGTCTTCGGCAAATCTCTGGCCTTTTTCGGTGCCGATGTTTGGTCACCTTCTTTTCGATGGGTTAAGCCATGGCCTGCTGGCGGTGGCGTCCCCTTGGCCTTAATGATCTTTGTGTAAGTTTTGGACGGGGCAGTTTTACTCACTGTTTTCTGCATCGTCGTAGTTTGCTCACTTTCGGAATCGTCCGAGTCCATCCCCTGAATGGAAATTCTTTCCTCCTCCTCGGCGTCGAGTTGTTCTCTCGGTGTCAACGCCATTTGTAGTCTTCTCGCTCGTCGATCACGAAGGGTCTTTTTTGATCGAAACGCTCGACAGGCCTCACAAGTATCCTCCCTGTGTTCTGGTGATAAACACAGATTACAGACCAGGTGTTGGTCTGTATAAGGATACTTCGAGTGGCACTTCGGACAGAAGCGGAAGGGGGTCCGATCCATTAGTCTACGTCGATGTATGCGTTCGGGCCGACCAGGCCCTGCTGAAGAGCAGAAGCCCCGAAGGGCCGGCGGAGAGCTTCTGTGATCGGTGCCGATACAATAACACTAACCCGGTGCTGAGCGAGAACAATACCGTTGATTTTTCGATATTTAGCTACCTTTCCCGATTTGAAATACGGAGCGAAGAGGAGCACGTCCGAACCCGATGGCGGAAAGAAAACAATCTAAGATGGAATCGACGCCCATGCGCAATGGAGCCGAAAGGGAGGAGTCCCTCGGTCTCGTGACTCGAAAAGACTTCTTCGAAGAAAAACAACTTGTAACACTCTGAGCCCAACACTAGATGGCAGGATAATGCACAGCATGTGTATCTACAGCTACACATGCCACTGAACATATATATGGAAAATGTCACTTACCCAGTGTACATCTGTTCGTGGCATTAGTCGCTGCAGATTCACATGCTGTGCACATCCCGCCATCTGGTGTTGGGCTCGGAGTGTTACAAGTTGTTTTTCTTCGAAGAAGTCTTTTCGACTCAGGAGATCGAGGGACTCCTCCCATTTGGCTCCATTCGACTTCATCTTAGATTGTTTTCCCCCGCAGAGGGTGAGGTAGGAGTTGTATATGCTAGTAATAGTGCCCATGCAATGGAGTGAATACGTATGTACATAATGTAGTTTAAAGATATATATATATTTACAAATATACAGATGTTCAAGATCAATTTCTAAACGGCTACAGGCTTCCGGGGAGGCGGGTGGGCGCATGTGAATCTGCAGCGACTAATGCCACGAACAGATGTACACTGGGTAAGTGACATTTTCCGTTCGGTGGCATGTGTAGCTGCAGATACACATGCTGTGCATAGACTAGTAAGCAGTTATCTCCCCAAAAGCGGTGGTTCAGCCTGTAGGAGTTGAAGTTGTCTGAAACAATGTTCGTAGTACTGCTTGGCCTACTGTGGCTTGCTGTGTTGTTAGCACATCTACACAGTAGTGTTTGGTAAATGTATGAGGCGTAGACCATGTAGCTGCCTTACATATTTCTGTCATTGGAATATTTCCTAGAAAGGCCATGGTAGCACCTTTCTTTCTAGTTGAGTGTGCCTTTGGTGTAATAGGCAGTTCTCTTTTTGCTTTAAGATAACAGGTTTGAATGCACTTAACTATCCATCTAGCAATGCCTTGCTTAGAAATTGGATTTCCTGTATGAGGTTTTTGGAAAGCAATAAATAATTGTTTTGTGAATTAGTTTTGTTCTGTCAATGTAGTACATTAACGCTCTTTTGATGTCTAATGTATGTAGTGCTCTTTCAGCTACGGAGTCTGGCTGTGGGAAGAACACTGGTAATTCTACTGTTTGATTTAAGTGGAACGGTGATTTGACTTTTGGTAAAAATGTAGGATTTGTTCGTAGAACTACTTTATGCTTGTGTATCTGAATAAATGGTTCTTGTATGGTAAATGCTTGAATCTCACTTACTCTTCTTAAAGATGTGATGGCAATTAAAAATGCAACTTTCCATGTTAAGTATTGCATTTCACAAGAGTGCATGGGCTCAAAAGGTGGACCCATGAGTCGTGTTAAGACAATGTTGAGGTTCCATGAAGGAACTGGTGGTGTTCTTGGTGGAATAATTCTCTTTAGACCTTCCATAAATGCTTTTATGACTGGTATTCTAAATAGAGAAGTTGAGTGCGTAATTTGCAGGTAAGCAGAAATTGCTGTAAGATGTATTTTAATGGAAGAAAAAGCTAGCTTTGATTTTTGCAAATGTAGTAAGTATCCTACGATGTCTTTGGCAGATGCGTGTAAGGGTTGAATTTGATTATTATGGCAGTAATAAACAAATCTTTTCCACTTATTTGCATAGCAATGTCTAGTGGTAGGTTTCCTAGCTTGTTTTATGACCTCCATACATTCCTGTGTAAGGTCTAAATGTCCGAACTCTAGGACTTCAGGAGCCAGATTGCTAGATTCAGCGATGCTGGATTTGGGTGTCTGATCTGTTGTTTGTGTTGCGTTAACAGATCTGGTATGTTTGGTAGTTTGACATGAGGCACTACTGAGAGGTTTAGTAGTGTTGTGTACCAAGGTTGCCTTGCCCATGTTGGTGCTATTAGTATAAGTTTGAGTTTGTTTTGACTCAGCTTGTTTACTAGATATGGAAGGAGTGGGAGAGGGGGAAAAGCGTAAGCAAATATCCCTGACCAACTCACCCATAACGCATTGCCCTGTGACTGATCTTGTGGGTACCTGGATGCGAAGTTTTGGCATTTTGCGTTTTCCTTTGTTGCAAATAGATCTATTTGTGGTGTTCCCCAACTCTGGAAGTAAGTATTCAGTATTTGGGGGTGAATCTCCCATTCGTGGATCTGTTGGTGATCCCGAGAAAGATTGTCTGCTAGTTGGTTCTGAATTCCTGGAATAAATTGTGCTATTAGGCGAATGTGGTTGTGAATCGCCCAATGCCATATTTTCTGTGCCAGGAGACACAACTGTGTTGAGTGTGTGCCTCCCTGTTTGTTTAGGTAATACATCGTTGTCATGTTGTCTGTTTTGACAAGAATGTGTTTGTAGCTTATTATGGGTTGAAATGCTTTCAGCGCTAGAAATACTGCCAATAGTTCTAAGTGATTTATGTGAAACTGTTTTTGGTGAGTGTCCCATTGTCCTTGGATGCTGTATTGATTGAGGTGTGCTCCCCACCCTATCATGGAGGCATCTGATGTTATTACATATTGTGGCACTGGGTCTTGGAAAGGCCGCCCTTGGTTTAAATTTATACTGTTCCACCATTGAAGCGAGGTGTATGTTTGGCGGTCTACCAACACCAGATCTAGAATTTGACCCTGTGCCTGTGACCACTGTGATGCTAGGCACTGTTGTAAGGGCCGGATGTGCAACCTTGCGTTTGGGACAATGGCTATGCATGAGGACATCATGCCTAAGAGTTTCATCACCATTTTGACATGTATTTTTTGATTTGGATACATGGCTTGTATTACATTGTGAAATGCCTGAACTCTTTGTGGACTTGGAGTGGCAATCCTTTTTGCTGTGTTGATTTTCGCCCCTAAGTTTTGGTGTGTTTGACACGGCAGAAGGTGTGACTTTGTGTAGTTGATTGTGAAACCTAGTTTGTGGAGGGTTTCTATGACGACATACTCTGTGTGTTGTGAACACTTTTCTAGCGTGTTGGTTTTGATTAACCAATCGTCTAGGTACGGGAACACATGTATTTGCTGCCTTCTGATATGTGCAGCTACGACTGCTAGGCACTTTGTAAAAACTCTTGGCGCAGTTGTTATTCCGAATGGCAACACCTTGAATTGGTAATGTATCCCTTGGAATACAAACCTTAAGTACTTTCTGTGTGAAGGATGTATCGGTATATGGAAATATGCATCCTTTAGGTCTAGTGTTGTCATGTAGTCTTGTTGTTTGAGTAGTGGGATTACGTCTTGTGATGTCACCATGTGAAAGTGATCTGATTTGATGTAGGTATTTAATGTTCGGAGATCTAATATAGGTCTCAGAGTCTTGACTTTTTTGGGTATGAGAAAGTACAGAGAGTAAACTCCTGTTCCTTTCTGGTGTTCTGGTACTAATTCTATTGCTTCTTTTAGTAGTAATGCCTGAACTTCTAGTCCTAGAAGATGTATATGTTCTTTTGACATATTGTGTGTTTTCGGTGGTACGTTTGGAGGGAATTTGAGAAATTCTATGCAATAACCATACTGGATAATTGCCAGTACCCAAGTGTCTGTTGTTATCTCCTCCCAATGTTTGTAAAATAGTCTTAGTCTCCCCCCCACAGGTGTTATGTGTTGGGGATGTGTGACTTGGAAGTCACTGTTTGTTTTGAGGGGTTTTGGGGCTTTGGAACTTCCCTCTATTTTTTTGGTATTGTGCCCCTCTATATTGCCCCCGAAAACTTCCCCGCTGGTATTGGCTTTGATAAGTGGGCCTTGCTTGTGAGGTTGTGGCCTCTGTAGGTTGACCTCGAAACCCTCCCCTAAATGGTGTCTTGCGAAATGTGCCTCTGCTTTGTGGGGAGTAGAGTGCGCCCATGGCTTTTGCAGTATCTGTCTTTTTTGAGTTTTTCAATAGCAGTGTCAACTTCCGGCCCAAACAACTGCTGTTCATTAAAGGGCATATTCAGCACAGCTTGTTGTATTTCCGGCTTGAATCCTGACGTACGCAACCATGCGTGTCTCCTTATTGTTATTGCAGTATTTACTGTCCTTGCAGCAGTATCTGCTGCGTCCATTGATGACCGTATCTGATTATTGGAGATACTTTGTCCTTCTTCTACCACTTGTTGTGCCCTTTTCTGGAACTCTTTGGGTAAGTGTTCTATGAAATGCTGCATTTTATCCCAATGAGCTCTATCGTATCTTGCCAAAAGTGCTAGTGAATTGGCAATACGCCATTGGTTTGCTGCTTGTGCTGCAACTCTTTTACCCGCAGCATCGAATTTGCGACTCTCCTTGTCTGGAGGTGGTGCATCTCCCGAGGTATGAGAGTTTGCTCTCTTGCGAGCTGCCCCAACAACCACAGAATCTGGTGTTAATTGCTGCGTAATATAAACAGGGTCTGTTGGTGGTGGCTTGTACTTTTTTTCCACCCTTGGAGTTATGGCTCTGCCTTTAACAGGATCCTGAAATATTTGTTTTGAATGTTTTAGCATTCCCGGGAGCATAGGTAAGCTTTGGTATTGGCTATGAGTGGAGGAGAGTGTATTAAATAAAAAGTCATCCTCAATTGGTTCTGAATGCAAGGTGACGTTATGAAACACAGCTGCCCTTGAGACCACCTGCGTGTAGGATGTACTGTCTTCAGGTGGCGACGGCCTTGTAGGGTAACAGTCTGGGTTGTTATCTGATACAGGAGCATCATAAAGGTCCCATGCATCAGGATCATCTTGACTCATTGCAGTATGAGTCGGGGATTGCATCAGTGGTGGAGTGGCTACCGGTGATGTGTGCATTGATGGTGGTGGAGATGGTGGTGGAGTTGTTTGTCTTGCCACCTTTGCCTGTGGCTGCTTGTCCTTTTCTTGAAACGCAAGTCTTCTTTTCATCTTAATTGGGGGAAGTGTGCTTATCTTCCCTGTGTCTTTTTGAATGTGGAGCCTTCTTTGAGTGTAGTCTGGCTCAACAGATTGAAGTTCCTCTCCGAACTTATGTCCTTGCATCTGGGAGGACAATCCCTGTTCCTCTGTGTAGGAACCTGTTTTCGGTTCCGAGGCTGGATGTTTCGGAATCGAAATCTTTTCAGTCGCCTTTTTGTGCTCCGAGGCAACCTTCTTTATTTTCGGCGACATGGTGTCTCGGTGCGAACCATTTCGGTGCCACTGTCTCGGTACCGAATCTGTTCGGAGCCGCTGTCTCGGGCCCGAGATAGCTGTTTGGCGGTATCTCGACCGGAGTCGGATGACTTCGCCACATGCATGCCCTTTTTCGGTGCTGATGATCGGTCACCTAATTTTCGGGTTAAGCCATGGCATGTTGGCGGTGGCGTCCCCTGGGCTTTTGTTGTCTTCTCGTGAGTTTTATGTTTTGACGTCTTACTCACGGTTTTCGGCATTTCTTCGGGATCGAGCTCGTCCGAGTCCGATTCATGGATGGAGAAGCTTTCTTCTTCCTCTTCGAAACGCCCTTGTCCTGTCGGCGGCGACGCCATCTGCAGTCTTCTTGCTCTTTGGTCTCTTAATGTCTTCCTCGACCGAAACGCTCGACAGGCTTCACAGGTATCCTCCTTGTGCTCTGGAGACAGACACAAGTTACAGACCAGATGCTGATCTGTATATGGATACTTGTTATGACATTTTGGGCAGAAGCGGAATGGGGTCCGTTCCATCAGCCTTGAAGAAACACGTGGCTGGGCCGACCAGGCCCCGACGGGGGGATCGAAAAAACCCTGAAGGGCCACCGGAGCTCTTCAAAAGTCGGTGTCGATCTGTTATACCTAACCCAATACCGAACGCAAACAATACCGACGATTTTTCCGAGATTCTAACTAACTTTCCGACCCGAAACACGGAGCGAAAAGGAACAAGTCCGAACCCGATGGCGGAAAAAAAACAATCTAAGATGGAGTCGACGCCCATGCGCAATGGAGCCAAAATGGGAGGAGTCCCTCGACCTCGTGACTCGAAAAGACTTCTTCGAAGAAAAACAACTTGTAACACTCCGAGCCCAACACCAGATGGCGGGATGTGCACAGCATGTGTATCTGCAGCTACACATGCCACCGAACATATATTTACAAATATACAGATGTTCAAGATCAACTTCTAAACGGCTACAGGCTTCCGGGGAGGCGGGTGGGTGCATGTGAATCTGCAGCGACTAATGCCACGAACAGATGTACACTGGGTAAGTGACATTTTCCGTTCGGTGGCATGTGTAGCTGCAGATACACATGCTGTGCATAGACTAGTAAGCAGTTATCTCCCCAAAAGCGGTGGTTCAGCCTGTAGGAGTTGAAGTTGTCTGAAACAATGTTCGTAGTACTGCTTGGCCTACTGTGGCTTGCTGTGTTGTTAGCACATCTACACAGTAGTGTTTGGTAAATGTATGAGGCGTAGACCATGTAGCTGCCTTACATATTTCTGTCATTGGAATATTTCCTAGAAAGGCCATGGTAGCACCTTTCTTTCTAGTTGAGTGTGCCTTTGGTGTAATAGGCAGTTCTCTTTTTGCTTTAAGATAAAAGGTTTGAATGCACTTAACTATCCATCTAGCAATGCCTTGCTTAGAAATTGGATTTCCTGTATGAGGTTTTTGGAAAGCAATAAATAATTGTTTTGTTTTGCAAATTAGTTTTGTTCTGTCAATGTAGTACATTAACGCTCTTTTGATGTCTAATGTATGTAGTGCTCTTTCAGCTACGGAGTCTGGCTGTGGGAAGAACACTGGTAATTCTACTGTTTGATTTAAGTGGAACGGTGATTTGACTTTTGGTAAAAATGTAGGATTTGTTCGTAGAACTACTTTATGCTTGTGTATCTGAATAAATGGTTCTTGTATGGTAAATGCTTGAATCTCACTTACTCTTCTTAAAGATGTGATGGCAATTAAAAATGCAACTTTCCATGTTAAGTATTGCATTTCACAAGAGTGCATGGGCTCAAAAGGTGGACCCATGAGTCGTGTTAAGACAATGTTGAGGTTCCATGAAGGAACTGGTGGTGTTCTTGGTGGAATAATTCTCTTTAGACCTTCCATAAATGCTTTTATGACTGGTATTCTAAATAGAGAAGTTGAGTGCGTAATTTGCAGGTAAGCAGAAATTGCTGTAAGATGTATTTTAATGGAAGAAAAAGCTAGCTTTGATTTTTGCAAATGTAGTAAGTATCCTACGATGTCTTTGGCAGATGCGTGTAAGGGTTGAATTTGATTATTATGGCAGTAATAAACAAATCTTTTCCACTTATTTGCATAGCAATGTCTAGTGGTAGGTTTCCTAGCTTGTTTTATGACCTCCATACATTCCTGTGTAAGGTCTAAATGTCCGAACTCTAGGACTTCAGGAGCCAGATTGCTAGATTCAGCGATGCTGGATTTGGGTGTCTGATCTTTTGTTTGTGTTGCGTTAACAGATCTGGTATGTTTGGTAGTTTGACATGAGGCACTACTGAGAGGTCTAGTAGTGTTGTGTACCAAGGTTGCCTTGCCCATGTTGGTGCTATTAGTATAAGTTTGAGTTTGTTTTGACTCAGCTTGTTTACTAGATATGGAAGGAGTGGGAGAGGGGGAAAAGCGTAAGCAAATATCCCTGACCAACTCATCCATAACGCATTGCCCTGTGACTGATCTTGTGGGTACCTGGATGCGAAGTTTTGGCATTTTGCGTTTTCCTTTGTTGCAAATAGATCTATTTGTGGTGTTCCCCAACTCTGGAAGTAAGTATTCAGTATTTGGGGGTGAATCTCCCATTCATGGATCTGTTGGTGATCCCGAGAAAGATTGTCTGCTAGTTGGTTCTGAATTCCTGGAATAAATTGTGCTATTAGGCGAATGTGATTGTGAATCTCCCAATGCCATATTTTCTGTGCCAGGAGACACAACTGTGTTGAGTGTGTGCCTCCCTGTTTGTTTAGGTAATACATCGTTGTCATGTTGTCTGTTTTGACAAGAATGTGTTTGTAGCTTATTATGGGTTGAAATGCTTTCAGCGCTAGAAATACTGCCAATAGTTCTAAGTGATTTATGTGAAACTGTTTTTGGTGAGTGTCCCATTGTCCTTGGATGCTGTATTGATTGAGGTGTGCTCCCCACCCTATCATGGAGGCATCTGTTGTTATTACATATTGTGGCACTGGGTCTTGGAAAGGCCACCCTTGGTTTAAATTTATACTGTTCCACCATTGAAGCGAGGTGTATGTTTGGCGGTCTACCAACACCAGATCTAGAATTTGACCCTGTGCCTGTGACCACTGTGATGCTAGGCACTGTTGTAAGGGCCGCATGTGCAACCTTGCGTTTGGGACAATGGCTATGCATGAGGACATCATGCCTAAGAGTTTCATCACCATTTTGACTTGTATTTTTTGATTTGGATACATGGCTTGTATTACATTGTGAAATGCCTGAACTCTTTGTGGACTTGGAGTGGCAATCCCTTTTGCTGTGTTGATTGTCACCCCTAAGTATTGCTGTGTTTGACACGGCAGAAGGTGTGACTTTGTGTAGTTGATTGTGAAACCTAGTTTGTGGAGGGTTTCTATGACATACTCTGTGTGTTGTGAACACTTTTCTAGCGTGTTGGTTTTGATTAACCAATCGTCTAGGTACGGGAACACATGTATTTGCTGCCTTCTGATATGTGCAGCTACGACTGCTAGGCACTTTGTAAAAACTCTTGGCGCAGTTGTTATTCCGAATGGCAACACCTTGAATTGGTAATGTATCCCTTGGAATACAAACCTTAAGTACTTTCTGTGTGAAGGATGTATCGGTATATGGAAATATGCATCCTTTAGGTCTAGTGTTGTCATGTAGTCTTGTTGTTTGAGTAGTGGGATTACGTCTTGTAATGTCACCATATGAAAGTGATCTGATTTGATGTAGGTATTTAATGTTCGGAGATCTAATATAGGTCTCAGAGTCTTGTCTTTTTTGGGTATGAGAAAGTACAGAGAGTAAACTCCTGTTCCTTTCTGGTGTTCTGGTACTAATTCTATTGCTTCTTTTAGTAGTAATGCCTGAACTTCTAGTCCTAGAAGATTTATATGTTCTTTTGACATATTGTGTGTTTTCGGTGGTACGTTTGGAGGGAATTTGAGAAATTCTATGCAATAACCATGCTGGATAATTGCCAGTACCCAAGTGTCTGTTGTTATCTCCTCCCAGTGTTTGTAAAATAGTCTTAGGGGGTCATTCTGACCTTGGCGGTCCATGACCGCCATGGCGGAGGGCGGCGGAAGCACCGCCAACAGGCTGGCAGTGCTTCCTGGGCGATTCTGACCGCGGCGGTAAAGCCGCGGTCAGAAAAGGGGAGCCGGCGGTTTCCCGCCGGTTTCCCGCTGGCCCATGGAATCCGCCATGGCGGCGCTGCTTGCAGCAGCGCCATGGGGATTCCGAGCGCCTTCCCGCCAGCCTGTTTCTGGCGGTGTCCACCGCCGGAACCAGGATGGCGGGAACGGCTGCCGTGGGGCCCCCTAACAGGGCCCCACAAAGATTTTCACTGTCTGCTGTGCAGACAGTGAAAATCGCGACGGGTGCCACTGCACCCGTCGCACCCCTTCAACTCCGCCGGCTCCATTCCAAGCCGGATTCATTGTTGAAGGGGCTGTCCCGCTGGGCCGGCCGGCGGTCTTCTGGCGGTCGCCCGCCGGCCCAGCGGGAAAGCCGGAATGGCCGCTGCGGTCTTTCGGCGGGAACCGCTTGGCGGGCGGTGACCGCCGACCGCCGCGGTCAGAATGACCGCCTTAGTCTCCCCCCCACAGGTGTTATGTGTTGGGGATGTGTGACTTGGAAGTCACTGTTTGTTTTGAGGGGTTTTGGGGCTTTGGAACTTCCCTCTATTTTTTTGGAATTGTGCCCCTCTATATTGCCCCCGAAAACTTCCCTGCTGGTATTGGCTTTGATAAGTGGGTCTTGCTTGTGAGGTTGTGGCCTCTGTAGGTTGACCTCGAAACCCTCCCCTAAATGGTGTCTTGCGAAATGTGCCTCTGCTTTGTGGGGAGTAGAGTGCGCCCATGGCATTTGCGGTATCTGTATCTTTTTTGAGTTTTTCAATAGCAGTGTCGACTTCCGGCCCAAACAACTGCTGTTCATTAAAGGGCATATTCAGCACGGCTTGTTGTATTTCCGGCTTGAATCCTGACGTACGCAACCATGCGTGTCTCCTTATTGTTATTGCAGTATTTACTGTCCTTGCAGCTGTATCTGCTGCGTCCATTGATGACCGTATCTGATTATTGGAGATACTTTGTCCTTCTTCTACCACTTGTTGTGCCCTTTTCTGGAACTCTTTGGGTAAGTGTTCTATGAAATGCTGCATTTCGTCCCAATGAGCTCTATCGTATCTTGCCAAAAGTGCTTGTGAATTGGCAATACGCCATTGGTTTGCTGCTTGTGCTGCAACTCTTTTACCCGCAGCATCGAATTTGCGACTCTCCTTGTCTGGAGGTGGTGCATCTCCCGAGGTATGAGAGTTTGCTCTCTTGCGAGCTGCCCCAACAACCACAGAATCTGGTGTTAATTGCTGCGTAATATAAACAGGGTCTGTTGGTGGTGGCTTGTACTTTTTTCCCACCCTTGGAGTTATGGCTCTGCCTTTAACAGGATCCTGAAATATTTGTTTTGAATGTTTTAGCATTCCCGGGAGCATAGGTATGCTTTGGTATTGGCTATGAGTGGAGGAGAGTGTATTAAATAAAAAGTCATCCTCAATTGGTTCTGAATGCAAGGTGACGTTATGAAACGCAGCTGCCCTTGAGACCACCTGCGTGTAGGATGTACTGTCTTCAGGTGGCGACGGCCTTGTAGGGTAACAGTCTGGGCTGTTATCTGATACAGGAGCATCATAAAGGTCCCATGCATCAGGATCATCTTGACTCATTGCAGTATGAGTTGGGGATTGCATCAGTGGTGGAGTGGCTACCGGTGATGTGTGCATTGATGGTGGTGGAGTTGTTTGTCTTGCCACCTTTGCCTGTGGCTGCTTGTCCTTTTCTTGAAAGGCAAGTCTTCTTTTCATCTTAATTGGGGGAAGAGTGCTTATCTTCCCTGTGCCTTTTTGAATGTGGAGCCTTCTTTGAGTGTAGTCTGGCTCAACCGATTGAAGTTCCTCTCCGAACTTATGTCCTTGCATCTGGGAGGACAATCCCTGTTCCTCTGTGTAGGAACCTGTTTTCGGTTCCGAGGCTGGATGTTTCGGAATTTAAATCTTTTCGGTCGCCTTTTTGGGCTCAGAGGCAACCTTCTTTATTTTCGGCGTCGTGGTGTCTCGGTGCCGAACCATTTCGGTGCCACTGTCTCGGTGCCGAATCTGTTCAGAGCTGCTGTCTCGGGCCCGAGATAGCTGTGTGGCGGTATCTCGACCGGAGTCGGATGACTTCGTCACATGCATGCCCTTTTTCGGTGCCGATGATCGGTCACCTAATTTTCGGGTTAAGCCATGGCCTGTTGGTGGTGGCGTCCCCTGGGCTTTTGTTGTCTTCTCGTGAGTTTTATGTTTCGTCGTCTTACTCACGGTTTTCAGCGTTTCTTCGGGATTGAGCTCGTCCGAGTCCGATTCATGGATGGAGAAGCTTTCTTCTTCCTCCTCGAAACGCCCTTGTCCTGTCGGCGCCGACGCCATCTGCAGTCTTCTTGCTCTTCGGTCTCTTAATGTCTTCCTTGACCGAAACGCTCGACAGGCTTCACAGGTATCCTCCTTGTGCTCTGGAGACAGACAAGTTACAGACCAGATGCTGATCTGTATACGGATACTTGTTATGACATTTTGGGCAGAAGCGGAATGGGGTCCGTTCCATCAGCCTTGAAGAAACACGTGGCCGGGCTGACCAGGCCCCGACGGGGGGATCGAAAAAACCCCGAAGGGCCACCGGAGCTCTTCAAAAGTCAGTGTCGATCTGTTATAACTAACCCGATACCGAACGCAAACAATACCGACGATTTTTCAGAGATTCTAACTAACTTTCCGACCCGAAACACGGAGCGAAAAGGAACACGTCCGAACCCGATGGCGGAAAAAAAACAATCTAAAATGGAGTCGATGCCACCGAACATATATATATATACACACACACACACACGTATATACAATGCTTAAATCTGTGATTGTGTCGCCCTATGATTTTTTGATGTGGCGTGATATTAGTCACAATTGAGGTACGTCTGATAAATGTTTGGAAACACACATGAATGCAGTTTGTTTTTACCTTTAGTGAAATTGGGAGAAGGGCATGTGTAGCTTTGCAGGCAAAACATTGATAATATTTTCAAACATTTTTTGTTCAATCCTGATTATATATTAAGGAAAACATGCTTTGGATAAAAACACCACACATTCTTAAGAGAAAATAAATAAAAAGTAAATGAAAAAATAATCATGTGTATGTAAATTGAATCTATGGCTCAACATATATTAATTAAATAACTGTTGTAGACTTGACTAATGCAACTTTTAAAGTGATTGTGTAGGCGGTTATTGTTACTTTTTGTTGGTTGCAGGGAAACCGGAAACAGAAAAAATGCTGGATGACAAAATGCGGAGAACAGGCTAATTAATAAAGTTTCTGGCTCCTTTAGAATTAAACCATGATTACCAGGTTATATGGAACTCCAGCTCAGACCCACTTTTAAAATTCAGTAATGAGGGAGATCAAAATGTCCGAGTGTCTGAGATGTCAATGTGGATCCACTTTGCTTGACATTGTGACTAGATATCCATTTTTAGACTCAAATTATTGCAAACGTTGACTGAAACTGCTGGAACAGCAGTCATCCTAATTTGTTCAGCTCAATATCACCTCAATGCAGAGGGAGTAAAAACATCATCAGTGGATGACACACCATAGCCAGTTTCTAGAATAGAGATCAAAACTCACCCCCCCTCCCACCACCTACATAGCCTGAGCAAATGTGTTATTGACTCAGGTTGTTTTAGTGCTATGTAAGCAATTAAGTTACAACACTGGCGGATCCCTCCTCCTAAAGTGCGGGGATGACAATGAACCATGAGCTCCATGCTTGGATTGACATCCACAAACAACTTAAACTCAAAATAAGTTACAGACAAACAGAAAAATCATTGGAAGCAGACGACATCTCCTGATCATATCTTACCTTTCCACAGCATTTTGCTTTGTCTATTATTTTCAGTGCAAACTCTTTTCCAGTGGTTCTAAAACAGAAAGATTCTCATCAATTATTGGTTTCGCTCTGCAGGCACAACAAAGGTTATAGATAAATAGTACAGCACATACCATGCACAAAATCACCAGTATTCTAAAACAGTTGCAATTGATGTCAACGCCCTTAACTGTAAACGCACAGGTCTGCTGTATCAGATAAACACTTTACGCCCCATTTTGTTACCAATACGACATTCAAAGTGCATTAAGCCAATCTGATTCCTATGTAAAAGTCCCTCTCGATTGGGTGGTGTCACAAATCAAAATTATTACGCCGTTAAGAGTAAGATTTTTTTTTTTAATTGATCAGTACAAATACTCCAATTAGCACCGGTTAGATCTCTTTTTAGTCAGGAATTTCCAGCAGATCTTCTCCTTGTAGATTTGTTTTCCGGTGGGAAGTGAATGTATTTAAAAGAGAAACCAGACGAAACACAGCTGAAACAGATGCTAGTTTGAATGGCATAGGAATACAAGAATATGCCCCCTCCGGTGTCACGAATGATGTAAGGTGTCTCGAATCCCTACTTAATTCCACTCAGAAACCGCAGACATGTCTCGGAACTTAAAGACCACAGCCCCTTTTAATGTAATTAACATTTAATTGATTATTTAAAGAAAGTTGAGTGTATTTTTCACAAAGTTTATATATGATTATGAAACATAAGTTTAAATTAATTCAAGGTGGCAAAGTTGTGAAATACAACACAATTTGCTGAGTCAGTCAATGTATGGAATTGACGTATTGTACTTTTTCAAACACGTATAAAACTCAGGAACATGTTACATAATACAGAGTTTCCAACATTTATAATTGATGATGTCTTGTATATTTATTTCCCAAGTATTTTAGCAGAAATACCTGGACAGCCTTAACATAGTTCCCACGCAGTTATTTCTGAACTAAGTTCACAGTCTTCCATTTATTTAAAAACCAGACTAGGTTTGTACATTCCATTGATGTTAGGAACGGGGGGTGGGAGGTTGGTAGACTTTAAGGTGATGGGGTGTGAGAGCAACCATGAGTTTGCCTGCGTATTCAAGCGCAAAGATAGAGCATGTCTCTTGCAAGGTAGGTTTCAGGGTTCTTCCATCTTTTAATGTTTTTGTAAAAAAGTGTGGTAAAAGAGTGAACTTTCCTCACCCATTGCCATTCTAAACATAAATGATCTACTAAAGGTGAGGAAGTGACCTAAACACATTTCTTTATGTAGATGAAAATAATTCTTAACATGAAAACAGTGTTTTCCATGGGAAGAAATATTTTGCAGTATTTTCGCTGTAAGAGTGCAAATGCTGATTTTCTGCTCTGTGCACAATCAAATTTGGAGCTGAAGAAAGGCATATGACAAGACATCAATAAACTCATTTTACGTGAATCGCCAATCCAGTATTTCATTGGTTCTAATTGTTATGAAGCCGTTTGATCACAAACATGCTAACACACACAAACACTTACGTGCATGGACACAAGCCCGCACACACACTCGAATAAAAAGAAAATACATATTTGAAAAACATAACAACAGGACTATTAAACATGCGTTGTAGTGACTAAGCACACCCTGAGAGCACCAGATGTAAGGTGTTGTGCACTTCACTGCTTTATTTCTGAATATTGAAATATCAACACACCCTTCCTCCTCCTTGCGACTTTTTTCTGTTAGTACTGGTGTTTGAGGCCAGTGTACAGGGAAAGTCTCTTCTTGGGCTCAGTTCAGAAATTGGGGTCTCCCTACTTTAAACTTTTTAACAGGGGATACCATTGCATTCCTGTAAACTTGCCTGCTTATCAGCCCCAGGCAGCGAATACACATCCGGCATCAGAGTACTGCATTTCCATACACTGTGGGGACCCAAGCCACAGGAGGAAGTGATTTGCTAATAATCGGCATTTATAGCTATTCACCTACTGTGCAAAACATTATCAATAACAATAGAGAGCTTCGCCTCCCACACCTCAAGGGAGAATGTGTTGGCACACCTGTGCAAGTACCCCCCCGGGCCATTTAGCAATATATTCCAGATTACGTTGTAATTTATTTACAAATGATGTAGATGTCGACCTTTCAGGATGATGGACCTGCCCTCCTCTCTTTTAATGTGATGTCCGTGCTCTCACATGGGTGTTAACTGAGGCCGAAAATGGGGAGCTGGTATTCAGAATATTGAAACCTGTGCAGATGCAATGGAACCTTTAAATATAGAGGAAACAGCAGAGGAGGAGAAATCTATTAACTTTTTTAAGTGCTGCAAATAACAGCGAACTAACCTGGTGGCGAGAAGTGGCTTCTCTCACAGCTTGAGTTGGAGGCTCTCAAAGTCCTCTAGGGCTCGTGTGAGACCCTCCCATTTCCCAGCTTATGGCAGCGTGAACCACGTTCATCAAGGCTGTTGATAGCACACCATCCAGTGACAAGTTAAAAAAGGTGTACCCTCACTGATTGACACACATCCTCTGGAAAAACGGGGCTTGAGCCCAAAGCACCTGTGCTCTCTTCAGTCAGAACCGGTGCTGTGCAACACAAGTGGGTGTGGTGTTAGTGTCAAAGAATGCAAAGGCACTGGGCTGACATTAAACAAGCCCACAAAAATCTGCGACGAGGGCACATAGAGCATGTATCTGTGAGATGTGCCTTGACTGCCTAACTCCCAGAGTGAGGGTCAGATTGACAGCTGAAATGCTCATTGCTTGCAGTAAAACTTTAACAAGAAATATAAGGCAGGAAATGGAGCAGGGAGGGGAACCCTGATGCTATTAATGAGCTGCTGCTGGTTAGGAAGAGGATGCCAATCTACCCAAATGTTGGAATTCAAATCATGCAAATCCACATAAAATCTCATGCACTTGTCTGCTTTGCATGCCAGAACTACTGGGGATAGCCATTCCGAACCTTCAGTTGGTTCAATTAATCCCTGGACACACAACTTATCCAACTATGCTTTCAATTCCTTCTTCAACACCAGCGGTACTCAGTGAACCCTATGTTAGAAGCCTTTCAATTTTCCCAATTCATCAGTAAATACTTCAGGATACTGTCTAACCCATGTGTACTCACTCACTGCTCTCATTCCTGTACAAACAAAGCTGAAATGTCTGTCTAAACACCACCTGATCAGAGTGGTTAGGGTCTACTACCAGTAAAACTGGAGGTCTCTCATTCTTCTACATTGCACCCAAGACATGGAACAACTTCATCCTCACTTACTGAGCTCTGCAAGATGCTGAAAACGTAGCTCTTCGTATAAGCACCTTGGGACCAAACACCTACACACCTTGCCCAAGCACCTGGATACCCTCTCAGGTGATTAATGCACTATACAAGTCAACATAACATATGTTCAAAGCTCCTTGTTCACCCTAACCTCACAAATATTTGATCTGCTCTTGGCCATAGAAATTGTACCATTAAAAATCCAATTGAGCCTCAAACATTACCAAAACTTTCATTCTTTTCCCCCATACTCAAAGATTGGACTTTAATGAGAGACTGTCTAAGTTGAACATTGGGAAATCTCCTAAATTCATCCTCGCTTATCAAGTTATACAGTGACCCGGAATCAGCCATTATTCTCACCTCCACCCTATTAAATGAGACGTCACAATGTTGAGGCTTACTTTTCGCAGAACCCTCAACAGATGCTAGTTTCACAACCTTCCCAATATCAACAATAATTAAAAGACAACAACACAAAATTGCCCCTATCTCTGATACATTGTCATCTAGCGTTTTCACAGTTTTATCCAACACTTTATGATTCACATTTGACATGCATACACATTCAAAATGCCCCTTTCTTCCACACTCGAAGCAGCACTTATTTATAGCTAACCATCTTTTGCCCAAATGCACCTTGTTCCACAACAGAAATGAAAGACTTCACTTTTACCCCACACAGTCCTGTCACGAACCACAGGATCATGATACTCTGACTTGTCACTTTGTCCTTTACTATCTTGCCTTTCAGACTGTTTTGAAATGTGTTTGATTTCCTGTGCACCAGTATCCTTACTCACTTCCCTCACGCAAATCTCTAAATTGCTCTGTACTCTGTGCTGTAAGTAAGTGCTAAATCTGAGCCATCTGTTGACAAAAGACTTTCCTGAATAATCTTATCATTATTTTTTTCAATTAGTTGGTCACAGATTATTTCATTTTTAAACTCATAATAGTTTCACGTTCCTGTAAGCATGGATGAAGCTGCCACAAACTCATCAATAGGTTCACCTGGAAATTGTGAATGCTGTAAAACTTTGTGGTGCTCCACGACAGGGTTTGTTCTAGGATTTAACCTTTTGTCCAAAGTTTTGATAACAAAAAGATTTTCAAGTACTTCACTGTCACCAACACAGGCCTGAACATTTACCACCTCTAATGGAAGAGTCTTTAAGACACTTCTCCCTTCTGGACCCAAATAAACACCAATAAAGCTTATTTATCCTTGATGTAAACATATCCCCATCAATGGATTCCAAATGAACCTCAAAGGATTCCTGACATTGTTCCTAACACAATGGAGGTGTTACAGGTACTGGTAAGAATGTAGGTAGTGAATAAATTCCTTCCATGTTCTCTATATATGTACACAATACAGTCAGTGAAACACATGGGTGAGTTGCTGTCATGCCACCTCAACGAGGATCAGAAATAAACACCCACCAAATATTGCCCCACTGTACTCATGACCGTATTTGCAGAAAGGTGTGCCTGTCACTGATAATGCAGGCAAGGTACACAGAAACCAAGATGTGCCTGTCACAGAACTGGTAAAGGCGAAGTAGTCCACATACTAAATCCGATTGTATTCCAAGATGTGCAGGCAAACCATAATGATCTTGACACTGCCAAGAGTACAATGGCCGCTGTCGGGACGCATTATAATGCAAGCAGTATTAATTCTGACATGACCCAACATGAATCCATCTTGATACTGCATCCTGTGCTCTAGCGACTACTAGGCATATTTTCCGAGCATCATCTCTACATCCTGGTGATTGGTCATGCCCAAGTATTAAAGATATTTTCTTTAGGAAATATTTAAGCAGTGCTTTCTTCATACGATGGAATGTGTTACAAACTGGTCTGCCTTAAATATCTGTGACACAATAAATCAGTATAACAGCAGCACAACAGAAGACAGCTCACAATGTTATGAAAAACAGCCACAAAATTACTGCTGAGTACAACGAGATGGGAGGGGGCTCCTCATTTCGTAGGCTGCAATTTTGAAATGTGTCTACAATTACTTTTAATTTTCAGATCATGAACAGTACAGCAATGAACTAACTAGTCTCGCCTTTGGTTGGCCAACCTTGCTCTCTCACTAACATGGCTCAGATCGCAAGGAATAGCCAGGAGTTTACATTATTAGAGAAGTAGGACCGAATACTGGCAAGAATGTGCACATAGAACAGTTATAGTTAGTTTACAGGAAAATATAATGCTTATTGGAGCAAAGCAAAGGTAATACTCTACTCTGAAGGTTTAGTTTAAACACACACTGAAAACTAAAAACACGAAGAAGGCTAAAGAATGAAAAGAAAAAAAGCAATGGCAAAGTGTAGTATTGGCCACCAACCATGGCACTGAAGTGCACATTTTTAGGCAGAGGTGCACGTAATCAGGCAAAATTAATTTATTCACAGTGCAGGAGAGCCAACTGCTGAGGTGGACTAACCCATTTCCCCCATCTGCAGGCTTTGGCAGGCAGAAGCCAAATGTGAATTACAATTAAAGTGGTCAATGGAAGATGGTTGTTTCCAAAGCCAATTCAAAATGTCCTTCTGTCATCAGTTCTGAAATACAGACAAAATGATCAAGTCCCATATTACTGTTCAGAGGTAGGAGAAATTAGCAGACTGGCTTTGTAAAACATGAATTGTCAAGAAGAGGTGTAAAGTAAATGAAATTATACATGTAGCACTTCATAAAAACATTAACATGTTTAACACACCACAAATGAGCTATTTTGAATGCTTCACTCTTACTGAGCAATTAATAAGCATCCTCTGCTCTAAAGACAACCACTAAATGATATTCATATCAATTTCAATACAAAATCACGCATATCACCGATTCCACAGACTAATGTATGACTGTCAAAATCCAAGCAAAAAATGCAGGCAAAACGTCACTAGTTTTTTTTAAATTTATTTTTTATTGACCAGGTACAACGGTAATAAATAAGCAAGACAAAGCACTGAATAAGATTTAACAATGTTGGGTAAATGAAGTAGACATATAAAAAAAGATCCTTAAATCATACAATATTGCAAACAGCTCTCAGATACATTATCAGGACCAACATCTTATCTTGATAGTACAAAACAAAAAGCACCTGAGAGTACTCACTGTAAAGTCCTATAGCACCATACCAAAATGTGATGATTCGGGAGTTGATCCACATATACCTGTAAACTTTCGGACTGCACCTATTTGTTGAGCATATAGTTTCTCCTTAAAGCGAACAGCTTTCACTTTTGCCTCCCAAGCTGCATAGGATGGTGGAAGAGGCTATTTCCAGGGTTGTAAAATTAGTGATTTGGCAATCAGCGAGGCTATAAATAAGATATGCTTTGTCCGAATTGTTAGCTCAGGGTAACAGGAGGTGCCGAACAAGGCTCCCATAGTGTCAGGGATGAGAACAACCCGCACCTCCAAACTAATCCACTGTAATATTCTATCCCAGTAGTCTACAAGCTTGGGACAGGTAAAACATAAATGGAGCCAGTCACCTTGAATATTAGTGCATCGCGGAAAAAAGACCTGAAGTGGCCTGGAATGTTTTTTTGATTTGCGCTGGAGTGAAGTATAGCATCCATTTTGAAAAAAATGCCATTCTTTTGAAATAAGCTCCCCCTTATTGCTTTATGAGATATACTATTAAAGTTCCTCCACAATTGTGGGTCTATCTTGCACCCAGTGACGTTTTTGATCTTTGTTAAAAAAACAAGGGAGTATTCGAGATGCTTCCTGGGAGCTCAGAATCCGGTACCAATTGCCTATCCCCTTCTGGTTCCCATAAAAAGCCTGAGAGATTGAGGGAGAAGATAGGTCAACAATTGGAACGTGTGGGAGCAAAAACTGCAAAATCTGAAGATATGAAAATCTAAGCGTATCTGGAATAGGTACTCCGCTATGACAGTGTGCCCAGGTCTTAAATTGATTGCCTACTATGAAATCAGAACAGCTAGTACACCTCAGCCTTTCCCACTGAATAACGTGAGATGGAATCAACTTTAGCCCCATCATCCTTGAGTCAACAAGTGAAACTGCTGGATGGATAGTGGGGACTTGGTATTTATCTAAGAATTGTGAGATTCTAGCACAGATTAAAGTAGGAACTTTGTATCTAGTGAGTCTGGGCTGTCGTGTAAACTTGAGAAATGGTGCAAGCTGAATACTGTAATCTGCTAACATAGACTTGAGAAAAAAATTTAAATTGGGAGATAAAACAGCTCTGGTACCCCAGTCCATAAGAGCAGCCTCACAGTACTTCCTAAAATGCGGTAGAGATAACCCTCCATCTTTGACCGAAAGGGATAGAATTTCGAGCTGAGCCCGAGGTTTTCTATTGGCCATATAGACTGACAAAGCATCATATCAAGATCTTTAAAGAATTTTTGAGGGATTTTAATAATCACACCAGAAAAAAATAGAAAGAAAAGGGGAAGAATCATCATTTTGACCAATGCCACACGTCCAATGATTGACAATGAAGAAGCTTGCCATTTCTGCAGTAATCGTTGTGATTTCATAAAGGTAGATATATAATAAAATTTTTTTTAGAGAAGCTGTGTGATACATATAAACCTAAATACCTAATGGGACGAGAAAGTTGGAACTGGGCCCGTATATCCAGAAGAAGAATATTATCGGTGGTATTAAACAGCAAAGCTTCCAACTTAGACTGATTGATCCTATAGCAACCTAAATCTGAAAAAAAACGTTATTTTTGTGAAAGCCCTATCAATATTTGCAGGCTCTGCTGAGATTGAGAACCATATCGTCAGCAAACAGTTTCAATTTAGGCGCATGCGGAACAGGAGGAAGAATAGAACTATCTTGGTGCAGCGCCGCAGCTAAAAGTTCAGTGGAAAGCGCACAGAGCACTGGAGAAAGGGGGCATCCCTGGCGCGTGCCTCGATGAACTTGTAAAGTTCCTGCTATACGTGCACTGACCAAGATTTTAGCTTGGGCCTTGGAATACAAATTTTGCAATACCTGGATACATTTACTGGGAAAGTTAAACTTTGCTAGGATCCTAAGAAACACCTCCCATTGAACTAAATCAAACGCTTTCTCAGCATCCAGCATTATAATGGTGGCTGGCTTGTCATTGTGGGAATAATAATCGATAGTCTGGATTAAGAAGTTAGTATTGGTCGCTAGCAGCCTGTCCGGCAGAAAACCACACTGATCTTTATGAATTAAACCTTGTGCTACTGAGGCCGTTCTTTGCGCCAGAATCTTTGCTAGAAGTTTATAATCAAAATTAAGTAAGGTAATCGGACAATAGGAGTCCGGTTTCTGAGACGGCCTATCTTTTTTAAAAAAAAGCTGATAATGGTGGCCCTTGTAAAAGATGCTGGAATCTCTGCACCCTGGAGAATATTGTTGAAAAGACTAACTAGAAACTCGACTACCTGGCCTAAAAGAGCTTTAAAGACTTAAGCCAGGAGGCCATCTTTTCCACAGGCCTTCCCATTCCATGCAGTCATAATCGCCTCCTTAACTTGAAGAAGTGAGATAGGTGTTATGAGTTTTGCTGGAGATGCCTCGTCTAGCGCTGGTAAATTCAGCGCATCAAGGTATTGATCAGCTGGACATTGGTTGGAAAAGAAGAGGTATATATTTTTGAATAGTGGGATATAAAAACCCTTTTGACATCTTCAGGATGGTTGACGTGAATACCTTATCCCTCATCAAAAATGGTCTTGATAACGTCTTTATTAGAATTGTTTTTCCACATACCAGGCCAAAAATGTACCCACATGTTCGTTCTCTGCATAGAGTCTCTGAGAGCTTGTATGTTGATTGACTATCTCGCAAGATATAATGCAGTCCCTTAATTTAGCCTGTGCCTCTCTCAGTCTTAAAGTTGCCTCTGGATCATGAGAAGCCTGAAAGGCTCCTTGTGCTTGATTAAGCTCCTGTTGAAGTTCTTTGACCTTTTCCTTAACTAATTTGACAGTTTAAGATTTATATTTATGTAAGCCTTAAGTGCTTCCCAGATGGAGAATAAGGAAGCTGAACCTTTGTTGGTGGACGAGCACGCACCTCGTCAGGCTAGTTAACATTAACTTGGGGAGCTGAATGATCCGAGAACAGATTGGCAAGGATAGAAGTGCCACTCTTCACCAAAAAAATACAAAATTAGTATACAGTCAATTCTAGAGGCTGTATTATATTTTTTCGAGAAGCAGGTGAATTCATAGTTCTGAAGGTGGACGGCCCTCCGCACATCCACTAGCGCTAAATCGGAAATGATTACTCAGCCACCTGGAGACTCTAGGTTTATTCTGAGTTTTGTTCTTTCGCGAGGTGTCCATCTGAGTGTCCGGAATAGCGTTAAAATCTCCACAAATAATGAAAAGACAGGGAAGTGTACTCAGAACCTTATAGAGACCCTGAAGAGGGCTTGGATCATCTTTGATTGAACCATAAAAACTTACAAAGTGAATGTGGTCATTCGATATGAGTGTGCTAATTACCACCCATCGTGCCTGAGGGTTTATATGAATCTAAAAGACTTTCCCAGGAAATTTGTGCTTCACTAATACAGCCACCCCTCGGACCGCAGCATTGGCTGATGCATAATACGCATGTCCGATAAATTTAGGAAGTATCGGCTGGTTACCATGACACTTTAAATGAGTCTCTTGCAAGAGAAAAATCTGAGACTGCGATGCCCTAAGCCAGTTAAGTATGGCGGCAAACTTTACAGGATTATTGGCACCGTTTACATTATAAGAGATAACCTTTAGCTTGCTCCTGGACCCCCTTCTACCAGGCTGAATCATCATGCAATAAAGTCATGACCCTACCCCAACCAATCTCTACGTACTTCTTTTTATTATCTGCTCTTTTGTCCCATACTAGTGAACGAATTCCCCCCACCAGAAGGGGGATCACTCCCCTCCCCCCTCCCCAAAAGGGCCCAACCCGTCATGGCCCCACGAACCTGTGATCCCCTCCCCTAAATTCTTCCCCCAAACCCAAAGATAGAGTGCACTGACATGGCACTCTTGTGCCTAGACCTCAGGAATGCAGAGCAAAAAAAAAAAAAAAAAAAAAAACACACAGTGCTTGCTAATTCATCCCCCGATAACACAATTTCCTGATACCGTATCATTACTTTCTAGCAACTTCAAGAAACACTTTGCATCCTGCATGCCCTGAAAAATATGAGCCTGCCCTTTATGGAACACTAAGTTTAGCTAATTGCACAATGCCAGCTGGGGGCCTAAGTCTTTTAAAATAATTAATGAGTCCAACCAATTCACAATGCTGCTGTGCAGCGGCAATAGACATGTCAGAAAAAACACGGAACCTGAAGTTATCAGCAGAGTTAACATTTCTCGTTCTTATAGCCTGGGACAAGATTTGTTTCTTAATCCTATAATCCCCGAAGTTTACCAATATGGTACATGGATACTTTAAATTTGTGGCACGCGTTGGAGGGACCCTGTGTGCCCACATAAGGGAAAGATCATCTTTGGCCACTGCTTTATCTAGAAGAATACATTTATAGATGAGATCCAAGATCACTTTAATCACTGATGATGATGATTTGATCTCTTCAGGAACCCCTATAAACCTCAAATTCAAATGACTGGATCTGTTCTCCACTTCATCAAGTTTAAATTGTAGTTCCTTGAGCTCTGACTGGATCTGTGATGTTGCTGGCTCCTGTTGCTTTTTGGCATCCTCCAAATCTGACACCCTCTGCTCTGCTTGAGAGACCTGTGTAGAAAGATGGATTAGGTTGGCATTTAGCTGGCTAAGCTGTTCCTTAGTTTCCTTACGAGCTTCCTCCTCAGATACTTTTATCACTCGTAGCTCATCCAAGATCTGGCCCAGCATGTCCTTCATTGATGAGACGACAGCTATGCCACCCGAAGATTTAGCCAGATCGTGGATGGGTGGAAGAGGATGGAGAGCCTGTAGGAGGATATTTTAGTCAGAAGATATCGAGCCAGACAAAGCATGGCAAGAGCCTTCTGATAATGAATTTGCTGTCATGGTGTAGGTAGTTGACTGCTGTGTAAGTTTTTTTTTTACCATAATAATCTTTCTCTCCTTCTCTTACACTATTTCTTTAACTGCCCCCTTGACATTTCTGCTATCAGTAGAAAACAGAGGATATGAAGGCTTTTCTTTGTACTGTTCCGTAGCAGAAGGTAGAGCAAGGGGTAGAGTAGTGACCACATTTAAGCTAGAGAGGATTGCCTGAGTATCGCTGGGCAGGTCACTCAGTGCAGGAATGGAAGGTGGAGATAAAGGCTTGGCGAACTGAGATGGCTGAGACATCACTAGTTCTTGACCATCTAATGGGCTGGACCCGGGAAGAGCTGGAGGGGTAGTTAATCAGAGCCTCTTGAGGACCCATCGAGGTCTTGTAGGTTCGAGCCATGCCTTTGTCTTCTCATGGCTAGAGTCAGAGTCTTGGATTTAAAAGTTTTATGGGTTTTACCGATTGTACGTGCCTTGGACCTTACATCACGCTCCACGCACTTCATTGTGAGGTCAAGGAAACTCACAGAAGATGCAAATATGGAGGGAGACACTGAAAGGGAGCTGGGGAGTAGCAAGCTGCATATGCACTACCACAGACAGCTTCTGCTGAACCCCAAGCACCTCATTCGACCCTGCAGAGTAGGCTAATGCTGCTGCAAAAGGTTGCTCAATCTCCAGTAGCTCATTTAGAAAATGACAGTTTTTAATCTTTTCTCCAATGCTTTGTGCTGGTTCAAAGATGATAGTTTGCTCCACATAGTCAAAAAAAGTCTAATAGATACACACACACAACCCTCCTACCCCACATTCCAAAGTAGCATAGACCCAGCACCCTTTTAATTATTGTGTGCTTCCACACATAGTGACCAGATGCAAAGTCACGCTGGGCACAAACACAGGGTGAAATGTGAGGCTAATACCACTTCAATCAGTTGCTCAGCCTCCAATAGTTCATGTGCACAATGCCACCAAGGTTTACATCTTTTGTGCTGCTATGAATAGTTTGTGCAATGTGGCCGAGTGTAGCCTCGCTGGGCACCAGGTCAGGGCAAAATGTGGGGCAAATGCAAAGCCTCCTTTAGTTCATATGCAAAATAATTCAAAAGTTTAATTTTTTTTTTTTTTCCTCCTCCCCCTCGCAACTAGTTCATAAATAATTGCTTGCTCCACCTGGTCCAAAGAGTCAGTATACGCTCCTCCAGCCCCACATTGCAAGGTCCCAGCGCCCTTTTATTTATCTTGTGCTTTCCATGCTTCGACAAGTAGATTGTGCAGCATGGCCGGATGCAGCCGAGAGAGAGGTTTTGTTAGGCGCGTGGTCAGGGCGAAATGCAAGAGAGCGGCAGCCGGAGCCGAAACCAGAGATTCACTTAGTTCTGTCCTGACTGAATACATCATGTTGCTCCTCGTTCAGAGTGACATATCACTGCCTGACAGCTCCCATACAATTGGTACGAATGCCTCAAGTCTCCTAGTGCTCTGGGAAGAATATTGGCCATATCGAAGCCCCAAATCGGCTCTGGAACATCCACATGTCCTCGAACTTACACAGCCCTGCCATCTTGCTGCCTCCTGGAAGGCTCAGTCACAGAGCATGACGGGAGCTCCACGTGACCTCCACCTCCATGTACGAGCTAATCTCATGGAGGGATTAGATACAGCCCACTAGTCTTCAACATGTGTCAAAGAAAGGGTCTTATGGTTCCCATTCCAGTTGCATTTGCCACCATAGTTGCAGTTTTGTTTGGGCTTTGCATACTCAAACTATCCCTATGCTGCATCCTAAATCTAGAGGCCATCAATTCAGAGTACTTTCAGTTCTGACATTTCCAATCAATCACTTAATGTTCACCTCCCTCAAACATCTGTGTAGTGTCTTCTCACTCAAGGAGAATGCACAGGTCATTAGAAAGGAAGTGAATCTGCAACTTCACCTATACTGATGTCTGTCAGGACAAAGTTGTGGATCAGTAGTGCCTAGGAAGAAACTATGTGAAGTGACACTCTTCTAGCTTTAGCACACCTTTCTTACTAAAGTTTGAGTATAATTTGCTGTACGCACATTGCAAACCTATAAGTGGTTCACAGATATGCACTTCCTTTATGCTTATATTTTTTATTCATTTACTTTATACATTGTGTACATATTCATATACTATCACTTCGTTAACAGCACTCTGACATTGATAATGTTAATTTTAGGGAACTACATTTCCTTCATCAGTCTCACATTATTGCACTCACTCTAACCCATGTCATACTGCTCTGGTGAGAGATGCTCAAATGAGGTGGTTTCTGATTAATGTACAATCACTCTGTTATAATGTGTAATTGATTAGAATAGAATGTTGGTAGGTTGTTATAGGAACGGTGTCTTAGTAACTAGAGATTCCGCCTGTGGACGGTTACTTCAAGCTGGCCGAGGTGGAGATCACATTAATGTTGTGTACTTAATAAACACGTAATGAAGACATCATCTGTGTTGGGGCCATTCATTACAACATGAATTTGGCGACGAGTTGGAGCCAGCTGCTACGGCCAAGGAGTGGTGTGACCTCTATCCTCAAGGAGTGAGCGGACTAGCGTGCAGTGGCAAAAAAAGGGAAAAAGTAAGGACTCCGTTGAACCTACGCCTCGTTACAATACAGTGTAGGTATTGTGTGTGAGGTGAAACACAGCCGTGTTGTGGATAGTACCTAAAGCTAAGGTTTGTCGGAAGAAACCAACGGAAATTATAGGCCGTGGTCATCGGGAGTCCAAAAAGGGAAAAGAAAGGACATCGTTGGATCTACGCTTCGTTACAATGTAGCGCAAGTACTGTGTGTAAAGTGAAACACAGCCAACGGTAATTACAGGCCGCGCGCGGTGTGTGGAGCGCGGCAGTACCTGTTATCTTTCAGTATATATACTAATAGTGGAAAAGTCCCTCTAAAACAATGTTGACATATTTATCATAAGCGAAATGATTAAAGAATTCCAACGTTAGTAGTAATGAAACATGAGTCCGAAATAGCACATTAAGATATCCGACCAAATAGACAAGGTAAATCCGTAGTAACAGCACTAAGACGTCAAGTTGATCTTCATGAATCCTAATTTATTCAAAGTTTATAACATCGGTGATGAATCCATTACATTGATTTGGGAGCGTCGCCCAAACATCATTAGTGAGTCAGAAGCAACAGCACAGAAACATCAGCCATAGTTGTAATTAATATAAGCAAAGTGTGATTTCAAAATCTGGAAAACAATGCACAGAAAATATATACATATAGATGCAAGTCGAAATATACAATATATACAATAAAAGGCAAAAACTGGACTTTGTTATAGCAATAGATTCTGTTAATTGGTGTTGTACCCGGTAAATTGTAAGATGCTGGTTAAAGCGTAATGAGCATAACATAAACCGATAGGTGCCCGAAAGTATTCCAAGTTAATCCATTAAGCAATTGGCAAAAAGAAATTATGTTGGCGTAGTAATAGATAAAACTTAAACTAAAGAGAGAGACAGACTCGTGTTGTTATTATAGTCTATTTACATCGAAAAATGAAGAAGCTGTTATTCAGAAAAGTAGCGACGGTGCAGTACTTAAAAGCACCGAACTCACCTCGAATGAGAGAACGCTGGGCGTATCCCAGGAAACGCGTCCGTCTCCTGAGTGAAGACCGGAACGCTCGTAAGAGCATTGGGGATCTATTTATATCAAATGTACCGGCGGGCGCAGGCAGTGCGGTACTAGTCCTACCCTCGTTGATTATGCCGAGGTGTAGAAAGTAAAGAGGGACTGATTCGGGACAAGAACAGATGGCGCCATTTTGAGGTCAGGAAAAGGTAATGTTAAACAATCAAAATAATAATTGTTATAAAAAACTCCCTTATAATCCCACATCTGAAATCCAACAGCGATTGTCTGACCTTCTGGATCTTTGGCATTCACGCCAAATTATTTCCAGTAAAGAAAAACTTGCTCTTCTCCCCCAATCTCCCACTATTCCTACATTATATCTGTTACCAAAAATACATAAGAAAGGCCATCCACCAAAGGGCAGACCTATAATTTCAGGGGTCAACTCTGTTTGCTCTAGAGTAGGATCAATGATTGATAAGGAGCTTCAGCCATTTATGACTAATTTACCTTCGTATGTTAGAGACACCAAAGACATCCTTCAAAAACTGCAGAATATAGAGTGGCAACCTGATTATTTCTTAGTCACTATTGATGTTGTCAGTTTATATACTTCAATAAAACATAGAGATGGCTTAGCGGCAGTTAAAAGATGTCTCTCCACCAAATCAGTTCAACACATGGCACGAAATGACATGATATTGGATCTACTTAAATTCAGCCTTGAAAACAACTATTTTCTCTTCAATGGTCAATTTTATCTACAACTTCAAGGCACGGCGATGGGGGCCTGTATTCTTATGGGAGCGGTAGAAAATTCTTGGCTATGGGCTGACCAATCTGAGCAATTCACTCCACACATAATATTCTGGGGTCGCTATATCGATGATATCTTGCTAATATGGCAAGGCCAACTGGCTCTCCTCCAACAATTTATTCAATCTTTAACCCCCAATGTCTGGAATATTGATATCACCTCTCAGATTTCCAACTCCTCAATAGAATATCTGGATTTGCTAATATTTGTTGAGGATAACAAACTTCAGACCAAGTTCTTCTGGAAAATCACAGCAGCTAATTCTATTCTTCATGCTACCAGCTGTCATCCCTCCAGTACGATTCGCAATATTCCAAAAGGGGAACTACGTAGAGCCAGACTTAACTGTTCCAATATTTCTGACTTTGATATAGCCGCCAACCAAATCATCGATAGACTCACTGTAAGAGGTTATAATCCAACTATACTCAACACTACCAAGGCTAACGTGAGGGGCATGGATCGCAATCAATTACTTAACAAATCTAAACAGATCAATAAACGGCGGTCAATCAGATTCATCACTGTATTTCACAATGGTCATCATCGGATTCGTAAATTATTACGCAAACATTGGTATCTACTACAGAATAATCCCTCCATCAGTCAATATATCACAGACTCTCCCCAAATTGGGTTCAGACGGGCCCCTAACCTTCGCAACAAACTTAGCCCATCTTTTTATCAAGAAAAACCAGTTTCCACCTTTTTACCACCTAAACCAAAGGGTTTTTATGTGTGTACAAGTTGCTCCATCTGTAAGTTGGGCCTCTCTAAATCCACAAGTGTCATCATCAATAATCTCACTCATTATATTAATGATTTCATCAATTGTGAGAGTTCTTATGTTGTTTATGCCATTTGGTGCCCTTGTAATCAAACCTATATAGGTAGTACCATTCGGTCCTTAAAATTAAGGATCCAAGAACATTACCGAAATATATTGAAACTGGACACCAAAGCACCATTAGTAGAACATTATACTGCATTCCACTCGCACCAGCGTACTTTCACGTTTTGTGGGCTTCGCCATATTATATCATCTGCAAGAGGCGGCAACAAGGCTTTAAGGATGCGTCAGGAGGAAAGCCGTCTCATTATCAAATACGATACAGTCAACCGAGGTTTAAATCAAGACCATACCCTCTAAGTAAGGAGGTAACCAAGGTTGATGAACTCACTGTAACATTGGTATGTGTTGTCATTTTCCCTTTATTCACCAGTCTTTGTTTTACTTTAATTTTCTGGTGATTTAACACTGTGTTACTTATTTTGTATCCATTTCGATTGTTTAACATTACCTTTTCCTGACCTCAAAATGGCGCCATCTGTTCTTGTCCCGAATCAGTCCCTCTTTACTTTCTACACCTCGGCATAATCAACGAGGGTAGGACTAGTACCGCACTGCCTGCGCCCGCCGCTACATTTTATATAAATAGATCCCCAATGCTCTTACGAGCGTTCCGGTCTTCACTCAGGAGACGGACGCGTTTCCTGGGATACGCCCAGCGTTCTCTCATTCGAGGTGAGTTCGGTGCTTTTAAGTACTGCACCGTCGCTACTTTTCTGAATAACAGCTTCTTCATTTTTCGATGTAAATAGACTATAATAACAACACGAGTCTGTCTCTCTCTTTAGTTTAAGTTTTATCTATTACTACGCCAACATAATTTCTTTTTGCCAATTGCTTAATGGATTAACTTGGAATACTTTCGGGCACCTATCGGTTTATGTTATGCTCATTGCGCTTTAACCAGCATCTTACAATTTACCGGGTACAACACCAATTAACAGAATCTATTGCTATAACAAAGTCCAGTTTTTGCCTTTTATTGTATATATTGTATATTTCGACTTGCATCTATATGTATATATTTTCTGTGCATTGTCTTCCAGATTTTGAACTCACACTTTGCTTATATTAATTACAACTATGGCTGATGTTTCTGTGCTGTTGCTTCTGACTCACTAATGATGTTTGGGCGACGCTCCCAAATCAATGTAATGGATTCATCACCGATGTTATAAACTTTGAATAAATTAGGATTCATGAAGATCAACTTGACGTCTTAGTGCTGTTACTACGGATTTACCTTGTCTATTTGGTCGGATATCTTAATGTGCTATTTCGGACTCATGTTTCATTACTACTAACGTTGGAATTCTTTAATCATTTTGCTTATGATAAATATGTCAACATTGTTTTAGAGGGACTTGTCCACTATTAGTATATATACGTGTTACTTTAGGAGGATTAGGGTCCAATGTCCTCCGGTTCAGTCCCCCTAGTTATCTCATTAAGGCAATTTATACAGGGAGCTAGTGCACTGGACCCACTCCTTTCTTAGGAGTTCTTTTTTGCCTGTTATCTTTCAGTGCAGCGCGCAGGAGTCCAAAAAGGGAAAAGAAAGGACTTTGTTGAATCTACGCCTCGTTACAATACAGTGTAGGTATTGTGTGTGAGGTGAAACACAGCCAACGGTAATTACGGGCCGCGCGTGCTGTGTGCAGCGCAGTGGTACCTGTTATTTTTCTGCGCAGCCCCCGAGACTGGCTGCGTGAGGCAGCGCAATCTGCAGCGGGTGAGACTGGATCTGTAACTCACCTCAGCTCTTCACGGCAGCCGCTCGCTGAACTGTCTTTCAGGGTAAAACACTTTGAACACGGTGTGGAGTGCGGTCTCATCTGGAGTTCGTGCTTCATCCCATGATGTCTTCACGGCAAGTGTTTCCGGCGCTACGGTATTAGAGGAAAAGACCTAGTTCCAGCATGTGTACATTACAAGAAAGGACCTTACTGGGAACTTGACAAACTTAAGCTGGTCACAAACTGAAAAGCTTTAGATTTTAAGTTTGACTTGTGGAATGCATAATAGGTGCATTGTTGATTACGTTTTATTTAATTTATTTTTCTTGGTTTTTTTGTGTAATTGCAGGGCACAACGTACAGTACGGGGTAGACTACTTTGATATATTTATTTGAGTGTCAATATCAACATGGATTTGCATGCCATTGCGCCACCACCACTGTTTTTATCTCAACCAGGTGAGCCTTCGCTTGAATGGGAAGAATGGATAGATGTTTTTGATAACTATTTAGAAGCAATACATGGGCGTAACTTTTCTCTTGGGAGGAAAACGGCTATTTTATTAAATGCTTTGGGAAAGGAAGGGCAACACATCTTTAAGTATCTACCAGCGTTACCCATTCAAGAAGATCAACCTGACGTAGATGTTTATTCTGATGCTTGTAAACGCTTAGAAATTAGATTTGCAAAGGGTCAAAATATTGTGATTAGACGACACAAATTTTATACTCAGCCACAACGTCCTGGGGAGTCGATTGATGACTTTGTTACTAGGTTAAGAGAGTTATCATTAAAATGTCAGTTTGGGCCAATGACTGAGGAGATGATACGCGATCAACTTATAGTACAGTGCAACAGTCGCAAAATACAGGAAAGGTTGTGGGCTGCTAAGAATCCTACTCTAAAAGATGCCATTGAGATAGCTAAGGTAATAGAAGTGTCTGAATACTGCATGAGGGTAATGGATAAGAGGGAGGAAAAAACTGGTGTGTCAGTCATCGGTCAACATACAGAAAGTGAAGTTTTTAGCAGCAAAGGTGGTACAAGTGCATACAAAAGTAGTAAAGGTGGTCAGAGTGTAAAAACAACTGGGAAAGCATGCAATAATTGTGGTAGCTACAACCACGTTACTGGAGCAAGAAATTGTTTTGCGAAGGGAAAGGATTGTAGGAAGTGTAACCAAAAAGGACATTTTGCCAGGATGTGTCGAAGTACTGCAAAGATGAGAGTAGCAGTGTTATCAGAAGGATCTGACGATAGGTTGAATGAATGCCCAGACAGAGTATTAATAGTTGAGGATGAATGCAATAGGAAACAAAGACCCACAGCTGAATTTCTTATTAAGGGACAGGCAATTCACTTAATGGTTGACTCTGGGTCTCTTTATACCATCATACCTAAGGGTTTATTCAGATCCAAGGGGCCAGACATTAAGTTATTGCCGAAAGACATCAACCCTGGTGGGTATCAGGGAGAAAAAAATGATATTATAGGTTATATGGTAGCTGACATCACCTTTGGTGAAAGGATCATTCAAGGGAAAGTATATGTTGCAGAAGCAGGTCCGCCGATCCTCGGGTGGGCTCATCAATACGATTTACACATCATTATAAATGCACGTGTGGAGAATCCCGTTATGGTTGTTCAGGAGGTGACATTGGAAGACATTATTAGGGGTGCAGACAATGGCCCTCATTCTGACCTTGGCGGGCGGCGGAGGCCGCCCGCCAAAGTCCCGCCGTCAGATTACCGTTCCGCGGTCGAAAGACCGCGGCGGTCATTCTGACTTTCCCGCTGGGCTGGCGGGCGGTCGCCTTCAGACCGCCAGCCAGCCCAGCGGGAAAGAGGCTTCCACGATGAAGCCGGCTCGGAATCGAGCCGGCGGAGTGGAAGCTGTGCGACGGGTGCAGTTGCACCCGTCGCGTATTTCACTGTCTGCGCAGCAGACAGTGAAATACATGTAGGGGCCCTCTTACGGGGGCCCCTGCAATGCCCATGCCAGTGGCATGGGCACTGCAGGGGCCCTCAGGGGCCCCGCGACCCCCCCTACCGCCATCCGGATCCCGGCGGTCCGACCGCCGGGATCTGGATGGCGGTAGGGGGGGTCGGAATCCCCGCGGCGGTGCAGCAAGCTGCGCCGCCGTGGAGGATTCAATGGGGCGGCGGTACACTGGCGGGAGCCCGCCAGTGGTGCCGGTCCGACCGCGGCTTTACCGCCGCGGTCGGAATCCCCATTGGAGCACCGCCGGCCTATCGGCGGTGCTCCCGCGGTCCTCCGCCCTGGCGGTCAAAGACCGCCAGGGTCAGAATGACCACCAATGTGTTTTGTGAGGAAATGGGTGAACTCAAAGGGTATGTGCATAAGATTAAATTGAAACATGGGGCGATTCCTGTTCAACATAAAGTTAGAAGAGTACCTGTTCTGGTAAGAGAGGAGGTCAACAAATTAATATGTGACATGTTAAAAAGGGGAATAATTGAGCCAGTGGAGACGTCAGAGTGGATTTCTCCAGTGGTTATCACACGCAAAGCTGATGGCAAATTGAGATTTTGCGTTGATTTGAGGAGCCTAAATCAATGTGTTGTTGCAGACAATTTTCCACTCCCAAATATCAAGGAACTTTTGACTCTATTGAAGGGTGGAAAATTCTTCACGAAACTAGATCTGAAGCATGCATATCATCAGATCAAATTGCACGGTGACTCTAAATCCTTAACCTCCTTCATAACCATGGAAGGCACGTTCCAATTTACACAAATGCCTTTTGGGTTGTGTTCAGCGGCTAGTGTGTTTCAGAGAGTAATGACTGATGTATTCCGTGAATTGGAAAATGTTCTATTTTTCCAGGATGATATCTTAATTTTTGGAGACACTGTGGAGAATCACAATTTCACCTTGAAGCAGGTTCTGGACAGAATCTCTAATGCTGGGTTAACTTTGACGAAGGAGAAATGTGTGTTCTTAGTCAGGGAGATAGAATATCTCGGGCATACTCTTTTGGGGGAAGGTATCAAGCCTAAAAACAACTTACTTGATTCCATTAAATTGGCCCCACCACCGCAGGACAAAGATCAATTGAGGTCTTTTTTAGGGATGTTAGATTATTACTCTAAATTTGTGAAGAACTTTGCCTCCTAGACTGAAATTTTTAGAGTGTTGTTAAGGAAAGGGGCAAGATTTTCATGGTCCACGTGCAACAAGAGTGTTTTGAGGCCATTAAAGAGGAGGTGTGCTGCGCTGGTATATTGACTCCTTTTGACATTGGCAAAAGATCTACAATTACAGTGGATGCGAGTGCATGTGGTATAGGGGCTGTGCTAGCACAAACACACCCAACAGGTGAAAAGACTGTTGCATTTGCTTCGCGTTCTTTAACGGATTCAGAGCGCAATTACTCCGTTATTGAGAGAGAAGCTTTGGCCGCAGCTTGGGGAATGGAGTACTTCAGAGTCTACGTATGGGGAACGAGACTGACTCTACGTTCCGACCACAAACCTTTGTTGAAAATGTTGTCTTCTGGTGGTGCTGGCAAGTGTTCTGCAAGACTGGCTCGACTAGCTGCAAGGTTACAGGAATATATGTACAACCTAGAATACATACCAGGGTGGAAGAATGTGCAGGCAGACTGTTTATCACGCTTACCTTTAGGTTGGGAGGTAGTTGATGGAGAAGGTGTATTGAAACACAAGAGTGAAGGTGCAGTTGCGAGTGTCTGTGATGTAATTCATTGGACCTTGGGGGCGGTGAGTAAAGAAGAGTGGGAACAAGCTTTTACACATGATGAGGTGCTGAAGGGAGTAGTCAAAATGATAGTTGAAGGAGAAAGGAGAGAGAGTACGTTACCCCCAGCTCTTAGACCTTATGGTAAAGTCTTGGACGAGTTATCTATCTTGGGCAAAGGAGTTTTAGTACGGGGAGAAAGGTTGATACCTCCGGTAGGTGTCTGGAAAAGGTTATTTGATATAGCCCATGAAGGACATTTAGGACAAACCATGTAAAAAAAAAACGCCTCAGGGCTGAGTTTTGGTGGCCAGGAATGGACGATGATGTGGTAAACTGGGTGGAAAGGTGTTCTGCATGCATGGAGAGTGAGAAAAGGTTGAAGGTGGGCAAACAAACTGTGTGTGGGACCATGCGGGATCCAGGCATAGCTTGGCATACTGTTTGTGGTGATTTTATTGGTCCAATTGCAGGTGTGAGTTATAGTCAGAGGTTTGCGTTTGTCTTGATTGATTTGAATACTAAGTGGTTAGTAGTTAAGTTTATGGCGGAGGTGACGACGGTCTCTACAATAAGGGTGTTATCTGAGATTTTTAGTGAGGAAGGTTATCCTGATTGCCTCGTCACTGATAATGGTACTCAACTTACATTGGATCAAATTAAACAGTTCTTAAATGAATGTGGTGTGAAACATGTACGCACTTCTCTCTATAATCCTCAGGGAAATGGCACTGTAGAAAGAGCTAATAGGTTGGTTAAGGGTGCCATTCAACTAGCTTTGGCGAATAGACTAAGTGCAGGAAAAGTTGTGAGTGATTTGGTGTGGGCTTATCGGTCTACGGTGCACAACACGCTAGTATCTTTGCCTTTTAAGTAGATGCGGGGCAGGAAACCTAGTACCAAATTAACACCGTTTTGGATTAAATCTCTGCTGGAAGGAAATGGTGTGGAGCAGGAATGTCAGGAGGGTGAAAGGAAACACATAATAAAAATAAGTCCTGGTGATTGGGTAAAAATAAAATCGGGACGGTGCGTTGGAGGATTGAACACATTTTGTGGGCCGTTTCAAGTTAAGCATATTGGCAGATGGCATGTCATGTTAGAAAATGGTGAAAAGTGGAATTTTAGGAGGGTAGCTAGGTTTGGTGCGCAAGACTCAAGGTTTGGTACACAGGGGTGTGAATGTGAGGGGTCAGTGTTGGGTGAGAATGAAGGAGTAATTTCAGAATGCCGGAGTTCTACTAAAGAGATTGGGTCAAATCCTTTAGCATTTAATGTTGAGGTTGGTAGATCCAGTGACGAAACAACACAGGATTTAAAGACGGGTGCCTTCTTTCCAAACATCAGGGATTGAATCTCCAAGCATTATTCCAGGTGTAGAACAATGTTCCGGATCTTCTCGAGTGGTTCCAAGTTGTGTACAAAATCCTGGGGAGGAACGTTTGCCTGCTAGGGAGCAGAGACAAAGACGTCCTCCTTCGTATTTGCAAGATTATGTAAGATAGTTATATTCAAAGTGGTACATACCTTAAGTGGAATGTCAAACTATTTTAGTTATGTGTTGTTTGTGAATGTACTTTTGTTTTAAATCAAAAGGGTGTTATTATGTAAAGGGGGAGGATATGTTATAATGTGTAATTGGTTAGAATAGAATGTTGGTAGGTTGTTATAGGAACGGTGTCTTAGTAACTAGAGATTCCACCTGTGGACGGTTACTTCAAGCTGGCCGAGGTGGAGGTCACATTAATGTTGTGTACTTGATAAACACGTAATGAAGACATCATCTGCGTTGGGGCCATTCATTACAACACACTCCCTTTGTGCATCCTCCCATATACTACTTGCATCTCTCAAAGCAGATGTACACCAGCATTACTTACGAAAGATGTAAAGGCAAGGAAACTCACTGCAATGTTCTGACTGCTCTCTCCCATTTCGATACTGTAAATATAGACAAAGATAGCTCACAGGGTCTGTGACGGCAGAGTTTGTCCTTATGTAGAAAAACCTTATTACAAGCAGGAAAACTTTCTCTGACTTGTAAAAGGACTTTTGAAATCCTTTCCAAATTGGAAATAGGAGGGGGAGTGAAAGGACACCCCCTGCTATTTCTGGCTCAGAAAGGAATGTATCAATGGTTTACGATTACAATTGCAATGCAAACCCATTAATAAGTTACTGGCACTTGAGTTGGGGTGGTTATGGATTCACAATTGGGACATCTTCCTTTTTGGGGATCCTGCTGGCAGCTTTGGGGGCAGTAAGCAAAGGCCCACACGACCACTGTCTGCTACCCTTGAAAGTTTTAAAAATGGAAATTTCGTTGACTAATTGGGTTTTAAAAAAAGCAGGACAAGTTCATTTAAGGGGCACGGGCTGCTTTAAAAAAAAAAAGGGTGCTCTTAGTGACATGCAATCATGGGTGTGGTGGTCTGCTGTCACTTTTACGCCAGCATCCCTGTGATTCTATCCAATCACAGGGAGTCACAAATCGTGACCTGCCCAATGAATAGTAATTCGAGGCATCGCTCTGCGATTCTCCTGGGAGTCAATATTTAGTGAACCCACCTATTAGTACATAATTTGGTTCACAGAAGACTACTCCATTCACAATTTTTGGACAAACAGAATAATAGTACATTCTCAGATTTGTTCATGTCACAAATATGGTTATGGGTACAATTATTCTAGGTTCCTACATAATTTCGAGGTTTGTACCTTGCGCCATTCTTTAACACTCAGAATGTCCGCATCATTATATATGTTTCACATCAAGGTGTTCACAGCCTTTCTTAAATGTTTGCACATTTTGCCATCTTAGAATGGAGATCTACAGTGCTCACTTTTATAATTCTGTTGCTAAGAGTCAATGCTTCTCCACTGCACTGGGTCACTCTTTTGATTATGTCTTTGTCTATGTCCTACAAGAAATATGAAATCTTTGATGTCAATAGCCAAATGCCACATTCCCTAACCAGAGATCAGGTTTTCCTTTTCCTAACCAAGTTGTAAACTGGACATTAGAGAGGGTAAGTTGTATCTTCAGTTTGGAGAACCATCAACAGGTACTGCATGATCCTCTAGTATCGACTGATGCGCTTTCATTATTACTGCATGTCAGTGTTTTACATGTTCCACTTTGCTCTTTAATGACTCTTGTATCCCATTGGCTTTGTATTCTTCATCTAGTCGGATATTTTATGACTTTTGTTTATTTACCTTTGATCGAGTGTTCTCTATATTTTTTCCACGTCCATTTTCTTTCCTAGGATTTCAACATATCCTTCAAAGGATTAATTCACAAAAACATGTTTAGCTTTCTTCTTTTGTTTTGTTCTAGATGCCTGCAGACAATTTTAAAAAAAGAGCTGTGTGTCTTCCACCAATACTGACATCCAACACAATCTTTTTTATTTCAAATATTCACTTTTGATGATTCAGGGAAAGGCCCTATGATATCTTTCTGTCCTAGTTTAATATTAGGAACAGGGATCTGTGCTGTATTTTCAGGTATTTGTTGCCTGTGTCCTCATATAAATATGCTTCAATTAAATGACAACATAGTCAATGATGGATTGGGGTCTTGAGGAATTGAAGGCTAAAGTGATGCGTAATTCTGAGGTCACTCTGTTCAAGGGAGATATCGGGGAGTTCTCAAAAAGTAGGTTTCCAACTTACCTCCTACATTCTCCTTTTACTGGGAAACAACGTTGCAAGCCCTCCTTGCAACTTGGTACTCATTGAATTTGACTCCCCACAATTCTAGATTTGAAATGTAATCTCAACAGCTGACTATAACAGGGCATTTTCTCAGTGAAATGTTATCAACTGGGTTTTCATTTATTAATATGACTTTACCACAATCTAAAGAAAACACCACAATCTAAAGAGAACACCACAATCTATCCTATCCACCTGTGTTCCACCACAAACTCACCTTATTGCGAGGATAAATTAGGTGAACTCATGTTCCAAATCATACAGGAATTGACTGACTGCTCCATGCACTGTCAACACTCTTAGGAATGAACATGGGGGAGGCCAAGAGGAAATAGGGTAGCGGAAAACACGTATCTTTCTCTAATAAATCAAGTTTCGGATCTCAAATTTGTTTATTCTGTGGCCTTTGGGGTGCCCGTTCTCAAGTCATCTTTTACAGAGTCAGCCCCTCAGTTATAATAATTCTATGAAAGCATCATGAAACTCCATTTATGTACATGTCCAGTCTTGATTTTCCGGCTATTAATGCTTTCTAAAGAATAGTTCCTGTCCCAAGTGATTGTTCTAGACTTGGTACTACCTCCATATTGCCTTTTCTTAGTGTCCTGTTTCATCCCTTTCCTCCCTGTGATCCCAGCAAGCCATCAAACCCCCCAGTACTACCATCACTGTGTTAAGCTTTTCCTCTTGTGTTTAATGGAGAATCCAACTTCTGGGGTTGCACCACAGAAGTAGTGGGTTAATCTCTATTTCATGAGTATCCTCAGGATGGCTGTTAGTAATAAGTCATTTTTCTGAGTTATGCCTTCAACCCAAGCTCAGCCTCTCTGAGAATTGATGTTCCAAATTATCGCATACTTCCAGTTTCCATTGACGTGCCTTTGACAGTTATGGGCGGGTTAGTTGGGAGGGTAGGTAAAGGCAAAAAGAAAAGCTACTTCCAGAGCACCTTAGATATGCATGCAGCTAGGAACCTAAGTAAGATTACGGTCTCTTCCTCCACTTTTGAGGCTGGTGATTCTTGCAAGGAGTGTAGCTTCTGTTAAAAAAAAAAAAACTGCTGATTCAGACACAGTATACATTTAGGGAATGGAGGTGGCAATGTGCGAGTACACCTTTAGAAGGAGTGCTTGAACAAACCTTTATGTTCTGATTTAGCTTTAGAATAGCACTATGTCATTCCGAGAACACTAGAACATGTGTTCCAAAGTGACAGAAGGAATGGGAGGCAGTTAATCTGGTTCCCCTGCTGCGCACACAGTGGGGTGCTCAAACCTGCCTGGTTGATGGAACAATCAACTTGCATTAAAAGAAACTGGAACTGGCCTTGCTTCCTTTTTAATACAGACACACAATGCTGGTGACGAGCTGTTTCCACCAAACACATTGATCAAGAACCCACGTTCCAATCGACAACGGATGACTTCTCAAGATTGGGCCCCTGGAGTGCAAACAACATTTGGAACAATATTGCTTCAATGCCTGAAAATCTTAGTAAGGTAAGCAGTAAGAGGATTTTCATTTTTACTGTTTACTTTGGGCTGCATCAGCAATCAAGCTCATGTCCTTCGTCCAGCCTGAGCATTTCGCTCAATGATAAACAGTGCTGTTATGTCAGATGTGTCATGAAGCCCTGCATTGCGGCATCACTCCACGAAATGGTGGGATCGTCCTGGTGTCAATAATGATGGTGGATTTCCTTTAAGCTCCACGGTTCTCTCTTCAAGGGACCACCCTCTATGTGTTAAGGAAACAAATGAGGTACTAGATTAATTGCTTATGATTTTATTTGGTGATAGCAGGCATGAACATTTAGTTTTTTTGTGTTGACATTTACCTTTGAGAAAAGCAAGAGGTGCCAACTCTTGGCATCTAAGGGTTATGTTTGATGGAGCTTATCTGGAGAGCTATATTGTTTAGGAGGAGGTTTGTCGTATGACACCGAAGGATGAGTCAGAGAATTATGATAGTTACTTTGTTATTTTGCCTTTATTATCTTAGTTTAATATTTTACCTAATTGTTTTACTTATTTGTTTTGGCAACACCCAACGTTAATATGACAACTATGAATATATGGGAACCTCCAGAACTTCTGTCTGAAATGGGATAACCCATCTTACCTTGGAAAAGTTGGAAAAAAACAGCTTGACTCTTATTTAATAGTCATAGGAGGGGAGATATTTTCCCTGGCAAGACAGCAGGCAGTGTTATTTCACAATCTTGGGATTGAAGGTTGCAATATTTATGACAGTTTGGATGTACTGGACATAGGTAGTGGAAAAAGGGCACCTAGAGATATATACAAAATGTTTGTAGCTATCTTACAAAATCATTTCCATTCACACATCAACATAGTCATAGAAAGGCATACATTTTTCACTAGAACACTAAAAAAGATGAAATGGTGGCAGATAATGTTGAATCTCTAAAATGTTTGGCACACATTTTTGACATTGAAGACTCAGATATCAACTGATACATTGTACCAACAATCCTAAAGTCCAAGACAGACTTCTTTCCTTAACAGATGCCATAAACATTGTGAAAGGAATGGAACACACCTCTTGCTGGGTCAAGGAAGGAAATGCTCTGTAATACACCAGGCACGGTTGGTGGAGTGTTGGCTTTGGAAGCTACCAAGGAGTCTAATGAACCTACAGATTCTCCAGCAATTTCGAAACTGTCTAATGGTACAACCAAAAGTATCAGCAATCCTGGCACCATGAAAGATGCCATATACAAATGTTATAGATGCAGCAGTCCAGTACACCTTTCTAACACTCCTACGGGTTATGGTAGAAACCTTTATTGCAGGAAGGGTGGTAAAATTTAGCACAGGTTTGCAGGGACCAAAGGCTACACAATTTATAGGCACCTTTACTGTTAGCAGTACTACTATCTTAAAGGTGATAGCTGGTATGAATCTGTTTAAAGCAGGTGTCGCCAACCAGTCAATTATAGTTACCCGTAGCTCCCAGACACCTTCACAGAAGCTTGCAGCCTTGAGTTTATTTTTATCTAAGCACAGGGTCACATTTTCCTTTTAAATTTAACAGAAGGTTGTTTATTTTAGTTTGTTATCATCAGGTTGCAAAGAGCAGAGCCTGATAATGAGCAGTGCTCAGTCAGATTTATGACCCAGGCTTGGCTAGGACACAGAGGTGAAGAACTGAAGCACTGAGGTATTTAACTCTTCTATGAAAGTTCTTATCAACTCAATATTGGAGTGTGAGAAGTGATGCTTCTGAATGCTGTTAAATTGGAGAAAATTCAGATAAAAAGTTACCTTAAAGATGAAGTTAACTCTTCATTTTAATTTTCTCCCATTTTAAAGGGTCACATTTACAAACTGAAGACCTCTTGCTCCTAGTGGTCAGTAGACACTGTGCCATATGTATAAGTGAAAACTACTGTATTTTTTTTTTTTTAAATGGGAGAATTTAAAGTGCAGAAAGATCTTCCTTATTCTGCCACGTATGACTAAAGGTATGTCCTGGGCCACAAGTACAAAGAACACAGGCTGTAATTCACACAGACACAAATATCGCATTCATACGCACACATGTTCAGACATCCCGAAAGACCATGCTCTCACTGACTCACAGGATAACCCTGTCATAGTGCCCATAATCAAAGTATTTTGTTCAAATCATAGTATCTGGCTCTATGGACAGAGTTAAAATCAATGAAGCTGGGATTTGGAATGTCTGCTAACAATGCACAAGTTGTTTAGCCTTCAGTAGCTCATGATGATTTTCACTGATCAGAAGTAGCTCTTACTAAAGAAAAGGTTGGAGACCCTAGTTTACACTGTTACGCACATAAAGTTCAAAGCAAGAGAAACAGCTGGAAAAATGTGTGTGGGGAAAGGTGGAGATAACCTTCTCAGGTGGGCCCACCAGAAAGATCTGGGTATCACCCACAACCCTAACTCTGCTGACCATGTTTTGTTGGTGGCTAATGTTGGGGATGTTCAGGATGTAGTTTGAGAGTTTCCTGTTTTCACTAATTAACTCAGTTTTGTAAAGGATTTAAGCATAGGATAATTCTGAATAAGAGTATCAAACCTGTGGGGCAAAAGACAAGTAAAGTACCCAACCTCATGTTAAAAACCCCTGAAAGAGGAGCTGAACAGCTTACTAATGTTAGGTGCAATTAACAAAATTGTGGCTTCTGAGTAGTCAGCACCAGTGATTTTAATGCCTAAGAACAAGGGCACCAATATGAGGATGCGTGTCTCTCTCAGAGACCTGATCAGTTGTTTTTGGGTCGGCCGGCAACCAATGTCAAATATAGCAGACATAATAGCATTACTGAATATTGCAAAATTTTTTAGTGTAATGGATCTCTCGTCAACTAATCACCAGGTGCTACTTCACAAAGATTTCAGAGCTCTTACATTGTTTGCTATACCTCTGGGTGCGTTGAAGTACATTAGGTTGAATTTTGAGCTAGCTTCTGCTTCTTTTCAAAGCCTCATGAAAATGTTCTAAAGGACATTAGTAACATCTTGTTTGTTCAGTGCCACATTCTTGTTTATGGTAAAGACAGTCATGATGCTATCTTAAGACAGGTTCTGACTAGACTAATAGCCAATGGTTTAATGGTTGAGCAAGAAAAATATAGAATCAGGGTTGGTACAGTGTCATATTTAGGCCACACTATTTCTGATGAAGTAAGCCCCAGTTAGATCTTACTGAAACAATTGTCATTTGCTCCTCCTCCTCTGACTAGTCAAGTGAGGTATTTTCTTGGACTGGTGAAGCATTACTCTAATTCTGCACTAAATTTTGCAAGGGTTGTGTTACTCTTAAGATTATTATTAAGAACGGTGTCAGTTTTAGCTGATCTGAGGACTGTCAGACAGCCCGATTCTTTGCCCAATTTAGATATCTCTAAGAAAAACTTCTTAACCACTGATGCGAGTTTGAGTGTTTATGGGGAAGTTTTAACCCAAATTGTGGATGATGAGAGAGTAATAGCTTTTCCCTCATGTTCCCTTAAAGGGACTGAAGAGAGATACTATCTGGTGGAGAGGAAAGCCCTCACATGTACGTGGGCTATACATCTTTTCAAGTTGTTCCTATGGGTTCTGTCATTTGTTTTAAGGACCTATCACAAGATACAGATTTTCAGAAGTGGGTAGAAGGTGTCAAGGAGTTGAATTTTAAGGTGACATTTTTTCCAGGTGCCAAGATCACATCTGCCGACAGTATGTCTAGGTTACCTTTGGAGAAGTCGGTGGAGTTAAAACTGAGTGACTATGTAATGTGGATCAAAGAAACTGCATTAAAAAAAGAATGAGAAAAGAGGAGAGGAGAATGTGTTATGGAATAATGTGCTGACAAGTGGCTGAGGGCAAGGATTTCTGGAGGTTTAAGCATAAATTATGTATTATGTAAGCAAAATTATATCATGCTGATCGCCTTGTGCCTCCTGTGTGTCTTGAGAAGCAAAAGTGTAAATTTAGCTCATGAAGGGCATCTAGATAGAAATCTCATCAATAGTAAAGTGACAGATATATTGGGGGCCCGATTTGGATAAAGAAATTGAAGTGGTCAAGAAGGATTTCTTGCAATGTGCAGGCAGGGACAAATCTAGACCGGTTGGAACTACTCCACTTTCCCCCATGAGTATCCCTGAAGAACCCTGGAGAAAATTAGGTCTCAAAATAATTGGGCCTTTTGATTTGTTGTCACAAGGGGAAAGATTTGTTCTTGTCCTTATGGTCTATACTTCCAAGTAGGTAACAGCATGTTCTGTGAGCTCTGCTAATACCAAATATGTTCTGGTGTTTCTAAAAGATGTGTGCACTTGCAAGGGTGTTCTAAAGATGTTATTTACAGAGAATGGTATTCAATTTGTGACAGGTGAAATGATGAATTTTCTAAAAGATCTGTCTATTGAACATTATCGTAATGCATTGTGCTGACTACAGACAAATGGCCTTGTGGAAAGAATGAACCAATTGGTGAAGGAGCGTGCACAAGTGGCAAGTGAAAGGAGAATTTCTCTCAGCAAAATTATTGATGAGAAGCTGGGTTCACAGTATGACCCTGAACACCAGCACTAAGGTTTCTCCTGTTCAGTGCTCGAATGGGAGAGTGGTGGGGACCAAACTCAATCCTCTTTGGTTGGGTTGTCAAAATAAATTGGTGGTAAGAGATCCAAGTAAGGTGAAAAATAAACAAAGAACATATTGTGAATGTTTTAACACTAACAACTGCGTGGGAAGGAGAAATTGGAGTCTGGGTGAGTTGGGATATGTGAAAGGACCAAGTTGGGTGCCGAAAGGTAGATCTGGTTAAAGAGAACCTTTCAAAATTAAGGCAGTTAAAAAGAATGTGGTTGTTTTGGAGACTGGAGAAGTCTGCAACAAATTGCTGCTGTCTAAGTGTGTGCAAAGAATGAAAAAAGGAGTTAGAGGCTCACACACTACTTAGGAGATGGCCAATTATCAAGGTACATATAAGATGTTTCCTCCTAATTCGACTAAAAGGCTTGTGAAGCAGACCAGCTAATTTCAAGAAGTGTGTTCTTGGTAATTTATGTAGTTTACTTCATCATGTTTAGTTATTGAGTTCCTATGGCCTTTTTGTTGTAGCTTTACTTCTTTCAAAGTTGCTGTACAGTTGTACTTTATCTTGCTTCCCAGGTAAATTTGCTTTATTTGGAGGACAATCGTTTGCCTTTTGATTTCATTGTTATGTTTTTCGTTTTTCTTTCCTCCTAAAGGGGAGATACGTTGAGTTTTGATTTAGCTTCCTGAGAATACTAGACCCAAGTGACAAAAGGAATGGTAGATAGTTGAGCTGGTACTCCCACTGTACACAGAAAAGTGTGTTTGCAAGTCTGCCTGGTTGTGAAACAATAAACTGGAAGTAAAAGGAACTGGAACGGGGCTTGTGTCCTTTTCAATATGGAAACCCACAACAAACTAATTTTGTAGCTGCAGTAGAGGCAGTTCTTTGCACAGCAGGTGGCCTGTAGGCCTCAAGAGATACGGCTTGATCTGCTGGTTGTCATCATTTGTGATGCTGTGACAAACCCTTCGGGTTCCCAGGGCCCTATTGTCCACGTTTGCATTGAAATTGTGAAGGAATGTGCAGTGTGAAAGGCGGGCAGGTCTTAACTGCTTAATTTAAACTCTCGCCAATGGAACCACTTTCTTCACCATTCTGCCATGGACCCCCATTAGTCTCATGAATCAACCCCTTGAGAACTCAATCTGATAGCATTCCTTTGTGAATGCTCCATTCAGTGTTGCATTGTATTAAATGAAGATGTGGAAATTACGTTCAATTAAATATCACACTAACCCTAAAGTACGGTCTAACTGGACCGATACACAACTCAAAAATACTAGATTTGAACAGGAACGCAAACCAGACGTTAACACAGCACAATACAAAACACATGCTCTCGATATGCAGCTGGAACAGCTGTGCTGTCATAGTTACAATCTGGCAGTCTAAAATGTAGAAAGGCATATTATCTTAATAACATCTTGGAAAAAAATGTAAGCAAACCATTTCCTGGGATTATCTACAAACCTACAAAAATATATCTCTGGGAAAAATTCAGAACCGAAAGCTGATGTTTTTATAGCGTGCTACGCTGGATAAAATGTCAACAAGAAGAAAAACTAGCAAAAGAGGCCTTAAAGATTTTTTTTAAGCTTTTGTAGTGAAGCCCAAAAACATACTTTAACATAAACAACCACTAATGGACATTTCTAAAGGGAATGGAGCAGGATGATTGATATAGCTTTCTTTACTGTAGAAGCTGGAGCAAGCAAATTCCAGCAACAATAAAACATACTAACGTCCGCACTTGCATCACAATCTCGAACTACTGGCAAAGATGCTTCACACTTAGCGTCACATTTTAGTATGGTTAAACTTGTAAAAATTCGCTGCAATTTGCGGGACAATAGGAACAATCTGTATTCTACGGAGGAAATGTGTTTTTTAAACACAGTCTTCATATAACCTCTAAAATAGCTTCTTCACCCTATAAAAACATTGCCTATAAAAGAGTTAAAGTAAACAAGGCAGACAAGTAGTTCTAGATGGTGCATGGTGTTGAGTGCTCACCGTTCTACGCATTCCTTCACCACAGCAAAGTTGCCATCACCAATCACCTTTCCTACTTTGTATTTCTCAAGAATCATGGAGGCATTGAAGCACCTGTTTCCATTCACACCTGGAAAAGCAGAAGGGAGGACAATCAAAGAAAGAAACCACAGTGGTGCCCTAGAATGTAACTGAACTTTAACACAAAAAAAACAAAAAAACACACACGTGCGCGAAGTGGATGCTGCAAAAGATAAATAGAATTTACATTTCAAAAAGCAACATTTCTGACGAAAACTGTTTTCAGGATTTTTTTGACAAATGCCATTTCTGGCTGTGGTATATTCCATCGATACATTATGAAATACAGAGAACACAAAACTTCAAAATAAATAGTCGAATAGAAAAACTCAAAAAGGTTCCAATAAACTAAGGACTTTCACAGATTACACAAATGTTCCTGAATCATTTTTGCCTAAAACAGCAGCTTACTCCTTCGGTTGATACTAGCAATGTTTACAATACTTTCTTCCTGCAAGTCAAGGAGATACAATTTGCCAATTTTTGAGACTACAGATCTGAATAATTCTTTCTCAGTCTGGAGAATGAGCAGGGAGGTGTTCTTGGCTTTAGGATCACTAAAGTCAGATGGCTGCACTCGTTTGGCTTAGGTTTATCTTCTGTACCCACAGGAGTTCACATAGATAATTGCCACTGGGCTCACCAAGATAATTAACATCGTAATTCCCAGATTACTGCATTCTGATGTGCTAAAAAAAAAAAAAAACACGTGACCCTACTGTGCTAAACCACGTCGGACCATTTAGGGTATTCCCTGCCTTTAAACATATTTCAAAATGTGGCTTTTGAACAACTGCGGGTGGTTATAGTGCATAGAGACCTATACTGATGGCCAACAGGTAGGCATTCATGCACATCTTAGAAGGGAGATGGTGCTACTCGCAATCAAGGGTGATATTGCACCGTAAGTAGATGATGGTGAAATGTAAAGCTGATAATTATGCTGAAAAACTCTTGTCACCAGTCCTTACTTTTTCGTCAACAGCTCGGACATATAGTTTTGCTTTTACCATTAGACGTACCGGCTTGCAAATCGTAGCAAGAAAAGTAGTCCGCTGCCCAAACAACCAGGGCTGGTTAAAAAATCACACTTGGCATGAGGCCACCCGGCATCTATGACAATCTGTGCAAAAACTGACATAAAAGCTAGAAAGACATGTCGCTACTTGCACTGTTAAGCAAATATACAAAACAGTAAAAGCACAAATAATTGAAAATAATAAAAGCCAATGGTAGGAGAGGTTGAGGACAGAGTAGGAGCTGTTCAGCTGCCAGAAACAAAACACAGAAATATGTTAGGTGCTATGAGTAAAGATGCGCTGACACAAACAGAAAAGGAATAAACGTAATATTGCAGGCGTCTATCAGGACAGTGAAGCAATAGAGTAGAGTATCGGCGACACCCTTAGCAGGCGGCGCCATCGGTAACAAACAATGTTGCCAGGGCTCTCATTGAATCAAGTGTGCGGCCATGACCGAGAGAGGGGTCAGTTGCTTTTTGATGGAAATGCCTGTCCTTCACACACTGAGAAAACACTGCAAGACATCGAAAGGGAGGAATATATTCAATATGTTGAAACCTTGATGGCAAAGATGCAAGGTCAATGCAAATATGTGATCATAGGAAACAGGTCGCCAAAAGTAGGAACTTGGGTGAGGAAAGACCATGTGGAAATATTGATTGAAAGTAAATTTATTTGAATAAGGAGGAGTTTAGATGGGTCAAAAAACATATACAATTGAAATAGAAGTTACACCCAACTCTCTGCTGTAACAATCACCTGGTTCTTCGCTACCTTTTTGAAAGCTTGTTGTACTAGGTGTAAACAATGGGACTGCAATAATCCCAATTGGTGACAAACAGTAATTCAGTAAATTTATTTTATTAAATATAATGAGTGATGATTGAAAGCTGTTTCTTAACAGCTGAATAGTTGTTTTAAGTAATGGACAATAGGTGCCATTGACGAGCAATTGGATAAAAAATGAAGGACAGTCAGCCTGGGATAGGGCTGAAGGATTCTGAAGACAGACATTCAATAATTTCAGAAGCATATCAGATGTGCAGAAGGGTAGCTCTTCTGCAGTAACCGTCTTCAGGCAGACCCCTGCACCTCTTGGTAACACAGACCATCCATGCCAACTGACACAGCTAGGACTGCCAGCAAAATCCACTATGCACATGTCCTCTGTGTGGTCATAGTTATGCATCATATTTCACCAGTCACATGGGCTTCAGAGGTAACAAACATTTGCACCGTCAATAGATCTTGCTTTTGTGTTTTTAACAATGCAATGCCAAAGCCAGAGAGTCTGTTTTTTCTGTTAGGGGTAGTGTTTGCTAATAGTTGTGTAACTAAGTGTGTATGCCTTCCACCTGTCCTAGAAAGAAAATACCATAACGAAGCAACTTATTTGGCTACTATCACAGTAATCCAGGAGTACGGCCCCTTGGAGGAACAGACTGGATTGGCAGAGCTAAACTATAACTTTAAATTATAACGTTATGAAAAGGAGTTAGAAGATGACATGTTTGTTGTGAGTGGTAAACGTTAAAATGCATAAAAAGCTAAATATTGCATAACGGATATTTTTCACAAAGGGCTAGTATTTTCTTTAGATCTGTCAGAAAGCCTATGCGTGTCCACATCTTTACATTGGAAAAACTCCATGAATCCACATTATCATGATAGCAAAGTAAAACAAATGAAAGTGCAGGGATGATTATTCATTAATATAAGCATGCCATAAAGACCAACTGGACACACTTCCTACACATAAAAGCTCTGAACCAGTCATTAAAGGGCCATACTATCAGTAGATTACACCCTGATGCTGAATTACAATCTACAGGTCGTGGTGCTTCTGCAGTCTAACAAGAGAGCTGTTCGAGTCCAGCACCATTTTTTAACTGGGAACACAAACAGGATAACGCATCCATCCACGAAACGTCATGGGCTTCATAGGCAGCCTATTCATGCAATAAAAACTATGAAAACAAATGGCTGAAGTGGGACCCAAAACCCCTTCTCTGTACTACTTCTCACATGTACCTTTTTAGGTATTGGCAACATGAGGTCTCCGAGACGGCTATTGTGGTCTGTAGAGTGACCTAAAAAGAGTAACAAATCAAAGGGTGTATATACTTGTGATCACTGGTGCTGGAAGTAGGGGTGCTGGGGGACCTGCAGCACCCCCAGAAATAAGCCCCTGTAGTTCAAAAGGTTAATGAGCAATACACATGCCTTTAAATATTGTTTACGTTGTTTTACTTGCTGCATGTACAAAGGCAAAGGTCGGAATAACAGTCTTGCTTCTGACAAATTGCTGCTTTTGGGAAATTAGAGTGTTATATCGGAAATAACTGGAATAATTTCTCTGACTGTAAAGTGAGAGGATTTTATAAAAGTGACCTGCTTGACAATCCTGCTGGGGTACAGGAAATTAAAGGAAAGGTTGTAGGTCAGTTTTTGTAACACACAGCAACATTTACATATTCAGAAATGAACTATACAAGCATTTCACATTATATCAGCAATTAGGAAAGCACAAGTGAAGCACCTTTTTTTGTAATTCCAAAGTGTGCTGGAAACAAAGATTTTAATAGGATCAAAACAAATCAAGACACTTTACTTGGTGATGCACTAGTGGTAAATATTCACTGAAAACTGGTCCCCATGCATTATCATTTTTGTGCTATATAGTTTTACTAGTAAAACTGTATGTCTATGCAAATTTAGTGGCTGTTTCAACAGAAAATATGCTGTCTGTAAATGACAGTGCACTACCACACCAGTGCTCCAAAATGCACCCCCAGCTACATAGCACACCCTTACATTTTCCTGCTGAATGGTCATGGTACATTTGTTACACTTCAGATTTTTGTATGATGCTTGGATTTTTCACAAAATCCCTATGACTTCAGTGATTTAACATTAATGTTAGCACCCTCGCTCTAAATAATGTTCCAGCACTACTGCTGGTGGTCTCCTGCAAGCAGAAAATGAAAGTCTGCTCAAGATTATGTGGAAGCAACTTTAGTTAAAATTGAATCAAGGGTAGAAAAATACCACAAAGTGCAATAGTAAAGTCATAAATTAATATTCTATATCACGCCTGAAGGAAATCTAAGGGAAGGAGCTTTGCCTTGAAAAGCATACTTACTCATATTTCTTTACTTTCATCTTATTAAATCATGCCTGGCTTTGGCTCTTTGTAATACAGGCTCATTAGGGTTAGTCTACAACATTAACACTTGGGTTGTTGAGTGGTCTGCATGAGTTTGTCATATTTTTCAAATAGACTAACAATGTCAAAGCTTTGTTGGCAGAAGCATCCATTTCTCAGGTCTTGATGTGAACAGTCAGCTTTGCCTGGCACTGTAGATCAAGCTGTGATTAAATTCAAATCAATCTAGTTCGCAGTCACAGGGCACTCTCCTTTGCTGAACATAAGGGCCATCAAAGCCTACACTGGGGTGGATGGAGACGGGAGGAGATGTAATCAAAATGTGTTTGGTCTTGGGTTGGCACCAACGGATTGATGTTAATGAAACGACTGGAAAGTTTACATTTTTCCTCACACAATTTTTGGTAGCTCAGAGGAACAGGAGATGTCTTTAATGTGATAAAGTAAAGTCTAGCGATTTTCGAGTATCCTACGGTTCAGTCAATTAGCAGGATGTGGCCTTCTTCACAGGGATGATACACTGAAACAGGTCTGGGATAACAGTATCAGACTTGAAACAAATAGGTCAGAACTGTGGTTTGATACAAGTAGCTCAGTGCTGTAGACTGCTTCGGAAACCACATAGTCCGTGTTATATATAGTCGTCATTTAAAGGTGATGAAGTTCAGAGAAGAAAGTGGCGGTTTTGTACCCGTATCTGTGACATTGATTTTACTGCAGAAAAAACAGCTTACTCGTATTCTAAAAACCTTTGAACATTTTGCAAATGTTCGAAATTTTGGAAATTATACACAGATTTCCTATCTCTTCCTGAACTTGAAAGCAGAAAGGAAATGTGCAGACACCATTCTAAAATGTGAGAAAGCATGGGGGGGCAAATATGCAAGCAAATGTGTGTGAGGGGGCAGAAAGGCAACAGAAAGGAAGCTGGAAGTTGTGTGGGGGAAGATGTGATAGGAAAGGGAGACTATGACATGAAGATTCACAAATTGTAGCTGAAAGGAGAGTTGCGTGCACAAGAGAGACAATATATTATTCAGCATACATTGTGCATTATTTTTGCCACTGGTCCAATAAATTTGATATGACTTTCCACTTCCTTTTCTATAGATGGTAACTCATTTTTGCCCACAGAAATGTGAAAATGTGTATGCACATTTTCAAGTTTTGTTAACCGATTTTGACTGCCTCAAGCTGTGGGTATGTTTTCCAAGTAATGGTGCCGAGGGTAATTGGGACTCCACTGAAAGGAATCTTTCTACGTGATCAAATCATCAGTGTTATGCTGATGCTCTAATGCTATGGGCATGACCTCAACATCCTGGAAATGGAAAACCCTCAGCATTTCACATAGTACCCGCGATTGGGACAGACAGCAGATTTCTATGAAGCATCCACAGTGAGAGGGTTTGTGTCCTTTAAAGTAGGACAGTGACTTTGAAGAAAGCAGACATAGGGGACAAGTGCTTGCATATTGGATTACGGTTTTTCCAGGATTGTGATATTAGGAATGGACCCCTCTAAGTCAAAGCATGTAAGGTGAATGTTCTGGATCACTTTTGACTTAATACTTACACTTTTGATAAAATACATAGGTGGTCATTACAACCTCGGCTTACAAGACTGTGATTCGGCGTGGCGGTGTTCTGTTGACGGGGTGCTGGCGGCGGAGCTGCCCCCATGGATCCCGTCCCCTCCCGGAGGATCAACGGACCAGGTAAGTTGATCGTCCGTTAGGGGAGGGGGGTGGAGGGGGGCTGTGTGATGTGTGGGTGCATAGGGGTGTGCGTGTGTGTATGTAGAGGGGGTGTGTGAGTGCGTGTATGCATGCGGGGGTGTTGTGTGTTTGGAAATGAGTTTGTGTCTGTATGTATGTATGTCTGTATGGATGTGTGCGTGTATGTCTGAATGTGGGTGTGTGCGTATGACTGTGTGTGTGGCTGTTGGCATGTATGTTGGTGTGTGCGGTATGTGTGTTGGTGGTGCCTGCGTGCGTGTCGGGTGTGAATGTGTAATGTAATGTTGGGGGTAGGGGTGGGGAGGGGGGTCCTGCCACCTTTGGGGGTGGCAGGGGTGGAGGGGGGTGTAGGGGAAGGGCTCTGGGTGGGGGGTGGGCGGAGACCCCTATCAGTGCCAGGGAACAAATTCCCTGGCACTGATAGTGCTCACTGCCATGGATTTGATGGCGGTTCCTAACCCCATGAAATCCATGGCGGTCAGCCGGGTCATGATACCGCCGGGCTGGAGACCCTGGTCTCCAGCCCAGCGGTCGTCTCCGCCCTGGCGGTCGGATCGGAGAAGTGGTGGATGACCATGGCGGTAAACGCCATGGTCATAATTAAAAAAAAATTACAGCCAGTCTGTTGGCGGTAAGACCGCCGCTTCTCCGCCAACCACCAGGGTTTTAATGAGGGCCATAGTTTTTAATCGTGAACTGTGTACTCCTCCAATTAAGTGCTTTAATTTTTGATAATGTGCCTTTTTTTTTTTTTTTTTTTTTTACTAAAGACTGAAACATTGACATCACTGAGAACAAGTAGTTATATGAATCAAGCAACAGATGTTGCGTCTCTGCAAGTTTCTATGTTTTGGATTTGATCACACTAATAGAGCCACCAATGTGCATTCTGGTCAATGAGTTGTGCTCTACGTTTATCTAACCTGTGGGGGCTTCACCTGAAGGAGTAATAAATACTATGCCACAAAGTGTATGTTCCTACATTAAAAGTTTTCTGCCACGTACATATTTAAAATGTTGGTGTTCAGTCCACTGCCATGTGCTGCCACAATAAAATCTATTACCTTCCGATTCTCTTTTCCATAGGCACACTGCCTTAAGCGCCTTGTTAGCATCAGCTTCCTTCTTTAGGTTGGTTTTATTTTCCAAGTTACCTGTGGTCCCTATTTTTTTTTATTTTTTTTCAGTAAATCCGATTTCTTAAATTCAAGGTTTTTTCATTTTCTCGCTCCGTTTCCTTTCTTGTGTTAGTCTGTGGTTTCGATAATATCTTTGCCGAGGTACACTACTAGCACACACTTGATGCCCGAAGCATTTGTAAGCCTTTCTGGTTCATCCCTGATGTAGTACAAATAGTGCATTTGAGGCTTTTGCTTACATCAAGCATAGGAGCACGCATTATGAGGCCAGTCTCTACAAGACAGGTGTGAAGTTTTACTAGTCAGTATGGAGTCTTTTCATTACTGTTATATCCATCCCAACATCGAAGCTGTATGATAGTACATATGATCACAAGGTTGGAGCTTGCAGTTTGTTGCAAGCCGTCAAATGGCTCATTAACTGATCCCGCTAGTCTACTGTAAGGTATATGCGTACCTAATGCTCAAGTTCATGCTTGTTGCTTTCCTCCTTCAAGGAGATGCTAGCGATTTTGTGCACTTCGATGAACATTGCTTTTGTGCACTTCTGCTGACCAAACTCCAACATGACCGTTATCTTCTGATAATTCAGTAAAGTTTTACTGGGCACATTAAACATATACAAAGGAAAAACACGACTTTGTATAACCAACAGGCAATCCATATCAAGTTGAAACAAAACACAATCGTCAAGGGAACCAATATATTGAGGCGTAAAGCCCAGACACAGCACAACATTGGAGGACCAAAGCCCGATCTTTGAAGAGCCAGGTCCCCACCACTCTCTAGCCTACAGTCTCATTCAGCATCAATCGCAGCAATAAACACTAATGGAATAGAAAGAAGAGGCAAAAATACACTCCAAGTGTAACCAGTGCTTTTAGAAATTACTATACCCATTTTATACATATTAGCCAAGAAACAACTGATTTGCCTCCATGAGGATATCACATTGGGTAAGAGTAGAGCATCTGTGTCAGATAAGCCACTGTATCAAGACATGCTTCGCAAAAAAAAGATGGGATGTAAAAGCAACATTTGTTCCTATTCAGTGTTGAGATTTAAGACTAGCACCCATTATAAAAGCATATAGCACAACAGATTTAATGAGACCTGAGCACTTATCACTCCACCCAGTTCCTTCAGCCACTTAGAACAGGAGTCTCCAGCTCTTTATGTAATGAGAGCTACTTATGTTCAAAGAAAAATCATACTGAGCTACTATTATTATTAGTGTGGTAACTGTGACCATATCAGACAAAATTACATTAGAGGCCAACATGTGCACGATTACCAGCAGTGTTCACCTTAGTCCATTTGGCAAGGTTGCCAGCACCAATGTAAAAATGGCTGGCTCAGTACATTTGGAATCCCTCTACAGGGTTAATACATGACAGCCATAGCTGCAATGCTCCTGGCATCATGGTTATTATTTTATTAATAAGTCTCCCTCATGATTTTTCACTGAAGTATCAGCTTTAAATATAATTTGGAAATTCAGACATTTATCCTCAAATCAGCTGGCCTTACGAGTTCTGAAAATACACACATTTTCGTCTCAAAATAATGCAGTAATCCACCCAAGCAAAAGCTTATACTTCAGGAGGTGGGATGCACAGAAGCAAGCTACTCTTGAGCATCTGAAGAGCTACCTGTAGCTTATGAACTATGCATTAGACAAGCCCGATTCAGAAGAAAGGATGTGCAGGTCAAAGGGTGGCTCGCTGAGTACTGGTAAAGAAGTTCAGAATCCAGTAGTCAATGAGAACAGTGGTTGGGCAGTGCTTTTACTAAATCGATGGATGCTTTGGTGACTTTGAAAACCTAAAATGTCAAAGTAGTTTTTATTTTTTTATATCATTTCAGCATAACAGCAGCTGAAGCAGCAGCTAGACAACACTGGAAACTAGGATTAACGTTTCAACATGTTGAGAATTCGTTATACAATGGAACAATCGCTTAACACAACAATGTGAATTATTAATTGAATTCTTATCGAATTCATGTTGATTTTATAACTAAATTGAAATAATGTTGAAGTGAACAAAGCATTCCATAAAAAAATGAGCTGGCATTCTATATATTAATTTAACAGTATTTTGGACTAAAAAAGGAATTTTGTACATTAAAAAATCTAAAAGAGATTATTTCAAACATCACAAATAATCAAGAACTCTTAACGTTAGTAAGAATTTGAAGAGGAATTTACTTGGTGCCATTTACCCAGTGTAAAAAATCTGAAAGACTTATGCCTAGGTCCTTATGTGAATGAGGACTAGCAGCTGAAAATTTCAGCAGGATGGTGAACACCTATTACTTCTATAGGCATATACATCTACTTCTTGAATTTGACCTATAGTCAAGATGAAAATTCGTAACTGGGAACACACACACTAAGTAGTCATGCATGATGAGCAGAAACTGGTTACGTCAACTGGTTAACAGCAAAACCTCAAAACCATAGGATAATATACCATAACGCTATAATCAATGACACCATAAGGACATTCCCACGAAGAAGGTATTTCTGTTGGCCCAGTGTCTGGGAAAAGACTGAATTTTAAATCAGAGGGATGGGTATAATCTAATTGTGCCAACAGTGTTTGATCCAGGGCATTCTTCCAGTAGTTATTGTGCGACCGGTACGGGTACATTAAAACAAATACTACAATATTTTACAAAATATCAAAAAGGAAATAAGAAATCGATCTTGCACCTACCCTCAGGACTTAGGCATGGAACCCTCTCAGGCACTCCATTCACATTAGATGAGGAACCACAGCGTGCTGAAATCTGCAGAAACATCAAGCAATTAGGATTTAGAAATTACTGGCAAAACATCAGTGTTTAGTCCTGAAAATATTGACCCCTGCAATGTTTCTTCTCCGTGAAGGCTGATGTGAATATGTAACATTTCCTACAAGAGTACTGAATCCGAGAGCCATCTCGCTGCAGAGATTGTTCATAAAATGGACATTTCATTCACGCACAACGATTTTTATTTAGTATTTTTTTAAATATTTTCGGACTTGAATATAAAGAGACTTCCTTAGACTGCTCAATATAAAAACGTTTTTGCCCATTTACCATTGTTAATATACAAATCATGGTGAAATAAGCATCCTCAAAAATCAACCTCTGTTAATGTAATGCTCTCTGAATAGTTAGGAATTACAACTTAGGTACTTATGTTACTTGTCATGCACAACAGTTTTTAATAAGAATACAATCGGATTGGAGTTGTACAATTATTAGCTGTGGTTTATGTTACAGTTCCAGAACATACTATGGGACACTATTCGGTATTTCACAACTATCGAAACAGTGCAGTGCTCCATAAGTATTATACACATAGGAGGCCAGGCCTTTCTGGTAATGATCACTAAACAAAAATGCAGCAACTGAGTGACCGTTTGAGGTGGAAAAGGGGCTGATTTCAGTAGGGTGGGCAAGGCTTGGACCTCCTTTCGCAGATGCCATTTGACTACACTCTAGCCCTTATTCCTAAGGGTTATGCTAGCTCAATATACAGATGGGGCAATTTGTGACACGTTTAACAGTAAGCCAAGTTATTATATGGCGCTGGGTAGCACTGAAAACAAAGAATATCAGACAGGATTTGCTTGAGCGAGTAAGTCTCAGCCAGGGCTCAATGCCCATTCTAGGATATCTGTTACTGTCCCTGTTTAAGTTAAACAAAGTGAGAATAACCACAATGCTTCATAGTTAAAGAGAATACATGTAGGGGCTACATAGAGCATTTCCAGAATGGAAATTGATCGTCAACTGAGAAAACATGATCCTTTAACAAACCAATGGATCTCTTCGACAGAACCTTTAACATTGCTCTGGAAAATGATACTGTTGGAAAAAGCAATTCAGAGATAGCTAAAGACATTAGCAAAACTAAAGACAGAAAATGAACTCACGAAATTTCATTAAATTGCTTCCAGTGAAACAGTCCGCAGCCAATTAAAAAACATTTCTAAGCAATATTTAGAATTCTATGTTGATATATTTCAAACTCCACAGCCAAGATATTCAGGACGCAACCAGGCTAACTTTACTGTTCCACATCTCATCAAATGGCTTGACAACAATACAGACATTGTACTGTGCTTTGCACTAATTCCCTCATATCACAGATGTGTTCACTAATGAATGTTGCTTAGTCACTTGTTCAAAAACAGTAGTTCCACTGATTGTTGAGAGGTACTACGTCACTGAAATTACCCCCCAGTTATTGTAAATAAGTATTGTGAAATGTGTTCATTAGAAAATATACCTGAAGGGTAAATATAATTATATGTTTAAATCAAAGGGCAATGCACAGCATCCGCTTTCATTCTGAAATACTTATAGTAATACCTTCAGCATATTCAAAATGGCACAGCAATTAATGCTCAAAATATTCATCTATCTACTCACTCCTCAAGAGATATTTTTCAAAATTAAGACATACATTTTAACATAAAATCTACTATATGTAACGTTTCAGAGTAACTAAGGCCATTGTTGCAGACTCCTGTAAAACAGATGACAATGAACAACTTCCTACCACTTTTCCCATCTTTCCTCTTGGCTAAACTGTGTACTTTAATTTACGAAACACATGACTGGTGCATAGCTAGACATTGTAAAGCATACGCATACTTTTGGGGCTTGGGAGAAGTGGTTTGTGTCAGTGTGGTAGTCTCTGCATAACGTTACATCTCAATCTCACTATTTAAGTGTACTTGCTTGGTTGGATGGACTGGTAAAAAGTGCTGCAACTGTCGGAACACTTGCCTCTGGCTTTCAGCAGCCATTGTTTCCCTTTAGTACTCTTGATTCAACATGATGGCAACACAACTGGTTTCTGTCTCTGCTAATGCGTTCACATCTGATCACATTAACTAAAGGGCTGGAACAGCTCCCCATCGTTCTTTATTTAAAAAGCAGGCTTAAACTAATTCAAAGCACAGCTATGTTCACAACTAATTGCAAATTATCATTATATATCCAATGTTTGAGAAGAGTATAGCTTTACACTAAAATATTCTACGTCCCAGGGAAAGGGAAGCTATTTTAAATTATTATAAAATATTTGTATACAGACACCAACCAATAATTATACCACAGCCCTACATAGACAACCCTAACGCTAAATGCTTTCGGCATGCTCCTCTCCTTGCATCGCCATCCACTGCAGGTACCAAGCAGGTGGCTCCTCCACTTTTGAAGGAAATAATTTGACACCTCTGCTGCTAACACTATGGTCTGTCAGTGTTATCTAGAGCTATGGGCTGTAGATCCTCCAAAGCCCCTGGACACTCCTAATGAAACACTGGTTAGCCTTTGGCAAAGAGACACCATATTTCTAAGCGCTACTGGAGAAATGAAATCATGGTTCAATGTTCATATATACTATGGTAAACTCGCCATTCTACTGTGAATGCATGTGCTAGGCATAGCACGCTGCTCCGATAATTGCACCCCTCACCATCCAATGACTTCATGAGAAAACATCACAAGACATGACAGGACATTAAACTACCCTTATACGTTCTCCACTTTAGGAAGTGTACCCAGGCCTACACCTCACTTTCAACTTTATTCAAAAACTTCCACAGTATTACTGTACTTCAGGGTAAGAATATCACTATTATTTAGCCTGAACAACTCACCACGCTATAGACCAACCTCACCAAGTTGAAAATGTCATGAATATCACAATGCTGACCCAGACCATTGCTTCTCCCTCAACTTCCCCAATGCCAAGCTTCACCTTAAACTATTCTACAACAAACACTACGCTAACTAAATGACCACCGAGAAATCTATCCCACATCAACTGCATGCTAAATAGAGTAGGCTCCCTTATATGGGCTTTTTGGCGTTGACACTCTAGTGCAAGCATTCACCTCAGTTACAAAGCTATCACTACTGCTAACTATTCAACGCTCAAACTCCATGGCACTGCCCCACAAGCCTCCATCTGTGGTTCCTCGCACACAGATCTTCACATCAAGTGTCTCTTTGTTAAAACACTACAGCCCAACAACTTTATGGTGTCAGGCCTAGACAGGCAGGATTTCACAAGTGCCAGGCCAAATTGATAGCAAGGACACTAAATTCACTTGCAGTTGGGTGACTTAGAGTAAGGCTGCACATCCATTTACCATGAAGGGGACAAAATTGTCCCAACAATCATCTTTCCTGAAATCTTTAGTTTTGCTGGATAGAAGAAAGATGCTAAGAGGGGAAATGAAGAGGACATCTCAACCACTTTAAAAGACAAATTACGGCCATAATAAAATAATGCAATGATTATTTTTCTTTCATAATAAGTGAATCTGAGCAGGTGACTCAGTAAATTAATTCATCAAACTACAGGGATCTGTATTTCTCTTCTTAATCACAATGACGGTCCTAATGGGTCCACTTTGCCCTCTAACAAATATGGAAGAAAAGAGCTGGAAAACCTATAGCTCACAAAATACACTGGACGGCGGATGTATGATGGAACAACACATGCACTTGCCACACATGCCTTTACAATGCGGTAAGTACAACGCATGTCATTACCACAAATGCACGTAACACTAAATGTTTTTATCACACATATGCTTTTACCACGCATGTCTTTACCATGAACATTTCGTAGTAAAGGCATATGCATGGCAAAAAGTGAAAGTAAGTATAACATACTTTATATGTGTGTGTGTATACATATATGTGTATATATACACACACACACACACACACACATATACATACAGACCTTTGCACCTACGAACCCTACCCACCCTAAACCCTAAAAATTACTTTACCACCCCAAAACCCATACCCACCCTAAAACCTAAACACCCCTTACCACCCCAAATCCCATACCTACCCTAAAATCTAAAAATGTCCTTACCACCCCAAATCCCATACCCACCCTAACAATGATTGTTCCACCCAAAAACCCATACCCACCCTAAAACCTAAAAATGCCATTACCCAAAACCCATACCCACCCTAAAACCAAAAAACGCCCTTACCACCCCAAAACCCATACCCACCCCTAAAGCTAAAATTGCCCTTACCACCCCAAAACCCATACCCACCCCTAAAGCTAAAAATATCCTTACCATCCCAAAACCCATCCTAAAACCTATAAATGTCCTTACCACCCAAAAACCCATACCCACCCTAAAATCTAAAAATGCCCTTACCATCCCAAAACTCATACCCACCTTAAAACCTATAAATGCCTTTACTACTCAAAAACCCATACCGACCCTAAAACCTAAAAAATCCCCAAACCACCCAAAAAGCCATACCCACCCTAAAACCTGAAAAAGCCCTTACCACACAAAAAGCCCACCCTCAAACTGAAAAATGCCCTTACCACCCCAAATCCCATACCCACACTAAAAATTAAAAATGCCTTTACCACCAAAAACCGATATCCACCCTAATATATATAAACCTTTAACATGCATACACCTTTACCATTTATGCCTTTACAATGAAATGCATTGTAAAGGTATGCGTGGTAAAGCCATGCGTGGTAAATGCATGTGGGTGGTAAATGCATGTGTGTGGTAAATGCAAAGTGGTAAATAAATGTTGTTGAATTTGACGCGTTGTAAGTGATGTTTCCCCTGGACTGCCTGAGATTCTGAGAAAATGAGTACTATTGAGCTGGATAACAAATGTGCTATCTACCAAGATGTATCGTTGAGTGTGAACGCTGTACTCTCCAAATATGCATCCTGTTGCTGGAAACCTACGGTAGAGTCTGACATACAGTTTCTTTGGTGCAAATGATTGCCTATAAAAGGGTAAGGTTGCCCTTCGCTGAGATGAACAAAATTGACGTTCAAATTGCTCAGACTGCAATTAAGGGAGATTGCATCAAACTACCAGTTACCACTTAAGGTTTGCTCAAGGGCGTGTGATAGCTGATTTTAAACTGTTTGCATTTTATTTAACACTAAATGTTGTCACGATCCCTTATGCAGAATAACAAATCAAAATAATTGTGTGACTAAAAAGACAATTGTAGTTAATGCAGCTAAATGCCCATAAGTGATAATGATGCTAAATTCTTTGGAAAAATAAACAAAAAGAGATTAATGGAATGGGAGAAAGAAGGAAGTGTAATGCTAAACGAACAACTAAGTTTTAAAGAAAGACTGGCTAAACTAAACCGCATAAGATCACAATGTATGTATATTTGTTAACACATATTGGCTGTGAGGTCTTCATTTGGTTTTATGTTCCCCATGATAACTGATATATTCTTAGGGGCCCTGGCTAAGCTTCAGCTAGACAAAGCAGTTGTGTTATACGAGCTGCTAGCTGTGAGCCCACACTAACAATGTACGTCATCATTAACACAGGGAGTTCACAATTTACAAAGGCCGCAATCTGCTATGAATTAGCTGGAGAGGAGAATTCCTTTGCAACTCACAATGTCAGGCAAGTTTATGTTGGCTCCATTCTTGTTTGGCATTCATGTAAATCATCTTAATGGTATTCTGCGGGAATCTTCCCACAACAATCTCTGCACATAACATTACATGACTTTGAGCACACGTAGCTGTATCGACTGCTTGCAGAGGAAGCAGCTTGTTAGCAGAGAGAAGAATGCTTTGTATGGTTTTTATCTATTGGTAGGAACAAATTGTGTTTGAAATTGGAAACGCTGGGAATTAATCAAATACTCATTATTAGTTGCCCTACACCGACACCTGGTTCCGGTTCAGGAAGAGCAGAAAACCTACGCATATCAATAGAATGAAGTGATGTAAAGCAGAACTTACACGTATAATATAATACTTTTCTGTCAATCTGCGTGCAAACTACCATGTTTTACACATTGCAAATGACATGACTATTCTTTCACAAAGTCTGTTAGGACTCGAAAGGTTAATTAACACCATACCAGGACATTCATCCGCAATCTGTGATCCACTGATGTTATTGCTTGGTATGTAGAGTTAATAGAAATTGGCTTATATAGGGAGCAACATTTAAGAAAATAAATTCAGATAACAACCTGGGGTCGGATGTACTAATCTATTTTGCACATGCTAACACTCCACTTTGCAAAATCAGAGCTTCTTTTAATGGACAAAACCCATTTTAGGAGTCAGGAAAACTTTTAACGACTACTAAAATGGGTTTCCAAAGGATTACCTGTTTGGAAGAGGTGTGTTGTGGGCTTCCCTTCCAAATGGCAAGTTAGTCCCCCTTTCACCTTTCTGAAAAGGGATAAACGTTTCAGGGAGGAATAGGCAGTAGTTCAGGGGAACACTGTCAACTCTCACAGAAACTTTACAAAACTTGTTTTCCTTTAAAAAGCAGCCACGTTCCTTTTAAGGAAATAAGGTTGCTTTTAAAAGTTTGCATTATTAAAAATCAGTCATGGCATGTGAGCCTGTCAACCACAGCAGGCCAATTTGGGAAAATCACAATTTGTGACCTACCTTATAAAATTAACTAGGTAGTTCGGACTGCAACACACTCAGATTCCAACCTACTAGGTGCAAAAAGCCTGGTTGCAAATAGCGATCAGAAAGTTCGTGCATATGACTCCTGGTTCCTATATGTAACTGTTCAATTAGTTCAACAGTCCATGTCACAGAAAAGGTACAGAAAGTAAGATTGGATGGTAAAGCAGAAATTCGACTCAACCAACCTTTTGGAGAACTACAGAAGATTGGCTTATTAACATTGTTAAGGGGGGGTGCCTCCATAGTTCACTAATAGTAAAACTGTAGGGACTGGCGTCAAGCAGGTGGTGTGTTAATTAGGTTGAGGGAAATATTGCAAGCAGCACTCAGGGCGTGATTCACAATGGGCTTCTGAAAATTTCTGAAATCTGCTCTTGCTGATTACTCATTTGGAGCATATTTCTGACATATGTGAGATTCACTCCATAAAATATCTGATGCAGCACTCAAAGGTGCAAAAATAATACACACAAAATGTAAACGAAGTGGAAAATTCGACAATTGCAAGTTGGAAGTAAATGTGTTTTTGCACATCTACTGTTCTGTTAACCATCTGGAAAACATTATTTCTTGTGGAGTAAACCATTTCTCTACAACTCCATTAGAATCAGGTTCGCGTCAGTGCTAGGGTGCCACATTTTCAAAGTTCGGTGCGTAGGTCATTTTTTGGTATGGCTAGTAAGGGATGGAACTCGCTTCCCCACTCTTTGAAAACCATCTCACAGGAACCCAGGAAAACTTTAAGGGCTTCTCTTTGCCTTGCCAAGGGCAATGCAGTAATGCGATTTCTGGATGTCTAGTGCTGGGCTACTGAGTAGCTGAGCACTTTACAAATCTTTCAATAATTCACTAGGGGTGTCACCCCCCTACTACCAATATGGAAAAATGTACTCCTGCATTTGATAGGAGCAAATCTGAGATTCAAGGTCAGAAAAGTACATGAAATGGGTAAGGAAATACTCATTTATGGATGGATACATACCTATGGATGCTCTAAATTCTGCACCAAGCCTGATTTGCAATTGGTACAGTTCCACATTCATAAATAGAACAAATTCCAATTTTGAGAATCAGTAATTGGATTCTACATTTGCAAAGTGATAATTTTGTGCACCCAACTTAAAAATTCTTTGATGTGAGTCAAGTTTCGAATTGGAAGTTAGTGTTCGAGCAGAAGGTTTAAAGACTCTTAATTCTTATGAAAGTGCTTTAATCAGAACATAGCACTGCTAAATAAATCGTTTGTCAAAATTATGGCTGTTGTAAAGTCAACAAAACAATTTAGTTGAAAGCTATAAAATTCACATTCAATTTGGAATATCTTAAGATGCAACTAGAAGTACCTTCAGTAATGGATTTATCTGTGTGGAACACACAAAAGTAATACCAAATGTAAAACTCCTATATTAAAGTGAGCCTATTTAAATGTTTCAATTATAGCGAACAAAGCAGATTCACACATATTAGAGACCATGTTTATCTTCAAGTTCCCATGCTTGTGTTGCAGAACATTCTTTACTAGCTACCCATTGCTCATTGTTCTCACCCCTTTTTTCTTAACAATACTGGTGAAGGTAAGCTGAAATGTGTGTGTGTGTGATGGGCAGCCTATCAATAAATGTACTTAACCTGCAATGATACACCAGAGACAGTTTGTCAAATGTTACATCGGTGGAAATGAGGGCAATGATCTGTGATTAGTTATCCCTGGTTAAGTTAACCTGGCTTGTGATTATTAAGCAAAACATCTAATGAACTGTGCTATAATCTTATTTGATGGATAAACAATAAAAGACCACACAGCTTAAATGTTGTGATTAAAAAAGTGCTATTCCAATAAAGTTCAAATGGTGCACATCAAGTGACGGAAGAAAGTGACCAAAACTACTTGTTACAATCACTAAATTAATCATTCAAATTTATTTTTTTAGATAGCTTGTAATTGTATGTTAAGTGAATGAAATATAAATATCATTGGTACTGCATTTTATGAGTATGTGTTGTATCACAAGCTTTTGTTCACAAGGTTAACCAAGTAACTAAATACATATGACATGCCATTCATGGTTGCTACTATCAAAAATGCTCAATAGAGAATATCAGTAAATTCTTTAGAAATATGACCCTGGTAATATTAGAGGACTATATCTACAAAGCACTCATCCTATTTCATTTGCAACAGTGGAATACTTTCACAAATCTGTACGTAATTAGTTGACGTGCAACAGTGGAATGCTTACACAAATCTGTACATAATTATTGAATTATCGCACATTCTGGGTCACAGAGAAAACTACTATTTAAGAGACAATGCAATTCTAACATGAAATCTCTGGGCTCCATCATAGACAAAAACCCTAATATATATGATCAAATTACCAAATTCAAAGAAACTGCATCCTATCAATTACACTTACTAAAAAGATTAAAGCCTGTGATCCCTCACTCAGACTTCAGAAACAAAGTTCAGTCTCTTTCTCTGGGATGGTGGTAATCGCGCATTGGCAGGCATTCCCAAATTCTCTAAACTACCTCTTAGAGCTATACTTCACGTGGACGCTAAGCGTGTAGAGGCAACAAAAACTTGTAACATATTGCACCCATCCTAAAACAACTTCACAAGCTTCCCCTTGAGGCACTGACTTCAACATTGCCTTCATAATCTACAGAACAATCCATAATAGACTACCCCCAAGCCTGAAGGAGATGCAGAAATTCACCAGTGAGCAGCGGACAACAAGAAACAGAAGACTAATACTCAAAGTCCTTACATCCCCCTTGTCTCTGAGACTTTGGAACTCCATTCTTGATCACATCAGATACAACCTGGAACAATTAGCAATCCATAAAGATCTAAAACCTCACGTCTTCACACTAAAACTACCATTCTCTTTTTCTAGATTTGCTCTTTACTTACCAATACATTATGTCCTTCCACAAACATTGCTAGATGAAAACTGCTAATATTTCTATGCTACCATAATAAAGTTTATGTAAAACAGTTTCTTGCCCTTTGAGATGGTAAGCACTATAGAAATAGGATCAATAAAATAAAAGTGCAATTATATTCTGATACAGTTAATTTGTTAGCTTGTTTCTTAAACACACCTCTACTAGTCAGACAGCCTCTTCAAAACTGCACATTCAGCTTCTCCAGCTAGTCCACTGCAGATGTAACCCACAGTAGAAGACACCTTCAAAGCAACCATCAAGGTAGAGTAATTGTTTTAGAGTAATTTTGTATTTTAAAGTGCAACAAAATTAGACTTATAAGCATGTTGCAATACACCCATAGATCTTACAAAACTTCGTACACAAAATACAATAAATAGATTAAACACAACCCTCAGTGTTGGCTTACAATGGTTCTGTTAGCCAACTGCTGAGACATAATTAGAGCCATTAGAAGCATAACTATCTCAGCGCTGGATAGTTAGAGTTCCCAAAATGCACCTCTGTTTAGGCATGCTCAAATATCAAACTTGATACCAAGGTAGAAAACCAGCTTCAGCCTGTTCTGACTACAGACCAGCGACTATTTTTTTATTTTGCTATGTTGCATGAAAGTCCACACAAGAGAGAATCCTTCATATCTTTGTGAACTTCTGTTGCGCATTCAACTCAGTGGACAATCTATAGCAAATCCACGAATGCTCCTTTATCCCTCTCTCTTTCTTTATGTTACACTACTCCTATCTAATACATGGACTAAAGTACAGCTGCTTCACTAGGGTCAGGTCATAGAAAAAAAAAATCAACAATTTAAATAGTTTGAAGGAGATCTATGTCCAGCTAGATTTCTATTTGCCCATTATTTGTCAAACCTGACAGAAGCTCTCCCATTAACTAGTGATTTTCTTTCTAAAGAAAGCAACTAGTGCATAAACATGCCTTTATAAGCTGATGACTGAGTGATTGTAAATTGCACTCCGATCTTACCTAGCCACCAACTTTCTGCCACATGTCATAACACTAAAGCTTACAATCAACACCATTAGAACTTAAATTGTAGATTTTGTAATAAGGTGCATATTTTGTTTAGAGCTCTAATACTTAATGATTGTTTGTTAATTAACATAGTAGCTGGCACGTGTTTCACTTGGAAGGGCTGAATGTGGCCCTTGAGCTCATCAAGGCTGTTAATGAAATATACATATTTCCTATAATATCCTTGGTTTCCATGTGGCTCAGTCCTTTCAAATGGTCATTATAGAAGGACCATACTGCACTTTGTTGCCCATAACAGACGATCAAGTTTAAGGGGCAGATCGAGTCTCTATAAGAAACGTTTTCATTAATTATTTACCCTACTAGCATGATCATTCCTTGGCCCGTCCCAGCTTATACTAGGAACGCAATAGCTGTTTTGCGAGTATTTTGCAATTACACTGTTGAATGTAGTCACGTTTTGCCAGGAAAAACTTTGGAAGTAAAATATTGCTCGATGCAATCGACCATTTAGTTATATTATTTTAAAAGAGTGGTCCCAATATCTCTAGTAAAATTACACAAGCGGAAGAAAGCAAAATGGTGTGTGATACATTAAACAGCACCAACATGGCACAACTTGTGATTTGCGTGCCTTTACTGCATCGTATAATACAAGAGAAGGGTATAAAGGATTCAGTATAAGCCTTTCCCATCCCTGGCTTATTTCTGGGTGATGCCACTACTCTCCAAAGCTCTCAGAAAATGGCTCCCGCCTCCATTACTATGAAGTGCTAGAACTGTGACAAATATAGTTCGGTGAGACTCGGACCTGTTGTGTCATTACCCATGTGCTCCGCCAGCATGTATAAACGTTTGGCTTTGACAGGCAAGAACAGGCAGCAAAGCTGAGAAGTCAATGTCCGTGCCATGTCACTTTTGCAGAAGTCAGAGATGGGTGGTTATTTTCTACCTTATCTATAAGCCTGACACAAATGTCAATGAGCAGGCAGGCTACTCTATGGAGAATGAAGATATGTGAGAACAAACTGAACAAGGAAGGAAAGTAAGTTGGGCTGAGACGAGACTGCTGAGTGTAGTGAAAATGACAGAAGTTGCGTTGTGAAGTGTGAGCAAGCTGGAGAGAAATAAACCCTAAAATCGTTGGGCGATAGGCAGGGTGGAAAGATTCTCCCCCCTTTCAGAACATAATCTACACTGATGCAGCCAGCCCACCCTATGCCCAGCTCCTTGCACTTCGAGTTAGACAGGAACAATATGAAAAGGCTTTATTGGTACCTAGATGGAAAGCCAGCTCTAGGAGGCAGGATTCCTGTAACAAAGTGTGATCATGTTTCTTGCCCTGTCACTTTGTTTAGTGTTAGAGGTGTCAATAATTACTTTCCATATCGTACAGTCTGAAGCTGGCTCATGTAATATGCAGACAGCTGATTAATAAAGGGTTTGGATCGGTGGGTCTCTTTCTTTCAGGCAAATTAGCATTCTGGGTTCTCAACTTAACTTCAATTTATTACATAATGAAACCTTTGTGTGCCATTCAGTGGTGGCGTATAATCTCTAAAAGTGGTGGGGCATAATACTCAGCAGGAGTTCATCCCTTTTTAACTAAATTTGCCTTGAGAGTCGCCAATATGTTAAGAATTACCTTGATTGTGCCAATGCCAGCATTATGTTATGTGTACCCCCAGGTTAATAATTACATACAATATTTTAGTACTGGAAGTTTGCCACGGACACTGCCAACATACCATGGACGGCCGTATTAAAAAAAATTACCTCCATTATTTCAGAGGTAGCATTTTAGCATGGTTTGTTTCCCCCAAGCCTACAACCTCCGCCCCACTATTCCAAGGCTGCCATTTCTAAGGCAAAGAACTGTCTCCAGTACGGCAGCACTAACATTTTGCCATAAGTGTCCCGTTATGTCAAGTATTTCGCCCAGTATTTTCAGGGTCTGAAACTGTGCCCCGGTGAAACTGCACCTGCTGCACCATTAACCTCCTTTAGATGCCCTCTCACAATCTCCAAACCCTCACTCCTTATAACACACCCGCACTCCTTCATCCACTCGCTCGCACTAACTTATACCTATTCACACACTCTTAAACTCATACTACCACTCACTTTCACTCGCATTGACACTCTCAAACACATTCACCCGCACTCTAACTCAATCTCAGCCACTGTCTATGACTGACACGCACACGCACGCACATACAAACTTTTTTCTAACCTTGCTTCCTTAGATGGCAAATCGGGGGCTCCACGGCAGCAGCAAAGCAGGATCTGGTGCTCGGCATTAGAACCAGATAGCCATGATTTCCAATGAGGAGCCAGACAGCGCAGCAAGGCCAGTGTAACCCGGGATTGGTAAAATGGCCTAGGATTTCAAAATGGCACACACAGACTGCCCAGGGGGTGTGGAAGGCAGTATTTTAGGTGCTGAATGACATCCGATCATGAAGACTCACATGCTGGAACTTAATGGGCATGTTCGAGACTTGCGCATCAGACAGCGACAGCAACGGAAGGAGAAAGCGCAGAGAGACGGAGTTCAAAACAATTTGAAGCTAGGCGACCCAGAGAACTGCAAGGAGAACAGAGGAGATTCAATGTGAGTCCATTCAAGGCAGAAGAGGGAGAGCAGACAACTAAAGAAATGCTCGAGGAGGAACGAGAGGAGTATCAGTTGGTGAAAGAGGCTTCTGGAGGCACCAGCTCCCCGAGGGAGACAGGCTTTGACAGCTCAACCGCTGAGCTTCCCCCTGAGGGCCGTGGCTCCAGGTTAAGTGCCACGCTTGTATTCACCTCATTGGCTACTGGGATGAAAGCGGCTAATCTGATGGTGAAACCTTGGGCGTCATAGAGAGGTGATATCTCTGACGCCACAAAACCTTAGACTGGCTCACCTCCTTCCTCACCGACCGGACCCAGAGAGTCCGCTTTCCACCCTTCCACTCCAACACTACCAAGATCACCTGTGGAGTCCCCCAAGGGTCCTCCCTCAGCCCCACACTCTTCAACATCTACATGATCCCCCTGGCCAACATCCTTCGAGCACACGGAATCACTATCCTCTCCTATGCAAATGACACCCAACTCATCCTCTCCCTCACCCGCAGCCCCACCACCGCCAAAACCAACCTACACGCTGCTCTCCTTGACACCGCCAACTGGATGACCAGTAACCACCTCAAGCTCAACTCCAACAAAACCGAGATCATCATCTTCGGCCCCAACAAAACCACATGGGACGACTCCTGGTGGCCCACCGCCCTAGGCCCCGCACCCACCCCCCAAACCACGCACGCAACCTCAGCATCATCCTGGACCCCTCCCTCTCCATGACACAGCAAATCAATGCTCTAACCTCCTCCTGCTTCCACACACTCCGCACTCTAAAAAAAATCCTTCAAATGGATTCCCCCAGAGACCAGGAAGACAGTCACCCATGCACTCATCAGCAGCAGACTGGACTACGGTAACGCCCTCTATGCCGGCACCACACTCAAACTCAAACACAAACTCCAGAGAATCCAGAACACAGCCGCACGCCTCGTCCTTGGCCTCCCCCGCCACAAACTAATCTCACCACACCTCAAATCCCTTCACTGGCTCCCCATAGACAAGAGAATCACATTCAAGATCCTCATCCACACACACAAATCCCTCCACAACACCGGTCCAACCTACCTCAATGAAAGATTGAAGTTCCACACTCCCACACGCAACCTCCGATCAGCCGACCTCGCCCTAGCCACAGTCCCCCGCATCCAACACAGGACCACAGGAGGCATGTCCTTCTCCTACCTCGCCCCCAAAACTTGGAACTCCCTCCCCACCAACCTTCGCAAAACCAAAGACCTCCTGCTCTTCAGAAAGAATCTCAAGACATGGTTGTTCGATCAGTGACCCTCCCTGCCCCCCGTTGGTTCCCCCCCCAGCACCTTGAGACCCTCACGGGTGAGTAGCGTGCTCTACGATTTTTTTTTATTGATTGGAGGACTGAGACACTTGTTTGTAGCCAAAGTTCACAAATGGGGCACCAGGCTTTGGCATTTTGCTTTAGGCTATCAGGTTGTGGATAACATGAAGTTGAAGTGATGGTGACGGTGTTGTGTGTTCAAAGAAAAAGAACCAGATTAAAGTTGTGTCTCTATGTTCTCCCCAAAAGGCCATCCGTAAACCAAGAATCAAGTTCTGCGAGGAGACACCTGAACAACATGAAAGAGGGGGAAAGCCTGCAAACACCCTAAAAAGAGCGAGACCGTTTAACATTTGTCTTTCTGACTGTCCCAGTTCTTTATTACCCTTATGCACCAAGAAACTCTCTTATTACTTTGGTGTTTGGTCATTTGACAAAACTGATTACAGTGCTGTCAGAAGTGGGATCTAAAAATTCCAACAGACCGCAACCATGACTCAGTCCATTACAATGGAAAATATGATTAAACAGTTGGCAAAAGGGCAGAGGCACCTACAACTTGTGGTTGAGCAACAGGCACAGGCAGCCCAACAAGATCAAGAGAATTTGCAAGTGGCATTAAAAATGGTAGTAACTGATTGCCCACACACAACAGGCACAGGATTCTGCCATTCTTAAACATACCGATGTCATTGCCAATGTGAAAGTCCAACCTAACGTTTCTAGCTCGGTATTACAGAAATACCAAAATGAGGAGGACCCTGATTTTTTCTTCACAAACTTTAAGAGGATGGCTGCCTCAGCCACCCAGCCCACTGAATGTTGGAGGTAATATGCAAGTCCCTTATTGTATGTCAAACTACATACGGCGTATCAAGCCACAAACCCTTCAGGAACAACACCATATGAGGAAATAATGAACATAATATGATACCGAATATTATAGGGTCTGATTTGGAAAAGAAAAATAGGGTCCCAGCGATAATACCAGAGCACTTTTCTGTTACTTACAAGACCTGGGAAACAGATGGGTAACACCTACAACATCCACTTTAGAGGAAGTGGTAGAGAAAGTCTACCTGGAACAGTTTCTAGAGGCCCTTCCTCCATCTACAAGAGATAAGGCAATCGAGCTGGCCCCTGAATATCATAGATCCCTGGAATTTAAAATAGGTGCTCAGAAGGGGCATTCCCACATCTTTTTTTTTTGTGGGGAACCCCACAGAGACCTTGACCATGACCACAACATAAAAGCAAAACACCACTAAAACTGACAGGAAAAGAACTTGGACAGGGACCCCGATATTTTCAATGTGCAGAGTGGGTCCACACTGCCAGGAATTGCCTCCAAAGATATCCTGTCCCAGAACCTATAGGAGTTGAGTATTCAAAGAAACATGTGCTATGTGTGGGTGGACGTCATCAGGGATTTAGAGTCCCAGCATTCCTCAGCGGGCACTATGTAAGAGCTTTGGCTGACTACCGTTGTCACTATCGTGAGGCAAGAGTGGGTTGAACCGCAGCAGATGCTATCTGATAGGGAAGTGTGTATCACATGCGTACATGGGATAGTAAGGTACATCCGGTAGTTTAGGTGAAGATAGAGTGGCAAGGACTGAAGAAAGTTGTAATAGTAGACATTGTTCCCCAATTAGGTGAGGATGCGATAACTAGGACTGATTATTACAGATTTGATCAAATGCTGCTAGTGACAAGAGAAGAGGCAAAGGTTGAGGAATGGCTTAAGGAAGTCCCGTTTCAAGGAGAAAACATAGTTGGGGGTAAGCACAAATAGACGAAAGCTAGGTTGTAAAAACATATGAATAAAAATCTGTTTATAGACCAGAGAGACACTAAAACACATTAAATATTTTCTTCTACAGATGACAAGTGGGAACACAGCGCAGCTTCAGGGCCGCACAGCGGGAGGAAAGCACTTAGCTCAGGCTTGGGCTTGTGCTATTTCAGCTGCTCAGGGACCGGTAGAGCCATTGTTTTCCTCATAAAAAATGGGACTGCTGTACGGGCGTAGGAGGGTGAATGGGTGGAGAACAAAATCCCAGCTAGTTGTTTCTCACCCTTTTCGACAACAAGTGTTACATCTGGCTCATTGTAAGGTAGGGATGCTATTATAGGGAGAAAAATGAGAAGTATTTGTTGAGAAGGTTCTATTGGCTGAAATCTATTCTGATATCAGAATATTCACCACTTCATGTTAACACTGCCAATTAGTCAACCTAAATAACGAAACAGGAGCTCCATTAAGACCCCTTCCTATCACTGACGTTCCCATCCCCAGGGTATGGATGGATTTAGTTGCCCTCCTTCTTCCATCTGCCAAAGAGTACCAGAATCTACTAGTCCTAGTGGACTATGCAACTAAATACCCTGAGGCTATACCCTTGACCAGCATGACTACTTCAGCAGTAGCTCACAACATGGCAGAATTATTTTCTAGGGTGGGATTCCTGAAAAATTTGTAAGTGACCAAGGAACACATTTCATGTTTCGGTTAATGGCTCCGGCTTGCTAAATGCTGGGAATAACTCAAATCCGTACCTCTCTATACCACCCCTAAACAGATGGCCTTGTTGAGAGGTATAATCACACCATCAAGACTATGCTAAAGAAACTGGTTTCAGAAAGCCATGTGTACTGGGATAAAAAGTTACGTGTGTTTTTCTTTGCTATCCGTAGCCATACTCGGAGTGTGACTAGATCCTAACCATTCGAGCTGGTGTTTGACAGACAACCCAGAACTTTATTGGATATGGCTGCTGAACACTGGGGGCAAAAAGCAGGATATTATAAACAATCTAAAGTAAACAAAAGAGCAAGTAAGGTACATGTCTTGTTGTACAAGTTACTTACCTTCGGTAACTAAATATCTGGTAGAGACATATCCTAGTTGCATATTCCTTACCGCCCACCCATCCTCCCCGCTTGCGAACGGATTTCTAGGGACAGGGATTCTGTCACTATAGAGAGATCTGGTTGGGGAAGGAAGAGGGATCTGCCGTGGACCCAATGTGGATTCGAAAGCCACCACTGCAGGTCTTTCGCAGCCCCCTCCGAGATCTAGGCCATGTCGGAGAGATTCCCCTGATGCTGCGCCCACTGGAACTTCAGGTCCCACTGCAGAGCCCGCATATGCCATCTGGCATGTGTTACCAGCAGGATGCAGGAGGCCATGAGGCCCAGCAGCCTCAGAGTCAGTCTCACTGAAACCCAAGACAGAGGCCGAAAGATCTGAATCATAGCCTGAATGTCTTGGACTCACCTTTCGGGAGGATAAGCCCGAAACTGCACTGTGCCCAGAACAGCTCTGATGAAAGGGAGTGTCTGAGAGGGAGTCAGGTGTGACTTTGGCACATTTATAGGGAACCCCAGCGTGTGCAGGAGGTTCGCCGTAGTCTGAAGGTGGGAGATGACTTTCTGGGGCGAGTCCGCCTTCAACAGCCAGTCGTCGAGGTAGGGGGAAGGCTGAGACCCCTAACCTGTGCAGATGAGCTGCAACCACCGCCATCACTTTCCTGAACACCTGAGGGGCTCTGGTAAGGCCGAAAGGGAGCACGGTAAACTGAAAGTGCTTGTGACCTACTACGAATCGTAGGTAATGTCTGTGGGCAGGCAGGATGTGGAAATAAGCGCCCTGCAGGTCCAACGCTACCATCCAGTCTCCTGGGTCCAAGGCAGAGAGAACCTGAGCCAGGGTGAGCATTTTGAATTTCTCCTTCTTGAGGAAGTAGTTTAAGTCCCAAAGGTCTCGGATAGGATGTAAGCCCTTGTCTTTTTTTGGTATCAGAAAGTAGCGGGAATAACAACCATGACCTACTTCGGGCACAGGGACCTTTTCTATAGCTCCCTTTGCCAAGAGAGCTGCAACGTCCTGGCGGAGAAGCGCCAAATGATCCTCTGGAAGGTGGCTGAAGGATGGAGGCATGGTTGGTGGAGCAGATTCGAAAGGGAGGGAGTAGCCCTTTTGAACTATCTGCAAAACCCACGTGTCTGTGGTAATGTATTCCCAGTGGGGCAGGTGATGGCAAATTCTGCCACCAACTGGACGGGAGTGAGGGGGCGGACTAGGAGGGTTTGGAGGCTGCAGCAGGGGCAGAGGTGGACTGGGCAGACCTCTGGTTCCCTGTCCATCAGCCATGTGGGATCCTGCATCCCCGGCCACGCAGAGGCTGAACAGCATGGGTGGCATGGTGGCTGGGTGGAGGACGCAATGGCCTTCCGTGGCCATGAAAGGGCTGAAAAGCGGATGGTGGGGGGAGGGGGGGGCAGAGGAAAGACCAAGGGACCGAGCCGTAGCCCAGGAATCCTTGAATCTCTTCAAGGCCGAATCTGCTTTGTCACCGAAGAGATGTGAGCAATCAAAGGGCATATCCATGAGTGACTGTTGGACATCCCCAGAAAAAACAGAAGTACGCAACCAGGCGTGGCGTCATAAGGCCACAGTCGTAGCAACCGATCTGCCCATACAGTCGGTCGGGTCCAGCTCACAACGGATTGTGAACTTTGCACCCATCATTGAAAGCGGTCTTCGGGGACATCCTCACAAAAACTTGACAAAACGGTCGAAGTCGGTCAAAAAGAGACCAAGGTAGCTCTTCTCTAGATTAACGCGTGGCGTGGAAAGAAAAGAACTGTTGTCACTGCGCGAAGGCGGCATCTATATACTACTCCTGATGTCATCATGGCGAATATGATGCCAACGATGCCCGTGGAGTCGACTGACATCACCTACCGACGGGCATGGGTATTGTACGAAGAAAAATCTCAGGATCCAGTCTGACACCTGGGGGAAATTCTAAGGTGAGAAACCTGCAACTAGAAGTCTCTATCAGATATCCTCCTCCAACAATGAATTGTTAGCCAAATGGCAAGGTCCATTTGTCGTTCTGGAACAAGTAATGCCAGTGACAATAAATAGCAGTGCCCCATGAAGTGAAAGGACAAATCTATCATAAAAATCTCCTAAAGAAGTGAGGGGGATGCGGGCACACAGGACCTCTGCAGAATACCCACTTTATCACCAACTCACAACCTTTAGAAATTGCATTTGCCCCTCCAGGTCAAAGTATGGCAGTGAAAGAGATGAAGGTGGGTTCACCCATGTCAACCCTGAACAAGAAAGGCAGTTGTGGATGGATCTACATAAATGTCATGATGTATTCTCAGAAAAACCATGGAGAACTAATTTGATTCAGCACAATATCACCAAATAAGTCCGTGGAACACTGGGCCCACACGGTATGGGCAAGGCCCACACAAGATCCCCGACCATGACGGAGAGAACACTGCAGGGGCATCAGAGAGCAACAAAACAGGTACCTCAGGGTGTGGGAAAGGGGGGGCACCTCAGCCGCTTGAGTGCACAACGCCAAATCCACGAGAGGGCCACATGCCCACTGTTACATCCTGGGGAGTGCAAAGCCATAGTCTCTCAAGTCTCTACAGTGGGTGGGTTGCCCACTGTGCAATCCTGGGGAGTGCAAAGCCACAGTCTCTCAAGTCTCTACAGTGGTTGATTTGCCCACTGTGCAATCCTGGGGAGTGCAAAGCCACAGTCTCTCAAGTGGATAACAGTCTCCACTGGTTCTGGAGGGGGCATTGTGCCCAGAGTGCTTCATACTGCTAAGGACAGAGGTAGTGGATGGATCTCTCCACTGGTTCTGGAGGGGGCATGGTGCCCAGAGCGCTTCATCCTGCTAAGGACAGAGGTAGTGGATGGATCTCTCCACTGGTTCTGGAGGGTGCATGGTGCCCAGAGTGCTTCATTCTGCCCGTGACGGACTCAGTAGCATTAGTGCCCTTGGCGCTCATGGGCCAGCGTTGCTTGAGACGGCGATGCCCTGTTCAGCGGTGCATGAGACGGTGGTGCCCTGTTCAGCGGTGCATGAGACGGCGGTGCCCTGTTCAGCGGTGCTTGGAGCGGCGGTCTCCTTTGCAGTGACTCAGCTGCTGGCGGTCCTGCATGGCCCAGCGGGGCTTTTGCTGGCGGTCCTTCATGGCCCAGCGGGGGTTTTGCTGCCGGTCCTTCATGGCCCAGCGGGGGTTTTGCTGCCGGTCCTTCATGGCCCAGCGGGGGTTTTGCTGGCGGTCCTTCATGGCCCAGCAGGGCTTGTGCTGGCGGTCCTTCATGGCCCAGCAGGGCTTGTGCTGGCGGTCCTCTCTGTCCCAGCTGGGCTGGTGCTGGCAGTGGCCTCCTGGGAAGCTGGGCTGGTGCTGGCGGTGGCCTCCTGGGAAGCTGGGCTGGCGGTGGCCTCATGGGCAGCTGGGCTGGTGCTGGCGGTGGCCTCGTGGGCAGCTGGGCTGGCGGTGGCCTCATGGGCAGCTGGGCTGGTGCTGGCCTCCTGGGCAGCTGGGCTAGTGGTGGTGGCCTCCTGGGCAGCGGGGATGATGGCGGTCTTCTCCGCTGTGCTGCTCTTCCCAGACTTGCTGACTTTCTTGTGCCCCTTCCCCACCTTAGAAGGTGTTGCAGCTGACTCCACACTCCCACCTGTAACCCTGGGAGCGGCTTTGGTGGCTGGAGTCTTCCCCCTCTCCCGCCGGGCACTGGCCAACTTCTGATGGTTCACAGGTGGGGGACTGTCTGTGCTGTGGATCCGTGCCACACTGGCTTCCCTGGTGGCCGGTGCACTCCAGATTCCGGTGACTACAGGCACCACTGGTCCCGGAGATGTTGTGGCTGAGGTGCTAGTTCGGGACCTAGGAGACGGACGGGGTGGGGGAGGTGTGGAAAAGAGGTCAAGGTTGGACAGGAAAAGTTTTTGGGAGACACTAGGACGGGTAGCTGGAGGGGGTTTGGGAGTGGAGGAAGAGGTTGTGGTTGTAGGAGGTGTTCGTTTGCTGACTTTGGGTGAAGGTGCATGCGCTGGAGGCTGTCGTGAGGTGGATGGCTGTTGGGTGGGTGTGTGCCTGTGTTTGTGTATCTTGAGAGGGGGCACCACAGACACACTGGGAGAGGACACAGGGGACGTGTGAATGGTAGTGGGGGTGGTGACTGCACGTGAGCGGGGTGTGGTGGTGGGTGTGCTGGTGATGGTAGTAGTGGCTGTAGAGGTAGTGCATGCAGGTGTGAGTGTAGACAAGACTGGAAGGGAGGAGGGAGACGAGGAGGAGGGGGGGGGACACAGTGGAGGCAGTGGATGTTGGTGTGTCTGCATGTGTGTGATGCTTGCGTGAGTGCCTGTGGGATGTGTGGTGCTTATGTTTGCCTGAGCTTCCCAGTGTGCATGCTGGTCTGTAGGTGTGCTTGGGATAGGCTGGGGTACAGGGGATTGGGTCTGGGTGGAGGAAGTTGGAGGGGGGAGGCTAGAGACAGGGACAATGGCTGCCATCAGTGCTGAGGCCAGAGTCTGAAAAGCTCGCTGAAGGGCTGCCTGACCAGAATGAATGCCCTCCAGGAATGCATTTGTTTGTTGCAACTGTCGTTCTACACCCTGGATGGCATTCAAAATGGTAGACTGCCCAACAGTGAGGGACCTGAGGAGGTCAATGGCCTCCTCACTGAGGGCAGCAGGGGTGACTGGGGCAGGGCCTGAGGTGCCTGGGGCGAAGGTGATGACCGCCCACCCTCCCGGGTGAGCGGGCACGGGTCAAAGCCTGAGGGGCTGCTGGGAGGGCGGTGCTGGAAGGGGGTGGTGGCGGCTGCACCTGTAGATGGGGGGGGCACAGATGTTGCCGCCACCACAAGGGAGCTCTCATCAGAGGACGAGTCCGTGTCACTGGTCTCAGCTCCTGTCCCCGCCGTGGTGCTCCCCTCACCCTCCGTCCCACTGGTGAAGTCCGATTCCATAGTGTGGCCCTCTATGGCCATGTGGGATGCAGCCCCCTCGTGCTCCGGTGCCACTGCTCCTCCGCCTGATGATGCTAATGCACACAAGAACAGGGATACCACAAAAAGGGGGGGGGGGACGACAGAAGAAAGACATGTTGATTGCATGCATTACCGCTACCGTTGGCGGACACGACAGACAAACAAGCCCCCTGCACTATGCCGCGCTCTTGGGCTCCACTGTTCAATTCCTGGGAAATGGCCTACAAGGCTATGGACGACATCTGCACACATGGATGACACAGGGGCATGACTAGGTGTACTTGGCACTCTACAGAGGTGCAGTGGGGTGCCACATGGCCTGCCTTATGGAGGGACCTTGCCTACGGAACTTGCCCTGGCCTAGGGAAACCCACAGCCCACCTCCCCCACCCAGACTCCTCCACTGCGTGCAAAATCAGCAGAATGCGAGTGTACTCACCCCCTTGTGGCTGCTGTGATGCCTTCAAGTGCCCATCCAACTCCGGGTACGCCACCGCCAGGATCCTGAACATCAGGGGGGTCATGGTGCGATGGGCACCCCTCCCACTTTGGGAGGCCATTCCCAGCTGAGCCTCCGCCGTCTTCTTGCTCCAGCGGCAAATGTCCTCCAATCTTTTCCGGCAGTGGGTGCTCCGTCTGTGGTAGACCCCCAGGGTCCGGACGTCCTTGGCAATGGCACGCCAAATATATTTTTTCTGGTGGGCGCTGACCTACATGATTTGTACAGGGGGAAGAGAAACTTATTACCAACTGCACCGTCAAAGTGATTGGCCCCCATACCTACCCTTGCCATGTGGCACATGCACTCACCGTCATTTCATGCACGCCGCACTCTCCCCCTTCCTTCTTACATCCACCCATCTCCACACAGGCATAGCCCATACAGCATGCTCCCAGTGTACTTACCTGTTTGTCTGGAGAACCGTAGAGTAGCGTGTACTGGGGGAGGACCCCATCCACGAGTTTCTCCAACTCCTCCGATGTGAAGGCAGGTGCCCTTTCCCCAGACACTCGAGCCATTGTCTCTTCCAGACCGAGGTCACAGCAGCACTTGCAGTGTAGGTCCTCTCCTAGATCAGGTATCGAGTGATTGAACAGATAGAAAATGGCGGTCAAGTCCGCGGTGGTGCGTACCGTCACCGCCGGCGTACATCGTCATTGGCTCCTGGGACCCATAGGGTCCAATGTTAACCAATGCAGCATTGCGCCGCGTTCTTCGACCGCCTACCGCGACGGTGTACAACGCCAGCACAGTTAACTCACATCCCATTGTCCCACGTTACAGGTCAGACAGCTGCCATTTCAGGGGCCCACATGGCTTCATTTTCCACTGCGTCACACATACCTAGGCCACTTTTTAGATTATGAATGGTGTTCTGTGTAAGCTGTGGGTACGTACCTCTGAGTTGTTTGACTCTGTGCTCGCTGTTGTCCTTCATAGGCACCGTCCGCTGGGACATGTGAGGAGATGGCGGCATCCTCCGGTGTACCGACCGTTGGTGGACCTGTCGACAATGGAGGAAAGACATGTGATTATCACATACAGGCTTGACCGTGCCACAATCCAGGAACTGTGTACCCAGTTGGAGCCAGACCTGATGTCAGCTATCCGCAATCCCACAGGAATCCCCCCCTCAGGTGCTGTCAGTGCTCCATTTCCTTGCAAGTGGGTCATTTCAAACAACAGTGGCCATAGCATCAGGGATGTCCCAGCCTATGTTTTCCAACGTGTTGTCCAGAATGTTGTCTGCCCTGCTGAAACACATGCAGAGCTACATCGTTTTCCCTCAGGTGGAGGATTTGCCTACAGTGAAAGGTGATTTCTATGCCCTGGGACATATCCCCAACATCATAGGTGCCATTGATGGGACACATGTGGCTTTGGTACCCCCCCCCCCCAGGAGTGAACAGGTGTACAGAAACCGGAAGAGTTATCATTCGATGAATGTACAGATGGTATGTTTGGCAGACCAGTACATCTCCCATGTGAATGCCATGTTCCCTGGCTCAGTGCATGACGCCTACATCCTGCGGTGTAGCAGCATCCCTTATGTGATGGGTCAACTCCAGAGGCACCGTGTGTGGCTATTAGGTGAGCACCTGGAAGCTAGTCAGTGGGAATGGTTGTCTGGGTCTGAGGATATGCCTCCAGGTTAGTGTGTGTCTAACAGTTGTCCCTCGCCATTTGCAGGTGACTCTGGTTACCCCAACCTGTCATGGCTACTGACCCCCGTGAGGAATCCCAGGACAAGGGCAGAGGAACGCTACAATGAGGCCCATGGGCGAACTAGGAGGGTGATCGAGCGGACCTTCGGCCTCCTGAAGGCCAGGTTCAGGTGCCTCCATATGACAGGTGGATCCCTTTTCTACTCACCAAAGAAGGTGTGCCAGACCATCGTGGCCTGCTGTATGCTTCACAACTTGGCTTTGCGACGTCAGGTGCCTTTTCTGCAGGAGGATGGTCCAGATGGCGGTGTTGTGGCAGCTGTGGAGCCTGTGGACAGTGAAGACAAGTAAGCAGAGGAAGAAGACATGGACAACAGGGACTCAGTGATCCAGCAATATTTCCAGTGAAACACAGGTAAGAATACAGACCTGCCTACTACATGTACTTAAACACTACTGTCTGTCGTTTTCACCCAGTGTATGGTCACTGAGTTGTCACTTTCCCTTACGATTTCACAGATCTGGGTCCCACAGTGTGACATCTGTTTTGATTCCTCATGGACTAGAGCTGTGTGACATAGGTATGTTGACATTACAAATGAAAGAGCTTTTTGCCACAGTTATTGCTAAAACAGTATTCCGAAATCACAGACTGACTCCAGATTGTTTTGTGCTTTATGGGTGTTTATTCAAGTGCTCAATATTGGAGGGGGTTGTAAAATGGTGAGGGGTGATGGCGGAGGAATGTCCATGGTAGAGTCCAGTCTATTAGTCTCACAGGCGCATTACCCAAATGGGCATAGGAAGTGGAGCTGGGGCAGTTTAAGTATGGACAGGGTGACAAAGTGGGACAGTAGGATGACAATCAGGGTGGTCTCATTTCTTGGTGGGGGTCTTGGCATCGTTCTCTGTCTTGTTCCTGGATCTCAGGGACCGTTTGCGAGGTGGTTCTCCCTCTGCAGGGGGTGGGGTGCTGGTGTGGTGGTCCTGTGGCGGTGCCTCCTGTCCACTAGCGCCGGCGGAGGTGGTGGGCAGTTCATCGTCCAGGCTAGTGTCAGGGGCCACTTGTAGTGCCACAGTGTCGCTCCTGGTGTTGAGTACTTCCTTCAGCACCCCTACGATGGTGCCCAGGGTGGAATTGATGGTTCTGAGTTCCTCCCTGAAGCCCATATACTGTTCCTCTTGCAGGCGCTGGGTCTCCTGAAACTTGGCCAGTACCGTTGCCATCGTCTCCTGGGAGTGGTGGTAGGCTCCCATGATGGAGGAGAGGGCCTTGTGGAGAGTGGGTTCCCTGGGCCTGTCCGCACCCTGTCGCACAGCAGCCCTCCCAGATCCCCTGTGTTCCTGGGCCTCCGTCCCCTGGACCGTGTGCCCACTACCACTGCCCCCAGGTCCCTGTTGTTGTTGGGGTGATGGGTTAGCCTGGGTTCCCTGTAGTGGTGGACACACTGCTGATTGACGTGTCCTGGGGACGGAGGTATGGGCCTGCTGGGTGGGTGCTGTGCTGGTGTTTCCAGAGGGGGGAAGCTCTGTGGTGGCCTGTGACTGGGTGTGGGGAACCGACTGTCCCGAGGTCCCCAATGGGCCGGGCTGGTCATCTAGATCCAGTTGGACAGAGGTGCTGTCATCACTGTGGGCCTCTTCGGTTGGTGGTGTGGACATGTGTGGACCCTCCTGTCCGGAGACGTTGGGTAGGGGTCCTGCAGGGGTATAAAAGGATGTTTATTACATCTGTGTGTGCCATGGTGTGCAATGGGTGGGTGACCGTGTACCCCAGTGCTTGCATTCCTGTGTGGGACCTTGTGTGATGATGGTTTAGGGGGGTGTGTGGGTATGTGCAGTGGCCATGCTTTTGTGATGGGTGTCCATGCTTTGTTGTTGCATGCAGGGCTTGGTGTTAGGATGTGTGGTTTGTGATGTTGGGACATTTCTGAGGAGTTAGAGTGATGGGGTGAGGGTGGGGGTATGTGCTGGCATGCAGGTAGGGTGGGGGATGTAATAGTTAAGAATTGACTTACCAGAGTCCATTCCTCCACCTACTCCTGCGAGGCCCTCAGGATGCAGAATCGCCAAGACCTGCTCCTCCCATGTTGTTAGTTGTGGGGTAGGAGGTAGGGGTCCGCCGCCAGTCCGCTGAACCGCCAGGTGGTGTCTTGAGACCACGGAACGCACCTTCCCCCGTAGGTCATTCCACCTCTTCCTGATGTCCTCCCGATTTCTTGGGTGCTGTCCCACTGCGTTGACCCTGTCCACTATTCTTCGCCATAGCTCCATCTTCCTTGCAATTGAGGTGTGCTGCACCTGTGATCCAAATAGCTGTGGCTCTACCCGGACGATTTCCTCCACCATGACCCTGAGCTCCTCCTCCGAGAACCTGGGGTGTCGTTGCCGTGCCATGGGGTGGTGATGTGTGGTGATAAATGTGCTGCTATGCAGTGGTGTGTAGTGTGAGGTGCGTGGAAGTTATTTGGGTGATGGTGTTGTGTGCCTGTGGATGCAAGTTTGTTGATGGTGGTGTCTCTCTCTGGCCTTCTGTCGCAATTGTGGTCGTAGGGGATTGTGGGTGTGTGTTTTATATTGTATTGGGTGTGTGGGAGTGGTGTGTGTATGTGTATCAGGTGTGTGTATTTCGAATTGTCCAATGTGGCTGTGTTTTGTAGATGTGTGTGTATTTTGAGCGCAGCGGTGTGTACCGCAAATGGAATACCGCGGTTGAAAGACTGCCGCGTGGATTCGTGTGTCGTGATAGTGTGGGCGTATTTCTGTTGACGTGACGATGGAGGTTTTGTTTTCGCCAGTTTATCACTGACCTTTGGTGTGGCTGACATGTGTGGGTGTCTGAATTTTGGCGGATTCCGAGCTGTGGGTCATAATAGCTGTGGCGGTTTTCCGCGGCCGCGTGTTGGCGGTCTTCTGCACGGCGGTACGCGGCTTTTACCGCCAATGTTGTAATGACCCCCTAAGACACTTGTTTGTAGCCAAAGTTCATGAATGAGGTACCAGGGTCTGGTGTTCTGCTTTGGGCTATTAGGTTGTGGATTATACTAAGTTATGGTATACATGGGTGATGGTGAAGGGTTTGTGTGTTTAAAGGCAAATAACCAGATTGAAGTTCTGTCTCTGAGTTCTCCTGAGTGACCCATAAATCAAGAGTCAAGTTCTGCAAATAGACACCTGAGCAACTAAGAAGAGAGGGGAAGGTCTGCAAACACAATTTAACATTTGTCTTTCTGACTACCTACAAAACCTGTGCATTTTTGAAAACTAGAGACCTAGGGGAATCCAAGATGGGGTGACTTGTGGGGCTCTGACCAGGTTCTGTTACCCAGAATCCTTTGCAAACCTCAAAATTTGGCTTAAAAAAAACAAATTTTCCTCACATTTCGGTGACAGAAAGTTCTGGAATCTGAGAGGAGCCACAAATTTCCTTCCACCCAGCGTTCCCCCAAGTCTCCCGATAAAAATTGTACCTCACTTGTGTGGGTAGGCCTAGCGCCCACGAAAGGAAATGGCCCAAAACACAACGTGGACACATCCCATTTTTTTAATTTTTTTTTTACAGAAAACAGAGGCATAAAAATAGGCCAATCTGCCCCCAAGGGGGGCAGAAATGGCCTAAAAATAATTTGACCCCATGGGAGCGACCCTTGCCTAAGGGGTCGCTCCCCACACCTAAAACAAAAAACAAAACAAAAAACAAAACAAACAAAAAACAAAAAAACTAAATTATCCCTGGTGCCTAGAGGTTTCTGCCCCCCATGGGGGCAGATCGGCCTAATAATAGGCTCTAAACTATGACCCTAAACTTCAAAGGCACCCTGTGGTATAACTAGGGGTATTACTCATCAGCAAGGGAGAGTTGCAACTGCGGTGATGCAGGACTGGTACTGCTGGACCATGTGGTGCACACGGCCAGAGGAATCTGTTGTGCACAGAAGGATAACTGTCCAAGGAGGAGATCTCAACACCCTTCCTTTACTGTGGCTGGCCGGAGCCGACTGCCTGCTGCTGTGTAGTAACCTGAAGTGTACTCTCTGAAAGCAGGTTGGGCTGCCCTCTGCAGAAGGTCTCAGGGACATCACAGACCCCCTGCGAGGGACTTACATTGTCAGACGGTACCATCTGGAGAGCGGTGCCCTTTTCTGCACCTACCTTGTTTGCTGGACACCATCTGGCAGCAGCGGCATGAGTATGGACTACGTATTGTGTCTGGAGACCAGAATCGCCTGCTGCAGAGCTTGCCAAGTACTGCCCGCACTTCAGGTGAGTGGCCCTTCATCGTAGGGACCACTGCACACTGAAACGTCTTGTGGTTTGATCAGGATCACCTGGCGCAGGACCCCGCATGGCCTGCTGTTGTCTAGTGCATCACATTTCTCTCATGTGACCCTCGACTGCATGCAAATTGCATGCTGTGCCCCGTTCATAGGAGACAACCGCCAGAGGTGGTGGGTGCAACCGGAGTTGTGCTACACTCTGCCTCGTATGGCACGGCTGAACTTGCGTCAAAGTGTGTGTGTCTGGGGAGTCTGGTGTGACTAAATTCATTGCGTACCAAATGGTGCGCCTTATTCCAGGGAAATAAGGAAAAGTTCCTTGCGTGACATGATTGTCTCGACCGACAAGTCATTGAGCTCTGGATGTGGTGCCTCATTCCAGAGTGGTGCATGATTTACATTCCCTGGGGGAGCATTCCAGATTGTCTGGTGTGGTTCAAGTCAACATGCACCAGACTAGTGCCTCTCTCAGAGGAGGAAGCAAATTGTGAATTGTCTTTGGAGTGATATTATTGTCGGGGGAAAACCAGGTCATCGGGTTCCTGATGCTGTGCCTCATTTTTGTGGAGGGACAACACTGAGCACTTTTCATGTGGGATTGTGACCGTCAGGTGCAACTCAAGTCTTTGTGCACCAGACTTGGTGCCTCCTTGCAAAGGGGGAGTGGACCTAGTAACTCTTCATCTGTAACCAAAATTGTTGAGAGTGACTCAAGTCAACACGACCCCGATGGTGTGCCTATGTTAAGGAGGTGCTGAAATTGGTAACTATTTGGTAACCTTAGATTGTCTGGCTGGGCTGGGCTGGGCTGGGCATAGCAGTGGCTAGCGGGTGGCCCCAGTGAACCTCCCCGGTGTGTTGCAGACCTCTGAGTGAACCTTCTACTGGGAGCCCAAACATCTCCTTGCTAATTGTTGCCAGATTGGCTGTTGTCTTTCTTTCCCCCCCTCTCACCTTGTTCCCGGGATCCTGCGAAGTGACACTTGGGCTGTGAGCAGCCTACTATCCAGGGAAAGGTCCACTAAATCATTGTTTTTTGGCAGGGCAGGATAGCTGAAGCTGATTGGTGGGTGGAGGGTGGGTTGGGAATCAGGGTGCATGCAGAGACAGTGGCCGGATATTAGGGCACCCAATTAGGGTGCGTATCAATGTGTGTGTGTGCGCACAAGCCGACTGATACCTGTGGCACCGCACAGTGGGGCAGAGTGGATTTGCGGGAGGGAGTGCAGGTGAATGCGAGGGCAGCACCATGGTGTGGCTGGTCACATTCTTCTGCCAGTGAATTCCTGAGGCTGGCTTTACTAGTGCGGCCTAGGCTGCAGTGCTATGTGAAAGTGTTCCAAACCTTGTATGTACTTATTGCTCCTAACTTTGGGGACCAGTCTGCATCCTGAATTTATTTGTTTAATTAATGATGGTAAACTCTAGGGTGGGTCTTGTGCTGACAAAGTTTGGCACTGCATGAGGGTGCAAGGAGGGAAAGTATTGTTTTCTCTCTTGTACATACTGTTGTTGGTGTTACATACAGCTGGGCCTATTACTGTGAATTCTATTGCTAAAAGTAATTTATGCCCAGATTTATGATACTCATGCTGTGTTGACAATTTGTGTTGACAATTCGTGTTGAACACAATTTCTGATACCTACATATGAATGAATGAATGAAGTCTCATTTGTGCTGCTCAGCATGGTTGTGGTGGGGAAGTGCTGTGCCACTGCTTTACACATTGCTTCTGTTATAAGCCTGACTGCTCTGTGCCAAGCTACACAAGGGTGAGCGCAGTTTATACAGAGTGTAATCACCCACCCCTGACGAGAGTGGCAGGTTCTGCCTGGCTGGGGCCTTGCCTCAGCCAACCAGAACAGGCCACCTACAACACCATATTTTTTAAAGAATGATTTGAGATGTGCACAATTTTTCTAAAAAGGTTTTGAGAGATGTTATCCATCGCAAAACAACAGGAGACTGTCAGGCTCACTCCCATCACTCCTTTGCATGGTCCAATGCTGGGCTGGTTTGAACATTGTTTATGTGGGCTCGTCGACCCTGGAGGTGTTCATATGATTAGCTTCAACTGTGGAAGCCAGGTGCTACCTAGAGCTGGCTCTCTTCTTATTTTCAGGTACTTGGAAATAGGGTGTCACTTTACAGATCTGAAATTTGTGTACATAGATCACTGAAAGAAAGTAAAGGCATACACAATAAGCTGGTGGTGCTAATAATGATTTACTCACTATTTAGCTGAGAGACCTTTATAGTGTATGCTTAACTGCAAGGAGGCATGCAATCGTTCATCCAGCTTAAAGCAGTATTATTGTACTTCCCAAGCATCCTAAAAATAAGCCCTCACTGATCTCCAAGTCCTCTCCATCAGTTCCCTCATCCTACATGCTTCTTGGCTGAGGCTTGCAATTTTTTTAAGGGAACAAATATTAAACGTACAAAGAAGAGATTCCATAATTTAGACCCTGCCAAATTCTTTGCTCAGACCTGGCAATGGGCCTGAATACACAGGAAACATTCTCCCATCTCTGTCAGTAAGCTGTTTCACAAGAACAGTATTTTCAAAACATGTCACTTTGTCAGAAGCGAAAACTAAATGACAATAAATAGGTACTACAGTTTTTCAATATTTTCTTTTCTTTATACTTTAAAGTCACTTGGCAATTTTCAGCCAAAAGTCCGCAGAAGTAAAGAGATTTGTTTAAAAAATATGATTTGGCCTGGTCTATATGCTCCACTGCATCCATCCCCAGTGAAACTGGGAATGGCTGGATACTTGCCATGCCACCAAGCGGTCACTTGGGAGGGGGAGTGGGTGGGTGTAAGGACACTGTAATTGATCGTCACTGTAAAGGGGGAAGGGGGTAATATCGGTTCTTAGGTATACACACATTAAGAAAACCTGAGAAAAGTTCATGTCATTTTCCACAGGCTATGATCGTCTGTAAAAAAGCATGTGTCCAGCTCAATACGTTAGGGCCACCATGCTACTCCATACTAAATACTTTTGAAAGGTAATAGAATAAGGCTTCCAAAAGAGAAAATCTGAATGAGAATATCACAACAGGAATCAAAGTAATAAGCTGCAAAAACTGTTTAAACCTTTTCAAGTTATTGACCGAATAAGCAACATGTTAAGTTGCTAGCTGGACTTAAAAACACATGATAAAGCGCCACAGTCTGAATTACGCATCGTGCACACTGCCACAGTTTGTGTGGCGGAGCACCTCTAACTAGGTGCATCCGGCAGAGACTGGAACAGTGGTGTCCTCAGAGCAGGCACGAACTCAGAAAGTTCATGAGCATTAGAGATAGAGAAGAGGTAGACCGGCGTCTGTTTAAGGAGGGAGAAAAGGCAACCGTCTGCAGGCAGGAGCATTGCATGTCCGGAGTGTCAGGGCTTGTGGTCCGGAAGCGGGAAAAGACCTGGAATCTAATTTGCACCCTTCAAATGGTGAGTCCATGTGTGGCACAAAGTTGCATCTCTTGACAACTTCTTTGCCATTGTGCCCATGCCATATTACAGACAGACAAGTGAAACGGCAAAAGGTTCTCTCATTTGGATGGTGCCGCTCCCGAATGAATATTAGAGAAAGCTGCCTTGTGATCATGCTGGCATAAAATATAACCCAGCATAATCCATATTTTTGAAGGGGCTGCATGCCCCTTCTATCACGGGAAAGTGCTCCTGAGGCACAAGAAGTAGGAGCAAATTTCCATTGCACCCCTGGAGCACTATCTGTATTATAGACCCAACGACACTCCTGTATGGAGTATTAACCTCCCTGCTCACAGCATCTTCCACACTATGGTGTTAAATATAAAGAGTCCATGACGAACTTGCAAGATATGGAATAAAGGTGTTATTCCAGTCGTGTCTGATAGTACACGACTGTGTTTGTGGGAAGATTTCTACCTAGTATTCTACTTTGGAGGTAGAAAGATGGCCTTCGTGCACTCAAAGCAAGAAACTTGATTAGAGAGAAGTTTATGCCTCCAATTGGGCATTAAAAAGCTGGTTGCAAGAGGCATAAGGTGGTAATTACATCACTAACGCAATAGAGACTTCTAGTATCTTTAATGACAAAGTTAGTAGCCAGTAAGAGTTCCCTGGCTAGATGTTCACTCACAGGATCTTATAAACAGGTAGTGGTACAAGAAAACTAAGAGCCAATTTAGTGCTGGCTTCGGGACACCTACCAATAGCAGTGGCGGCTGCTCGTAATAGCGCTCGGTGGGGCGCTTGCACGGGGGGGGGGGGTTCCCACAAGGGTAGGGGAATAATACATTTACAAAAAACTCCCTTACCTGCTGCATGCCACCTCAGTGTTCCTTGCCGCCTCGGTCCTTCTTTGCTTCCAGACGCTTCTCTCATGCTGCTACCCAGCATGAGAGAGGAGCCTGGATTGGTTTGAGAGGCCTAAAATACGCTCAGCTGGGGACTGGGAGCCTGCACTGGTTTTTTATCCAGGCTGTGCAACACACCCCTGGTGGAGATCTCCAAGTGTGTCTTGGATGCCCGGCCAAACAGACATGTGCATTTAGAGTGCACACTACTCCTCCTTCCCTTCTGGCGAGGATCGACCAGCCACGCACTGCCCTATGAGGAGGAAATGAAAAATAAAATAATAATACAATAGTTGTATGATCATTTTATTTTTCCGATGCCTTTCAGCAGTGGGGCGACGCTCCTCTGCCATAGCAGAGGGGCTGCCCCTGACCAATAGATACAAGCGCTTTTACTTTTAACTTATGTTGCTGAACACACTAACCTTTCTAAAAGCCTTGAAGAAGGAAAGAATGTTCCATCTGTCATTATGAACAATAAGAGTTATCCTTGCTTCTGCTTGACCTTACCCTGGCCAAGACAACATAACTGGGCGAGAGAAGCTAGCAAGTTTATCTGAATAGCAAGAACAATGGAGGCACAGTGGAGTACTTGGTCTGCTACAGTGCCTGCAACCTGCCCAGAAAAGTTTACAATCATCTAGATACTAATAGCCAAATATTGCATAGCTGCAATTATACTGCTGAATTCATCTAACATTTGTCAAAAACCACCAGAGAACTGAAAACTTCAAAGGTCATTGATCTCAAAATGATGCAACATGTCTGCAATGAAGAACCATCTTTTAACTCTGGGAACAAATAGAAGCCTGTAAAGCCTTCCAATGAGAGCTTCAGTGAATACAACCCATGCTTGTGGAGCCCTGTTTGGATATAACTCTCTGGCAAGAGAACCAACCACAGGAGGCCGCACAACAACATCTAGATGTATTGCATGCAGAATATTCTTTTGACAGGTGCCTTCTTGAAACTGGATATCTTGTTTTCATGATTTCACCTTCCAAGAGTTCCTACTTAGCCTAACTAATACCATGGACCTTTCTCACGACACTGCCTGCCCCTTTGTCTCCCTTTGCTGATGTCTCCTTTGTCTCAAAATCTAAGTCTATAAGTAAAAGCCCTAAATGGAACTAGCTCAATTAGACTGCATGCACTAAGAAGCGGCTCCTCAGCCATTACAGCATGTTGGTTGAAATCCCACCACTTTCCAGCCACCCAGATGGGGAATAACAAGCTAGACTCAGGATTTGTACCACTGCAATCTGCTTAGCGAATGGTTCTCTTGCATGTGCATGATGCATACAAGAGGGTATCTGACCAAAAGTTATTTTTGTACACAAATAATGCATTTAACAAACGCACACAAATTTGCTGCACCAAGAAGCTGTGCAAGACATCTCCTTTGGTCCCTCCCTCCTTGCTGATTGGTGAGGAATAAGTAGCATGGTCAGGGTAAGTGTGCAAGGTAATTCGTAATAGCCTTCACCAGCCCCTGCTGCCATTCTTATCCAGGTGCTCAGCCCAGTTAGGGGAGGACTGAAGGACCACCTGCTGAAAACAAATTGTGACAGGTTGAGGAAACGCTTGTATGTGCCTTTATGCTTTGTATGTGTTCACCGTCAAGTATGCATCTGATCGGTGTGTGCTTATTTTTGTGGAGGGACTTGGTGGACAGATAGGGGTTTTTTATTGGGCTAATGGTGCCCATATCAAACTGACATGGATATTCTGGCCATTCCAGGCATCTATCTGTCCGATATACATTGATGGCATTCTCTGCAAATTCTGGCTACACCAGGCTTAATAGCAGCACAGCGGACATTTTGGGCTTACCCTGGGTTAATAGTGACCCATCATTGTCATACAGTGTGCGTTCCTGGCAACAACCTGGCTATCCCCTGGCTTTATCGTGGCTCAATCATGACATATTGAGGATGGTCTCTCATATTCTGGTTATACGTGGCATGACAGAGGCCAAGCCTGACATTAAGTGGGTATTTATGGGAGCATTCTCGGTGACCTTCTGCTATCCCTGGCATAATAATGGCCAATATTTGCATATTGTGGCCACTTGTGGCTATCCGTAGCAGAAAAGCTACTGTTCTTTGACATATTGAAGGCACTCTTGGCAAATTCTGACTATCCCTGGCTTATTAGTGGCCTTCTCAGGATATATTATGCATGTTTAGACATAGTTGTGGCTACATGCAGCACAACTTTGACACAGGCGCAATAAACCTCATCCCCTTCTTACTGTGGCCTTTCTTGACTTAATTCTGGCCATCCCTGGCACAATTTATTTATTCAATTTTTTCAGAGTTTGTAAAAAATTATATTAAGCGAATAAATCTTTACCTTTTAAGAATTTGCCCTGGAGTTCGTATTCTTTTAAATTACATATTCTTTAAATTGTTGTTCCTAGTAACCTCTACCCACGATTAAGCTTTTAACCTGGTGAAAACTCTGAAGGAGTCAATGAGACAGGCATTGCATCATGTAACTTATGAAAATAAAACTAAATAAATTGATTTGTAGCAGTATTGTTGTGACTGATAACATATAGAACAGCTACACCATAAGCCTCCATTTAATATTCCTCTCATCATATAGTTGTGTCACACCTGCATATATGACTGTTCACAGGAGGGATCACAGCAACTAAAGATACCTTCATCACAACAACGTCTTCAAATTCCACAAAAATGGGTCTTTTATTTTCAGTTATGCTTTCAGTCTTGCAGTGTCTGCACATGCCAAAAGGGAAAATGTTTAGGGCTGGCGAATATTCTTTTCTTCTACCCTCGTGCAACATGGACAAACTAGCCAGGTAAAAGCAGTAGCACAGGCTTTAATGGGACAATGGACGTAAATAGAGGCATTTACACATGCTGTTTGTAGCCACTGCATGTATAAAGCGGTTTACCACATTAATGCCTGGCCTAACGGCTTTGCCAGTGCTGGGGAAAAACTTACAAAAAGGGATTGGTTTCTGTATAAAAACGCACAAAGGACATTAAAATCAGCATCATGATTGAATATACTTTTCTGATAGAATATGTTACCTCATGCCTTCCAGAGTAAACACTTCTTAGAAGACAGAATGATACACCAAATAGACAATAGAATGAGGTGGGGAGTGATATTCTTCTGGGTGAAGCCAAAGCACACTCAAGGTATAGCTTAAAAAATTGGCAACAATCAGCTGATGGTTTGGGTCATTGGGATATGACCTGAACGATCGCCAGTGGCTGAGATTAATTCAAACATTCATCCATCACCTTGTTGTTTAAGCATTTGCTGCCCTAGCTGACCTGGCAAGCCAGACCTATAAAGGCGCAACCTTTCTAAATATAGAGTTTACCTTTGGAACAAGAGTAGCCCGTTTATCTAGGCAAACTATTTGGTTGCTTAGGGTGCTAATTAGACTAAACCAATTAAATACAAATAAAAAAAACTGGTGTGGCAGCTGACTCTATGGTTCGTCTAGTGTGCTAGTAGTTGGAAAGTACTTTAGGGCTGCCTCAGTTTTAGATTTGGAAGGTCTGGAAACTTGACATGCATACTAGTACGTCAAGATTACGAAAATACAGACTACACACATTTGGATCATGTAAAATCATGATTCCAACAGGACTTTAAACAACAGTTTTACATGCAGATTGTGGATATTGTTCCTTGCTTTTCTCACTGGCTAGCACAGTGATTTGCTCGTTTGCAGGCATAATTGTACAAATGAAAACAAGCATTGGCAAAGCCAATAGGTCTCGCCTGAATTAGAGCTATTGGCTTAGCAATGTTTGATCTGTAGTGGTGTGGATTGGATTGGAGAAGGGATGGATGCATTGGACTGGGGTGGAGTGGAGTGGACAAAAGTGGAGTGGATTAGAGTTGGTGGACTGGATTGGAGTAAGGTGGGGTGGCTTGGATTGGAGGAGGTGGCTTGGAGTGGTGTGGGCTGGATAGATTGGAGTGGGCGGATTAAACTGGGATAGAGTGAGGGATAGAGTGGGTGTCAGATTGGAGTGTAGTAGGGTGGATGGAGTGGGGTAGATTGGAGTGAAGCAGAGTGAGCTGGAACGGGGTGGGGTGGGGTGGATTAGAGTTGGGTTCCTTGGAATGGAGTGGGGTGGGTTGAAATGGGGTGTGGTGGATTGGATAGAGTGAGGTGGATTGTATTGAGGTTTGGTGGACTGCATCAGAGTCAGGTGAATTGGACTGAGTGGGGTGAACTGGACTAAGTGGGGTGAATTGGATGGAGTGGGGTAGATTAGATGGAGTAAAGAAGATGTTTTGGATTGGCGTGGGGCACATTCTTTTGGATTGGCATGGGGCAGGTTGATTGGGATTAGAGTGGGGAAGATTGAAGTGGGTGGGGAACACTGATTTGAACTGGAGTGGGGCAGATTGTTTTCGTTGGAAGTGGGACAGACTGGAGTGGGGCAAATTGTATTGCTTTAAGTGGGATAGATTGTTCTGGATTGGAGTGAGGCAGTTTGGGGTGGGGCAGATTGTTCTGAGTGGAGTAGATTAGAGTGGGGCAGTTGTTTTGGATTTGAGTGGGGTGGTTTGTAGTTGGGCAGATTGCTTTAGACTGGCGTGGGCTTCATTGTTTGTTGTGGGGGGCCAGTTGGAGTGGGGCAGATTGTTTTGGATTGGAGCGGGGGCAAGTTGGAGTGGGGTAGATTGTTTTGGATGGGAGTGTGACAGAGGAGTGGGGTAGAATGCTTTGTATTGGAACGGGGCAGATTGGTAAGTGGGGCAGATTGTTTTGGTTTTCGAGTGGGGCAGGCGGAGTGTTTTGGAATGGTGTGGGTAAAATGTTGGATTGGAGTAGGGTGAGTTGGGAGGATTGGAGTACACTGGATTGGAGTGGATTGGGTGAGTGGTTTGGAATGGGGTGGATAGGACTGGGGTGGATTGGACTGATCTGGGGTCAACTGGATTAAGTGGGGTGAATTGGACTGAGCAGGGTGTATTAGATTGAGTGGGGAGGATTGGTGTGGGGTGAGGTAGGGTGTACTGCACAATTATGCGTTAAAGCATAATTTCGGAAATTACACTTAAAAAAGAAAAAATGTCACTTTGCAATATTTAGATGAAGACAATTGCTATCTTTAGAGAACAGCGCCCACAAGCAAAAACAGCACAAAACATGAGTGCAAAGTGAGAAAAGAAGACTTGGCAAAATAAAAGAAAAAAGATAACAATAAAAATAAAACTTATCAATTTTGTTTGTCCTGCTGGGCACATTTTTACCAGCCACATGCCTTCTGTTTGCAGGGACCTAGAAGTTTAAAAAAGTAGTACCTCGGTGACGTCGGGAGTAGGGGAGAGCATTGATTAAGTTGTATCAATAAGTGCTTGGTCTCTGCTCCATAGACAGGAACAGAAATGCAGTGACCAATTACAAGGCTGTAAAGAAGAGTGTTGGGCAAGCAAACAAATGGTAAACAACATATGGGCTACAAGCCCTTTCAAGTTAACAACAGAGTGCACTCCCAGGCTCGACCCTAAAAGGGGGCCACTAAGAAACACAGGGGACTGAGTCTGACTTCGGCAAAGAACAATTCCAGTAATTAAACCCTCTGCCAATGAGGGATCAGGGCTAGTGGAGAGGGCTTTTGTTTAACAGAGACGTCTGGCATTGGCAAAGTGGCCTCTGGCCCAGGGCCCCCTGATAGAGCCGGATTCTTGCCCTGATGACCTTGAATAATTCTTAAAGGGACTGTTTTTAAATACCATTTTCATGTAATTTATTTTCAATTTGGGGGATGTGTCTATTACAGACATTTTGCAGTAAAATCCTCTGTTTATGTTTCATGCAACATCCATTAAAAAAAATGTTTCTTTTAGACTAGAACAGGACCTCACATATGAGAAACGGGAGGGTGTCACACAGTTTATTTCCATTAATAATACTGAGCTCCTGTTGTGTCAAAATATTGAAATCACATTTCACTATCCCTGAATATTATATGCAAGCACATTTAGAATTTTGACGTATGCCTGTGCACTGTCAGCAACATGGTCAGGGTGGGAATGAAAGAGCTGAAATTGAATCATAAATTCAAAGCTGTTCCCAACAGGGGCCTCCAAAATATAGTTGGCCCAGGGGACCCAAAATCCATTAGATGTCTCTGCAACAGAGGTAAAAAAATATTACAGGGGCAAGACTCGCTCAATTTCAGACACAGGATCCTGGTGCTGGTTTTTGATCAGCTGAATTTAAACAAGCACTGACTGTCCCCAATAGTTTTGTCCATTTACTTATGGAAAGGCGTTTTGTGTTGCATGCTTCTTTCAGATGCAGAAGGATGTGGGAAAGAGGGGGAAGGTCCTGGGAGGAAGTTATGAGCTACGAGTAAGGTTTGTGGGGGAAGCAAAAAACACTCCCTGGAGGGAAGGGTAAAGGACTTTGGAGAAGGCAGGTCATGGCCTATATTTATTAAGTATGTTTTCCGTAAAGACCTTTCATTAGTGATATGTTTGTTGCGATAACCCTGTGTGGATTTGTTTAATGTAGCTGCCTATAGAATATATTTGCTGTAAAATCTTTTTTTTAAATCTTTTTCATAAGGTTGAAAGTCCCCCGTGGGGTCTATGAGACTTCCTCCTCCTCACTTTATCATCCTTACTGACTCAGTATATTTTCCTGTGCAGCAGACATGTCCTAAGTTGATTTACAACAGATGGTCTTCATGATTATGTTGGCTTCACACTAGACTCTGTTGGGCAATAGGGGTACATGTTAAAATGGGCGAACACTGTCATGTCAGGATCATGGCACTGCAAATGGCTGGTGGCAGCTGACTAGTTGTTGGGGCATACAGACCTTTGCACCTATACCCCAAAGTAAAGACTGCTTGCTGACTCTCCCTATCTAAATCAAAAGAAAGAATCATGACTGGGCACCTGAATCCCCAGATAGTATGTGGTAAGCATGAATAGTGTTTGCCTATATGAGAAGTATGGTACCCATGGTTGGGGTCAAACCTGTATGTACAAAGCCCCTATGTTATACGGTGGTCCATAGGGTTAAGTGGTAGTCAGAGTTGCTGTCTCTGCTTTTCCTGCCTATCCCCTTTGCCACACCTTTCGTTTGCCTGTCACAACACAATCCATTGTAAATCTAAGTGCATTAGCTTGGTTGGAAATCACATTGTCTTGAATACAGTGGAAATATTTTTACCATTATCTTTTGTGGACTAAGCAAGTTCAAGCAGGTGAGCCTGTGCCTGAAAGGAGCAACACTTGAACACAGACTTCAGCCAAAGGCAAAAGACTACCTCCACTTCCAATACATCCTGTTTCCTATCGTGATGAAAAAGCCAGAACAAAACTACATTATCCGGTTATATAGAGTTTTTCAGTTTCCAATATGTAGCTTGAGAGTTATAGCTCCCACAGTAGCTGGTAGTCATGGATCTGTGGCACACCTGAGAGAAATTAATTTTTAATTGATTCATTATCTCCAAATGTTTAGGGGCACATTTGAGTTTGAGTGGCCAGATGGCAGGAACCAAACTGCTACTGTCCTAGATAAAAGCAGCCATATTGTTCTTAATCAGTGGTGACATTCTAATAGGACGAAAGGTGGAGCCTAGAGGCAGAAACTTTGTTTTTCTTCCCTGAAGGGTAGGGGATCTATGCCACGAGGAGAAAACTGAGGTGTTTTAACCATGGGAGAAGGATTCAGACTCCATAGTGGACCAAAACGTACATAGAGTTTTAAAACCAACTCTCCTCCCTAAACTTACAGAATGTCCGATTAACAGAAGTGTATGTACATACATGTCCTTGCTGTGCAAGTAAATCCCTAATTTCAGGGAGTCAGTCATCTGGGGAATTTAAGCATGCTGTTTCTAAGACTCATCACTATTACATATATTCAAGCATGGAATAATGCTTTACTCACAGTTGGTCTAAGCAAATTCTATGTTTATGTTTGACTACATTGCCATGTTGGATTCACCAGCTCCAGTACAAGTCCCTTAGCACCGGGATGAATATGATTAGTTTCCGAGAGCTGCATGAAAATTGAACAAGTCATGTATTAAGGGTGGATCGCATTTCTGCGCCACAAACTTCTATAATGTTGGCATTTCTGGTCTTACATTATTTCATGTGACCTCTGTGAACCGGCATGTGTGGAGTAGCAATTTTTGGAGGGGGTGCAACAATGGCAAATATTAAGCCATTTGCTGGTATATTTGGTTTACAATTGCATTTTAAACACAAGGAAAATGTGTGTCTTGTACAGCAATAATGCAAGACAAACCTTTAAAAAAAAACTATGCCAACTGCCATGCTCCAGGAGAGATACTATTATTGACTATGGCATTTGATGAATGACTGACTGAATTTAAAGTGGTTTGTACAATTATCTCTGCTCTACCTGAAAGCCTGAGAAAAGTTTATTCTGGCTTGGTCAGATTTGTGGGATAAGGGAAAAGTCAATTTTCCTTCAGATTCTTCAGCTGAACATAAACACAATTTGGAACAAATGTACGTATGCTGATGCTGCTTGCACTAGATCAGGAGTATCCAACCTCATCTGTATAAGAGATACTTGTTTTCAATGAAAATCATCCAGAGCTACTAATTTTAAAGTTTAAATAGTGATCACAACAGACAAGATTATATAGTGACCATACGCAATTTTGGCAAACAATCACCTCAGTGCTTCAGGGATGGTTCCTAGCTGTAATGTAAAAAATAAAATGCTTTTTCAATGTGAAATGCCTCTACATGGGTAATATATAACAGCCAGAGGTTGCAATGCATCTAGTGCCAAGTTGATAATGTTAGTAATACATTTACCCAACAGGGCATGTATCACTCAAATATCAGCTTTAAATATATTTTGAAATTCAACCATTTTTCTCCAAACATCAGCTTAAGAGTTCTGAAAAGATGCACATTTCCATCTGAAATGCACAAGTTTACAGTTTAGGTATAAATAGATTAATTCAACCAAGCAAAGACTTCATCATCATCTGTTTATTTTGGATACAGAAATCCATAAAACCAGAATAAAAGCAATCAAAACAACCAAGAAAAAAGAAATAAAATACAGTAGATAAAAATGTACACACTAAAAAGATAATACAATCATCAAAGTGCACGGGCAGAACTACAAGTATAAAATTTCAGCTCAATGAGTACTAGAGTGCCGCGAATAACGGTTAAAGTGCGAGTGCTCAGCTACATGATATGAGCGGTGATTGTACACAAACACCTCCGAAAGGATCTAGGGCCAGATGTACAAAGCATTTTTCAAGTCGCAAACGGGCCGATTGACAGAATCGGCCCGGTTGCGACTTGAAAAATGCTTTTTGGGATGTACAAAGCCCAAACCGGGATTCGGTAACTGGCGTGTCAAGGGCGTCCTTTCCTAATACCGAATCCAAATGATATGTATGATTGTTTTGTGACCGCGAATGTGGTTGCAAAACAATCGCAGATAGCTCCAGTTTCAAACTGGGGCTAACCCATTCCCAAACGGGAAGGGGTCCCCAGGGAACTGGTGGCGAAAATATTATTTCAGAGCAGCCAGTGGTCCCACAGACCACTGCCTGCTCTGAAAAAATGAAGAAAAAACTGTTCATTTTTTATTTTGAAATGTATCTCATTTTCCTTTAAGGAAAACGGGCTGCATTTAAAAAAAAAAAAAAAAACTTTATTCAAAAGCAGTCACAGACATAGTGGTTTGCTGTCTTCAGCAGGCCACCATCCCTGAGGGCGGCCATTCCCAATGGGGTCACAAATTGTGACCTACCTCTTGAATATTCATGAGGTAGGTCATTTGCGACCCCATTGGGAATTGCAAACAATGTAAAGTACACTGTTGTACATCCAGTTTTGCGAGTCGCAAATTGCGAGCCGCTAAGACTCGCAGTTTTTGTGAGTCGCAAAACCGGATCGTTGTACATGTGGCCCCTAGTGATGCAGAGGGTCACTAGCCCTCACTACTTCCCTAAATCCTGCCCCCTTGCTTAAGAGTATAAGATGTTAAAACTTCCATGCTCTAGTTCAACATAACAAATTGGAAATAATATCAAGGAGGGCTGTCAGCGACTGAATGCTCAATTCTATCACATTTGCTACGTTTCTGCTGCATGTATATATTTGGAGACTGCAATAGCAACTACTTCTCTGGTATCTGAGCACAGAACTTCAAGTACAGTAGCATATTGTCTGAATCCCAGAAACTTGCATACTGGCTTAAGCCATTTTCCACAAGGGCACCCCTATGCAATGTATAAGTAGGCAAGGTGATGGAGAGTTTAATCTTCCTGTTTAAATGAGGGGCACGTGCTAGAGGTAGAGGTATTCATGCCCCATTTTGAGCAAAAACTTTTGACAGGTAAAATACCATTTCTTCACTTTAAGAAAAGTTGCTTTGCAAGGCACCCAACATGACATCAAGAAATGGTTCATAAGCAGGAATACATTTAAAATCGAAAAATGAATCAGTCAGGCTACTGGGCTTAACTCCCTTAATTTCCCCAATCCATAGGTATTCCTTGCAGCGCTCTTTAATCAATGCGTGAGGGACTGATTTAATTTCATCAGGGTTTTCCCAGTGTGCTGGTAACACAATCTCATAGAATACAGACGTAATAAAAACAAACTAGGATATAGTCTCCCAACCATTGTAACTAAGGATAAACTTGAGCGGAAGTCTGCACGATTCCAACTCCTCTGTGGACCAAAGCCTGTGTCAATTAATTAGGGGTCTAAGCCTCGAGCTGAAATTAATCAGAGAAATGGCCGCATCACAAAATTGGGGAAGGCAGGGAGGAATCTGCGGTAGGTTTAATAGATTCTTAATAAACTTATTTTTTGCCTTAACAAATGCCTCAACTCACACATGTCCCCATAGCTCTCACCCGTACATGTCTGTACTTTTTACATTAAAATTATAAATCTCCAATGGAGGTACTAATGGACTGGCCTGGGTTTTATTCTGCATCTTAATCACAGCACCAGCCTCCTGCTGGAGTATCAAAGCACTTGTGGTAATTTGCGCAGAGCAGCTAAGTTTGTTTGTTAGGCAAACCCCCAGGTAAACAAAATCCTGGACTTGCTCCAGCAAAACCCCATACACCTTAATATTCATCCTCACCATTTTATATGGATTAAAAAACATAAAATTTTTTTTTTACTGACATTTAGTTCTAAATCCCTATCATTGCAGAAACCTAAGAACCGATCAACAAGGGCCTGCAGGCCGCATTGGATTTTGGATAATAGAAGAGTATCATCTGCAAATAAAAGAGTCGAAATTTTGAGGGAACCTAATTTAGGGGAGTCGTTACCAGGAAAATCCAGAACTTTAACTAAATTGTTGATATAGAGAGTGAACAGGGTCGGTGCCAAAACACACCACTGCTGCACACCTGCCTCAAACTTAAAGTGGTCAGTTAGTTCACCTTTATTCCCATATTTAACTTGTACATACATTGAGGCATGCAATTTTATTAGACTCGCCAAAAGATTTTCAGGGACCCCCATCCACTTTAGCACTTTCCAAAGTTTCACCCAGATGATTGAATCAAATGCTGATCTCAGATCATCAAAAACCACATCCAGTGTCACAGTTTTCCAGAAAATACTGCAGAAGCATTGAGTTTGGTCTATTGTACTAATGTTCTTCCTGAAACCCCTTGATAGAGTGGGAGTATGCAAATTGCATTTTTTCAGATTGACAGTTCCCCTAAAATAATTAGACAGAAAAGTTTCTTTGAGACATCAATTAAACTGATCAGTCTGTAATTGGTAGGGTCAGCTCTACAGCCCTTTTTAAAGACTGGAACAATCTTGGCTCCTTGCCATGTTCTAAGTATAGGGCCATCTTCTAAGATTGATTGGAATAATACATAAAGGTAGGGCCCCCAGACACAAGGTTCCAATAGATACAGTTAAACTGGAACAATGTCAGGACAAGGCGCTTTACTATGGAAAAATGCTTTAATCACCTCAAAGACATCTTTAAGCGCAAAAACTAGCTGTCTGTCATTCCTAGTTGGTGAAACTGGCCCAGCTACTATAGGTTAAGGTGTGGTGGTACCCTTGGTTGCATATACCATCTCTAAGTGTTGAACCCATATCTCAGGTTGGAGATGGACATCAATACAGGATACAGTATTTTGACTGCCTTGTGGCAATATACCCCAGAAGAGTATCGACTAGCCTAGCTGCTTCTACTAAATTCAACCAAGCAAAACCTACTGATTTAGTAGGCTGAGCTGTGCACAGGATAGCTACTTACAGGTAAGCTGGAGAGCTACCAGTAGCTCACAAGCTACTGGCTGGAGACGCCTGCACTAGATATAGACTTGGAAAACACTCTCCCTTGCCTCTTAAGCCTAACAATTTTTACAGCATGCAATGTCATTGTAACAGTATGATTTTCCAAACCAATTTTTTAGGTGTAGATTTATTTACTGAATTCTTAGCATATGGAGTCAAAACACTGAACTAGGTGTGTCGGAGCGCTTTACAACTCCACAGATTATGGAGTAGTAGGTTTAAGTCAATACATTAACTAGGTGAAATGACATCACAGTATGTTGGTATGAATGGCATCACAGATTACAGTATTTTCAAGTCTCTGACATTATTCCAGTGAGTACCATTTCCACACATTCATACTGAGATGAAAATAAATTCAGGTTTCTCACTGAATACAGTGCAGGCATGTTTGAAATTTTACAGACATCCGGAGATGATGGGTTGTAATTCCTAGTGGACATAGGCTATCATCCAAGAGTTTCATGTTTGCTTAGAGTGTGTTTTAGGCCTCTTAAATCATAAGGTCGAAGGGGACTTTTTGATATGTGGTGGGACAGCATTCCAAATCCTTACCGGAGAAGAAATGTTTTAGTGTGGAGGACTTCATTTAAAATCTTGGTTTATCCAAGCTTCACCAATTCATGACTTTGTAAATGATTGAGAAGTAAATATGATGTTTGATAAACAAACATTCAGGAGTGGCAAATTCACTCCGGACAATTACATTAGCAAATTCAAGATCTCAAAGCAATTGTGATATTTTCATGATCTATTCTTTTACAGCGTTTTATTATTAGTCTTCATAGTGGTAGATAAAAGCAGGTTGCGCAGGGAAAAAAGAAAACTGAAGAAAAAGATCTGAGTGTTACCTCGACTCAGAATTTAAAAAACCTTCAGAAAAATTACTTCTTGAAATGCAGTGTATCAATGTGTTCTGATCATTGTCCTCATATTTAGAGCAATTTTTATCTGGATTGCCTAACAGGTTGTTTCTGTCTCCCAAAATGTATGGGCTTTGAGTCATGGACTCCACAACTCATGCTTCAGCTCACCTTTTCAGTAATGACACAGAATAGCTCTTCATCTACAAGCTGGCTCTCAATTCGCACTGTGTTGCTCTGTTAGGCCGTTTTTGGATTTCCAATATTTGTCTGAGGAATACGTGCTAACAGCTGCCTGAATCCATCACTTCTTTTTCCTCCAATAGATCAAATTACAATTACATTTACTAATGCATCCCATTTTTAAAATTACAGTTGATAGACCTCTGCAGTGTCCATTTTAGTTTATTGTGGTGTTTGAATAAAGAAATTGTGCCTTTAAACGTGCTTTGTGAATGACCACCACACCACTATAGTGGACAGGGGAAAACGTGAGAATCAGTTTCAATTGAGAGTTCACGCAGACAGTGTACATTCCACTAGTTTATTTATTACACAAAATATGTTTAGCAGATTCACAATTTCTCTGCTCAAAGGAACATACTTTTCTTAATTAGTTTATTAAACTGGTTAAACCATGGGACCATGGAGGTCTCACCTCCACCAATCTGTGTTCATTCTTGTTCCTTAGAGTACATGAGCTAGATAGGAGTATCAGGTCCTCCAGTTAAGATATAGCTGTAAACTATGCAAAAATATATTTTAACATATAATTGCTGGATGAACTTTTCGCAAATAAAGAGAAAACTTTATGTCTGCTGATTTCGAGTAAAGGCTTGAAATCAGGCAGTTAGTTGCCTAAATAGTTAAGTCAATATTAATTATTTTGTGGAAAAACATCCTAAGATGCACATTAAAAAAATGGGTTTTACTGATATAACTATAACTATGTTGAGAAATGCTCCAATTACATTTTGCCTCCGTTATAGATCAAAAACACTATGGGGGTCATTCTGACCGCCGGGGCCAGGGTCGGCGGGAGCACCGCCGACAGACCGGCGGTGCCCCGCAGGGCATTCTGACCGCAGCGGTTCTGCCGCGGTCAGATGCGGGAAACCAGCGGTCTCCCGCCGGTTTCCCGCTGCCCTGCAGAATCCTCCATGGCGGCGGAGCGCGCTCCGCCGCCATGGGGATTCTGACACCCCCTACCGCCATCCTGTTCCTGGCGGGTCTCCCGCCAGGAACAGGACGGCGGTAGGGGGTGCCGCAGGGCCCCTGGGGGCCCCTGCAGTGCCCATGCCGATGGCATGGGCACTGCAGGGGCCCCCGTAAGAGGGCCCCACGAAGTATTTCAGTGTCTGCTGTGCAGACACTGAAATACGCGACGGGTGCAACAGCACCCGTTGCACCTTCCCACTACGCCGGCTCAATTCTGAGCGGGCGTCCTCGTGGGAAAGTTGATTTGCCCTGGGCTGGCGGGCGGCCTTTTGGCGGCCGCCCGCCAGCCCAGGGCAAATCCCAAAATACCCTCAGCGGTCTTTCGACCGCGGAGCGGTATTTTGGTGGGGGAACTTCGGCGGGCGGCCTCCGCCGCCCGCCGATGTTAGAATCACCCCCTATCTATTTATGTATGTTGTATATGAAGAGACTGTGAGAAGTATTGAAGACATTGTCCTCAGACTGGCAGCAGAAGGTCTACTACATGGGTACTCGCAAACATTTTACCAGGGGCCAAAATGTTTGGTCTGTGACATGCCTGGGGGCCGCATTGATACCAGGGCAGTGGCGGTCGGGCGGGGTGGCTGGGGGGATTGGTGGCAAGGTAGGTGTAGGAGAAGCAAATGATATACATCTAGTGGCTGAAATGAACAATGGGAAACCAGAAAACCTGGAATTGATCTCAGCTTACCCACTTTTCCAAATCGTGTGATTCTAGGCAATTGTTTAGTCTCACTTTCTGCCCTTTTTCTGCATTATCACATTTAAGATGACCTCGAAATACATGATTCATGGTGTGCGCTGCACAAAACCTGCTTCTATGTTTGATTTATTAAACTATAATGTTGTTCATGTATGATAGGAACCCAGGCCACCCATAAAGTGCACATACCAAGTGACTTGTCTCTTTAATTATCTATTGGTGGTGTTCTCAGGGTAAGGGAAATAATTAATGTTTCCAAATTTATGTTTGAAAACTATCACTTTTAAATGAATACATCTCAATGCACTGATAAAATATTTTGTACTAAGGCAACAAGGTTCTGCATGTTAACTAAATACACTTTAATTTTGAAGAGACTGTCTTAGTTTTACACTTGTGCTGCCAGATAAGATGTCTTTAAAATTGAAGGCGTTTCTAAAGTTAAGTGCAGGAGTCCCTAGTTACTTTCTTTAACACTAATCAAGTTTGAAATAAATGATTGTGTGTCTATTTAATATTTTTATTGTTAGTGCAGAGTCGAGCAAACATCTGCATAGTGCTCCTGTTGCCCAAGGAGCCGCATGTAATGGTCCAAGGGGCAGCATGAGGCCCGCAGGCCGTACTTTGAGTGTCCATGGTCTACTAGAACAAGGGTGAAAGTTTTCCCAATGCTTGTGACAAATAGTTTAAAAACAAAAAACAATTTCCTCAGGCAAGGCAATGCCTACTAAACCTACAATATAGCCAGTGATTTTAAGTGTGAGTATTGTCTTCTGGTCAATGTTGCAATGATGTTGAGGAATATTGGTATAAACAGACCATTCACCAATAATCACTAGAAAGTGTATTAGATTAACCATGACTGTTGCAACTTTCACATATTTAGATAATTGCTGTATTAACAAGTAACACATATTTAAAGGGTTATAAACATAGGGCCAGATGTATCAAAGGGTTTTACCCATTCTGTGTCAATGAGAAAATGCTTTGGTACATATGGCCTATAGAGTTAATGGCAATACATTCAGATGACAAGGAGGCTTTTCTAAACTTTTCATTACTTGTAATTATATACAACACAGCAAAATACATGGTAGTTTTATTTAAGAACAAAGCTTTCATTTTCAAAGCGACCTTGGACTGTTTGAGAAGGAAAGATAGCACACTTCCTTTTGCAGTGTGCATCATTCACCAAGTCTTCACATTATTTAATCCCATTAATTCTCATGACATTTTTGTCTTTTCTCAGTAAAAGGTAATATATTTCGCAAAATATCACTAATGTGTTTTTTGAAAGGTGACACACTTAGCTATGCTTAAATGTGTAGCAGTTGAACAGTGATGACCAAAGCAGTCCTGGTGGTGTTTAGGAGCCGGTTGCAATGAGATACAGAAACTAAACTTAAGTGTACTGCAAGAAAGTCATGTTTGCTGAAATAAATTGAACACAAACAGTATGTTTAGAGATAAACTTTAATTTATCTTTTAGACATAAAGAACAGTCTTGGGGTGGTTCTCCTTTTATCTTTGCTCTCCAGGATACACTCCATACTCTGCCTTTTTATAAAGTGCTGTTCCTCAAAGAGAAGTGTCCAGCCTGGAGTACCCACACCAGACACACAAAGATGTGAGAGCTTTCTGCACCTGCCTGTCATCAGGTACTGAAGAGTAATCATGGGAAAGGGCAGGCCTCATCTCTGAGATCACCTTCACCTTCACCTTCTACAGCAGAGTTTGCGGTCCCACCATCACCCTCTGTCCCTACTTCAATGTCTAGGTTTCCTCGCCCAGCTTCAGAAATGTCAGCATACACTACGGGGCATATTTATACTTGGTTTGTGCCGTTTTAGCGTGATTTATTTTGATGCTAAAACAGGGCAAACTTAACTCCATTTTTATATTTTTACGCAAGACCCATCTAGCATCAAAATATAGGAGTTAGCATCATATTGTGGATGCGGCAAAATATCTTGTGCTAATTAGATGCAAGGTAGGTGTTCCTGTCCACAATATTACACTAACCCCCTACCGACGTATTTATACTCTGGTGGAAAAACGACACGCAGAGAAGGCGTACCCAAATAATGGCGCTAAGCCTGCTTAGCGCCATTATTTAACACCTGGGTCTGACCAGGCATTAGGGGACCTGTGGACCCATTTCCATGGCTAAGCACAATGGAATGGGCCCAAAGATGCCCACCCCAAACCCCAGGAACAACCCCACCCACACCAGAGGGGCAGCATAGGATGGGGGACCCCATCCTGGGTAAGTATAGGTAAGCATATTTTTATTTTTCTCTGTGCCATTGGGGGCCACTTACATGGGGCCCCCTTCCTGGCACTGGGCATTATGGCCTTGCCCAGGGGACACTGGTCCCCTGGGCTGGCCATTTGGGTAGTGGGCATGACTCCTGTCTTTACTAAGACAGGAGTAATTTCTGGGTCATTTTGGATCTACTAACGCCTTTTCCTCTCTCCCATTCCCCCCAGCTAGCATCTTTTCTTCACATGCTAGCCTGTCCTTTCCACCACCGTTCGCCATTCCATAAATATGGCGCCCGGCTGGCGCTTTGGAATGGCACTAGCAGACGGTTTGGATTTTGCCTCAAAACTGTGTTAGTGCAGTTTTGTGGCAAAATCCACAAGTATGGGCCCTAGTGTCTCAGAAAACAACCTCATCTCCATCTTCAGCACAAGGCCAGCCTAGAGCATCCGAATTGTATCCCACCTAACCCCATTAGTCCGGCCCACTCATACAGACAGTTCATGTTCCCTGCAGAACCAATACACAAACACAACATACACTTAGGATGGTAGCGCTAGATTCCTTTTACATCTAAGGTTGCTCTGCTGTGCGGTAGAAAAAGTACAGATGATGGACAGAATGCTGAACAATGTCAAACATTCACCCCCAGTCACAGATCTGGGCCTGAATCCATCATTTTTTGCTTGCCACGCCATTTCAGTTTGGATCCAGTCATATGGAAATCAGTCTTGACCCAGCTGCCTCTGGGTGCAGTCCAGCCCGAACTGCCAGGCCAGGTCCTCCTTGGACCGGAAACAAGCCTCCTAGGTCCAGTTTCGGGGCACCCTATATCAGCCTGGCTAGCTTGAAACTGGTGCCACAGTGAGCACGGGACCCATGGTTTAGGCATACCCTTTCCACTTAGTGTAACAAATGCAAAAATAACAGGTGATAGATGGACTGCTGAACAATGTCAAGTTCTTACTCAATGTTTAAATCACCTGCGCACTCGGACTCACATGTTTAAGCAATCTGTCCTGTACACAGAGCTCTAAATAACATTGTTCCTTTCTACAGCTTTACACCATCAAATTGCATGCTATATTAGAAAGCTACACCCAATGCTTAGTAAGAGAAAAAGTGCTGGTGCCCGAAGCCCTACTCAATGGCCCACAGCCGGTGCAATGAAATGTTGGCAAGCTGAATAGCATGGCTACATAGCCCTGAATGCACCACAGGCCTCCGTAATCCACTGCTAGGCACTCCCTCCACCTTTTATCTCTCTCCTTCAGGTCCATGCTTTTGCCATTTGTGACACTTTTCCATCCTCCTCTTCATTCTTCTTTCCTGTTTGTGTGAGTTTTCCTTCTTTTGTTCTCTGTAAATGCCCAATCAGGAAAGTGCTGGTGCTCAAACATAAGTGCTGGTGGCCCCCACAGGCAACCACTGGCTCAAATTAAGCACTGGCTACACCCCACTGTATTTTGAAACCCTGCATGACCCATTGACCATGAATTAAAATCTTGATAGACTCCTCTCCTTTCTTCAGAGTGCTCTCTCCTTACCTACCATCCTCTTCATACCTCCTCCTTCACACTTTTGTCTGCCTTAATCTTGGATGTTTTATTTCTGAAATTGGCCCCCATCTCACTTCATAGATCACAACCCTTCCTTCTGTAAAGCCCAATCCCTGCAACCTGACAATCCCCAATCTCCGCACACCCTACCTATTCATCTACCCATCCATTTACATGAAATCACATAGTCCCCTCTGATGATCATACCTAAACGATTAATTTATTCTACTTCAAGGAAACTGCATGAATTTTGTTTTCCTTGATAACACTTTACTAATACCAATAACCAACAGTTATCACTAGACTACGTGTTAATGTTGGGGCTAGTGCTTAGTTTGTAGAAACATAAGTGCCAGGGCCCCAGTCAGGAGACCACTGCACCTTCACCAACCAATGCCCCTGCCAGCACCTCCAATGACAGGACCAACACAACTACTTAACATCACGCCCTACAAGTTTGACAAATCAGACCATTCAAGGTCCCTTAAACAGCAAGTATTATTCTTTTTAATGTATATTGAATTAATAAACAACTGTTGTGGTGTTCATCTATAATTTAGACTAAGAGCGTCACCATGTGGCAGACTGTCATAAATGCCAGTGATGACAATTAAATGCCGGGGCCGAGCACCGGAAAGCAACGGCTTAAATTAAGCACTATTTGGGTCTGGAGTAGCCCGCTACTCTCCATAAAGCACTTTAAACATCGTGCAAGGGGAAGGAAGCACTAATTAAATGGAATTACAATATATTACAATGATCCATCTTTTGAGTGAGTCTACTTTGATTATGGAAAGAAATAAGGACCCAATGTCACTGTGTTACAATCCACATTTTGTATTGGTGACAAGTGTATTGATTATATTTTTACAGACTGGCATATGTCTATAGCAGGCCTGGAAACGGGGGCAATAGAGGATTGGATATTTGCAGAAAAATAGCAAAAATTAATACATAGTAATCTAGACACAGAAATGAGGATATCCTATGCAATTTTGAAGACACATATACTGCTAACGTATGTATAATTACACAAAACAGAACGCATAGCGATTTGTACAGTAACTTGGTTAGTGACATAAGTAGAAGTTATAAAAGCTTTTAAATGGACAGATTTCACTTAATGCTTTATATTTACCAACTTGTTGTGGAATACCAGTTAGAGCACATCCATTTGGTGACATTAAAACGTAAACGTATAAATGTAAAAGTTCAGATTTCACTTATTGGTCTTTGCCAGGGAGAAACCAATTTCATGCGGGGTATAGTGTCCAGGTTCTTCTTATACTCCCAAAGGGCAACCATCAACAGTTGGGAGAGTCCTACCCAGGCCATGTTTCAAGCTAAAGCTAGACTGGCACGCTACAAATAGCATTGTCAGAATTTAATCTAGAACACTTTCAAAAAGTTTGATCAGACCTAACTCTTTCCTCACTCCTTGACCCTAAAGCTTTAAAACAAATTTTAAAAAATAGACGTCTTCTTTATATTATAGAGATCGGTTCTGTGCCTTAGGTAAATTAGATGGCATCTCAATTAACTCTTTAAATTCACTCACACACAAGTGACAGTCATTTTGGTAAGGCATGCTATGTCATGAAAAGAAAATACAAATATTTTAAGAGAAGGCAAACAATGTTATGAAGTGTAGACTTACCCTGCTTCCTTTGATCTGGGAAGAAACCCGCCTTGCATGGTCTTGTTAAAAGATTGATGTTCATGTTTTGTAACCTAAGTGCAACTGCTGCTGAATCACTTAATAACTATATTTAATTTCCGCACAGGCGACATACAAACTGTTCACTATATTTAAATGGGTTCAGTAGTTGTAACTAATGAAAAAAACTTGTGTTTTTCATTTTCCTCATCAAGGCCTTCATAACTAAGTTAATGGTTGCTATACTCTTATTCATGAAAAAAAGGTAAGAACCTTCATGATGTCTAGCTACTAAGGCAAAATAAGCAATCTGCAACACATACACAGCTGTTTTCATAATCCTGGATACTTATCAGTTCATCTAAGAGCAATAACACTTATTTCTGCCTACACTTATGGTGCTGGACTAAGATAAAGAATTTTTCATAAGAACATTTTAGTACAAATTCCATGAGCCTGCAACAATGAGCACATAATTTGCAGAGAAATACAACACCCAGTTCTTAGTATTTCTCCTAATGCTGTTCTGTTTTCCAATGTGGAGATTCTCTCTTGCAAGAACTTTAGGTTCATTAATCCTATTTCATCATTATATTGGCCTGTAGAAGAGCCTCCTCAAAAAGATTGTCAACATTAAATCACCTTTGATAGTTATTTTTTATAGGCCACACACTGTATTAGAATAAGATCTATCATTATTAAAGTATGCCTAAAATAACATTTTGTTTTTGTACATAATAACAGTTGGTCATGATAAACAGTTTCAATGTGTTTAAACACAGCTCAATCTTCTCATGTTCTCTTAGTTTCATTTGTACAGGAGACAATGTTAGCACCAAAATATTTCAATATGTAACAATGCAATAATACAAAGAGATGTTATTTTTGCAAGAAATCTACATTAACAAAATGTACTGATTCTCTGGAATCAGAATCATTCACACTGCAACATTTTATTTCGGCTTTAAAACTGAGCAGCAAATCTGTGCAATAAATATTTAGCCAAAATCTTATAAAACATTTACAAGAAGGGACCATAAAAACGCTCTAAGGCCTTAAAGCATACTTTTCTCTTGAATTATTTATTTTTATAACAATATTTACTCCAGTGTTTAAGTCAAAAGCAAGGTGACCAGTGCATACAAATGCCACCAAACTCAGTCACTGAAACAAACGCTTTTGCAACATTTTTATGTAGTATAGCATTAATAAAATATTATGCATTGGTATTGCAGTACGTATTAACCAGACATATTTTGTTGAGTCCTGAACCTAATTATGTTTTGTAAGGAAAACATGTGGCAGGTAAAGTGGCTTAATCTCTTCCTGGGCTATTTCAATACCATTATATTTTGTGGTGATAAATACAAGGAACCCCCAAGCTTCTAGGTGCTTGGCCACAGACATGGAAGCAGGGAATCGTATCCTATTGAAAAAGGAAAGAAACCTGAAAGCTTGGCACTCGCACTTGATCACAGCACGCTGTAAAAAGCTTCACTGAAACATGAATGCTACATCCTGAAGAGAAGTCACTGAACAAGCTTAAGGTCTCCAACGAAGGACATATGCAGCAGGTTTCCAACTAAATAATTACATTGCCAAGATCAATGTCAATATCTTATTCACTCTCTCCAGCAGAACTGTACCACTTAATATCTCTGTGGAGTAACAATTATCCCCAGCATGACAAACATTTGATTTGTTGCTCCACACAATCCACCCACAGAGCAAGTCTGTTTTTCTCTTCAATGACACAAGGGAAGTTGGCTGGACACTGACTGTATAATGAGGGCTTATTCGGGGGACTTGCAGGATTCATAAATCTCAAGGATACATCTTAGCACTCAACTTGAGAGATGTGGTGCATGCATTAGTGTATCCTGAAATCTCTGTATTGATGAAACTCGCAATTCCCAGGCCTTCTTTAATATTAATGTTGAGCTGTGTACGATAGTAACCTGCTAAACAATGGGCATTAAGTTTCTAGGCGACACTTACAGGAACATGACTGGCATTTAGCAGGTAGCTGTTTATGTCAGAGGTTCCCATATTGCTCCCGTTTGTCTTTCAGTGACATTCATGTAAGAGAACTGTTGTAGATTGCAAGAAGGCTGTATGCAGAACAAAGCGGCACACAGCATCACACTAATTCTGCCTGCTGCATGACAATCCTTGACAAGTCTTCTCATTTACAGAATGGATTCAGTTAATTATATTGGAGGAACATTATATCTATCAGGTTAAGTCTTTATAGTATGTACAAAATCAATGTTACTTCAAGTATTTGGACCAGTGATTCCATGCAGTGCCGTGCTCAGAGGGGCATTGTGTACTAGATTTGGAGGCTTGCACAAGAAAGAGTTCGTTGGAGAAACAACCAGCCTTTAATTTAAGGGCAGCTGATTCTCAAATGCTTCACATTTGGGTAATGTTTTCTTTCTCAAAGCGGTTCATTCAAATATCTTTTACTAGTAAAAACAAAAAATCATTAAATACAATATCCAAAAAGTCTGTTATATGTTTACATTGCGACTTCACTACAGTTCACATCATAATAGTTATATTCAACAATTTCCTCATTGACATGACATCTTGAACACTATACAGTCTAATGTGGTGCATCTTTGAACACTTGCATTACACATGCATCAGTTATTTTAGCTTGGTAGCCAAAACGACACCCGCAAGCTGGCGTCCATCAGCCGAATCACAGAAAGAACATGCAGTTGATTAAGCATACACTTCATGAATGCAAGCCGATGGGCATGTACTACGGTTTATGTAAAGAACTTCCGAGGCATAACTAATCTGGAGCCTGAAAACAGAGTATCCTCATCACATATTTGAGACTCCAGACAAACCCCATAATGGCACATTTCCACACTTCTTTTGCAACAGCTGTGGACCACTGTAGCTTAGTCACAGCAACAACAAAAAAAAGAGATGAGCTACTATCATATTCCATAACAAGACATTACCATGAAGTCAGCATTGTCGTTTTACTTTCCATAAATGTACTACTAGGAATAATGAAGAAGAATTTATCTTGTCGGTGAAAATTGTTATGTATAAATTTGTACAAAATGTGAGAGGAGCTTTTGCAGAAGATGTGCAGCTCAAGGTTATCATGGGCAAACATGTAGTTTGCAGGGATTTTCACGGCGCTTGTCTTCTTAGACTTTATTATTTATGTTTTGTTTTTGTTATTTTGCCTTTATGTTATGCCATTGTGAGACCACTGCTGTATGGTTTATGTGTTTGACAGAGGCCATTGGCAGGGAAGTATTGGAGAGGCATGAAAAATGCATGTACAGCCAAAACCTATTAATGTACCAGTGCGTGGGTATTCATAAACAATTTGCAAGGTCATTTCCACCATGAAGATTTTCATAAGGTTACTCCTAAAAATAGGTTGGATTAATTTGTTTTTCTAAGATTGCAGTAGATGTAAGCATCACCTCCAGTTTTAAGGCGGGTGCTTCAGAAGAGGTTCCTTCACACGGAAAAATGTTAGCCCTCAGGGAAAAAATACTAAGCTACATGTGCAAATAATCATTTCTGCTCGAATTCTTTATGCAGATTGTCGATCCAGTGGAAGATTTGCATGAGTTTCTATTGGTCATAGAAGCAATCATTAAAATCTAGGATTTTCATAGATTCTCAGCAGTAATTATGAAGCCCATGAAATCTACCCCCAAAGGTAGAAGGACGCCTAAAGGACTTGGTTTCATAACGTTTTACAGGAGGGCTTTATGAATACAGAACTTTGTGTTTTTTTTTTCTGTGTATGGACATATACACAACACAATGTACATTTTAGCCGCTCCTGAATCATTACTAAGGGGACTGTCTCTCTATGTGGCCAAACTGCAACAGAGACAGCATGTTTGCTTCAGTTATACCAACTTTACACTTAAAACAAAACTGCACCTATACATGGACAGTATACATAATGCTGTGTGTAAAGTTGTTTTAGATTTTGCATGTTGTCTCACTGTCTGGAGTTTTCTATGTTGGTGAGATCTGTGAAATAGGTAATTCTGTGTGCCCCTCGGTTGATGAGGAACTGTACTCCTAATTCTATGTTTGTGGATTGTCCCAGTTTAAGGTTTTCAAAAGGTGGTCACACTACTTAATTCCTGGGAGGTCAAAATCGGCATCCTTTCTGGAACATCAATAATGACTGGGTTGCCGGCTCTGTTACTCCGGTCTGGCGTTTGCCACACACTGCATTGCTTTTCCTGGGTATTCTCCCCCACCTACATTTAGATGTGAAAACCTTTCTCAGAATTTGGTTTTGAACAGCAAAAATTGTTACAATTAATATATAAAAAAGTCACACTATGAAGGTGAGTTTTTGTTTCCTAGCATGGAGTGTTTTCATCTAATATCACAAAATACAACTCTGTTACAATCTTGTGAACCATAAGCAATGCATGTGTTCTAACTTTCAAGAGAAAGAAAAGTTCGATCCAACTCTGTAAATATAGCGATTAGGAACAATTAGCATTCTGTTAGTACAAACTTCAGTTATGTTTGGAAAAGATAACTTTAATGAAAATCTACATACAGGAGCAGAAACAATAACACATCGCAAGTCACTTTAAATATGGCAAGCTCAACCACTAAACTGAATGAGTAGAAATATACTGTATATTTATATCACTCTGGGTTCTTTACAACAGCCACTTGAGAGGCAGTACATTTAGCATAGATCTCTGGGCAGACCAATGTAATATTTGGTAGTCGGTTGATAAAGTCAATCTAGGTAATATGTTGACGTTTTAATATTATTCCTCAGTATTACTTTTCAATGGATCACCATCATCCTTTACTCTACTTTTTTATACACTATTCATCTGAAGCACTTTTCATTCCCTCCTGCCACTGGACTTGCTTTATTTACTTTCCAGAGGCACTCCTTGAAGCCCTCCTCCTTCCCTCTCCAGCCTCCTCTCCTATCACAGATCTTCACACCAGACCCCGTTATTATAGTGCAAATATCTCACTGATATTTTCTTTACTTAATGAGTGATAAATGCCTACCCCATACAGGAGGCATATAGGAGAATAACTGTGTGAAGGGTTTAGTAGCTAGAGCTTAAGGAATCACATCCTGTCCCTAGTCTCCAGGCCCATTTCCATCTTCCATTTGATATAGGATGAACAACTTTTCATTTACATACAGAGATAAAACCTCTACAAATATCCCATTTGTTAAATGAAATGTAAAGGTCTGTTTGAAGTAAAGACATACTTATAAAACGGCTTGCATGTAATCTCAAACGACTCTACTACTGCCGGTACAATGGATATTTGCCGCAATGACATGGTGCTTTTGTCCTTTATTAGCATTCCCTGGTTACACAATTGGCCTTACACTTAAAAAAAACACTTCAATGAAACTACTTATTCACTGTCAGCACTTGACTCAGTAGCGTCTGAGGTTGCTACACATCTTTAATCTGTAAAACTCAGAAGAAGTATCAAAATGGGTGACGTTTACAGTAGAAGCTTTAGATTTAAAAATAAAATCATCCATCACATACAATTTTAGTAGAGCAGTATGGCTGCTTCTGAGCAGGCAGGTATACCTGGTACAGTTATAGAAACTCTTTTTAGTGTTAATGTACATCACAGCAAAGTATTCTTCTTAACAAAAAGAAAACCTACATTTGGTTTTGAATTATTGTAACCTAAAGACATAGTTTAAAAATACAATGATTTTTTAAAAATGTAAAAAAGGGTGAAGACTAGTAAAAAGCAATTGGCACAGTAAAAAATTGACCCACCACCCAAGGAGGTGAATTGCACTTTTTTTTGTGACGATGTGCAATTGTGATCAGGCTAAATGCAGTCACTCACTGTACAAGAGAGTCAACGGGCTTGATTCAGATCTCTCTATAGTGACAGTGGCGGATATCCCATTTGCCGAAATCTAAACACCATTGTTTTCTATGATATTTAGATTTCGGTGGAAAGGATATCCGTCACTGTTGCGACAGAGTAAGCCCTCTGCCGAGATCTAAATCAGGCTCAAAGTCTAAACTCGGATTGCCCGATGCTGTATGGTGTGCTGGCCGGACATAAAATGTGAAATAAATTTGAACCAACCAATGGATGAAGAGGGTTGACCTAAATGCTCTCTATAGAGGTATCAATGTATGCAGTTTTTATTTACACCTTTGTTTATTACATGAGTTTTTGATAAAACTAAGGTTGACTCCGAGCCAGGCTTAAAAATGACTCAAATACACTGAGAAAAAAGGAGCGAGAACGAGTGATGCTTCCACTCTCCATAAATAAAAACCTTTACAAAGTCTCTTATTCTAAGAAAAAAAAATCTAACTCACTGGATTGCAATCCAGCAGTGACGAGACTAGATTATCAATAACAATTTACTCCATTTAAGAGGAGATATCTGAAAAATCAGCTGAACAGCTGTATAAATATCATCCACTTAAACAGGCATATACAAACTGTTTGTGACATTAAATACCAATGTAAAAGAAACAAGATTTCAGGTCTCTTCTTTCCCATGTAACACACACACACACACACACACTCTCAATGGTCAATTGTACAAGTTCGTCAAAACAGACTTATAGCTACTCTCAGGACTTCATCTCTATTATAGGTCCCAAAGTTTTTCCCATGCATTAAGAGGCAGTCTGTGACTAAAAGGACTGAGAAGCAACAGAACACATGTTTATTAATACCTTCAGTGCTAAGATCTCATTGAAGTGAAACTCATAGGAAGCGGTCAGATGCCTTACCCTGAGTCCCCGGAAGCTGCCTGGACTAGTCGGCGAGGAGCTGGAAGATTTGGTCGACTTCGGTGTGGACAGTTGACTGCTTGGTGTACCGCCATTGACTAAGTGGAGCAATAAAGAAACACAAAGAGTTGGACCGTGTTGTTTTATTCTGAAAACAATACTTTTCACATAAACAGGAATCCCAAAGCCCATCACCCACGTGAAATTTTTAATTTTAATCAAGTGTGAGAATTAATCTTTTATATGCTTCAGGAAGATGAATGAAAACGCCAATCTTGTAGGGATCTGTTCAGCATCTCTTGGCTTCATAAGAATGCCACATTGTCTCAGTTCTTTGGACTAGTAGTCTTCACTTGAATTTTGTAAACAAGACCACATATCTCACTTTTGTCCATGCACGTGTGAACCAGTAACACACTTCTCATTCATAGGAGCCACCAGTTATGATAAAACTATCACACAGTTCAGACGGTATTTAGACAGACAGTGCAGGGGTGCAGCTTGGTCAGTAAGATTGGGGGATGGGGTGAGCTTCTGATTTTCCACCAATCATGCTGGTGCATCTTGTTAATACACATTATATAAGAAGCACGACATGAGTAGACTTAAGGGGCTGTGGAAAGAGAGAGGAGGGCGGAATGTTAGTGATAATTAAAATACAATATTATTCAAACTAATCAACATTTTTATGGCCTTCAAAACAGAGATAAGCGAGTGTGTGCTTTTGTTAGTGTGGGCATGTAAAAGTCAGTGGCAACTACCGCAAATCAAAAGTGGCGGTGAGGGGTTTAAAAAAAAAATAAAAAATAAAAAAAAAAAAATGTTGCTCCCGGTCCTGCTGCTGGCTGCTCCGTCTCTTCCCAGTAGTCACCACAAGAGCAGTGCTGGGATTGGCCCGAACTGGCTGCTTTGACGCTCGCTCAGGCACAGGGAGCCTCTGCCATTTCTCCAACTTCGCTGTGTAACACAGCGGGGTTGGAAAAATGTAACTGGGCAAGTCAGTTTGGCCCACCTAAGATGGCCCGCCAAACAGACATGCGCTCTTTGCGGTGCCCATGACTCTTCCTCCCTATAGCCTTGCCCCGCTCCACATTCCATGTCTGTCAGAAAGGCAGCGACAGATAAAATGTTTTATTATCATTTTATTTGGCACTGTCGTCTGACTGAGCAGAGGGGCAACGCTCCTCCGCTATTATGGAGGAGCTGCCCCTGGTAAAAATCCCAGATAAAATCCGACAGACAGTTCACCATACCCAATGGAAAGCACTTGTTCCCAGCTATTTATTACAGAATACAGTTTTAAGGGAGTATGTAACACCTCCTTTAAAAGTTGTGCCCCTGACTTAGTGCAAACTCCATAGTTTACAGCTGATTTTTAAAATAAAGTGAGTGAAAATGAATAAACATGCTTTTTTAGATAAAAAAGATGATTTGTTCTAATGTGGAAACGGCGCAGATTGCATTCATTCTCCATGACAACCACCCACAGCATGCCTTTTTCGGGGACGTTGAAAATAGCTATGATGCCACGTTATGACAGGATTCATAACAATAATCAAAACAACCCTCTGCGCAAATGCCTACTCCAACACAAACTGCTTGTTTATGCTCCTAATTTGTTTTTTTAATTGCAATGTTGATGGAAGACATCAAATTCAATGTGCTGTGTATGGAACATCTTCGCTATTCCCACGGGCATGATAAATGGGGAGGCTGATGGGGCAGAAAGCACGTGTTCATTGCCTGCCTTATGAATGACAGTTGATCACAAAAACTGAGGGCACGCCTACGTATAGATGAGTGCGAGCCCAGCAATGGCTCGTGTTTTTTAGCTTACTTACAACTACGTCACGAGCCAGGGGATGTATTATATTTGGTCCTTGCAGCATAGTCTAGCGGCACAGCAGACATTTTATTTATCAGCAACAACAACGAGGTCTTTGGAAATGCGTGCGAAGCAGATTCATATACATACTCTGTCTAAAGATATCACGATAGGTCATCAAAATATAGGAAATAGTGTACAGCCAGAAACAGAGGCACAGCAGACATGTATAATAAATAGTTACAATGTCCACCCAGTGTATGATTAGGTCCTATGAGGTATAATTTGTATGAGCCCTACAACAAATTTTTGACTCATGTAATCGTGCATCCCTCCTTTCCAAATTAGAGTTCAAGTACAATGAATCACCGCTGAGTGTGGGTTTGTCACTCAGACATTGCCCGATGGGGGTGGCGGGGGGGGGGGGGGGGGGGGGAAGGGTGGATTAGTTTTTTGGGATGCTTGTGGGCCTGTTTATGGTCTGCTGGGTTGGTTTTAAAAGATTTCCCAGAAATTAAAAACAACCAGTGCCTGCAGGAAGCTCAAATCCAGCCAACCTTCCATACCTTGTACTTATACATCACTTATTTACAAATTCAAAACTGCCCCAATTTGCAACAAGGTCCACTTTTTTTTTTTTTTTTAGCTTTTCAATACACTAAATTTTGGGGGTAGGGGGCACTTTTATTTGGGTGCTCAGACTTATTTTCTGGCCCAGTCGGACACTGCATCATGAACTACTTCCTCTCTTCCACACCATCTCCTAAAAGAATCTCATCTTGAGGGGACACATATTGATGTATAGTCTTCAGTAGGAGAATAATGCAATCAAAGAGCCTAAACTAGAGTTCAGTTGCAAGGCCTGGTGCAGAGTGGCTGACTGTACTGAACATCAACAGCAGAAGTTGAATACACAGACCAATGTCGCAGATATCCTAAAGAGGACGTCAGGCCTAACATTTACACACATCTTGAACAGGAAGGAGCCTGTCGAGATACTTGCCTTAGATTTCACGCGCTAGCTAATCAGAATACCGCGTTGTTCTTTATTTACAATTTATAAAAAGAGACATCAGTACTGCTCTGAGGTGAGGGCGAGAGCTCTTGCTTGGCCATCCCAATGCTCCATTTATATAATCACACATATATCAGAAATTTGTTTTTTTTACACGAGACGCTCCTTTCTCATAACAATCTGTGCTCTGAATGGTTTTATATAGGTGTTTTGGTGTTGTATACATGCTTGGACAAGTTTTAGAGTGGGGCTGCTGCCATCAATGTTACATTAGTGAAGTCATATGGACTTTGACAAGCACCACACAAGGAACCAATGCGTTTCTCCACCTCTCTCATGTGGGCAATAGCCTATATCCTTTCATTGTATTCAATTCTAGATCCCATTTTGTACCTGGTCTTATTACTTTCGGTTGTACTTGTATTTCCATTGCTTCTGTGTAGACGATGGAGGTACCCAGTCTTCCTTTTAAGCAACAAATGAGTGTAACAAATGTGTGCAATAAACACTATTTTGCTTTCCCAAAGACAGCCAGCCCAAAGCACCTAGCATAGCAGTATTTACACCATTTTTAACTTGTCTTAATGCTTTCACCTCTGCCTCGATCCCCCGTCTTCTGTGTAGACGATGGAGGTACCCAGTCTTCCTCTTAAGCAACAAATGTGTGCAACAAACAATGTCTTGCTCTCCCAAAGACATCTCAAAGGCCCTAGCATAACCGTCTATATACAAATCAAGGTTACAAGATTCTACATGCTGCTCATATGGGTGGGACTGTGCCGTGCCCACAAAATGCTGTTGACCCCCACACACCACTGGAAAGAAAGGCATGGGCCCTAAATCTGGCACATAAGTTACCCCACCTCACAGACGGTAGGAAAGTACAGCCATACTTGTGTGCAGTGTGCTACTTTCCACCAGGGCTCCAGTGCCACGGAACAGCGCCCAGGCCCAGTAAAATGTTAAATATAAGGAGACTTGCCTATGTACTCTTCTCCACACAACAAATGGACATTGCAGGATCATTGATCTCATTAGACATTGAAAACGCTTTGGATACTGTCCACCGGGAATAGCTGTTTGAATTGTTGGGATTGTTTTGGGTCACAGTTTGCAGGATGGGTCCAGTTGTTGTATATTACTTCTACAGCTAGGGCATGGCAGGGAGGGTTGGTGTTGGCTGCATGGCCAATGGAAATAGGGACCCGACAAGGATGCCCCTTTCACCTTTATTGTCTGTTCTTCTTATGGAGGAGCGAGTGATACATTTGCTAGAGGCCCTTACGGCACACAGAATCAAAGTGAGACACATGTAGTGTCTGTGAACATGGACGATAGCCTGGTGTATGTCCAGGAACCACATCTTTTGCATCCCTAACTATTCACCGTATTAGACAGGCTCAGTAACGCAGCTGGGCTACAGGTAAACAGAGACAAAACAGTGGTGGTTACTGGCAGTTATAACAGATAGGCTAGTGGATATTAATTTTAGATGGACATTGGATCTGTTTCAGTACCTGGGTATCCAGGGAGCACACTCACCAGTCCAACAATATGATCTAAATATTGGTATGGTGATGCAGGGGTTGCACAAATTAGTGGAGTTCTGGAGAAAGCTCACGCTCTTCATAGCCAGCCGCATAGCCTTTTCCAAAATGGTCTTCCTTCTCCGATGTCTGTATAGCCTATAGAACATCTTGAGGATACTTTGCTGAAAGCTATTCAAAGAGTCAGACTACTTATTCCCTGGTCTAGGGGGGAAAAAGTCAAGAGTAAAACTGGAAGTCCTTAAAAGAGATCAAAGTGAAGGGGAACTGGGACTCCCCGACCTGGAATTGTATTACTTAGCGATGCAACTCCAACATGAGGCCCGATGGTTTGACTCAGAAGACAACTCGGAACGAAAGTTATTAAGGGAAACTTGGGAGACCGTACAGTTGCCCATTATGTTATTAAGCAGCCATACTGCTGAGATTAACACGTAGGGATGGCATGGGATGTCATAGTTAGAGGGATTCTAAAATGTCTTCCCTTTACCAGACCCTTGTTATTATGGTGGGTACTGCCCTTCCAAAAAATATATAGAAATATTTCAGTGACTCACTGGTGGGAGCAATGATGCATTACCATGTGAGAACTCTTTCTGTGGGGAAACCTATGTGCCATTTGAAGAGGCTTCGACTAATTTCAGGGTGGAGCTGGGTCATTTTTTACACTATGCCAGAATGGTACATACGACCAGGGAGATCTGCACAGTTTTTCCCAAAATACCTCAGCTCGAAAGCTGTATTGGACACTTTGCTCCATTTGGGCCATGTTGCACATGGTGTATCAATGCTATAATGTACTTTGAAACTTAACCGGTGGAGGCTGTCATACACTGCAGTCGGAGGATGGGATAGCAAACTAACGCCTCCACTTACAGATAAGCAAGGAAAACAGGCTTGTGGGCAGGCCCAATCTATCTCCAGTAATGCTGGTTTCAAATTGGTGCAATTCAATGCTATATGCTGCACATATCTGACACCATTTTAGAACCTCTGGCTCAATATGTAGATGTTTTTCTGAAACCTTTTGCGTCTCAGACTCAAGCATATGTCCGTGATTCCATGGACATTAATAACAAAGTTCAAGGGATCGCCATTCAATGAAGATAATCAGATTTTGGTGACATTTGATATTGAAGCCCTATATACAAATATCCCAGAGGATGAGGCTATATAAATCATTAGGATAATTCTAGACACAAGATCTCCCCCTGCTAATATCCCAACAGACGTTTTGGTTACCCTGGCCACCCTTTGAAAAATAATTTCTTTATGTACAAAGATAATTTATATCTACAAATCAAGGGTGCGGCTATGGGATTTAGCTTTGCACCAGAGATAGCCAATCTGGTTATGGACTTCTTTAAAATGAAATGGGTCTATGACATCTTGAACCCTTTCAAAAATAACATTACAAGATGGTTCCAATATATTGATGATATCTTTATGATCTGGGAAGGCAACATGTTCCATCTGTCAGCCTTTCGAGAACGGTTGAACCAACGTACACCTGACTTTAGATTCACAATGCATCATGAAGTTAAGAAAATTAATTTCTTCGACCTTTGGATTGTGTCCAATAAAGGTTTCTTAGAAGTTAACGTATACAAAAAACCAAAAGATCGCAGCTCTTTATTGCATTTTTCAAGTGGCCACTCTAGAACTATGAAGGAAAATTTACCTTATGGTCAGTTTCTTTGTATTAGAAGGAACTGTACTAAACGAGATCACTATTTAGAAAATGCTAACAAATTGGTACAGAAATTGATTGATGGAGGATATCCCAAAAAACTAGTTAAAGCAGCCTCTACGAAAGCGCAGTTTACACCAAGAGAAACTCTATTAGTTCCAAAAAAACAGAAGCGAGAAACCCCCTGACTTGTGTCATTACATATAATCCTAAAGCTAACAAAGTGCAATCCATTATTGAGAAAAACTGGAGAATTCTCACTCTATTAGGTATTGAGAAACCACTTTTTGCATTTAGAAAGGAACGCAATCACAGATAGGTAGACTGAGTCTACTAGAGCTGCTTTTTCCTGGGCAGAGTATTTTGGCCACTGGCAGGCGAGATATACATTCGTTAGTCGCTTTAAGGCAGGCGTTTTGATTATATGCCTACTTCAATATGGCCGCCATATTTGCCTGACTGGAGTTGGACATATGAGGCTGGGGAGGACGCAGACTTTTGACCTGTCCTTCCTTTTCCACCCTGCACCCTCAGGATGGATCCAGGTGCTGCCGGAATGATTTAGCGAGCGCATGAACGCGGTGAAACACATATGAAAGGAACACCCATTCTTGTAAGTTTCTCAGATGCTGCTGGAGCGATCGAACGGGATATATAAAATATCTAATTGCAAACGTGGCGAGAGACACACACGATCGATGTCCATGCTCGTGAAAGATTTTTGGATACAATAATTACAGCAATAGATGGAGATTTGGTAAAGAGGGTAGAGAGAGCACACGAGATCGCAGCTTGAAGGACATTCCCCAGTGGACTAAGTCACAGGAGTAAAGTAAACAATAGTCTATTTTTTCAGTTTATAATTGACGCTTTCTAAAATAAGAAAGCAGATAAGCATCACAGGATCTAGCTAAACTTACATATTATCTACATATATTTTTTTGATCCTAGAGTGAACTCTTAAAAATACCATATTTTTACTACATGGAAAATCTTGAATAAAAAGCTAACATTTGTCTATATATTCATATGTCGCCTTTTTCGCCTACTTCACTTCCTTGGTGTGGTTGTTGATATGGGATAGATGCACACGGTGCAGATTTCCTTAGACACCTCAGATCATTTGAGGAGCAATCCAGGGTATTCACCACCACATTTTTTAGCATGACTCTCACTGGTTTTAGCATGAATTTCATATTGGGCACTAAAAGGTTGCAACACACATGGTTTTGGACTTTCTGAAATTTTTAAATAACATGCTTGTTGTTACAATTTATAATTTGTTTGTTCAATAGGTACTTCTTTCATCTATGGTCCTAAAGAGGCCCATAACTATAAGGGGCCAAAATGCTTCAACCTATTCTTTAATGGAGAGGTTGCCAGAATTGTTAAATAACACTGATAAGGAGTTATTTTGGCACACATTTTTTCAAAGAAATGGACACTGATACTAGCTTGATGTGACCAGAGTGCAATCATCTCCTTTGTGGATTAGTGTAGAAAATAAACAGTAAACCACACCTTTTTGAATTAAAAAGGACAATTGAAGTGCAAATTTGATGAATTCAAATGGCTGAATAATTGTGTAAATAATTATTTATGTTAATTTATGTATATTTTTGTATTTTGTGTGTTGTGTAACACTTGTCAGTAATTTTTTGTATGATCTATGGTTGTTGATTTTGGCTCATATACCGTTCACAAAAAATGATTAAATTAAGTATAGAACTTAATTGTTCTTTAAGTGATTTAGAGTTTCACTGATGTATTAATGAAAATTTTTCCCTGCTAGTTTCCATTTTGTTTATTCAGTGCGCCCTTCTATTTTTTTTTATTCTGATGAAGATGTAAGTGCATCGTTTGAGGATAGCCATGCATCATACTTGCAACCACTACACTCCAAGTGTTCTTTTTGCCTTCATATTCAAACCAAGTCCTTCAGCTTTAAAAAGACCCATCTGCCATGTCGCTACTCCCTAAGGCAAAGGACATCCAGGTATCTTTTTAGGCCCGATATGTGCAACTGCGCAATCTGGTGTGCTGAAAGTGTGATGGCATTTTTTATTAGCTATCATCTTAATGCCAGCATCCTGGTTTTATTTGTAGAAATCTTATATTACAGTTTTGGCATATTAGGCCATTCTCTGGTATTCTAGACCACACCGTGGAACACTGTAGTAACTTTTATATATATATACACATGTATATGTATATGTGTCTATAAGTTCACCTAAAAACACAGTTGAAGTCCAGTTATGGTTAAAAATTAAAACCGAAAAGCCACTGAACTTATTTCTTAATTATAGTTAGCACCATAACCCACAACTCGCACTATGGTCATGCAGGATATAGCTCTCAAATCAAATGCAATGCTCATGACTGAGCTTTTTTCAAACATACATTAAGGTATTATAACAATGGCAACCAGAACTTCACTTTTACTTCTGTTTTATTTCAGTGGATTTTTGGATTTTATGTATCATATACCACATCCAGGAGTTTAATTAATGTGCCCCACTCTCAACAAGCAGCCAACCCCCACCGCTGTGCAAGGTCTTCAGTAGTGCAGCAGGTAAAGCTACAAAGCCTGGCCCCAAACACTCATCCCTCCTCTGCTAGCTTAACCCTCGCTGTGGGTGGCATACACCAAATGTAGCTGACTTGGCACATATGCTGTGTGTCTAGTATGTTGTCAAACATTATGTCCGTTATCATATGATGCAAACTATCACATCATTGGTCAGAGTTTTGACCACTGGAGTAGCCTGTTAAATTACTTCAAGTCCACAGACCCTATAGGCCATTGTCACAATAAATGGATGAGGTCAGGGATGTCAATGTCATTTTCGATGTCCGCAGTCATGTCAATGATGTCATTTACCATTTCATGAGTGATGTAATAAGTAAGATCATACGCAGTACATGGCGGTTTGCAAGTTCTAGTTGTGAATTTCAGTGTTTTTGTTTTTTTAATCAGTTTTTATCTCATTTCAACACTAAAATATAAAATAACTTTAACCTTTGTTTCTTCAGTTAATTTCTAGAGTTTTGTTAACATAACCCAAGAACTAAGCAAAAACCAACCATAAAGTCAGATTAACGTGTTTGTTTCATCGAATTTCTGGGATTTTATAATCATATTCAGCCAACACCCACGCATGGTCTTTATCTTTCCTAAAAAAAATAAAAAAATCATCTTGCTACCTCAGAACTCGCACGCAAGCTCCACCCCCATGGTACCAGGATACTCTGTAAAATTTCCCATAAAAGCTTGCATTGTACCGCATTACCATGGCAGTGAAACTTGAAAAGTGACTCCTGTGTGAGTACTGCAGGACCTCATAGCAGGGCTGCATTGGGTCCAGCTGTAGAACCACACTACCCACAACCTGAAAATAAAGCATCTTGGGGGCTCCTTCTAGGTCTCCCTTACATGTTCCTGGGGGTCAGGGAATCCCTACCCTGACCCCTATACCATTTTTCAAAACCATCTTTAGAGGGACAGAATCCTGTAAAGGCGGCCACAAAATTTATTTCTCAGTTGTAGCCAATTTTTAGAATTTTCAGTATTGTATGACTTCCAATGAACCAACATTCCAGATATAACTTTTTAACCCTTTTGTGATCACCTGACCACCTCTTTAAATGGTGATTTCCCAAAACGATTGAACGGATTTACACCAACTCACAAAAAGAATGCTTTCTGAGTAGAATTCTTTCTTTCACATTTGGTGTAATTCGGTTCAGCCATTTTCCTGTATTGGACAGCAAAATGTCCTATGGGAAATAATGTGGGAAATCAGCATTTTTATATCCCTCCTGCCCCCCACCCTCCGTCACCCGCCCTCCAAACACACACACACACTTTTTCTTCCTCTGTGACAGATCAGTGTGAACATTTCCATGTAGGAGACAAGATTTATTTATTTTTTTGTAAAGCTTTGTCAAGATTCATCAAAAGTTATTAGTGAAACAAAAACGCTCTTTCGATGGACCATGATCCAACAATAACTACACTGTGTGAAGTTTTATTTGCATGCATTGTAATATATTCTAAACACTTTCTTTATCCAACACATTTGTAAGAATGCACACCCGGACATCACTTCATGCTATTTTTAGGCCTGGGTAGAAACTGGTATATGTCTAGCAGACCTACTATGCATAAAGTGGCCATCTGAAAAGCAGTACTCCCCGGCTGTCATTTTATTGGCTATTTGGTGAACTAGTCAGCTTCCTAAGGCAGTGCTTCCCTTGCAGTTCATGAGGTTAATTGAGGTCAATAGCTGGGAGAGGCTATTTGGCGAATGTACCAGCATCTTCAAAAAGTGAGGTTCTTCTCCCACTACAGGAACTTTGTGCAGTTTAATCAAATTCCTACATGAACTTGTACATGTAGGTAATCATGTAAATACGCTGCAACACTTGGCATGTCCCATTTTCAAGGACTTATGTTTTGAAAAATACTACATCAAAGAAACTACACAAATCATTTTAGTTGTAGAATGCCCCCACTCAACATACTTCTCTTCATCGTATTCACAATGAGGGAGAGAGGAGGAGGAGGAGGGGGAGAGTGAGAGAGGGGGAGAGGGAGAGAGAGAGAGAGGGAGAAAGGGAGAGATGGGGAGAGAGAGGGAGAAAGGGATAGATGGGGAGTGTGAGTGTGTGTAGCTTATTGTTCTCACCATTCACTTACAGAAAACAGGCAGGTGGAGTATGTTGTCCAGAAGGCACTTAACACCTCTGTCAAAGGAGGCAACATGTCGAACCCCACAGTTCGCTTTGTTTATGCATCAACATTTGTTTCAATTATTCCCTCACCAAGTGCACGTTCACTTAAATGCGAGCTGGAAAGATCATTCCCAAAGCATCAGTTGTGTGCCTTCTGGAGTATCTCATGCTTCCTGTCCAAAAGTTGCAAAGAGCTTTGCGCAAAGACAACTACTATATTAATTTTACTTGACTTCAAATAACTGCTTCCAGTATGGCTGTCCCTCTGATCCCTATTTCACTTTCCTAGTTTGCTTGTGATGTCTCAGATTTGCCGACCACAAATTAAACAATAAAGTGCAGCCAGAGATCACTTATGCACTAAAATCCTCATTGGTGCTCACTAATTTTCTCCACGCTCAACCAATTGATGTGCCTGTTTTGGCTCTTGGTGGTCTGGAAGTAGAGTCATCCAACAGTATGCCACCTGGCTTTTCAAGGCAAAGCCTGTAAGGTTTAGGGCTGAGCATGACCTGAGCTGGAAAGGTGGTGGAGAACCCTAAGATGCCACACCAATATGCCACAATAAGCCTTGCCTATGACGAAATGTGAAATATATATGAAAGTTATATCATATTGTGCACACCCTGAGACACCCTAATTCACAATCTTTCAGCACATACTTCTAAATTCCATATTAAAGTAAGAAGAAGGATCTATACTGTGTTACCAGTAACATTGTTAGACAGTATTAGTAGCAATATTGTATCATTGCAGCATGCATGAACAGCATACCCTTTTTTTGCATTGTAAGGGTTGGAAGATAAAGGCAACCATCATTTAGACAAGAGTACTGTCCGAGCAAAATATTCCCCACACTCCCGGCAATAAAGTTAGGTTAAACGGTTAACATTAAATGAGGGCCACAAGTTTGAACATCATTGCATGTTACTTAGAAAATTACTGCTGTTTATCTTAGTAAATGTGAGCTTGGTGATCCTCTACTGCTACAAAGTGACAAGGGATAGATTCAATGAGCCAAGGCACACAAACATTTATGTATTCCTGTATGTGTATGCATTTGTTCATTAAAGGCAGAATTATTGGCTTTGCCATTGCTTGGTTTTACTTCCTGGCTGGAATTTAACTGCAAAACTGCTATGCTAGACAATGGCCCTCCCTGTTTCACTTAAGGGCTGTACTGATTCTGTTGAGTGTGCTTGGGGAACACAGTACAGTAGATTTAGTAGCATACCTTTTGAAAGAGGGACAAGGAAAACAGTAACTAACGTGTGTCTAGCAGGAGAAAGTTTTTGAAGAATGACTGAACGAGAACTGGGAAATAAGACATCTTGGGATATTCTAAGCATCATTGACAGGGTTGAGAGAGTTCAATTTGCCATCATCTTTTGTAAACAAATGATTGCATGCTTTAACGTTTTGAAGGTTTACAAACTCTTCTGTCATTAATAATACGGTACTGTGCTCATTGAGCAGGTTCTCATATTATGTAGATGGCTTAGTGACTTAAGCACTCACTGCTGACACCATTTCATTAGTTCACAACTGTCATCCCTCCCAGGTTAATACATTCAGCTCCATAAAACTGGGCAATAGTAGTGCCTATTTTTCACAGTGCTTAAAAATGGCAAAAACAGCAGTGTGACGTGCTATTTGCTAGTGAGTTATTAGTGCGAGATAGCCACTTTTAGATTTCTGATGAAGAAAAAGGGAACAACTAGGAGCAGGTAAGTGCAACTTAAAATCATCTAACGGAAGGAAAGAAGGCACTACAATGAAAAGGGGAGATAAATCGAGGATGTTTCTTGTCACAGGAACTTGAAATCTGAAGACCCACACATTAAGTGGTGTGGGGTTGACACGTCTAAGTGACCACATCAAAGGCACCTTGAAGAGAAGGACCAGCCACTAGAGTAGACCATGATGGATTTATAAGCTTTGAAAACACCCCACTCTCTACAATACAAAAGGGAGCATCATCTGGTGGATCCCTGTGCTTAGCAGTGGATCCTTTGAAAGAGCAAACCTACAAAGTATGCAGAATAAAGAAATACAATAAGAACACCTGTCAAAGAAAATCCTAATTCAACCTCTATGCCATAATAAAATGTGAGGAAGCTACAACCTCGTAAAACACAACAAATAATTTGGTGGTGGGTGATAGAGGGTGCTGCTGTATAGTGCTTTCCACACCTGCAGCCTTCCCTGGAACATGGCGCCTATTCTGTTAAACACAAGAGACCAGTCAGTAACCCAGAGAAAAAACTGCTTTTATATCAGCGATAATGAGCCAGCCCTCAGCTGAGGCACGGGCTCTCATTTCTTGTTCATCACTAAGGACTGAACTGTAGCTTTATCACAAGTTGCCTCCAAAATAAAATGGATCCCAAAGAAAAGAAATGCGTTTGTCTGTAACATGCAAATGTAAAGGGAATAAAGTAAAAAGCCAGGTTAGAACCTAAGACTGTTTTATTTAATGAAACAAAGAAAAACACGAATCTTAGAACAAAAGCTGCAGCAACCCAATCTTCTTTATGCAAATATCCCTCTCTGTCATCAAGATAATTTTATATGATAAACGCCCACAATTATATTGTTTATTAACCTTTACAGTTGAGACCCAAAGTTAGACTCCCGCTGAAATGTGAGCAATATGCGCTTGCACAATTATCATGCATTACTAATGCTACAATGAATTTTAAAAGTTCTGTTCAGTATCTATTGTCTATAGATTGAATGTCTCATTCACGGAAATCTTAATGGACACATTAATAATCTACAAAAGCACGTCATCAGAATATATGAGTGTGAGGCAAGGTGGTTGGTAGCATGAAGTGAATTCTACTTCATGTGTTCATTAAGTCTTTCTTCACTCTTTATACAATTGCAGCATGGTGTCATATACAGTTCTCCAACAAAGAAACCATTTTATATCCTAATTTGCACCTAAAGAATTAATACTGTTGTTGGAGCACTGCAAGCATGTTAGCAGCTAAATGTCTACATGCTAAAGATAATGCATCGTCTTCCATCTGCAAACTTCTAAGGACAGACTGCAGATTCATAAGGTGAGATGAAAGATTAGAGAAGTACACAAATTACTCACACCCGATGGTGATTTTGGTCAGGGGTAGCGACCTCTGTGGCTCACCATACACAGGCTTTGATGAAAGTGCTACAGAACGGCAAAATGACATCCTGAATAATGAGTTGTACTTCTATAAAGGCTTGAAATAGAAATGGACTAAAATTTTTCATTGTGTTTTAAACTGCAGTAACACTTTCTGATACTTAACAAACCTTTGGTCAAAAGCATGCCATGTTTTTGTTGCCGGTTTAAGAATAGGTATAAACTTTAAGAAGCTACTCGAAAGTAAAGAATTGAGATTACCGAATTTCCTTACCTTTCCCCACTACTTAGCTATCTTAGGTTTCCTGACTTTTGCATTAAAATATTGTAGTTTCATTTAAAATACTATAGAGTCTCTATCAATAAATAATACTTCTGCGGTTGTCCACCTAAAATATGTTTTTCTGCACAAAACTAACACGATGAAACCCACATTGACTAATATGAATGAAAGCAGCAACATGCAACATTTATATTTATAGCGGATCAAGGGTTCTGTGATTAGGACACTCTACCGTTTCAAAAATATAGAGCAAGCACTGCCGAAAATGAATATTGCTCCTGGAACTCACTCTTAACACCTCTCCTCTCCACACTCATAGACTAATCAATAAAGCTCTCATTAAGTTCTATCTATAATTAGTGCACCTTGTACAAACCATCCGCTATTGTAGATTTGAACATGAAGTGGATTTACAGAACATAGGTATACTTTCACTGTCAACTGCATGTGCATGCTGCCCTTTTCTCCAGAGACCTGCTCTTATAATGTAAGTTATGTAAACGCAGAAGAGCAGCTCATTGGCCTACAGCCAGGCACCCATTACTCAAGTCTCAAGGAGAACGTGTTTATTAACTATGTGGCACTGTGAGTTAACTAAAATAAAACGAAGGAACTGTTTTCTTGTGCTTCCCTTCAAAAGAAGTCCAGAATTTGGCCAGCTTCCCCACTACATACACAGTAAGCCCTAATTACACCTAAGTCAGTGCTTAATTTGTGCAGGTGGTTACAGATGATGGGCACCCACATTTATTTTTGGGGACCAGGACTTATTTTTCACCTTTAATCTTTGATCCAGAGCAAGAGAGAGAAAGGTAGATAAACAGAAAAAACAAAGCAAAAAAGCAAGGATGAAAAAGAACTTGCATGAGCGAGCTACAGAGCCGATACTGGATTAAAAGCTAGACAGCATAGGTATTTGGCAAACCCAGCTTTAGGCAGCACTGGCAGCAGGCCCCAATAAAAACGTTGTGCCCCAGAAATTATTATTATTTTTTATTTTTACAAATTAAGCACTGAGACAGAATCTTTAGTGAGGTCTACTCTGGAGAAATGACAGCATGCCTTTGGTTCGCAAAGCATAGGCGGGTGCTTCAAGCTAAGGTACACACTGAAGGGTCATAAGCGGGTGAGTGAGTGAAGACAGATAGCCACACTAGGATTGGCTCACCTGGGGATCTTGCTGTTGAAAAGGAACTGGAGTATCCACCCCTCTTTACTGTTTACATGCCGTTACACAAAGGAAGAAGACATCAAGGAGAGAGATTATTCCACAATTTTAATCATGCAAAATTAAAAGAAAACATAACAAGACAAGAAAACAACACAGAATCAGGGGACAAAACCAGACAGGCACAAAAAACTGATTTTCTGTTAAGAAAGTTGAGCTGTTTGAAATGCAATTCGTGGCTTCCAAACTGTTGTCTTTTGTCAGATATGCAAGGGACAGACTAGGAGTGTGGCTGGTGAGTAACATCACTCAGGAAGACAGCGTGTGGGGAAAGGAGGGCCTGAAATGCTCGCACAGTAAATGAAAGAGGATAAGTGCTCACTGAATGATAAGGTACGTTTGTGGAGAACCCAAGACAACGACCTAGCTGAAACCTACATTTTTTGCAGAACACGCAGCACCAGGACAGCAAATCTGAATGCCACCACAACTGGCCACAGGCATAGTCAATGGGTTTGGTTGTACAAGATAAATTCGGAGCTACTGTAGACTATTAATCTTTACGTATACGAATCTTGAGGGAGTGTTCATTTTATAGACTCCTGTTCAAGCTCTATAAACCAGTGCTGGTGAAATTAACAAACATGTTCCTCAATAATTAGGCAACATAAGTACATATTTTCAGTATACATTTCGCGAGGCTAAATTTATTATCTGAAGAGGAGTAAAATTAATGTAAATATAATTTCAAAGTTGATGACGCATTCATTCATGCTCATTTTCAAAATATTCGTTTAGTGTATTTTTTACACATGTAGTAGCGGGAATGCTCAATGCATTAATTATACCCACCCTGCGGACTCTGAATGAACTAAACTCGTAATTGTAGGCGTTTGTAGTGATCTGGAAGAATCATGTGGAGCAACACTTATACTCAAACAATACACCTACTCATTTCTTTCAGAACTAAAGAACTCCAAAGAGCACCTGAACAAAAAACATTGGCAACATCATTGGCTAGGTCTTCTTAAAATAAAAATGCTTTTTCATCGATTGTCGGTATTGTAAGTGTGTTTGCGCAGATTAGTCAATGCTGGAATCCCTGTGTGAGTGAAAATGTGGCTGAATAGATACGTGAATGAAAGGGTGGGTTGTAGACTGAGTGCACAGACGAACGGGTAAGTAATTGTGTACTGGATTAGTGACAGTATAAACTAGGAGGGTGTGAGTGAGCACATGGAGAGCTCGCAAGATGTGTAGATGTGTGCATTAATTAATCCAAAGTACATGGATGGATGAATGATTGATTAGTGCATGGATGGATGAATGGGTAAGATGTTGAGTATGTAAAAACCTGAAACTGGGGTCATAAATCTGCCCATCATTCAGTTGGTGGCAGAAGACTGCTCTCCCCTCTAGGCACTTCTACTGAATCACTAAGTCAACCAGTTCTTCAGCTATTCATCCATCCTTCTATGCAGTCGATCACTGAGTTGTTTTTGACCCGTCAACATGCATACTTCCCAATCAATGAAGAAACTGCTTCAGATATAAAAAAGCAAAACCTACTGATATTGCCAATGTTTGTCAAACTAATAATGTCTATCTATAAACTAAATAGGTCTGCAGTGATAGTTCGGTATTAGTACACACAAATTTGCAGGAAACCTTATCAGAACAATGATTATACTTGATAAAAATATTTTGTTTTTCTAACCATGTTTTAGAAGTCAAACCTTTACAAATTTGGCATAACAATGTTATTTAGGATCAAAATGTGTTCCTTTCAAGGTATTGAGAGAAGGTGTACGATAAGGCTTTTACCACTGATAGCAAAGGGCAGATTTCTTTATTAAATACAAGTTTTATCTCGAGCATTTGTTGGTTTCTTAAACTGGAGTTTTGGTATGTGACAGCGAGTTCTGTAGGAAATAATCAATGATTTGTATAGGGTCTAATTTAGAAATCTGCCACAACGCAGGGTCGTCTCGTCACAGTACCCCCAAACCCATCTGATGCTTATACTGCGGGATTCCTATTGGTCCCATGCTAGAGCTTTTGTCTTGACTTCTGACCTCCCAGAGTGAACTATCCCACACCGCCTTCAAGGATATTCAGTGCAATAGGGTTCAAATCACCGCCCCTGGGTCTCTAGAGATCAGGAGGGGCAGAGAATCAGGCCACAGCATGCCAGCGTCAGCATGCGCTCTTAATCTGCCCAGGCTGTTGTCCTGCAGTATCTTATATTAAACAAGGTTGAAATTAAGCTAGGAACTGTGATGATATTGGAGAAGTCAGGAGGCATACGGAAACAAACATTGAAGAAATGTGGGTATTTGTGAGGTTGTTCATATTTCTACATTAAGAAAATGACCTTGGATGTTTTTCCAACTCCTTGAAAGATTCTTGTGTTAAACACTCACCTTCTGCAAATATTAAAAGATAAAACTAGAAATCTGTGTTGAAAGTTTATTCTTATTCTTGCCTTGTGAAAAGTCCCATGTCCAAAAACAAGAAGAACCTGAACAGGAACACTGCCCTGTGTTTGTGAATGTGGTTCCACAAAATCTGAGCCCGTCCAGTGTATTGTGTGATCTACAGGCTTTCCAACTCTTTTCTTCAATATTCTTTTTCAAAAAGTGAATAAAACAAAATTAAACAAAGTAAATTAAATAAACAACACATATGTGGGGCAACGAACCCTGGTAGGAAAGCAGTAAGTGGGTCACCTTAAAGATGAAGCACCACAACATTACCAATTATCACCATCTTTGGCGTGAATCCTCAATAGATGACCAGTAATGCAGAATTACTTTTAGAGGTTAATTATTTTTAACGAGGCCACAGAACCCAAGTGGGAAGGTTCAAATGAATATAACGTGTCTGACTTTTTATAAACATAGTTTGCATGCTTCATATATATCCAAGCTAAATATTTTTGGCATAGTCATTTCACTGGAGCACACATAATTAGAAGGTGGGATGAAAGTTAAAAAGAACTAGAAGCAAGGAGATTGACATCTACCCTGGCAGAAGATTTCAGGCATTTTGTTATTCAGAAACGTGTTTGTATGCATAGATTTCTAGAAGTCCATGCCATGCACAGATTTCCGGAGCAAGCCTGGAAACCCTAACCCTATAGCAAGTGGGCTGGAAAATAAACCGAAGTGTTAGTAGAAAAGTATGAGCTGCACTTTTTTTTGTTTTCTTTTGCTTTTTCCTCAACAATGAAAATGGCCTTCTCTTTATAGAAGTGCCTTTCCTACATCTCCACGATCAATATGGCAGTTATTCAGACTACTTTCCAGTTTATCCAGTAGTTTAGCTTGGGGGCTTCCGGGTGGTTTACAGATGTAAGGGAACAGTGTGTTTCTTGCTGTCATGTGCTAAGAGTAGTGTGCTCTGTTATCACATAGGTCTTTGGGATGGGTATTTCTGGATAACTGATATTACTTTAAAGCCTTTGAGTTTTTGGTGAAATAATTGTAATGGTTTGAAAAACTAAGGGCAAAGGAGCTTACATAGTGGTCGCAAAAAGCAGCTCTAAATTGTCACCAACTGTTGGCGACCAGTATTTTATTTTTGCAAACAGAATTGTGTAGTAATTGGTTGGTTTGCAAAATAAGGATCCGAAAGGTTCGGTGGCAAAACGACCTGCTTAATTAATAATCATTAGGCAGGTTGAAATTTGCAGTCCCTTGTGATATGCTACAATGAGTGAAATGGTGGCTGGGGAAGGGAGAGCTGACCTAAATCCCTTTCGAGTCATTCCAAAATGGATTTTACTTATTTTAAAGCTAAATAGTTTCTCGAAAAACTTCAGCAAGAGCTGGCAGTTGTCTAGTAGAACGCTGCATACTCCCTCTGAAGATGCCAAGGTGATTCACAAAGGAGAAAGGGTGTAAAGGGGATCTTTTCCCTCTGAGAAGTATTCACCAGCTCACCTTGGGAGTCGGTAACTGATCAATGGTTTTCAACCCAAACTACAATCACAAACCATTTTTATCTAGCTTACAGAATCTTAATTTGAAAGGTGTACCTCCTTACACGCCTCTTCCTAACGGTAATTATGTAATCATTTTTAAACCCATTTTGCAATTTGGAAAAAACTTTTCTAAATCACAAAATGGGTTTTGCACATATGTACAAGGGTTTCTGAGGGCACAATCCCTGTTTTTAGAGAGTGGGGGTGGGCAGATTGCAATAGCAAAGCCCCTTTTACATCCAGCCCTAGGTTTTGGTAATTATTTCAGACAGTTTTAATGTAATCAATGTGTTTTACTTTGGGTTGGAGTATCCATATCAATATGTCTGAATGACAGCCTTCCTTCCACATATCTTTGCCAGTTTCATTCTTTTGTTCCTCCACCCCCTCCCACCTTTCTTTTTCGACTTGGTCCCTCTTTTTCGTGCATTACTCTGAATATTGGTCCCTCTTTTTCGTGCATTACTCTGAATATTTGTATCACTGTAGCACACAAGTTCTAAACGAGTACTAGTTCAATAACTTTTATAGGTATAGTGGAAATACTGCAATCGCCGAGTTCGGTTTTTGTTCAGAGTATCAAGAATAAAAAACAATTGCATATTAGGAAATTATAGTCTTTGGTATATATAAGACTTAAAATCCCAGGTTATCAACTTTTTAAGGCTGCCATAATTAATTGCAAATGCATGTGTTCATTAATATCCTTGAACAAAAAAACAGTTGTTGATTTTTAGTGTTCCTCAAGCCTGTGACCAATGTGTTTTAATATTTTTCACCAACAATGGCTTATGATTTCAATTTGTTAATGGACAGCACTTAATACACCCGAGTTTAAAAAGGAAAGACACAATACATGTTTTCTGCGAGGGAAATCCTACACAACCAAACATATTGGGAGGCATATGTCAGTATGGTCCAACCGAAGGTGCTGAAATCCACTGACATACTTTGAAGCAACTATTCATATAAAAAAACAAATCACATATTCAAATATGTCTTGTGCCTCTGAGATCTATTACCCTGAGTGTATGGACCCTGTATAAAAAAAAACTGATTTGAGTGCAGGACTTGAGAAGGCTAGTCTTATTATATGTTACCAGAGCGCATTTCTCTCTTCCCAACTATCCATACTCTAGGTGTATAGGTATGTTTCCTCTGTAGGATCTTGATCATAGGTATAAAAATCATCTTATCTTCATCTCAGAATTCTCAAACTAAAAGTGAAGGAGTAGGAGAAGACTACTGCAAGGCCCCTGAGCTTTTATTACAGTAGTTTTCATATTGAATGGATCACTAACATTTCACCAACATACATTAAATAAGAAAGAGCGGAATAGATGAGAAAGTAATACCTGTGGTTTAGACTTCCTTTGTAATTCACATAATACTGATTACCAACAAACAAACTGTTCCCATTAGGACTGGGATAAATGATCTGATAGTATGCGTCATGGCATGACATTGACAAGACAATGATGCTCTAACCTGGTCAACAACCAATTTACCTCCTCAACATTCATACCTGAAGCAGGTGACTTGCTGCGCCGTGAAGGTCCAGGACTTTTCGATCCAGACTGCCGGGGTGTACGTGCATAAGAAGGCTTCATCACACGGCACTCTGGAAAAATACAGAGCAATGTTATGGAGTTCGAGCTGTTCACAAATTACAAATTCAACAACTGCCAAGACAACACTCCTCAACACCTTTTTGAAATATGCTGTTATATCGTAGACATCTTGATTTCATATTACCCACTAAAGGAAATCTAGTTAATGGAAAATGCTTCAATTTTATTGGACATGGACCCATGTTTAAATTATAACTACAGGGGTTTTACGTAGAACCTGTACAGGCAATAGGATAATGCATCATTGTCTAATTTCAAGCTAAAAATCTTTCTCTGCTGCTCCTCTTCCCAGGTGTCCATGTCAAAGCTGAATATAACGCAGTATACAATTACAGAATCCCAGGAATAGCCATAATATTTCTGCTTTTTAGTTGCAGAAAGCATAAATAAAGTTATGAATGACATGAAAACTGCCGTTTCAAAATGTAGTATTCCAAGCCCTCAATTGGTTTATGTTGACAGGCATGAAGTCTACACCTTGAGAGATCACAATGAAAACTACAGGAATTAATTGAGGCCAAGAGTCAGTGTTCATTATCAAAAGTAATGTGTCATCTTCCAGAGCAGAAATCAGTTGCTACAAGCAGAGCACAGGTTTCCATAGGCAGCGCTGATGCCTGTGGTGGGTATGATTTTTAGGAGATAATCTCAGAAGAAGACATGACCCAGCCAAAGCAGAGCTTTCAACCTAGGTCTTAAGAGTATTAAAAAATACCTTTAAAATAAATAAATCTAACTTGTAATCTACAGTAAATGTATTTCAATGTAAAATATAATTGCTAAGGCAACCTTTTAATGGAAATGCTGTAATGCATCGTTTTCAGATTTATCATGTAAATTTAAATATTTCTGTTGAGCTGAGTACACTGTGAGAAATAACAGTTTTGATAGATACAGTGAGTGAGGTATAAGTGTGTGTGTGCATATGATACACATACATATATCTATAACGAAAGGTTAAAAACAGTTGTGTGTTGAAATACCAAAAAAACTAATGTTTATGAACAATGGAAATTCTTAATTTATAGTTCACTGAGATAACTATAACTTGCACTCCCACCATGTACTGCTTATGACCTCATATTACATCAGTCATGACATTTAAAGTGACAATTATTGACAGCAATGATGTGTCACCACCACGGTACAATGCAAGCTTTACCCAGTGAAGGTTGCATGGTCCCATGTTTTTTTTGGAGGGGTTTTGGGTCCTGAGGCGGGATTCTCTCTGGACCCTTCCCATGAGTGACAAGACGTCAGGGTGTCCCGACCCTGTCCCTTTAAATGTTTTGTTTCTCTAGTAGTCCAGCACATGGGAACAGAGTCCCTGTGTCATGTAATGGTGGCCACAACATTTTCTTCAAGGTGTGGATAGCCAATCAGATTGTTCGGTTTCTCTGGACTGGTACTGGTCCCATAGGCTTGAAAAGGTAAATGGGAGAAAAAGTTCTCTGCGCCAATCAGAGGCCCTTATTTTTCAAATTTACAGTGCAGTGGGACTCCCAGGGAATTTCCTGCAGAACCCAACCTTCTGGAAATCACAATGACTTTAACCCCTTCATGACCAGCCCGAGGACCTCTTAAAATGCAAATTTCTCAATAATGGTTGAATGGATTAACACCAAATATTGAAACTCGCACTTCCCGAGTAAAGCTTTAACTTTTGCCAAATCTGGTGTCCTTTTGGTCTGCTGTTTTTTCCCCCGGAGGAAAACACATTGGAAAACAATGTTTTAGGACATTCCTTTTTCTTGTCTCCCCCTCTCCTTTTTAAAAGGTTTCCAGGAAGCATCTAAAACTGATAAACATGTTTTTGAAGGTTTTGTGAGAAGGATTGTCACAATAAAAAGTGATGACTGTCCTGTGTGGGCCAGAGACGCCCACAATATTTTCCTTACATAAAATGACACCCTTTATATTGTTACCCATAGCTATGGATGGTCCCTTTGCCAAGTCTCTGCGATCAACTACCTGATACGAGGGCCTGCCTCCAACTCACCAATATGCACGCTGCTAATTACCTCACATATTACATCACTCATGACATGTTTGCTGAAGTCATTGATACCATCTCTGTAATATCTGAAATAAGATCATCGATGACAACACTGTGCATGGCGGAGGTGCTAGTTACAGTTACTTTAGGGCACAAGTTATAGTTACTTTCGATAACTGTAACTGGTGAGTTTCCGTTTTTTTTTTTAATGGTATGTTTTAATTGACATTTTCACCTAACTATAATTGCTTTATAACCATTGTTATTTTTTTACTGCAAATATATGCATGGATACTTGAACAATAAAAAATGCTTTCAGTTAATTATTATAGGGGGAAGAGAAGAAAAACAAGCTTTGTATACTTAGCCACAACATACATGTGTATATCAGACTGTGTACATATTGCTGCTTCTATGTACATATGGGTGTATAAGTAAAGGGGTTTATGCCTTCTATTAATATTTTATTGTGTCATGTATATATATATATGCATGCATATCTCTACACATATAGATATATGGGTATTGTCTCCACACATGCATATGTTGTTTTAAGTTACATATTAAAAGAATATATTAAATATATTTCCTTCCACCTTTCTCCCAGCCCATCTCTTGTGAACTCCTCCCAAACCATTCTGACCACTATGAACTTCCAAACATCTCTTTCCAACTTCCACCTCATTTTTAGCTAATTCACCCAGCTAACAGGAGAACATATCCACTAATCCCAATTGCAATTTACAACTTCCCTTCTCTAATCCACTCTCATTATTCTAATCCTACTTAAAACACTACTAAAGGCACAAGAACTCAAGAGCACAAATTTAACAAACTTACCACAACTAATCCACAAGGAAAAAATAAAGTACATATCATTAACCTACTAATCATTCAGTTCTAATTTTGGGTTCCAGAGTACTCACTGCGAAGCACTTCAACACCTTGTCAGAGGGTAGTAAGCACTGTATAAATTCAATTTACAAGTACTGGACAATATGGTCTAAACAGCATTGGAGGGGTCTACGCAGACATAAACACTATCATATCTCAGCTCAGATCCTGAAAATGTTTTGGGGCTGTATCTCAGAAAACTATAGAAATAAACATGAAAAACAGAAAATGCTACTCTTACTAATAATGCAAGCTATTCATAATATTTTTTTCAGGAAAGTTGTATAAATAAAGTTGGGAAAAAGATCTAATAAGAGGAAAGAGATATGATTTTTTAAAGTTTCATGGTAAAAGGTGCCAGGAAAAGGTAAAGCACCAACTAGAAGTTACTGTTCACTGCTGACCAGGACATAGGCACGATTTCAGACCGACTGCAATAGAGCCAAGGTTCAATACCTCAAGTGAATCGTCCCAGCCAAAGTTTTTACCTTCTGACGTAGTTTTTTTTTTTTTTTAAATACTCGAGCTGAACAAGGCTGAAAAGCTGCATTTGACAAAGCCATCTTGAAGATGTATAGTCACTGGACGAGATCCCACTGAAGTAATTGGTTTTGGAGAGAAAAAGTTCAGGAAACTTCTAATTTCGCACCTACTAAAGGCCTCTTGTTGGATGAATACTTTTTGTGCCTTTGTCTGGTCAATATTTCTATCTACAGACTTTAGTTTGCCTGCCAAATCCATGACTTGGCCAGACTGCCTAGGGTAGTTAGTCAAACGTTTTAAACTTTTTGGTTCAGCTTCTCTCGGTCTATCCTAAGGGACAGTACTTAGGGGCTAGGACTCCCTCCACCCGAGGCAGCCAGCATATTCCAGAGTCCACTTGCTACTGGCCACTCCAGGAAAACTCCTCTTGCAGCGTGTGCTCCCATAGCCACACACAAGGTAAGCCAGCTGACCATTCAAGTCCACTACTGAGGGAGCTTGGCTACAAGTAGGAGCAGGTCCTGTCCTACAGGTCACCACACAGGTCAGACAGCAGGTCCAATCATTTTCTGTTCTCCCACTGCCCAGGTGAGTTCTGAGGAGCTGTGGTGCACATGCTCCTTGCCATGGAGTGGGAGTGACTTCTTGACATTACCTAAACAATAAGTGAAAAGTTTCCAAGAATATCCCTTCTATTTGTTTGAGCACATTCTATTTTCCTTACTGCACACTACCCCACAGTGCACCATTCTCCATAAAATCCGACACAACAAAACTACTCTGTTCATGGAAGAAGTGGGTGGCACATTTAGGAGTGTGTCTAGAGCAATGAACAGCCCCCTTCAACTCAACTACTCCAAAATGGATCTGGGATTAGCTCCCTAATCCACTGATATTGGAACCAGGAGGGTTAAAATGTTTCCTCTGATCAAAAGACCCATCTTTTCTAGGCTTCCCTTATCAAAAAACTATACAGGTGCAGGACTTCCCCTGGTCCTTTTCAAGGTAGTGAATTTTCTGGACCTTCTTCAGCTGTCATTCTTAGGTTAAGCTGGGGACATACCTCACCAGGCCATCCTGCCAGCCCAAGCCATTGCCATTGCCTATGCTCTGGGAGCAGTACTGCACACCTCATCAGACGGGAGCACTAACATGGCCAGCTGCTAGGAGGCTAATGCTATTTAACTGCTAGAGTTTCCAGCAGAAAAATAAAAACTTTTTACTGTTCTTGTATGTGTATTATATCAAACATCCCACATCACCATTGAAACTGATTTTTAATAAATATTAAAAATAGTGGTTGAATGAACTTTATAACTAGTTCCAATTCAAAGACACAAAAATAGTAATTTTATTGCATTTTAGCTGTGCATGTGATGCATGCTACAATCTTATACAATGAAAATGGCTTTGAGGGGCAGAAACTGCAGTAACATGCCAAACTTAACTTCTTACATTTTCCACTTGTAAACAATGGGCACACCAACTTGCAGGCTCCGCTTGAGTGATTTAATGTCTAAAACTAAAATTCCTCCCATCCATTCAAAAAAGGGGTATTTTGACAGGTTTGGCTGCATGTTTAAAGCCTAGTTGATGGCGCAAAATGTAGTGCAATCACTAGTGGACCTTTTTGTATTTTCAGCACCAAATACTAGGGCCTTACAGGAAAATTAAATGCCATTTGAAGATTAGCCAATTCTATCATGTTTTAGGGCCGGCAGAGCCCCAGTGTGCAGAGATCAAAAACCAGAAGCACGAGTCTACAAAAGTTTTATATAGCCAATCATAGACTACGACTAGCAACATTACACTTTTCAAAAGGAGAGCACATTCAAGATTTCTGAAGAGCCATAATGACATACAATTTGAAGAGGCTTCAGGACACCCATGGAAGAGGTAACGAGACATCTTGTGCTACGATTATGAAGGCAATATCTTTTTGACAGGAAAGATTTTTATATAGAGATCCATACTGAACCTGAAATATATGAACTTTTGGCTTTGACCACACATAATTGGGAAAAAGTCACATAGAAATGTACGTTTGAAAATACTAAGATGTATTTTTCTGACGTCTCATAAATCTTTAACCTGGACCACCTCCTCCCCGTCAGCAACAACATGTTTCTGTACTGACCCTGCATTAATGCTCCCTCACATTACACCCTTTAATAGTGTCATTTATTGAGTTGTTTTCCAAATTTACACATTTCCAATGGATACTGAGCACTATCTATCTTTCTTCTTCTTCTAAAGGCCTCCTTAATTCACACTTCCAACAAACACTGCAGCTCAAACAATCACATCCTTCCAGATAGCAATATTATTGAAAGGCCTACCTACATTTACAAGACACTATTCCTATGCCCTCATTGCTTCTTTCTGTTACCTACATGTTCCAAAGAATATCTGCACCAACATTTGCTTCATAATTTTGCTGAATCTGCTGTTAGAGCCTTCCCTAGACAGCTTTTTTCTCTCCATTTCCCTTGATTGAACTTTCTAAATAGGTCACATAAGTTTTTAAATGGTAATTGTTAATGTAACAGGTTAATTGTCTCTCACAAGGGCAGTCATGTCTCGAAACTTGTATATGCAATGTTGATCTCTCGACTTCAAATATTCAGAACTCCCAATTGAAGATAATAAAGCAACACAGAAATATATCAAATCAAGAAATTACATTGACAATTTTATTTCTCAATAACACAAATGTCACAGGGTCAATATCCCACATAGATGTGGTTGTCAAGGTACATAACTCACCTTTTTCAGTATAGGTTGTGGCATTTGAAAAAGTGTACACTTACCAAACGGAGCGGAAGATCCAAAGTTGATTTCATGTATCTTTGAAGAGCTGGATCCATGGACCATCATCCTGTCCTTCCGCCTATCTGAGTTTAAGAAGACATCCTTGATTTCAGAAGATGCTGGGCTTATCAGGTACCTATGATAGTCTGTCCCTTCTATTTATGTGTGCTCACTGGCTTAGCTTTGTGACATGGTTTCATACATGGCAAACAATTAACTTATTTGCTTGCCTAATTTATTCAAGTGTGCATGGCCATGAACACCTGTGTAGATTTTAGCCATTCAAATGAACCTCCTTGTGAATGAGGCAACAGAGAATGCCTGATAGTACATGGTGGTAAGGTAGAGTGTTCGGTGTGTGGGCATGTTAAGCACAGAAACTGAAAATGTTACACTGCAAAACACTGGACTACACAGTCTACTAGACAGAGGCGCAGATGAAAATTGTGACATGATTTGGTAGATGACCGGCAGTGATGGAACTTTCAGTAAAATAAATAAATGAAAAAAGTAATTTGTTTTTGCCATCATGCAACAAATGATGATCTACAGCTTCCTGTGACATCCTTCACTGGGTACTGCAAATAATTTACCCATGCACTAAATAAGATGGTTTTCCTGTGCAGTCAACTAAAGTTGATAGTTCTAGGCACAGCTTCAATGCAGCTTTGAGGCCAAAACTGATATCCACATACATTTCACATTTCAAATCACAGACTCACTGCCAGTAGTCTGGTCAGACCTCCCTGTTCAGCATTTTGTTGTCCGTTTACCAATCTCCTCAGGCCCTGCCTATTGACCGAAGAAGTTATGAGAGAAAGATCAAGGAATAAGATCTCGGCTGCATCGTGTGGACAAGAGTTAGCAGAAGCTGTAGGGGTCTGCAATAGCTCACTGATTGTTCTCATCTGCTCAGTACTGTCTCCAAACTGAACGTTTGTCAACTCGCTGTGCCTGTAAATACTATCAATCCAAAAAAGGAAATGCACCTTGGGTTGGCAGCAATCTTTATAGTTAAGATAAAAATGTGTCAGGCTGAGGCTCTCTGGTATGATTCTCATTCTCCCTCTACACTGACTGCCTTTCCACTATTAAGAATTCCAGGGGTACTCCTCCCGATTGTTTAACATTTTCATTCATCAAATGTATTTCCTGAGGGTAGTGACTGTGTCAAAAGAAAAGGCAGAAGTTTTAATAACATTTTTAATTAATGAAATTACTGACATCAGACTTGGACAGGCTAAGCCACCAGCATGGTCATCTGCTGATGGAACTTTGCTTTAGACCTGCATCATTGTTCCTCCTGTCTTTTTGCTTCCAGTACTGGAATTGCCTTAGCCTTCCTCATTCATTTAAGTTCACGTGCAAGTCCACAGACAATTTACCAGCTTTAGCAGCTAGGGCCTCACTTGCTCAGGCCTATAATTGATTAACAGCTCATTTGCTTCTTGAGAAGTTTCTGGTCTTTCAAAGAAAGCCACAGTGACACCACTCCTGAAGAATGCCAAGCTCGACACAGCAAATCTGGGCAGCTATCGTCCATTTGCAACCCTACCTTCGGGAGTAACACCCTTGAGAAAGCAGCATGCGTTCCATAACAAGTCTTCCTTGAAAAGTATAACTTTCTAGATAATTTCCAGCACAGACTCACAGTTACACAAATGGTACAGAAACAACACTTGCAGATGCCTGGGACGAGCTGATCATAATATCAGATAATTAGGGGTGGTGGGTGAGGAAGAGTCCCTTTTGAGAATACTCATTCACTGCTGCTAGAATGACCGAGGAATGCTATTGGAGCCCCTGATTAAGATCGCCAATACTCTACTTTACTTCTTCAGGGCAGGAGACAGTGCATGAAACTAGGAACCTGTTTTCTCCCTAATTCCTATTAGGTGTTGAGTCCCTGTGTCCTCAGAGATATCCGCTCTTTCATTTAGTTCGCAGTGAAGGTTTGAAATTCTACTCGTATATGGATGACCCCTTCAGATCTACCTTCGGGTTGGCTGTGGCGTTGGACAACTGAACTTCCATAAGATCGTGGAATGGTTGAACTTCGGCAGTCTGCTGAGCATGAAGTAGTACTGATGGACCTAAACATGCTTGCTTGTCTCGCTCACTCTTATTTTATTCAGTGTTCCAGAGTAATAGGCTAGCCACGAAAAAAAAAAAACGATTTTAGCTGAAGATTGAAACAGGAGTCTTATTTCTCAAATTGACTAATCCTTGAATGCTGGCATACAATCTGACAACTTGAAAGCTACTGTTCGGTTTCCCTCAGGATTCCAGGATTTCATACTAGGAACCCAAATCAATCCAAAGCTGGACTATGGCAATGCTTTGTCTGGGGTTTCAAATTTGTCAGATTACACCCTTACAGGGTGTACAAAATGTGGTAGAGCATTAAAACTTTGGCCTGCATCGCATCTACGAAAATCTATCCACTGCCTCTCCTTAAATGCAATAGTGATGTTTTTTACAGGAGACACCAAGGAAGTTTTCCATAATGGGTCCTAAGCTTTGGAATGAACTTCAGCGGCACATTTCGTTGAAAAAGTATTTGCTTTTCTTTCACAAAATAGGAGATGCTTTCTGTTTATTTTATTCTTCTTGCAGGTTACACAAGTTTGGAGTGTGATACAGTTTTGTCTATTTGGACAGTATAGAAAGAAACTTTTCTTGAATGGTGCAGAGAATGATGAATTCTTGTAAAGATTATGCACCCTGGAAATGGTTTATAAAGTGGTGAATAAATCCTGCAGATTTAAGAATGGTTCACTGTGTTATAATAATATTGCAAAAAGCTATTGGATAAACAGATTTTTATGCCATACTGCTAGTGGCAAGGGTATGTCCAGACATAGTTCCGTACCTGTGTGACATGAGAAACGAAGCTGTACCTTGCATATAAGGCTCAGAAAGACCGAAACGTGACTGGGATTGCTTGTGTTTCCATTGCAAAGGGACACAGCATTGTGGTTGGTCTGAACGACTGCTTTTGGAAGCAGGCCGAAATATGACTTGCATATGATTGGTCCTCTTTAATAATGGAGCAGAGGAGAACGCATTGTGGTGTAGGAGGCTACCCAGAGCAACTAAAATTGGCTCAGAGTATTCCAAGCGTTCACTCCATCACTTTCTATTTTTCTCTATTACTTCCGAGCAATTAGGCTCTGTTTACATACATTGACTCAAAACAAAATCAAAGATGATAAAATAACATCCATCAGAATGGTCCCACATATATCAGTTAACAGACATTAGCGTGGGGTCCTTCAAGGAAGCCACTGGATTTACCCAGTCTTTAAATCACAAGCAGTGACGACAGCTTGAATAACTAGCAGGCCAATTAGAAGGCCTATAAAAATCATGCGACAAACTCTGGCTAAATCTTCAGGACTGCAATCATGCAAATCTGATCTTGAAATCTCTCGTCAGTCAGTGAAGTCAAGGGTCAAAGTCCTTTGCACCATCCAAACATTCTACTGGAGTAAGCTGCCCTTATCAGGCTCCCATTACCTACTAGATAGGAAGCGTCAGGCTTAATTACACCTTGCCAACAAATAACACTAAATGACAAAAATGGAAACAGCTTTCTGAAAGTCCAGTGACCCAGACACCTAAACACCAAGACGCCCAGCCTAAGAGTCTTAGAATCTAATCACTCCTAGTTCAAACAAAACTCTCCAAGACAAATTTTAAGAGTAGAATTCCACTAAACACTTGAGATGGCAGCAGCAGAAATAGAGATACAGGGAGTGCAGAATTATTAGGCAAGTTGTATTTTTGAGGATTAATTTTATTATTGAACAACAACCATGCTCTCAATGAACCCAAAAAACTCATTAATATCAAAGCTGAATATTTTTGGAAGTAGTTTTTAGTTTGTTTTTAGTTTTAGCTATGTTAGGGGGATATCTGTGTGTGCAGGTGACTATTACTGTGCATAAGTATTAGGCAACTTAACAAAAAAAATATATATACCCATTTCAATTATTTATTATTACCAGTGAAACCAATATAACATCTCAACATTCACAAATATACATTTCTGACATTCAAAAACAAAACAAAAACAAATCAGTGACCAATATAGCCACCTTTCTTTGCAAGGACACTCAAAAGCCTGCCATCCATGGATTCTGTCAGTGTTTTGATCTGTTCACCATCAACATTGCGTGCAGCAGCAACCACAGCCTCCCAGACACTGTTCAGAGAGGTGTACTGTTTTCCCTCCTTGTAAATCTCACATTTGATGATGCACCACAGGTTCTCAATGGGGTTCAGATCAGGTGAACAAGGAGGCCATGTCATTAGATTTCCTTCTTTTATACCCTTTCTTGCCAGCCACGCTGTGGAGTACTTGGACGCGTGTGATGGAGCATTGTCCTGCATGAAAATCATGTTTTTCTTGAAGGATGCAGACTTCTTCCTGTACCACTGCTTGAAGAAGGTGTCTTCCAGGAACTGGCAGTAGGACTGGGAGTTGAGCTTGACTCCATCCTCAACCCGAAAAGGCCCCACAAGCTCATCTTTGATGATACCAGCCCAAACCAGTACTCCACCTCCACCTTGCTGGCGTCTGAGTCGGACTGGAGCTCTCTGCCCTTTACCAATCCAGCCACGGGCCCATCCATCTGGCCCATCAAGACTCACTCTCATTTCATCAGTCCATAAAACCTTAGAAAAATCAGTCTTGAGATATTTATTGGCCCAGTCTTGACGTTTCAGCTTGTGTGTCTTGTTCAGTGGTGGTCGTCTTTCAGCCTTTCTTACCTTGGCCATGTCTCTGAGTATTGCACACCTTGTGCTTTTGGGCACTCCAGTGATGTTGCAGCTCTGAAATATGGCCAAACTGGTGGCAAGTGGCATCGTGGCAGCTGCACGCTTGACTTTTCTCAGTTCATGGGCAGTTATTTTGCGCCTTGGTTTTTCCACACGCTTCTTGCGACCCTGTTGACTATTTTGAATGAAACGCTTGATTGTTCGATGATCACGCTTCAGAAGCTTTGCAATTTTAAGAGTGCTGCATCCCTCTGCAAGATATCTCACTATTTTTGACTTTTCGGAGCCTGTCAAGTCCTTCTTTTGACCCATTTTGCCAAAGGAAAGGAAGTTGCCTAATAATTATGCACACCTGATATAGGGTGTTGATGTCATTAGACCACACCCCTTCTCATTACAGAGATGCACATCACCTAATATGCTTAATTGGTAGTAGGCTTTCGAGCCTATACAGCTTGGAGTAAGACAACATGCATAAAGAGGATGATGTGGTCAAAATACTCATTTGCCTAATAATTCTGCACTCCCTGTATACCAGACTGGATCATTTGCATCTCAACTGTTTGGTGTTTATCTACCCCTTGTCTATTTTAATTTCTTAAATACTTTATATTGCTTTTTCTAGAGCCCTGTAGAAACTGCAAGATGAAATGGTGGTACATAATAAAACTCTTACAAATATATATATATATATACACACACACACAAACACATACGCAGAGGATCACTTCTTTAACCACTGCTGTGTCAAAATATTCAAACTAACATTGATGACATCTTACGCACCAATTTTGCTGTTGATGCAAAACCAGCACTTCCAATCCCAAGAGTAAATGATTGTAAAGCGTGGCACCTAGCAAGCAATCCACAAGTACTACTCTGCTTGCACCCCATACATAAAACTGAGAAGAGGACTATCAAATGTATCACCTTTCTATGAGCTCTGAAAGACACTGCATACTACTTACAACTGAGAGCCACACCCGTTAATCGACACAGGTGGGGAATAGGTGGTACAGAACAGGCAGGGCTTAAACGAAAAGCACAAATGTGGCATGCAGCCTCATAGTACCTGTGTGGGGCTTACTTCTCCCTACTATGGGGGAGGAGGAATCAAAGTCGAACAATGTAGGAGCTGCCAATTCCTTTCCCAGGTCTGTTATTCAGCAATGAAATGGCAACTACTCCGGGGAAAGGTAGACTAGTAGGCATATGTTGGCATGGTCTAATGAAACTTTGACCGGTCCCTCTATCTTGCTGAACGTAGAAGAAAATAAGACAAATAATCATTATTAAGACAATTCTTCTAAGATAACAACAGAACAAGAACAATGTTGAGTTGTTTGTGAAGAGCAGTGCCAAGTCCATTTTGAAAGAAATCTGAAGAGGATTCTGGGGGAAAATATGCCCGATTTCCTTTAGGCTCGGTATGTGCCATTGCCAAGACAGTCGTTGAGGACTGACAGTCACGACACTCTCATGAAGTTAATTTCAAGTGGAAGAAAGCCCATCTACCTACGGGACAGTAGTACGTCAATAATGGGAGATATTTCAAGGATATGGTGGCCAACTGCAAAGTTAGTACAAGCGATGTTAAAGAGGGCTATATCAAAATTACTGCGTGCTCCAATTCAAAGTGACTACTGAAAGGCTAGTAGAACGATTATTGGAGACGCTGAATTATCTGGGTTCATCCAAAACAAGCATCAAGGACAACTGCAAAACATCCAGGATATTGGAGACCCTGCAGCAATTTCATGATTTACTGAAGGCAGTTGCATCTTCATTTTGTGGAAGTTTAGTCCGGCACGAAAGTTATTTTCACTCGTGTTAAGACGTACCATTAGAAGCTTTATCTGCAAGCTTTTCAAATATTTTTGGAAGACACCATTTTACGCAAAAAGGTGGTGTCGCTGAGTTAGATAGAACTGATGGGACAAAGTGTCCCTCATTAGTCTTATGTGTAATAAACACAGTATGCGTCGAACACTGGCTTTTAGTTTAAAGCTGTAAAGCAGATGCAGGCGCAAATACACGTTGCTGCCTAGGGTCGAGAATTTAATGCAAAATAATGACAACAGAAATGAATTTGTGTTTATGCTGAAATGTCCCAATCCAAAGTGAGAATGTAGTGTGTTTGGTATGTTTGGAATAAAGGAATAAACGCATGTAAATGTGCAGTTATGTTCATAAATACATTTTGCAATGACAGCAAATTAATTACAGTTGCAGACTTAAAGGTAAGGAGCACGAGCATGTCAAACATTTCACCGTCTGAAAGAAAGGAGGGCAGTATAGTTTGCTATGGAAAAACATGTCACTCTAAAACAGAACAAATTATGTTGGCACATCGTCCACAACATATAATATACATGTAACAGTCAATTGATCTACATAGGAATATGTGATAAAGTTAAAGAAAAATCAACAAATAGTGGGGAGAGCTTCCTTCACACGGAAATCTACCAAAGAATGTGTATCTACCTAGAAATGTGTTCTAAAGTCAAACAGAAAATCAACAGAGAGGGCACCCCTCCTCGCCCCTTAACCCCCCCCCCCCCCCCCAACGTAGAAGTGGGAAATGCTCAGCATCAGCATGAGACTGCTTCTGTGAGCTGTAGGGGTCACCTTCCACATACCTGCGGGCAGGTAGAAAATGTCATTGAGTTTTGCCCTTTATACTCTCAAAGCTATGTATACCAATTTCACCTTACTCTCTATGGATACTTGTTTGATCATAGCCCTTTGACAATTTATTAAATGAAGAATAAGATTGGTTAAGTGGTGCTTGTCTCAGAATCTATCAGTTAATGGAGGTGACAGACTGATAAAAACCATGAGTCCCCTACAAATGGACATCTCAAAATGATTCCCCATCAACCTCTCCAGCAGGAGACAAATTTGTTGAAAACTTTTGTTTTATAGGAAGGATCCCAGCAGCTTTTGGTAATAAAATCGTAAAATGAGAGGTACAGATTAAACTATACGGAGGTAAATATGTTTCCTGTGGACATAAGAACATTTGTTATGAATAGAAATCACGTGGCCAGTAATTATCTTTAATGGCGACCCATATAAATGACACATTAACTCATATCGGTTGTAAGTTATGATCTTTTGATTAAAATGCAAAGATAAGGATAAACAAAACCTCTCATATTGTATTTTATCACTGTGCTAAGTCATTTAAATAAGACCTAGATGGTTGTGATGGGTTTTACACCAGATTAATAATGTTCTCAAATTTAAAGGGGGTACAAACTAAGTTTAGGATTATGTGGAATGTAGAGGAAAATTAAACACATTGGGGTGGGCAGAGATATCAAGAAAAAGTAAAAGGTTATGATGCCAGTGGGTGCTCACAGCACCAGCCACTCACAGCTGTCAAAACCAAGACATGAAAATAAAGTCAGGAAGCGGAAGGATGGTCATAATTGCAAGTCCTGTTTTAAGAGAGCATCCTATCTGGTCTATTTAGTTTGTGACTTGTGATCTTGAAATTCTACATTTTTCAGCTAGGTTGTTCTCCTTCTTGGACAAGCGTTATAGTATCAGTCTCAGAATTTTCTTATTTGAGGCAAATTCTTCTTCTTTTATTTTTTTAAAGAATTCATGTACCACTGCCAGAAGAGCTTATTTTTGTCACTGAAAATTCCCAGAGCTATTTTTATGTGATGCAACTCAGACTGAGAGCAGATTTATTTTTCAACCTTCCAGTAAGTGATGTGATTTACTGTGGAGCAATTTATGGGAAGGAGGCCAGTAAAATTGTCTCGAAGAACAGACCATGGCCCTCATTACTGGAACCACCAGTGCTCTATCCCTCGGTTCCTTTCTTGGACTAGTTTCTACATCAATCCTATCACTAGGTAAATTGCTCACCAACAGAATTTGCACACTACAGAATGTAAATAAGCAGTGCTCAAAGTTTATGCAGAGATCGTTAGAACCAGTCGCTCTGCTAATGCGAATAGTTTACCCCGTTCTGTTTTCTCATTCTAGCATATATAATAAAAATCAATTGCAGAACTGAATTCAAAAAAAGAAACCATGACTAAGATTCCTACTGCCCTGGATCAACGAGAGTTCTCATTTGTTTAAAGCAAAGTGATAATTTGTACTTGAAATTGGGAAAATGTCTAGCCTGACCCCGCCCACTTTGGCTCAAATGAGCCAATGGGGAGGCAGCACCAATTATTCGTATCATGTGCCACTGCGCAACTGCACTCTGCTATGGTAGCACTGTGAATCTTGACATAGAAATGTATGTGTGTGCCTTTCACAATTAGAAAAGCTGCTTAGAGCAGTCAGATATTTATGTAAAATGTACATCTTTATGATTGAGGCACAATCAGTGCATCATGAATGCAATCATCTCACCTAAGGGGCTGTACATGTGCCCCAGCGGCACAACGGGCTTGTGTGCCCTGGGGCACTTTGGTATTACAGAAGGTGCAGCAAATGCTTATGTGGCCCCTTCGGTAATACATATAGCGCCAAAAACGGGGCTCACTTTTATTACGCCTTTTAAATGCAGCCCTCTAAGGCGATAAAAGGGGGTTCCTTGGACCCTCCAGACATCCACTTACAGGTGGGTGCAGTGACTCCCTGCACCAGGATCTCTAATCCATTTTAAAATTGCAGGCAGGTTGCCGCCTGCGCAGCTTGTAAACAGTTGCTCAGTATTTCTCTTGGGTGCGCTGGCCCAGAGGCAGCACGAGTTTGTGTCTTCCCTGAGGGCAGCACATTCTTCCTGATGGGGTGCACTTCCATGTTAGCACCCAGCGCACCTACTTTCAGGTGTGCTGTTACGCAAACATGGAAAGTATGCCTTACCTGCAACACGGCCCCGGTGCCCTTAAATACTTTCCGGGCCTATTGTCTGGTAACTACTTGTTCAAATTGAGCACTGCCCGAAGGGAAATATATTTCCAACCACCATGGTGTATGCTAAAGGCGGATTGACTCATGCTGAAGCACACTTGGAAAGTTTAAATATTGTAGCACATAAACTTTAGGTGTAAAGGGGGTGTGTAAACCTAATGAAACAGTGGGCTCAAGTCACAAAGTTTTTTGACCATCTAACTTGCATTTAAGTGCACAAAATAGGATGTCCAAGAGTAAATTCCATACTTGGAGTAAAAGATTCAGCATAGAAATGCGTACATGTGGACTACAAAATGCCTTTTAAGAGGAGGGAAGAGCCTTGCATTTAATGGGGGTGCAGGAGAAAGGATTTCTCCGGAGGAAAAAACATTTCCATGAGATAGAAAAAAACGCATTGTTCTATCGTCTGTTTTCATGTCATGTATTCCTGAAGAATTTAATACATTTACCATGCTGCATGTATGAGTGAATAGGCTATCTATAACTATCATAAAAGCACAAAAAAATCTACTTCAAAATTGGAAGCAATCCAAAAAGGCACAAGTCTAGCTTTTATTAGTTTGGCTACATGGTTCAAAATCTGTGTTATCAGAATAATTGTTTTCCTGTTTAGATACTAAGCAATTAAAAAAAACTAATTAAACGAAACTAATCTGCTTTCACAATGACCAAGAGACCCCGATTATTAGCTAAAGAATTTGTACGATTTCTGGAGAGGAGTGAATTTCATTCAATCTTGCATTATGAGACTGATGACTGTACTGTTTCAGGCCAACCAAAAACACAATTATAGCTAATAGCCTTATTGAGGGTTCCAAAAGGAGGATACCTTTGACTGTAAATCAGCGTGCTCACAACAGTGCAAATACTTAGATATAAAATGATCATAACGGGGAAATATGGAACCATATAAGAAACAGAATATACAGGCTGTGATGGGATTTTAATTAGATACCGCAAGTATCATTCGAAAATCAAGAGGATTTACCCGATATAAAAGAACACTGACTTGGTAGACTAGGGACTCCCTTCATCACAGTTTTTGTGCATTGTTATACTAGGCTCTGATCCCACAGTAGCTTCCCGATGCTGGTAAAATAATTTTATATTAAGTGTTTTGTGAAGAACATTCCTACCATTTCTATATTCAGCAAGAGCTTTAAAGTGTTCTTTTTACACTATTTAACCTATGTTAGACTTTTCATACTTGGCGTGGTCTCCCTTAACTTTTTGCCTCTGTTCCCCAGGTTACTGATGTGTGCTGGACTCTGATTTTGCTGTTTTTATTACTCTGGGCACTTTACCACTGCTAACCAGTGCTAAAGTGCAAGTGCTCCTGTTTAAAATGTGTATGTAATTGGTTCTCCATGATTGGCATATTTGTTTTACTGTTAAGTCCCTAATAAAGTGCACTAGAGGTGCCCAGGGCATGTAAATCAAATGTTACTAGTGGGCCTGCAGCACTGGTTGTGCCACCCACACAAGTAACCCTGTAATCATATTTCAGACCTGCCACTGCAGTGTCTGTGTGTGTAAATGTGCACTGTAAATTCGACTTGGCAAGTGCACCCACTTGCCAGGCCTAAACCTTCCCTTTTCTTACATGTAAGGCACCCCTAAGGTAGGCCCTAGGTAGCCCCAAGGGCAGGGTGCAGTGTATGGTTAAGGTAGGACATATAGTAATGTGTTTTATATGTCCTGACAGTGAAATATTGCTAAATTCGTTTTTCACTGTTGCAAGGCCTGTCCCTCTCATAGGTTAACATGGGGGCTACCTTTAAATCTGATTAAAGTGTAGATTCCCTTTGGGAGCGGATGGACATGTGGAGTTTGGGGTCTCTGAGCTCACAATTTAAAAATACATCTTTTAGTAAAGTTGATTTTAAGATTGTGCGTTTGAAAATGCCACTTTTAGAAAGTGAGCATTTTCTTGCTTATACCATTTCTGTTACTCTGCCTGTTTGTGGATTCCCTGTCTGGGTCAGTTTGACAGTTGGGCTGGTTACACCTCACACTAGACAGTGACACAAAGGGAGTTGGGGTGTAGTCTGCATTTCCTGGTGAGCCATCTGTTCTAGGAGGGAGGAGAGGAGTGGTCACTTACACCTGAAAGGGCTGTGCCTGTCCTCACACAATGCAGTCTCCGACCCCCTGGTGAGTGTCTGGGGCCTGGCCTGGGCAAGGCAGGATTTCACATTCAAAAGAGACTTTACTTTGAAGTAGGCCTACTTCAAAGGAGAAATTGGGTAGAAGATGGGCACCCAAAACCACAGACTTTAGAAACACTTCTGGAACCAAGAGAAACCTCTGCCTGGAGAAGAGCTGAATAGCTGAGGAAGAAGAGCTGCCCTGCCTGTGACTGTGCGTTGTGGAGCTATCCTGCAGTTGCTGCTTCTGCCAGAGTAAGAGGGCAAAGACTGGACTTAGTGTTCCTTCCATCTTGAGAAGAAATCTCCAAGGGCTTGATTTAGAGCTTGCCTCCTGTTGTTTGAAGTCTCAGGGACAGCAAAGACTTCTCTCTGCCAGCACCTGGAGTCTCTTGAAAGACTCCTGCTCTGACAAGTGGTGCCCTATCCAGTCCCTGGGCCCTTGAAAAGAAAGCTGGTGGAAATCCAAGGAAATCGACTTCGGACCGACGCTGCTGCTGAATCCGGTGACACCACCTGCACCCAACGCCGTGACCTTCGCTGGAACGCGACGCTCTTCGCAGGCCCGACGCCGCTGCAGCCTCGCTGAAGTCCGCGACTCCGTGGAAGTCGCCGCACCACGTCGTGATCGACCCCACTCGAAGTGCGCGGATTCAACGTTTCGCACAGACGCCGCGATCCCCGACTTCGAGCATCGGCTTGTTTTCACTCTTCACCAAAGGTACTGTACTTGGGGGTCTACGTGACTCTGTGTCCGGCGCTGCTGGTGTCGGCTTGTTGGGAACGACTCCGTCACGATGCCGTGTTAACCCCTCATCGAAGCATTTTTGTTTCTAAGCGCTATTTTTTAGTTTAATCTTTAAAAATTCATAACTTGACTTGTGTATGTTGGATTTTTGTTGTTTTGCTCTTGTTTTGTTTAAATAAATATTTCCTAATTTTCTAAACTGGTGTTGTGTCATTTTGTAGTGTTTTAATTAAGTTACTGTGTGTGTTGGTACAAATACTTTACACCTAGCACTCTGAAGTTAAGCCTACTGCTCTGCCAAGCTACCAAGGGGGTAAGCAGGGGTTGGCTGAGGGTGATTCTCTTTTACCCTGACTAGAGTGAGGGTCCTTGCTTGAACAGGGGGTAACCTGACTGTCAACCAAAGACCCCATTTCTAACATTGGTGATCAGCGGTTGGGATTTGGACTTGTTTTTGTACTTGACATACAGTGATTAAGTGTACACTATTATTTTGAGTGCAGACCACTACGTGACCACATACTGCTTGTCTTGAGATTTTAGCTTTTTCTCTTTTTGTGGATTTTTCCCTACGTCCACTTTGTTTTTCTTCGCTGATTTTTGATTGACTTTGAACTTCATTTGGGAACTTGTTTCTGCATTTGGAACTTTGTACTCTTTTAACCTTTCATCATGTCTCAACTTGGAGATGCATCAGTTGAAGCTGTTTTTGACCTGAAGCAATTGGATAGTTATAACAAGGCTCAGCTAAAACAGTTTTGTAAAAAATTTGGTTGTCCCATTAAGAGCTCTTCCAAGAAGGATGAGCTGAAAAAGGCGCTGAGGGCCTGGGTGACAACCAGAAGCACTGGAGGGCACACTGAGGATGAGGAGGAGGATGAGGATGAGGAGGGAGGGCAATCAGTACATAATGGTATAGTGGGGGGACCTGTTATTCCCAGGGAAAGAGTCTCTAGGGCAGGTAGCAGTGTATCCTCCAAAGGTCTGACGCCTGAAGAATTGCAGGACAGACAGGCACAGAGGGCGTACCAATTGGAGCTGCAGAAGCTCAATCTGGAGAAAGAAAGAGATGAGAGAAGAGCAGTCCTTGAGGAAAGGAAGATGCAGCTGGCTCATGAGCTTAACTTAAAGGAGTTAGATCAGAGGAGCCAGTCCAGTAGGGATGGTGGCAGCAATCCTACAGTGCAGCCTGAGAGAAGGGTACACATCCCAAAAGACCTTGTGAGGGATTATAAGAGGGAGGATGATATCTACTAGTGGTTCAAGGGTTATGAGTCAGCTCTCCACATGAACCTGGTCCCTGAAGCTCATTGGGGGGCAGCCCTGTGAAAGCATTTTGAGGCAGAGGGGAGGGACACACTGACAGCCTTAGGGGATGCTCAGAGTCTCACCTACCCTGTCATGAAGGAGGCCTTACTCACCAGGTATGGTCTCACCCCTGAGCAGTACAAGGAGAAGTTTAGATCCTACAACAGAAAGGAATCCCAAACATGGTTGGAATGTGTTGATTCTTTTTGCAGGTCACTGGATGGTTGGGTGAAGGGCAGTAAGGTAAACACGTATGAGGGGCTTTACAATTTAATTGCTTGGGAGCACTTGTACAGTTTATGTTTTCCAGAGCTGCGCCAGCACCTCCTTGACAGCAAGCTGACTGACCCCAGGAATCTTGCACAGGAAGCGGACCGCTGGGAGAGCACCAGGGTTCAAAAGAGGTACGGGGAGACCACGCCAAGGGTGGGCAGGGTCCCTCTCAGAAGAAAGGGGGGGGTAAGGGCAAACAGGGGGAGTTCTCTAAAGGGCCCCAAACTGATCCCCAGGAAAAGGATTCCCAACCTCCCAGTGAAAAGAAGCCGTGGTTCTCCAAAGGGAAGCCACCGGTAGGTGGTCCCCCACGTAAGTGCTATTCATGTGACCAGATTGGTCAAGTGAAGGGGGACCCCAAATGCCCCAAATATACACCGGCACCAACTGGTGCGCAATCCCAGGGTTTGGCCAGTGTAGCGCTTGGGGAGGAGTTGGTTCCAGGTGGGTGGGAGCCAGCAGAAATTACCCTTGTCTCACTAGGGGACAGTGAGATGGTCCAGAGAAACCTAGTGCCTGATAACACTAAGAAGTACAGGCAATGGGTGACCATCAATGGACAGAGGGTGGAGGCTCTGAGAGACACAGGAGCCAGTGTGACTACAGTGAGGAGTCACCTGGTGTCTGAAGAGCAGATTGATCCCCGGGTACTTCACCAAGTAGCTGCGGTAGACAACTCTGAGCGCCTCTGCAGAGTGGCGCAGGTTCCCTTTGAATGGGGGGGGGTCTCAGGTTCCTGGAAAGTAGCTGTGAGGCCAACCATGCCTGTTGATTGTTTGCTAGGCAACGACCTGGAGGATTCCCCTTGGAAGGAGGTGGAACACAGGTCTCACTTGGAGATATTGGGTCTGCCTGGGTGGGTATGCGTATCCACCCGGTCTATGGCAGCCAATCAGGGTAGTCAAGAGCCCCTGGAGCCTAAAACAGTGGCCCAGGGGACCGCCAAGAAGAGGAAGGGCAGGGGGCGCGGGAAACCGGCCCCAGAGGTTCCCACGGTCCGGGAGGAGGCAGAGCCTGAGGGTGATGCCCTGGAACCTACAGGGGAGCAGGTGGCTGAACTGGGGGAGGTCCCTGAGCTGTCACAGTGGCAGCAGGAAGGGGGACCCACCAGGGAAGCATTCTGCACAGTGCAGCAGGAGTGCCCTACTCTTGAGGGGCTGTGGCAGCAGGCTGCAGCCCAGGTGGCTGGCGAGGCGCCAGGTACTCACCTGATATACTGGGAGGATGGCCTCCTGTATAGTGAGCCTAAGGTTCCTGAGCCTGGGTCAGCTTGTATGCTGGTGGTACCCCAGTGCTTCAGGGCCTTCCTACTGGGTTTGGCTCATGATGTGCCTTTGGCAGGACAACTAGGGCAGGACAAGCCTATAAGAGGCTTGTCTCCCACTTTTACTGGCCCTTGATACACAAGCAGTCAGCTGCTTATTGTAGGTCTTGTCAGACTTGTCAGGCGAGTGGCAAGAGTGGGGGAAATGCAAAGCTCCCCTCCAACCTTTACCTATAGTCAGTATCCCCTTTGAACGGGTAGGAATTGACATTGTGGGGCCTCTGGACCCCAAGACAGCCATGGGCAACTGGTCCATCCTGGTCTTGGTGGACCATGCCACACGGTACCCAGAATCCATTCCTCTAAGGACGGTCACTGCCCCCGTGGTGGGACGTGCCTTGATGGGAGTTTTTACCCGCATGGGGTTCCCCAAGGAAGTGGTATCTGATAGAGGTACATATCCACTTATATGAAGTCTCTGTGGAAGGTGTGTGGGGTAACCTACAAGTTCACCACACCTTACCACCCCCAAAGTAATGGTCTGGTTGAGAGATTCAACCCCACCTTGAAAGGCATGATTCAGGGCCTGTCAAAGCAATTGAGGCGTAAGTGGGACGTCCTCTTGCCATGCCTTCTGTTCACTTACAGGGAGGTGCCTCAAAAGGGACTTGGCTTTAGCCCCTTTGAGCTCATCTATGGCCACCCTGTGAGGGGACCGCTCAGTCTGGTGAAGGAGGCTTTAGAGAAAGCTCCTAGTAAACCACCCCAGGATGTATTTAGCTACATGCTGGCACTAAGAAACCAGACTGCCCGCTTCAGGAGTCTCGCTCAGGAGAACCTGGAAGCAAGCCAGGAGGATATGAAATGGTGGTACGACCAGAATGCCACTCTGGTTGAGTTTCAGCCTGGACAAAAAGTGTGGGTCATGGCACCAGTGGAGCCTAGGGCTCTCCAAGATAAGTGGACTGGGCCTTTTAAGGTGGTGGAAAGAAAGAGCGAGGTCACCTATCTGGTAGACTTGCAATCCCCTAGGAACCCTTTGAGGGTCCTACATGTTAACCGCCTCAAACCACACTTTGAGCGAACTGAGCTATCCATGCTCCTAGCGACAGATGACGGGTGGAGGAAGAGAGTGAGCCTCTTCCTGACCTCCTGTCTGCAGGAGAGAAAGATCGGTCTGTGGAGGGAGTGATCCTCTCCCCCTCCCTGACTGAGGAACAGCAGAGGGACTGTCGCCACGTGTTGGGACAGTTCGCCTCACTGTTTTCCCTGATCCCAGGAGTCACACACCTGTGCACACATGATGTGGACACTGGGGACAGTACACCTGTTAAACATAAGGTTTACAGGGTAACTGACAGGGTCAGGGCTTGCATTAAGGAGGAAGTCTTCAAAATGTTAACCCTAGGGGTTATTGAGCACTCCAGCAGTCCTTGGGCCAGCCCAGTGGTATTGGTCCCAAAGGCTGCTGCTCCTGGTGCCACTCCGGAACCTAGGTTCTGTGTGGACTACCGGGGTCTCAATGCGGTCACCAAGACTGACGCACACCCCATCCCCCGAGCTGATGAGCTCATTGATCGGTTAGGAGCTGCCAAGTACCTCAGTACGTTTGATTTAACATCTGGGTACTGGCAGATTGCATTAACTGACGGGGCAAAGGAGAGGTCAGCATTCTCTACCCCAGATGGGCACTTACACTTCAATGTGATGCCCTTTGGGATGAAGAATGCCCCTGCCACCGTTCAGAGGTTGGTCAACCAGGTGTTGGCAGGACTGGATGAGTTCAGTGCTGCCTACCTGGATGACATTGCTGTGTTTAGTTCCACATGGGAGGAACACCTGCAACACCTCTGGAGAGTGTTAGAGGCCCTGCAGAAGGCAGGCCTCACTATTAAGGCGAGCAAGTGCCAAATAGGGCAGGGTTCCATGGTGTACTTAGGACACCAGGTGGGGAGTGGCCAGGTGGCACCCCTACAGCCTAAGATTGACACGATTCTGGCTTGGGAGCCTCCCAAGACCCAGACTGAAGTGAGAGCCTTTTTAGGTCTCACAGGACATTACAGGAGGTTTGTCAAGGGATATGGTACCATTGTTACCCCCCTTAACTGAGTTGACTTCTAAGAAGCAACCCAAGAAAGTGATCCCGACAGAGGCTTGCCAGAACGCTTTTGATGCCCTGAAGGCTGCCATGTGCACAGCACCTGTGCTGAAGGCACCTGACTACTTCAAGGAGTTTGTTGTGCAAACAGACGCCGCAGAGCATGGTATTGGAACAGTACTCTCACAGCTTAATGAAGAGGGTCTAGATCAACCCGTAGCCTTCATTAGCAGGAGGTTACTACCCAGGGAACGTAGGTTGAGTGCCATAGAACGTGAAGCGTTTGCTGTGGTCTGGGCACTGAAGAAGCTAAGACCCTACTTGTTTGGGACTCACTTCCGAGTTCAGACCGACCACAGGCCCCTCAGATGGTTAATGCAGATGAGGGGTGAGAATCCAAAGCTGTTGAGGTGGTCCATTTCCCTTCAGGGGATGGACTTTACGGTGGAACATCGTCCTGGTACAGAACACGCCAATGCTGATGGTCTGTCCAGATTCTTCCGCCTTAGTGATGAGAACTCCCATGAGGTTGGGTAGTTGCTCGCCACTTTTAGCTGGGGGGGACACATGTTAGACTTTTCATCCTTGGCGTGGTCTCCCTTAACTTTTTGCCTCTGTTCCCCAGGTTATTGATGTGTGCTGGACTCTGATTTTGCTGTTTTTATTACTCTGGGCACTTTACCACTGCTAACCAGTGCTAAAGTGCAAGTGCTCCTGTTTAAAATGTGTATGTAATTGGTTCTCCATGATTGGCATATTTGTTTTACTGTTAAGTCCCTAGTAAAGTGCACTAGAGGTGCCCAGGGCCTGTAAATCAAATGCTACTAGTGGGCCTGCAGCACTGGTTGTGCCACCCACACAAGTAACCTTTATAATCATGTCTCAGACCTGCCACTGCAGTGTCTGTGTGTGTAAATGTGCACTGTAAATTCGACTTGGCAAGTGTACCCACTTGCCAGGCCTAAACCTTCCATTTTCTTACATGTAAGGCACCCCTAAGGAAGGCCCTAGGTAGCCCCAAGGGCAGGGTGCAGTGTATGGTTAAGGTAGGACATATAGTAATGTGTTTTATATGTCCTGACAGTGAAATATTGCTAAATTCGTTTTTCACTGTTGCAAGTCCTGTCCCTCTCATAGGTTAACATGGGGGCTACCTTTAAATCTGATTAAAGTGTAGATTCCCTTTGGGAGCGGATGGACATGTGGAGTTTGGGGTCTCTGAGCTCACAATTTAAAAATACATCTTTTAGTAAAGTTGATTTTAAGATTGTGCGTTTGAAAATGCTACTTTTAGAAAGTGAGCATTTTCTTGCTTATACCATTTCTGTGACTCCGCCTGTTTGTGGATTCCCTGTCTGGGTCAGTTTGACAGTTGGGCTGGTTACACATCATACTAGACAGTGACACAAAAGGAGCTGGGGTGTAGTCGGCATTTCCTGACGAGCCATCTGTGCTAGGAGGGAGGGGAGGAGTGGTCACTCACACCTGAAAGGGCTGTGCCTGTCCTCACACAATGCAGTCTCCGACCCCCTGGTGAGTGTCTGGGGCCTGGCCTGGGCAAGGCAGGATTTCACATTCAAAAGAGACTTTACTTTGAAGTAGGCCTACTTCAAAGGAGAAATTGGGTATAAGATGGGCACCCAAAACCACAGACTTTAGAAACACTTTTGGAACCAAGAGGAACCTCTGCCTGGAGAAGAGCTGAATAGCTGAGGAAGAAGAGCTGCCCTGCCTGTGACTGTGCGTTGTGGAGCTATCCTGCAGTTGCTGCTTCTGCCAGAGTAAGAGGGCAAAGACTGGACTTTGTGTGCCTTCCATCTTGAGAAGAAATCTCCAAGGGCTTGATTTAGAGCTTGCCTCCTGTTGTTTGAAGTCTCAGGGACAGCAAAGACTTCTCTCTGCCAGCACCTGGAGTCTCTGGAGAGACTCCTGCTCTGACAAGTGGTGCCCTATCCAGTCCCTGGGCCCTTGAAAAGAAAGCTGGTGGAAATCCAAGGAAATCGACTTCGGACGACTTCAGACCGACGCCGCTGCTGAATCCGGTGACACCACCTGCACCCGACGCCGTGACCTTCGCTGGAAAGCAACGCTCTTCGCAGGCCCGACGATGTGGCAGCCTCACTGAAGTCCGTGACTCCGTGGAAGTCGCCGCACCACGTCGTAATCGATGCCGCTCGAAGTGTGCGGATTCAACGTTTCGCACAGACGCCGCGATCCCCGACTTCGCGCATCGGCTTGTTTTCACTCTTCACCAAAGGTACTGTACTTGGGGGTCTACGTGATTCCGTGTCCGGCGCCGCTGGTGTCGGCTTGTTGGGAACGACTCCGTCACGACGCCGTGTTAACCCCTCATCGAAGCATTTTTGTTTCTAAGCGCTATTTTTTAGTTTAATCTTTAAAAATTCATAACTTGACTTGTGTATGTTGGATTTTTGTCGTTTTGGTCTTGTTTTGTTTAGATAAATATTTCCTATTTTTCTAAACTGGTGTTGTGTCATTTTGTAGTGTTTTCATTAAGTTACTGTGTGTGTTGGTACAAATACTTTACACCTAGCACTCTGAAGTTAAGCCTACTGCTCTGCCAACCTACCAAGGGGGTAAGCAGGGGTTGGCTGAGGGTGATTCTCTTTTACCCTGACTAGAGTGAGGGTCCTTGCTTGAACAGGGGGTAACCTGACTGTCAACCAAATATCCCATTTCTAACAACCTATTAAACACAAACTCACACAGAGAAGCACTTAAGGTTCATGAACACAAAAGATGAGTTTATGTCTTTGCTTCTGAAAACGTCAAATTATGTACTGCAAAAATAAGACATTTTCATGACTAACACATGCATAAATATGCCACCCATTCCAGTCTAGGTAACTAAAATCGGCAACTTTTACTGTTGTCTGAAATAGCTGTAAGAATGGCTATGTCTTTAACACCCCAGACTAATAATTAAGTGCACTATTCCAGATATAGAGATAAAGACGATACAGATGGCATTACTCGCTGTTGTGCAAACCAATGCACATTAAAAAAAATATATACATTTAGCAAATTTATCCAAGTTTACATACCTTGGTGTTGAGATAGGATATGGCAGGAACAATGCATTTTTACATTAAGATAATGCGTAGGTAGAATATGTGCCCTGCATGTGCTGTGCTCTACGGAAATACCAGTGACCTAGTATTTTGACTCCCTAAATAGATTTTTTTTTTTAAAGGTTCCTCGGAGCACCAAACAATAATTAAACAAAGTGATACATTCTTGCAAAGAACAATGCTTTTTATTTTGAAGACCAATGAATATTGTTTCATGATATGTCCTTTTATTCGTCACACATGACCACTGATAAAGCAACCAACCTGCCCTATTGTGTTTCGCATGGAGAGACAAGTTTTAGTTGGGTCACAAACACTTCAAAATAAACAACACAACTGACGTGTTTTGCAGGTCAAGCCCGCTTTTGCAAGGCAATATAATTGCTCGGTGACGCATTTAAACTGTGGTGGGTCTGTCCATATTGGTCAAGGTCATCATGGATTTTCATAGAATGGATTACTCAAGGAGAATATTGCAAAATCAATTAGTAAAATGAATTAATGCGGATGGGTGGAGTTTCTGTGCTGCATTTTTTTGCGAAACACTCATGATAAGGGCCAATATGTGATGAAGTGAGTGAACACCAACATTCTTCACCGGATTTGCATATCACTTTCTATAATTGTTTGATGGCCCTCCTGAGGACCCTGTTTCTTCATACCCATTTTTCAATATCTATTATTCCTAACTTTAAATAACCATACAGTTGGGGCAAGTCTATGAAGAAATGTGTTAGTGCACACATATTTCACAATATATTCCCTATCTTCATTCATGTTCTGCAAAAATGTTCTTAGTTTGCTCCTGAAATCCTTTGGGAGGTTTTGGGAAATTTCAAATAAATAGTGGGGTGAATGTATGATTCATGAAAGACACACCATATGATGGTGTATATGACAAAAACATTTAATATAAAATAACATTTTCTTTCCTACCACTTATCACAGATAATGTTAATTCAATATTAATATATTAAATATATACAATGCAGCCAGTCTCATATCAGTTAACAAAATAAATTCTCTATTTGTTGTCTTGCAGCAAAAATACTTAACATCCTACCCAATTTGCTGAAAATGTTAAAACATACTTGTACCAAAATTATCCATGGGGAACTGTTAACCACAGTCCAAACAATTTAGTCAGTCTCCAAACTCAAACCCACCTAGTTGTAAAAGAAACACGGAGAAGTTGAATACTCCTAAAGCAACTACATTGTATAAGTTACTAAACTCCAATTTATGTAGGCCACCCTATGAAACAATGAGTTGACACAGAATTTACTGTTGGAGCTCTGTAGGCATAGTCAGGTCAGGAACCTAATGTTTCTATAGCTACTTTGAACTAATCTGTCACTTGCTACCCAGGCCAGCACGTTAGTTCAAGGCATCAACCAAAAAAACTCTACTTTCCTGATAAATCCTCCAATTATATTAAACAGATCATCAGGTGGAGCAGATAAGAGCTCTGTTGCTGACAATTTTGGACTACAATAAAATCATCTGAACAGTACTCCCAAAGAAACTCATCTGTAGGCTCCAAGGGTTACAAAACAAGGACGTCAGAATGTGGCCATGTAAAACCAGCCACTGGCTGCATGAGTGAAGCAAGGATCAAATTCAAAGTTCTCTGCACTGTACAAAAGGCCAACCGGGGAAAAGGGACAGGTTACAACCAGAATGTTATACCCCAGTAAATGCAAGCAAGGAACCAGTGCTTTCCAACTCAACACCTGATACACTAATGCGCCTTAAAGAAGCTGTAGCAGATGAAGATCCTGAATGCCTGGGACCTCATGCTACATGGTATGGCATGTTCTGGTTTGAAGCCTAAGGGCAGAAGACAGCTATGTGTACTTCAGGAATGCCTACAAGCTGACCTGCATGTCATAGACCGATCTTCACCACAGTGTCATGAAGAATATGGATAGCCATTTCAGAGATCTATTAAGGGCTGATTATACTCTAACTTGACTTCTTCACATCTCTTCAGAAACTTACCAAATTGCCATAAGTCAAAAGTGCCTAAAAGTTAGTCACAGTACTACTAAATACAAATATATGGAATGGGTTATGCAACATGCTCCTCTCACACTTGAGCTTCGTGATGCATGGCTTTGGGTCGAGTTACATGCAATGTTTTAAAACAGATGCTTGTATGTATAGCGTTTCTATTTTAATAAATAAAAAAAAGTCTGTAAAAACTACTACATCTGACAATTGAACCTTTCTGAGATGAGACTACTTGAGAGAGAGGCAGGAAAGAAGCATCCCGACTGAAGTGAATAATTAAATTTCACATGCTCAAGTCCAGTCACACAACAAAGCATTGGTAGAGGGAAGGTTGTAGTACTCTACCTAAAGCCTTCACTTAGCATAGGTTTTAACAGCACAGGTCATAACTCCATAAATAACACATGCAGATCTCCTTTGTCAGGCACATCCTCCTCCCTCACACTTTAATCATGTCTCAACTTTCGATCTCTTCCCTGTATTTTTAAAAGACTTGCTGCTGTCCTGCAAAACGAGGCTAGCTGCTGGTAGGCTTAACATGCAACACTTGGCCCATATGGGTACTAAAAATGGAAAATGTACATTTCAATAAACAAAGCCTTATTTACCACTGTGATCCAATACAAAGTCATCTTGGGCATAGCGGTACTTCTCGGGTCCACAGGCAATAAACACATCATCATCTCCAAAGAAGTCCTGTAGGCACGTAACCTGGAACAAGAAGGCAAAAGGCAATTAACAATTTATAGGTCTAGTTTCTCTCTTCTGGTGATACTCATTGAATGAGTTGGCAAGGCAAAAAGCGTACCTCTTCAAGATGGTAGAAGGACAGAAATAGAGTTTTAAGACATTTACAGGGAAAAGAAATGGAAGAGTTGTAATGGGTAGTTGAGGCACTTCATGCCAAGATTACGGGTCATCGGATAAGAGGGCGACAGGTAAGAAATGGGAAGCAGCAAAGAACTGAATGACAACCTTTAGAAGAGGTTACAATTAACACAGGTTAAAAACGAGAAGGCACTTAATGAGATTAGTGTAACTGAAGACTATAAAAGCATCCCAATATAACAAGTATGTGCTCTAAACAAGACAAATTAGGTGAACTATTGGATATATTAGCAAGCCCCAAAAAACATGAATCAAATAACATTATTTTGATAATAAATCCATAATAAAACACAAAGCCTGCAATTTCACAAAACAGGTTACTTCCTACTCTTTATGTTTAAAATTAGAGAAACAAAAATATAAAAGCACGTTTGTGTCACTTTACCATATGCATACGTTTCCTAGTGGTGACCCCTTCTGTTGTTCCAATTTTACCCATGTAGTCCTTGAAAATTCCTACTGTCGTACACTTTTCAGGAGTGCTGCAGCAGTAACAACGGCTATCAGGGTAGTGTTTTTAAATGAGATCACTATGAGTTTTTACCCTGGGGCGGTGGGGCTTTGGACCTGCATCAACTAAATAAGGATAGATGGCACATCTGTCCTGGAGCCTGTTGCACTGAGATAGTTGTTTCAGCCCCGTCACAATAATGATGGTTAATAAAATACATAGCACACTTTGTTCCTAAGAAAATACTTTGAACCGGCTGTATTCTTTAGTGTAAAAACGCTAATTAAATGTTAGATTATCACATGTAATTATAAACAAGCATACTTTAACTTGCTAATCTTTTGAAATACCCTGTGTCAAATATTTACGGCATAGCCACAACTATGCAGTAGAAATGTTAGAACCAAAAAAACAGGCAAAGTCTGGAAACAGTAAAGCTTGTAGCAAGGTATAGAAGACACTATACCACAGGTCTTTCAATCACATAAAAGAGTGTTTCGCAAATAATAGCAGGACTTAAATTAACGGAGAAAAGATACCTGAGGAAATATCGTGCCCTGTTAGACTAAATCAAATCGGTGTACTTTCAAGTGAAGCAATGTATTTATAAATTTAAATTTTGAGGTCATCGTAGTTCTTCAGATATCAAAAATGAGTGTATCTAAATAATCACTCTAAACTCATCTAAAGTCAGGAAGTACATTCTAGTTGCATTTAATTGTAATTGTATATTAAAAATGTATCAAATGACAGACAACGCTCCCCCCAATACTTTTTATGAACAAGCATCCGCAAAGCCAATAGGTTTCGCTTTGGGCGTCTACCGTCCTTGGTAATGGTTTTTAGCAATGCTGTGCAGCAATTCCTATGCCTTGCAGTACGGCTAAAATAAAAATGAAAAAAGCACATAAGGCCAGCTGTGCCTACAAAATGATGCAGGTGTTTTTTCTTTTTATTTACTGCTCTGAGTTAGATTGGTAGATTAAAAAAAAAAAAACATGCAAAAGCGTCTTATTCTGAAGCGGACCAGGTTGGAAGCGACACGGGGTGGAATCAACAAGAGGGGCTAGAGGGGGTCCCAGAAGCACCACAGGGGAAGATGGGTGGGGGAAGCAACATGGAGGTCACAGGGTGGGGTAGAGAAAAATCACACAGGTGAGAAAAAGAACAATGTGGAGCAAAGGTGGAAGGACAGCAAATGGGCGAGAGAGAGCAGCGTGGAGCTGAGGAGAAGCACACTGCTGAGAAAGATAGGAGTCAGGAGAGAAGCACACGAGAGAGTGAGGGCAGCATGGAGGAGCAGAGAAGCACACTAGGAAGACAGTTGGAAGCACATGCTCTCTCGCGGAGTGCATAGGACATAAGAAAAAAGCAGTTCTCTAAAAATGAGCATTGGAAGGACACAAATTATCAGTGCTTCAGGAGAGGGACAAACACAAGATGAACATGGAGAGCCACTGAATAAGAAGCAGGCAAATGTGAGTGACAGCAAAGCCAACCAACAGTAAAATGGGACGGCTGCAAGCCCCTCTATTGATCTTGGTGAGCCCACAATACTCATGGGGCAACCAGGCAGCTCAGCTGTCTTGTAGGCAGAACCTAAAAAACACTGAACACTTGCCCATGAGCACCTGTTAGCCAAACTCAACCAGCTTTCAATTCTCAAACGGGCACTTAACAGTCCAGGGACAAAGCTGGAGGACAGGTTTCAGGAATGAATGGGCAAGAATATCCTCTGCACACCAGGTAGTGTTAGCAGTCATGAGGAACACCACAAAATCTTCTCACGGGTGCGGGTGTAGGCTATATCCTGCTGCAGAGAACTGCTGCCCCTAGGTATTTTAGCAGACTATTAAGCACTGGAATAATTATTTGTCTCCAATACCTGTTTTGGAAAATTAAACTGTAAAATAATTCGTTTTCCACATACCAACAAGCCATCACCTCTTGCACCATCCGCTCCCCACCTAGAGAGGGTCTAGTTCATTCGAAGCAATACCTTATTGTTATAAAAACAATTTCAGTACTGTGTGGAGCTCCTATTTTACTCTGCTAAACTGAGACCGGATCGGGGGGGCCAGGGGTGGTGTGATGCCTGGCGCTGACCTCCTTACCTGCATCATAGAGTATTGCTCTACCTATTTCCAATTCAACTCCCACATCATGGCAGAGGACTCCTCACTGATTCAGAAAGGAGCAAATGAGGAACAACAAGTCCAGTCTCTCCTCGGACCACCAATGAGCAGCAAGCTCTTACAGGCTACTATGCCACTCATGAGTCGAATTAGGACATGCGTGTTCCATCATAGTCGTGCAGCACCACCAAACAACAGGCTGGAATTCCTTACCCTAAATAGTGCAGTCTGCCAGAGCTGATGTTAACAATCGAGGACCTTGGTGAACTCACTCACTGTGGAATATCGGATATTGTTTCTTCAACTAAATATTGTGAGTACTAACACTGCATATTTATTTCTAAAACTACTTTGAAACTACCAGCTACACAAAACAGGAAATAGGAAAGGACATTTTATAGCCCAACATTCAAATTAAAATTGATATTTTGTGCTTCACATGATCAGATGTACAGAGGGAAATGTGTTTCTGCAGTATATTTATAAATTTTCAGAATGCATGGCCGTATCACTTGTGTGATTACCAGCTCATGGATATTCATGAAGGGGCTACCTGCACATTATTTGCATGATGCAACAGGTCGCCAACCATGCAAAACCCCAGGCAGTTAATGGAGAACTTACGTGTATTGCAAGGGTCGCGGACAGTGCACATTCCTTCTTTTCTGCTTGGTGACACCCTGGTGCCCGGAAAAACAGCAGCACCCTTTATAAAACGGAGAGCATCTGCAGTAAGGTATTTCAGGTAAGTATGGGATCGAAACTGCATTAATTACATGCAGGCATTTACTCCAAAATATAGACGTTCTTGTGACAAACGAGAGAAAATAAGACTATCTGGTAGGAATGCAATTCATCATTCTGAAAGGTCGATTGTTGAAATAATGCGGCTGCGTCCTACTCCTCCCACCACCCGGCAGCAGTCCTGTACTCAGTGCAGAGTACCATTCAGTGTAAACCCTGCCAGAATCGCTCCTAGTGCCGAGGAAAAAAAATCTGCCATACATTTCATTCCACCCTCTCCGGAATTGCAATAAATAACATTGTCAGGATTTCTGAACATAATCTTAAAACACTGAAACAATCTTGAAATATGAGGCTAATGCAGGTCAGAATGATTTTCAAAACCCACCGAAAAGTTTACAACATTTTACTCCTCGAAATTTGATATACTAAACATGGTTAGATCATTTTATATGAAATATTGTACATTATATTTTTGCTGTGATATGATAATCTGGAACTTATATATATGTATATATATGCTAATAGCACCTAACTGTAAATCCATGACATGCCTCCAGTCAATACCTTCACCAAGACTTGTACCTTCAAATCATAGATAGAAATGCAGGCAAATAACTTATAATGTATCTCAACCAAAGCAGGACCAACAAATTTAGCTATCCGGAAGTCCGTTGTCAAATCCGGTCAGTCTAGCCAGATGAACTGTAGCCGAAGAGTACTGATCCAGCCATATCCATTTTTCCTCTGTTCACAACAATGGATATGGTTTGCATCATTCGGAGGGAAAAGCACATTAATAATTGCCTGTCTTGCGAGGATCGTTAACTTATTCCCTGCCACCCTCATCCAGCGGCAACAACACAGATTACCTCGATCACACCAGTAACTTTCCAGGAGGTGTGCCAGATCCACTTTGGATCGCATGTACAAGATTCAAAAGGCAGTAGGTGTCAGACTGGCAGGACAGCTAGACCTACTTGCATCAGAGTTCATGAATACATCCTTTCTAGGCAGTATTTCTTCAACAGCCAACTTCCTTGAAGGTGAAATTCCATTGCAAGTACGCCAGCTGTGCATGCTGTTACAACACTCCAACCTCTCTTTACTAATGAGAACATCGACCCCGAACCCCCAAACCTTCCAGAAGCTTCGGACAAGTTCCTCTAACCTTTTCAACCAGAGGCGATTTGGTGACTAGCGCCAAGGGGATGTTCAGTCAGCACTGGGTGCTCTACTCATTCACCATACCTTTCCATGCCTAGTAAGACGAACACCTTGGGTGTCAGTCAGCGAGGGGAATGACATGGGCATTTGATAGTTCGCTCAGCATTTCACCCGCATGCTGGAAGCATGAGTGTTCACCCTACCGGAAATGAATCTGAAATGCAGCAGAGCAAAATAAGCCCTTCGTTCTTCTTAAGTCACCAGTGCTCTGAGGCAAAGCAACACCAGGTATTCGCAGAGCTACACTACTGACGACCTGTGGCTGCAAGTGCTTTATCACAAACAAGCAACTAGGATTAAAATATCCAAGGGCACACTGACAAAAAGTGATAAGGGGGACTACATCATCATGTGCTAACCTCACACCACACAAATATACCAAGTGTAAAGCCTAAAAGACTTACACAGTGAGTTAAAGCTTTGTAGGACATTTCTAGAGCAACACATAAGGTCAGCTGTACACCTCGTTATACACTGGGAAAGGCAAGTTTTTGCACGCAAGCAACAAATAAAGGCTAACTGCTGGTCATGGAAGACTTCAGCCTTCACACATGACAACTCATGCACTGAAGTACCAAAAGAAGGTATCCAAACCCATTCAGGACTCTCTGTGGGAGGTGTGGGGGGGGGGCGGGCTAGGGATAAGACAATTCATAATGAGAAATAAGAGGTTCGGTTCAGAATAAGAATATTACATTTAGGGACAGTGCAGCATTCCCATTAACCTACACACAGGTTACGGATTATCATATAGCGTGATTTGTTTATAAGAAATGGCAGCAGAGTGTAACAAGACATGATCTCCGCCTGCAGGTGGCGAGGGCATAATTGTGGTAACAGTCAGTCGTTATGCTGTAACATGGAAACTGATGCCAGTTTCATTCAATGAAAACATAGTGAAATATAGTACTAGGACTGGTGGAAGAATGTTTGCCATTTTAGGCAAGCGACATTTCAGCTACCAACCAACACTTGTGCAACTCGGCATATGTTAGCCTGCCCGCCTTTCACGACCCCACCACTTATGTGACCTACCACTTTCAATGAACAGGACGCATTACAGGGCAAGAAAAATTGTAAAGGCGATTTTGGGGTCATCTTTCAAAGAAAGTTTACAAAAGAATAGTAAGATAATGCATTTTTACACCTTTTACAGATTCATTCAAGTATTTTGGCATAGATAACACCTTTTTGGACTAGCGGTTGGGACACACCAGGGACGTAAGGTATCATAACATCATCACAGTACGGTTTTACTTGGCAGACCTTCGAGGTTTTTGCAATTTCGAGATTTCCCTCCCAAAAACTATATAAATAAAGTGAAATTGGGACTTTTGTAAATATCACACGATTTTAGAAAAGCCTTCACAAAATCTTAACAAAAAACAAACAAAAAACAGAATCAACACTCCTCTTATTGACCCTGCACTGTTTTAAGATCAGTAAAAGGAGGGAGATGAGGAGAGAGAGAGGCTGTTTCCTTTCCGCCCTCTTGTGACACCACTGAGAGTGTACTGTGGAGGCAGAGCACGCACCCATGCAGCTCAACCATGCCTACTACCAGGAGGAAAAGGCTTTTGGAGATGGGACTCCAACAGCCCACTCTGTGGCAACTGATTTCCTCCCTCACCTCTCCCTGGTGCCATTAGTGCCAAGACTTTTCTTGCCACTGCTCCCCAGTGCCACTTGTCCTCTTGACCTTCACAGCACCTGTTTTTAGGCCACCCTCTTGCCACTTATTCTGATGCCTCCTCACCTCTCCCACCTCAGCACCCGTTCTTCTGCCCCCATGTAACCCTGTTTCCTGCTCCTCCTCAATACAAGGTGCTGGGCATGGGCGTAGGAAGTGTGGGGGACGCAGGGGATATGTCCCCCCCAGATTTTGGAGTGGGGGGGACACGGGGGACAAGGGTGGGGGGGACGAGGGGACAGAAGAGTTTTCCCTTCTCTTCCGTAATTCGCAGGGCCATTAGCGCATGAAAGCGCAACCTATACTGGCCCTGCACTTGACCTGTGACCTGCCTCCAGGACACTCGCCCTCTGCCCTTTTGTTGTGCTGCAGCACACAAGGGATTCATTCTCACCTTGCCATCAGCTGCCTGCAGTCTGCACTTCTGAAAACAAAGGGAGATGAGAGAGACCCTTTGTTGATTGCTGTCTGCATCCCATCCCTCCTGAGCCTGACCCTTCCTGTCCCTTGAAGATGGAACCCTGAAGACAGCAGCAAGACTTGAGGAGGTTAGGAGGTTTGGGTAATAAATAAAGTATTTCCAAGTATCTTCCCTTATTTTTAAATATAGTGTTGTGTTGCCGAGTATCTCCCTTTTTAAATACATTATTGTTGAGTTACTGTGAGATATAAGCAGGGCAGGCTTTAGCGTGCTGATGCGACAATGTTTGTTAGGGCCCCCGTTTCTGTCGTCTCTGTCTCACTCTCTTCTCTCCTCGGTCTTCAGCTTGCCTGCCCCAGTGCTAATTATTGTCCCCTAAGTTGACATCCTGCCCCCTCAACATTCCGGTCTCCTGTCTCTCCCTCAGCCATCCTGGCATTTGTGACAGCCCACTCTGAAGGCCAAGGGTTGTCTGTAAATCTAATTTCCTGCCAATGGCCTGTAGATGCAAAGCCAGCATTGTGGCAACTCACAGGCTTTCCAGGACTTCACAGGCTGTGGTGGAACAGAGCCTGACACTGCTGGATAGACAGCGGAGAGACCAGCACACAGCATGGGTCCCAGAAAGAACCAGATGGGCTGAGAGATGGACAGGGCCAGGTAAGTCAGCAGGGCCGGCTTTAGGGCAAAGCAACTGGTACCACAGCACCAAGGGCTTACTTAGGATGGGGGCGCTGTGTTTGCAAGTATATTGTGGCTTTAAAAGCACCTGCTGGGTGTTCCTTGCCACCAACAGTTTTCAGGCCACAATAAAAATCTCAAGATAATTCCGGTGATTAATGGTCTTCCTGGAGAGAGATTGAAGTTTTGTCTAGTGGAAGTTTTGACTCATCATAACGTACAGGATTACTATGCCTGCTGCAAGAACGTCTACATGCAGATCACAAAGTGCATATAATGTGAATATGTCAGTGGATTGCTGCTTTTGTCAGATGTAGGAACGTATCCTCTTTTTGGTATGGTTACCCCCACTTTTTGCCTGTTGTCAATAAGTTGTGACTGTGTTCACTGGGATTCTGCTAATCAGGACCCCAGTGCTCTGTCCCATTAAATTTGGTTGCTTGGACCACACGCACACACCACATTTATCATACTGGTGCCCCATATAAGTCCCTAGTATATGGTACCCAGGGCATTGGGGGATCAGGGGTTCCCCATGGGCTGCAGCATGTATTATGCCACCCATAGGAGCCCATGTAAAATGTGTCTGCAGGGCTGCCATTGTAGCCTGCGTGAAAAGGTGCATGCACCCTTTCACTACAGGTCACTGTAAGTCACCCCAATGGTAGGCCCTCCTAGCCCAGAGGGGTGGGTGCAAGTACCTGTGTGTGAGGGCATCTCTGCAGGAGCAGAGGTGCCCCCACGAACTCCAGCTCCATTTTCCTGAACCTCGTGAGCGCGGGGTCACCATTTTACGTGTGTACTGGACATAGGTCACTACCTATGTCCAGCTAAATAATGGTTACTCCGAACCTGGGCATGTTTGGTATCAAACATGTCAAAATCATACCCCAATACTATTGTCAGTATTGATTGTATGATTCCATGCACTTTTGGGGCTCCTTAGTGGATCACCAGCATTGCTCCTACCAGCTTTCTGGGGTTTTCCAGGCAGCCCACGCTGCTGCAACCCCTCAGACAGATTTCTGCCCTCCTTCTGCTGCTTGAGAAGCTCATGCCCAGGAAGGCAGAACAAAGGATTTCCTTTGGAAGAGGGAGGCAACACCCTCTCCCTTCAGAAATAGGTGTTACAAGGCTTGGGAGGGGTAGCCTCCCCAAGCTACTGGTATGCTGTGAAGGGCACATTTGGTGCCCTCCTTGCATAAACCAGCCTGTACTAGTTCAGGGACCTCTGCCCCTACTCTGGCACGAAACTGGACAATGGAACACAGAGCCTGTCGCTGTCTAACAGGCAGCAAAGGGTCCAGCAGACAGGGAATTGCAAGCCTCACAGGACTCGACTGGAAGTGATCCCCTACTCCTATCTACCCACCTCCACCCCCCAAGCAACCCTTCTGTGTGCAAACTTTGTGCAGGGGGCCCACCTCAAGGTTGTCCCTGTCCCCCCCAGAAATTTAGTGTCTCCTATGCCCCTGGTGCTGGGTGTAACTGTTGCCCATTTTACTGGGCGATGGTTATAAGGGGGCTACAGTAACAGCTCCCTCCAGCATCACTGGGAAGAGAGATGTCAAGGGGGTGCTAGAGAGTGTAGCTTTAAAACTGAAATCGCACCTCTCCCTGGCACTAGCATAGACATCCCTCTACACATTTCTTTTCTGCTGAAAGGTAGGTGCTGGTTTTCTTCCATAAAATACAGCGAAATGTAGTTTTGAGGCTGCAAAATTTGGCAAATCAGATATCACTATCCTGAGGGAAGGAAGAGAGGTGGGTACGATTAGGCATAGGTCAGATAATTCACTACTCTGCCTGGACTAGTGTAAGAGTGCTTGTCATACCAGGTGAAGTGACATTTCATCAACCAACCCATCAGCGAGTGACTCACTAAATGTTGCACAGCCTGCCCACCATTCAGGAGACTACCTATCCTTTTCACTTAACAGGCTACATTAGAGGCAAAAAAGACAAAGGGTGGACTTTGAGTCATCCTTAAAAGAGTGTTTGCCTAATAATAGTGAAACAACACATCTTTACAGTATTTTGGGATTAGTTGTAATCTTAAACCCTTCACACTTCCATGGTTGCTGCGGTGCCTATATTGTCTTATTGGTTAAACCTGCCCTGAACTGTAAGATATGAGCCCCTCCTCGACCTTATTTGCAACATGGACCTACAAGGTTTTAACCTTGTCCTACAGACTGCATATTTACTATTGAAATGAAGAGTGATCATTGCCAGTCAAAATTAGATTAACTTGACAGAATGATAAGATAATGGAAGGTAAAGTGAAAAGAATGTAGACATGGTAATATTGCTATCAAGACCAAGAGGATGGTAGTGAGAGGGGCTGGATGCATTTGGGAGAGATATAATCAACAACGAGGTTCTGTGTGCAATTGCTGCAGGAATCGTTTATGAGGCCTCACTAAATATTGCACCAGTTTCCCCCAAAAAATAAAGTGACATGTGCAATACATGTCTGCGGTGCAAACCCAGTGCCAGTTAAGGAAAAAAGTAATATGACCACTGTAGTGTTTGCAATTGAAGAAACAGCAGTACGGAGGGACGGGGTAAAGCTTTAAAGTGAGAAAAACTTAAGAATAACAGAAAATTAAAACCCACATGAATATGAAGTGAAGGCGGTAGGGTGTGAAAATGACACAGATTGTAAAACCAGAGTAAGAAAGCTAAAAATAAAATAAAATACAATACATCACCTTCACAAATTCAGAGAAGCAGGGTGTTGATATAAGGAAGTCAAACGATGGCATAAAATTCCGAAGTAAGAGAGAATAAGAGAAGAAAGGCAAAGCATAGGGAAGGGAAGGGTAGAGAAGGAAAGGAGGTGACGGAGGACCGTTGCTGATTAATACAAAAAGACCCTTTGTAATAATCAAGGGCCGCATTTCATTAAAAGGGGCACTTTTTGGTTGCAAATGTCATCTTTGGCAAGGCCATTTATATAGTAGGTTGGAGAAACAATCATCTGTTGCATCATTGCAAGTTATATATAGAATCCAATATGTGGATACAATGTGATTCGAACTAAGGAAACAATTGCATTAGATGATCTGTCAAGGCAATTTAGCTGATGATAGACAATACTTAAAATGTGTAAATGTCGCACCCACCTCTGATTATCACAGACAAAGGTCACTAATACAGTTGAGACGTTAATATTGCTATCAAAAACCCATAACAACGATATTTAAAAAAAAAAAAAAAAGCTGTCCAAGCCTCGGTACATATATAACTTTAAGTAAAGTAGCTTTGTTAGTTTAGCTACGTCAGAGACGGATACGTTAGGCTAGTTTTTAGTTCTAAGTAATAGAAACTCTATGAGTTGGCATCCACGTGGTCATATGCCGTGCAGGCCCTCACTTATTTACACTTTTCTAATAAGATTGTATTGAAGGGCACTTTGAAGTCTAGCCTCTGAATTGTTCCAGGATAAACTGCCATATCAGGCAGCAAATTCGTTTTTTGTCCACATTCTGCGAGTAAATAGTGTGGCTCACTTCACTTTAAAGGACAGGCTACAGAGGATGCCCAAGACAATTCTACAGGCTTGGGTTGGATACCGGCAAAGAGCCCCTTCAAGTTATAGGAAACCTCAGTGTGCCATAACACATTGCTGAAGGACTCCAGGACAATGCAGCGGACTTCTAACATAGTGGTGGGTATTTCTTTTAGATGAGGTACTGATTGTCTACCTTCTCATTCACAAAACTACCTGGAGGCTAATGGGAGTCTGCGCTGCAGGCCCTTCGCTTTCTCTTACTGTGCAGGATTAGAATTGTCTCAAAACACCTAGGAGCTGATACACAAACTTTTTGCAGGTGTAAATCAGACTTACTCCAGAAAACATCCCCAGCGCATGATTCAAAAGATAAAGCAAATACAATACGCACTTGCCATATATCCCCTAATATAAGCAGTGCCTGCATACATTATACAGAAGTCATTTCCAAATGGAAAAGTCGGGCTACACAAGGGAGTGTCAGAACTGGATAATAAGAATCTGGTACACACCCACAAATTAGAATCGTTTTTGGTTAGCCCCAAGAGTTACAAATGCACTTGTTTCCCTTACCCTAGCACCTTAACCTCAAGAGGACCAGACATTGTACAGTGAAGTGCGCCAACCCATGCAATTTTAATATTGCGGGAGGGGTGCAATATTAAGGAAGAATTTTTTTTTTTTGGCAAGAACCACAAAGAGAATGTATGAATCCATTACACAATCACATATTTACGAAGGTGCTCACACATTTCCAATGTATGTGAATACTATGCATAATTCACACTAAAATCTGTGACAATCAGCCCAACTTCAAAATAAACCTAGTTCACGATTTCCATAAAATGAGCAGATTTCCCTTCAGCTGTGTAAATCGAATGGGCCACAAAGGCTCCTGGCAAAAAGGCCAAGCACCAAAATGCTGCGGGTTTCACAATGGAAGCACCGAAACTCACGAAGTAATATGTTTGGTCGTTAAGCCTTTGCCCTCTTCCCGCTTATCTATGTGCAAATCTAGTCTACCCAGGTGGAATCCATGTACGAACAGACATCAACCTACCTCGCTGTACAAGCACTACAGTCGATACGTAGTATAAAAGGTTTGTAGTAAAATGTAATTCTTTAAAGACCCATGAATTTAAATATTATTAGACAAACGCGAACACATTTACTTCTGTTATACACAGAAAGTTAGAAAACACAAACCTATTGGGCATAAACGAAATCCCAACGTATAAAAGTGCCGACATGCTTAAAATACTGGGGCCTGTATGCAAAGTGAAAGCAGCAGGCCTCAGAGACGACAGGCAGATAAACGTATTTATTAGTGAAACATGGTCTGACTTTGCGCCGAACGCTTTCGCAGGACGCTTTGGAAGGCAGTGGCAGGCCACGCTGCCCAGCCTCATTTTCTAACATCCGCCTCTCAGTGATTTTGCAGCTGGGCGGGGTCACGCCCTCACGCGCCCACCGCCGAGCAAGGATGCACCTGAGTGAGCACAGTTCTAGGTCGGCCAGAGCAGTCATGGCGCGCGCAGTGCTAATTACTTAATATGCGCGTACTGACGCTGCTTAAATATTCCTAATTGAGACTAATGGCTCCTAAGCAGTGACAGCTTCTTGCACTGGGGTTCCCATGGCCAGTTAGTCATCAGCATCTCCGCTGTGCCTGACAAATTATTCACAAGGCTCGCTGTTCAGTCTGCCGGACTATTGCTGGAGAAAGATTGTAACCCCTTTTACTCATGTTATATATTAGAGAGAAAAAAAATAAAAATCACACCTCCAACCATTGCGGCATTAAATCCCTCAAAATGTTCCGAACATCTCAAAAATCTTTCAGAGGAAAGTAGGTTATCTTAAACTCACGCATCACATTTCATCAGGATATTAATTGGCACTGCAGAGCAAAACACCTATTTTTTCTCTGTTCACGACTCCATCTAAAATCTGAGCAGAAGAACTTAATCTATCTGAGTAAAGGAAGTTGAGTTGTCGATTTATGGCGTATGTTTATTTCTTCATCATTAACGTTCTAACAGCTGTGACATTCACACTTTTGGGGGAGACCTCAAATGCATTGCCATTTGTGAATGTTGCTAAGTACTGCCCTGTATTTTCTGAAATGGAAACTTCGCACTATGCCAATTCGTACTTTGTACCTTTTGTTTATCATTAGGGAAAATATTTACCCATAGAAAAAACTACTAATCACACACACCAGTTTCTGGTGCGTATCATACCCATTCACACAATAAAAACATACCCATGCCTTTGACAGGAGTAAATTTGTTTCCAGGCTGACATCTACAATGGTTTGGTGACCCACGCTAGAACCAACGGCAAAACAAAGCCACGGGGGTGTTCACCTAAAAACTACACACCTCCTTTCCATCCCTGATCTACTTAAGTTGAGCAAGTGTTAGCACAGGCCCAACATCATAATTCATTCTAGAGCAGTGGGACTCTTAATGGAGGTGAAACATGAATATAGTTACAATGCAGTCGCCAGAAACTTGCATATTTTTCTTGAAACAACTGCTGATAGTGCAGCAGCATTACTAATTACGAGCGACACACATTTTTATTCAAACAATGGCCTGCTGCCATGGAAAAGGGGTAGTGCCACCTGTGCCAGAGCACCTATGTGGCTTCCAGGGTCCTCTGCAGCACCAAGCAGAGAGCCACTAACTTGCCTCTCATTGGCTGTACTAAACCAGGGGAAGTCAGGTCAGGCCTCTTTTTCCTATTCGCAGAATCATTCAGGGATTTGGAAGCCACTGGCGTCTATTGTAGTGAAGTGGCAGTATGTGGATCGGTATCTAAAACTTGAGCAAAAATAAGTTAAGAGCTCTCCGATGCCCCATGGCAGGCAGCTAGGGAGGCCAGTTATGGTTAAGTTTTTCAGTGAAGTCTGTTATTTGTAGGTTACATTATGGGCTACAAATACTAGAATAGACAGGATAAATTGCATGCTACGGGCAATCCACACCAGACATGCTCCATCTTCGGATCAAAACATTTCCGATACAAAAAGGAATACTGCTCGTTAGGAGTAAGTAGCACAATACAATGCATGTACTGCATTTCCACGGTACCAGAAAAACATAGTTCAGGATATCTAAAGCTATTTCCATGCAATAAGGCAGACTGTTAATAATGGGCTGTTAATAATCTGGAGTTATGCCAAGGAAAGGAACGGAATAATGAATATTGGTGGCACTGGCTGTAAGCATGCTGGTGGCGTTGTCTTTAGGAACTTGTGGACACTTGCATTTTATTTTGAGCACAGATCCTTGGGCCTCCATCATCACAGCATCTCACGGTGCTGAGATATCACACAGGTAACACAGCCCGAAGATTCCTGCTTCTGAGCTATCCCTCAGGAAGAGTAGTCGCTACCTGTTGAGGCATCATATACTTCTCAAGTTACACAGATGTGTCAGTCTGAGGATAACGGACAGGAAGGGGGACTACTTCTCAGGTAACACTGCTTCTAATGCATGACTGATTAAACATCACAGCTCAACTAGTGAGTGGCCAAAGATAACCAAGAACCCACACGGAGCTGGGATCTCCTTACCTGTACTACTAACCTAACGTGCTTGGCCTTCACTAAGCCTCCCCTTCCTCTCACGGATACCGAATCAATAATTTTCAATATTCAGATTTTTCATGTGTTATTTTGAATAGATGCAGCAATTTCACTGATGCATAAGAAATCAGGCCATCCCTACAAGTTTAAAATCGTACCCAGACACCCTGCTAAGAGTAAAGTGGAGAACATTAAAAGGTTTGTCGAACTTCAACCATTCATTTCTACTTTGTCCTTCAAGTGAACGCTAGGCTGTAACTAGCTCCAACCTTTGGAGGTGTTCCCTGGGCCAGCAGTTTCCAAAGGGATGCGATAACGTCTTCAGAAGTATGTACATTTTTGACCCCCACTACAGAGTTCCCGCTTTTATGTTGCAGCTTTACTATAGTTTTCACATGCATCAACTTCCACTGTAGGCAACAAGTGGCAGAGCAGGGAAAGCTATCCGGAGATGAATGCATTCATGTTTGTACGGGAAGGGGGGGGGGGGGGGGGGGATGATGAGGACAGTTTCTCATTTTGTCCTTTTCCACCCCTTGACGCTTGTATTTGGAGAATGTGGCTGGAGCCTGCATTGAAAACAATTAGTTGGTGTGGTCAGTGAAGGAGGCTGTGGCTACTCGTTTATGGCCAAGTAGACCTGTGGTAGTCTTCGGTGTGCCCAAGTTACTCAGCAGAGCAAGGAATAAAGAGTGAGCCGGGTTAGTAACACACCATCCTCAAGTATGTGGTAGTAGTGTGACCCACCGGAGTTCTCTGATGGTAACGTTACAGTAGAATGAGTGGTTTTACATATATTCGGTGTAGGTGCATTTTATTACATGTCTCATTTTACACACCTTGTTTCATTTTTCTGATAATGTAAATTATTTTTTGTATTTGCTTTGTGTGTTATTAAAGTCCGCAGAAAAGTACACTTGAATAGCTGACCTAGTACTAGAGAAGAGTACAGCCGTCTATTAGGTCGGATTCTATTTCTACATTTTGAAGAGCCTGCCTACTGTGCGCATCCTTGCTCCCATTGGTCCTATCCTCTGCCTCTCTCTCTCTCTCCCCATTTCTTTCATATTCCCACTGTCTTGCATCAGCTTTCTGTCTTGTGCGTTTCTGCCCCAACTCTGTTCCCTACCCTAAGGTGCCTTTCAGTATACAGGATTTCACGTGTGTTATTTTTGGTTACTTGCAGCAAATCTGTTCATGCACTAGCATTAATGCTATACCCTTAGGCAAAATCACGCTCACTCACCATGGCCCTCACCTCTTTCTCACCTTTCAGTCCCCAATCTTTCTCATTCAAACCATTTATGGCTCCACTCTATAACCCAAGTTCCTATTTCCAACCCTGTCTTTGAGCAATCTTTATGTCACCTGCCTTTTTACTCACCCCTCTCGCCTCTTTCTCTCTCAGATGTCTTTCAGTTGTTTTTTATATCTTTGTCTTTATCTTCCACAGACACACACGTCTCTGCTATCTCTATATCACTTTTCTCTCCCCTCTCTGTAATTTTCCCTTCCTTTCCTTCGTCTTTTCTCTGTTTGCTGGCTGCCTTTCCACTCCCTATTTTCTCTTACCTATGCTAGATTTCTCTCTTCGTCCGCACGCTTTGAGATGACAATAGACAATGACATGACGTTTCCACAGGATTCTGTTCACTACAGGCCAGGAAAGCTTTGTAATCCTGAAACTGCACACAATTAAATAAAAAGACTGCGTGGTATGTAGAGCTTGCGAAGATGTTTACAAATATATACAGAGGGTTAGGAATAACTAACTGGGCAGATGTCTGGAGTGAAAAGGCATGTTGCCATTTTAACACGTAAAATGAATATGAAAGGTCTACGATGCATTTTCTTAGATATCTACAGTAAGGGGATGCAATAGGTTTTCCCTACCTGTATATTTTTCGTTATCAAATGAATCACCATTAGAATATAGATTCTTGTCCTCTAGGCTGACAACACTTGTGTTGTGGCAAACTTTTAAGGCCTTGCTATTTAATGCTTTTTCCTCGTTGGATAAACTAAAAGCACAATGGGAGAATGGCATAGGGGGAACTGAAGATGACGGGGTGAAACCTGTGTAGTACCTAACAGAAGTGATAGTCAAAATTGTATTTCGGTTGGTGCAGTTGAAAATACTATGCTAGAATGCAGTTAGCCTCATTCGGAAGGCAACTGAATTGGCTGCAGGAAAGACGGTCATAACATATCTAAGGGAAATCTAATGTAGACAGGTATCTGCTGCACGCAGCCCGAGGATGATCCAAAACAGAGAAAGTATGGAAACGGTAGAGAAGTCATTCTGATCTAGGGCTAGGATAAGCACACTAATAGCAAAAACTAATGCGACCCAGGTAAAAAAAAGAAACTAAAGTAAGAGATGCATATTGGTCAGCCGCAGCTGGTCCTTTAGGGCAGAAGGGCCAGGCTCCCCCACCTTTTGCCCCTCATGAAGAGTGTCTGTCAGGCTGAGCAAAGGTCAGCCTGACAGACACACTTCATGTTCAGCTCAGGCAGCCAGAAGCGAGACATGCGTGAATTGAGCATCCTCCTGGCTGCCTGAGCTGAAATTTGCTGGGCTGAGGAGGTCACAGCTCCTATGGGTGTGACCTCCTCAGCTCAGCAAAGGTGCCTCGAGGCCCTCCCCCTCGGTGACGAGGGGAAGCGTCACCCATTGACTCCGACCTGGGCGCTTCAGGTTTAAGCACTGAAGCGCCCAGGGCGAGTGTCAATCAGTGACACCTCGTCACAGAGTGGGGTGGGGTCAGAAGTCTCACCTACCCCATCCCACTCTGTGACGAAGTTGGGACTGCTGCCTTCCCTCACTGGAAGACCTAAGGTCAGCCAGTGAGGGAAGGCAGCAGTCCCAACACTCCTGGAACCTCCGAGGCTGAAGGTAAGTGTGTGTGTTTTTTTAAATGAATGTTTGGTGCATGCATGTATGTTTGAATGTTGATGAGTGTTGTGAATGGATGTGTGTGCATGTGTGAATGAATGAATGTGAGTGTGCTTCCCGCCCACCCCCCTCCCTCCTAAAATTACCGGCCGCCACTGATATTGGTGTGCAGTGAGAAGAGCATGAAATATTTATTCAGAGGCACGGGGATGTGTTATGGAGTGCGCTGAGAAGGAAGCAAAGCGGAGGAACCAAAAGGTTGTCAATAAAAAAGTTATAATGTAAGATTGCATTGCAAACTATTATGCATTTTTCTGTTGAAAAAAATTGAAAATATTTAAAAAAATAAAATAGGTTTGAAAACAAAGAATGTTAGGGGTAAGGGTATGGTAGTGGCCGATCATGCAGAGAGCAACCACTCAGAACAGAGGTGGTGACAGTGCTGGATGGCAGCTGCCTCCTTCCACCCCATACACTGAGCCGCCCCTGCAATACTGGCAGACCCCTTGTCCCATCCACTCAGTCAAGTTCTCTCTGACAGTCAACAGTCCCCATTTTTCTTTCCCCCAGAGCCACTGCTCTAGATCCGCTGTCACCCGCGGTGCAGCACCCATAACTTGCCGTCCGGTGACCATGGATGGTGCAGAAGGGTGCATGCTTCCACTCCTATGATTCATAAGGATTTATGGAGATCCCATCACGGGACATCCTCAAACAACAAATAGTTTTGTTTTTTAGCGGGGAGGGGATGTGTTGGCTCAGCTTCACTTTTTCACTATGCCTCATGTAGGCCTAGGAAAATGGAAAACATTGTGCGCTTTGTGCACCCCTAAACTTCCCAACAACACTGCCTATGTATGTGTTACGGAAACCCTCACCCACAACCATTCTCAACCAGCAACATCAAATAAAATAAATAAAAAAGTTTGGTATTCCTGCTCAGATGTCTCATAAAGTAGGCTGTAGTCAAATGGTGAAAGGTCTTTATTGCTTTGCACGTCTTCAAAAGAACATTGCAGAGGTGTCTGACGGGCGACGTCAAGGGAGTGAAAAATAAGGCCACACAGCAAGCATTTGTGTTACTTCCCTGCCTGGAGTTCCCACAATTGGCCCCAGACAATAACTTTGTTCACACAGGATTCGGTCAAACTGGCAACAAATTTGCTACAAGATTGTACTTTCCTACAAACTGACAGTGTCTGTGCACCCAAGTTAACAATTAGATAGAAAATGTACTTGTTAATTGGGTAGAAAGTGACTTAGGAATCCAACCACTTGCAAAATAATGATTTTTATGCCGCATCCAGGAACAAGATACAGAGAAAATAATTACACACTTTGTAGAATAGTGACAAAATCTGCCGTTGTCATGACAACTCAACATGTTCTAAAATAACGATGGTCTCTGGACATATTTATAAATATTGCACACTATTCTTAATTGGAAAGCAAGTGATAGCAGGCTCAGTTTCTACTTTGCAGAGCTTTCTGTTACTATGCTTTGGAAAAAAATCGCCATTGGGACTTTTCTTCAAGGATAATCCCTTGCCTTAAACAAAATGTATGCTCACTTAAAAAAAGCTTCATGGTGTAAGGGTAACGAAAAGTTGGACTATAACAGTACAGACAAACACTTTGCAAACATCTTCAGCGGATCTAGATATTTAGGATCATAAAATATATGACGACATTATTGACAAAATGTTACTTTCAAAGCAATAGTTTAATGAATATATCTTAAAGATTTACAATAACTTTGCAAGGGCAGCAAACTGGTCTATACCTGCCATTTCATCGTTTTTTGCTAGATGTTTCCTATATTTCTTTAGCACACTTTGAGGGACACAATCCCAATGGAACCCATACACTGTTCTTTAAAAACACCCTAAATACTCCTGAAATTTAGAGAGATCATTATTTTTCTCGCCAACCTGAAAAGGGGAACCCCTTTGACTTCTTTTCCACGTCCAGGCTGGTGGTAGCCCTCGTTGTTTTTGGAGTGGAGTAACTATATCCAGGGTTGATAACTTAAGGGTTCCCAGTGTGACTTAACCCCAGAGACATGTTAGAAATAAGGCTTGTGTGTCCTTTGATTACTGGGATCATTTGCAAACATTGTGTGCATGTTATTTTGCAATGCCAATTTGCAAACAGCAGTCTGAGCAAGGATGATCAAGTTTAGTGCCCCTGTCATTAAAGTTACCTGCTACTGATTGCTAAAAAATGTATTATAAAACCCTGAGAGCAAGATGGAAGAGGGCTGCTGTCCATGGAGACACATTAACCTAACCTTCCCCACTTCTTCCTCATCCACTTCCTTATTCCATGTCCTGTCTGAGGGATGTACAGGTTTCTGTCCAGAGAATCTATCTGGAGTATTTTGAGGGAAGGCCTAGGCCTACTATTCCAGTAGCTTCAGAGTGCCTCGAAGCCCTCTTCACCTTTCAGAAAAGATCAAACGAGGACTGCACAAACAACAATCATATACCAGAACAAAAGAACTAGGTTGTGACACTCCCTGGTGCGCAAACTCACTATGTGTCGAGATTTCTTATATTGTTTTGTACACTTTTGTGAGATGTACCATAAGTAAATGCTGGTCCTGTTGCAACAGTGGTCATTCTTGACATACTGTAGGCATCCATGGCTTAATGGTGTCTACCCTTAATATATGCCAGTCTCCAGCATAATAGGGGTAGTTCTAATCCCATTGTGGACATCCACAGCAAAATCATGCCCACCCATTGCCATAATGCTAGTCCTGGCCCAACGGTGGCCATTCATGGCATACTGAGAGACTACATGCCACAAGACTGCAATACATGGGTAGCTATGTGCTCATTAAAATAAAAATAACAATACTAATAATAAGTGGGCATGAAAGACAGAATGAAGCCATATATGGCAATAATAACTGTGAGTAGTTCATGAAAATGACAAACTAATATTTGATGCCCTAGAATGTATTGCAGAAAAGGAAATCTGATAGTTGTGTGTTGATGAGTCTGGCTTGTTTAAAATCTAAAAATTCCAAATTTGTTTTATACCCAAAAATTAGATTTTGAGGGATGACATTACTTCATTTCTAACTGCATGCTTAAGGCTGATATTTGAATGATAATTATCACTGTTGTTTTAACTTTCAGCCTGTAGGATAGGGGAAACCTGCCTAAACTACAACACTGGAAGGGCCCCATAACCCCAGTGATACGAGGATGTAAAATGTGTCTAATTGTGTTATACATGGCTTGAGATTGCAAGATTTGAAGTGTTTTATTTTTCCACCACACCTCTCCAGGTACATTCGCAGTCACATATGAGTGGAAATGTATTTGGAGAGAGGCAAGGTGGGAAAAAATAAAGAAAATTAAATACAAAAATGAGGAAAGGTGCCACGAAAACGATAGGCCATGTGATATTGCATTTACTGAACTGCTTGTTTTAATCAAGGCTTTCATACGATTTTGGATAATTTGGCAGTTAGACCCATTAAGAAAGAAAATAACCTTTTTTTTTTTTTGCAGGCTCATACTCCCAACCCTCCTGGAGGGAGTCGGGCTCGCTTGGTGCCATTCGGCTGTACTAATTATGCATACCACTTTTCAAAGATCACCAGCCAATACTGCAGGCAGTGCTGATGGTGAACCAGGCTTCCGGGGCCAGAAACGCCAATCAGGTTCTATAGCTACTACTGTCCATGCTTACATTTTCTTACACGATGTGATGCACCATATGTAATAACCCTTATTAGCAGAGCACTCCATGCCATTTTTGGGCACAAGGTCAGTTTATGAACATAGGCACACACCACATTCATCTCATTGCGTTGCATTTCCTTGGCACTGGCTCAGCAGTTTTGCACTTGGAAGCTGCTGCATGAACTATCCCGCTGATCACGTGCCTGCGGCTGCCCAGGCATGAGAAGCATGGCATCCATCCGAAGCATTTTAGAGGCTGCTGCTCCAATCAGTGAAACAAAGACTAGCTCGCTCCACGATTAGATGGGCTCAGATATGAAAAGCGCACCTGTCACGGGGAGATATGCCACTGTGGTCAGTGCCACAGAGGGAAGTAAGCTGCCAGGCATTGCCGAGGACAGGTGGGCACGTTCTATTTACAGACACATTCGCCTGCAGCATCACAGTGGCAGGCTGGCAAATAAGTTGTAAACACGGGGTCATGAATCAAAAAACACAAACAACCGGACTTAATGCACGATTTCGTCTCTTTCTCCATTGAGGCTCAACGAATGTATCTCAGATTAAAAAATAAAACCTCACTAAAAATAAGACTCGCAAAAACAAGTACTCAAGTTATGACTTAGGATAAAACACACATACTTAAATTGCTGCAGGGGGACATTTAAAGCATGCAAACATTGATCATTATTTTATTAACGTGTGCACGTACAATTCCACCACAAGCCCTCTCTCAGCGTAGGGTTTTAGGTCGAGCATAACAGCGCGCAAGCGCTGCTTTTCCTTATTCTTGTAATCTGTTTGGGGAGTTTAGCCATGCCCACCTCACGCCCATCAGTTTCATTCGTTCCTGGGCACGTCTTGCAGAAAGCCCTTGAAGTCATTGGTAAGTGCTTTACGTTTGTCCCTCCTTTGGCCGGTTTTGTTACCACCGTGCAGACTGACCCCGTTACATGGATAAATGCACGATTGCGGATATACTTCAGCGTGGGCGAACTATTATTTTTCTTTTGGATCTCCAGTTTGCGCTACAGGGCAGCCATGGCCCTCACTGCGCAAACTCCTTCGGTGGTTTTGAAGGGCTGGCTCAATGTTCATTTCTGATTCTTTTTCACTCTTTTGATTTGGAATGGCACTGTGCGTTCGAGAGCTTCAATAAAATAGACAAGAAACTATAGCTACTGAACCTGAACGAAATACGTATGTAAAGTAAGAATTATTGTTTTATTTTTATTTTGCTATAAATGCATTTTCAAAAAGAAAACACCTAACGCGATTAACTATTGAAGTGAAGTAACCATTTACTTAAATCCGGAATAAATTTTTAAAAGAAATATAAATTGGACCCTTACATTGTATGCTTTAAAAGAGGATTCCTTGCATGACTTTTGAGCTCTAGCCACTCGAAAATAGTATGTTAAAGGGACTGGATGAGGACTGATGTTTCCGTCTGGTCTCTTGTTTCTTTTGACAACCATTTTAAACTGGCATGTGTCTCTTTATGTATACGCGCTTCGAAGAGAAAAAAAACAAACACGAAGTGATAAAAATTATTTATACATTGAAAGAAAACTAAACGCACTTTATTCATATTACCTGCTGCCAATAATAAATGAAAATATAAAAGACTAACATAATGGCCCTAATTATGAATTTGTCGGGCAGAAAAGGCCGCCTGCCAAACTCCTGCAGTTGGGTTACCGCCAGTGCGGTCCCCTTCCCGTGGCCCCTATTAAGAGCTTGCTGGGTTAGCGGGCCCAGCAGGAAACAGCCCACAGCATTGACGCTGGCTCAGGAGAGGCCTCCCTTTCTCATTTTAGACTCCTCCCCTTTATTAGATTGAGCCTAGGCAGCACACATGCGATGTCTCTCTACATGTTGTAATCTACTTCTGTGAGCTTTCGCAATACACACCTCATGCCTATCACTTTCATTTGTTCCTTGGCCTGCCTTTCAAAATTCACTTGATTTCGTAGGTAAATGCTTTACAATTGTCCCGCATTGAAGCTGCTTTGTTACCGCCTTGGAGGTTGGAAGGGGGGCGGGGGGTAAAATAAGAATATAAAAAAAAAAGTAAATAATGGCAATATTTTCATTTTTGTTGCAAATAGAGGAAGAAGGTAGATGAAAGTGCTTTAGTTATACGCATGGTCACTGGAATTATGAGGTGGAGAGAACCAAATTATGTACAAGAGTTGACTAATTTGTGTAACAAGAAAAGTCCAGTTATGAATTTACAGTGCCAATAGCTCTAACTCAAGCAAATGTAAGACCCATTGCATTGCAAATGCTTATTCATAATGTGTTACCTTACAACCTTTCCAAAGCGTTTAATCCAGTCTACAATAGTCCTTCACGATTTCATATTTTATGTGAGAATCCTATTTACTAGTGACAAACTTGACAATCTGATTGACCAATGAGGACGTAGCTTGCTCAGTAAGATTGGGGGTGTGAGCTTCAGATTTTCCAACAATCACACAAGTATATAATGTTAAAATACAATATACAACAAGCAGGGTGCATGACAGGGGCCTAAGACACAGTGGAAACAGGGCTGGCTTTAGGAGGGGTGCGACTGGTGCAGCAACATTTTGCTGGCTTTAGGAGGGGTGCGATTGGTGCAGCCACATTGGGCAACGACCTGGGGGGTGGGAGGGGGTGCTATATTGAGCAATAACTTTCAATTTTAAAATACCTGCTGCAGAATTCCTTGTGCGTCCAGCCTTTAGGCAGCAATAAAAATGTCAACATAACTCTTGTAATTAATGTTCCTGCTACAGGGCAGATCAGGGTTTTGTCTAGGGGCAGTTTTGACTCACTTTAGTAACACAGAGGGTTAATATGCTTGCTGAAAAGAATAGATCTGTATTCTATGTGGATAGCTGAGTGGATTAGGAAAGCCAGCATTGACCTGCATTTTAAAACAAATTAACGGTCTGTGAGAGAGGTGAACTAGAGAGATGACGGGCAGTTTTGCTAGGTGGTAGTGAGGGAATTCGAGGAGGATGTCATGGGGACGCCAAAAAAAGATTGTCGCACCAGGCACCACCAGTGCTAAAGCCAGCCCTGAGAGGAAAGGGAGACAAATGCGGATTGGGAGGGGCACTAAGTGAGAGAAAACATAATATTTTGGGGAGGGAGAGAGAGAGAGAGAGAGAGAGAGAGAGAGAGAGAGAGAGGGAGAGGGAGAGGGAGAGGGAGAGGGAGAGGGAGAGGGAGAGGGAGAGGGAGAGGGAGAGGGAGAGGGAGAGGGAGAGGGAGAGGGAGAGGGAGAGGGAGAGGGAGAGGGAGAGGGAGAGGGAGAGGGAGAGGGAGAGAGAGATGATTTTTGTCTGTGGATATGTAAGAATCCCTTTTGAAATCTGACAGACACTTTACCGTATTTGTGCCTATTTATCAGGGTGTGTGTAACATCTCTAAATGCCCCACACACCGAAGCTATGCCCCTGCTGACCAATAGCTTGAATCTCAAGAACATGCATGTGCCCCTGAGCACTTTGATTGAAGTATTGTGATTCCCGCCACGTACTAGCTAGACTCGTTCCTTGTCTTCATCAACACACACTGTCACAAAAAGGGACAAGAATGGTAGATAAACCCAACCCCAATTGAATGGGCTACTACCAAAATTGTAGATACAGAACAACTGTTTGAAAAACTGTCCTCACCCACTCATTGTGGCTTGCTTCATCATTGGGCTTCTGCTAACACACTCCTATGTATACCCACGTCAGAATGGAGCAGTGAGGGCGGGGAACACAAAACAATACACCACAAACCAAAAAACATAATGGGGATCTGAACATAGAGATATACATTAAAACTATCTGATGGGTGTCCACTCCTCATTTTTATTCAAGGACCCCCCTGGACAGGGTTAAAAACAGATTCCTGGTGATGAAATTCAGGGAATAATTACCCGTTCACCCCAGCCTCTGTTCTCCAGTCAACAGGTTTTGGCCGTTTCCATTGCCCAGAAGAGTCATTTGGCCTTCATCAGGACCTTTTGAACCCCCATTCTTTTTGTCCCCTACCTGTCATAAATCAGGACTTCTATCAATATGAGTATCGGGGCACACTTGCCCCTTGTTCGTATACACACTCTGGATTATCTATAACAAAAAGGGTAGGGAATCAAACATAAGGCACACAGAATCATGTTTTATGGATGGAAATCATCAAATCCATTGACTCTCTATCCCGTCAGTCATACATATACAAAAACAAATGCATATGTTGGCTCCCCCGTGGTTCAGTGTTATCTCATTCACACATTAAAACTTCATTGTGATTCATCCCATCACCCAAAATGGTTATCCCCAAGCAGTGAATTCTTATCTTCATATTTAATCTCAACTCGCACTTACTGAGTTTTCATTAAATCGCTTTTGAACTGAAGCCCAGTGGGAGCACCTCCCTGTAGTCAAACACTGAGCGAGACAAAAAGTGTATTCAACTACTGCTCTACATACAACAAAGTGTGTTAAAGTAGCGCAAGGTCAAGCTTTTTACGATATCGATAATCTGTTCACGGCTCCTCACCCTTCCTATCAGGGAACCATGATAATCACAAGCTTAGATGTATGTGCCTCATTAGATTCAACGCTGTTCTTAAACATCCTCCCCAGTGCTTCCTGTCAATCCACCTACGGCTCTCTGAAGAACATTGAGCCATATCCAATCTCCATCTGATATTCTTTTTGTTCAGGATCACGCCATTCCGTCCTCTAAACACTCGACCCGCTCATTTCAGTGGAAAAAAGTCCCAATTCAGTAGCCAACTTAGGTGTATGATTTCAACCCTTATTCTGGGAAGGTATCAGTCTACATCAGGCGGCCATCTTGGGTGTAAAATCTAACATATTCCAAACTCTCAATAGGAGATGGGCAAGAATCAACACCCTTCTCAATAAATAAACTATCTGAAAAAAACCTTTCCAAGTTATAAACCTTATTTATTGTTAATTAAGCTCTCCGATCTGCATCCTTAAGTCGCCTGCTCTTCAATCAATAATTAGTGTGTTCCTAGCCTGGAGGACGCTCGGGATGAGGGGGTGGAGACAGAACTGGGTGGAGTGGGATCACAGGATAGAAAGGGGATAAGTAATATAATACAATCATAAAGACCTCTCAATTTGATTACATACTGAAGTAACCATGTGGCAAAACACATGTATATTGTCAGCACCCCTTCTCCATTTTCCTACTGATCTCATAATGGGGCTTTTACTGACAGTTCAATTGATGCCAAGGTATGTCATCATTTAGACACTGCATTTGACTACGAATCCGATCAATCTACAGTTGTTCACGTCTAAATAGAAATTCTTATATGTCTGTAATATGTACCAGGAGAGTGGGTTTGTCCAACACTGTCCAGGTCAAATCATCTGCTTGATGGCCCATTTCAACACAATGTGTCATCATTCTTGTTGTTGTTCTTTTACATTTAATATTACTCATATGTTCCATGATTCAGACTTTCACTTTCCGAGTTGTCATCATTATGCCCTATGTAGGGGAGGTTACATGGGTACCGGATCAGGTAAATTACATTTTCAGAATTACAGTTAGTGTGTTTCATCTTTACCCATGATGATGTCAAACCCACATCTACCATCTTAGTATTCTTTGTTAAAGGACAAACACTACACAAACCACATATGGTATGACCCCTTACTGGTGGTAAATCCTGCATCATTGGTTCTTTGTTAGATGCTGAATACCGGGGTCTGGTATGGACTAGCAAATTCCGTAGGTTTGTACTTTTCCGAGAGGAAAACATTTGTTTTTCCCACATCAAGCCCACTACAATTCTGAATTTTCCAATTTTTATTGATGATTCGTTTTATTTGACTGGAGGCAGTATTAAAGGTTGTGACACAAATTGGTTGATTCAATTGTGGTCTAGTCCTCTCTTCCAATAATAGCTCTGTGTCACAGTATCTTGCTCTTTTTTGAGCCCTCCAAATAATTGTTGATGGATAGTCTTGTTCAGCTAATCTCTGCTCAAGGGCCAATGATTCCTCTTTGAAGTCCCTCAGTTCAGAACAGTTCCTTCAAATAAAGAGGAACTGTCCATAAGGTAAATTCTCCCTCAGGGATTTCGGGTGAAAGCTCTTAAAAGACAAACGGCCATTTCTATCTGTTGGTTTGTGATAAACCTTGGTGCTCAATCTCCCCTTTTCCGGTTTAATTTCTAGATCTAGGAAAGGTAATGATTCCCTTGTTAGTGTGGCTGTGAACAATAGGAGTGGATTCTGTCCATTCAGCCACTCTGTGAACTAATCTATGGTCTGTCGGTCCCCTCTCCAAATCAGGAGGACATCATCTATGAACGGACACCATAAACTTATTCAGTCCTGCCAAAGTTGACCCTGGTAGAAGATAAATCTACATTCAAATTCTGCCACATACAGACAGGCTAAGCTAGGAGCAAAGGTACTGCCCATCTATGTACAGTGGATTTGGAGATAGACTGTTCCATCATATTCAAATAAGTTTTTAATCAGGGCCAAAAGTGCCAAATCAAGGATAAAGGGTCTTGGTGTATTATAATGCGACTCTTGTTGGTAGAAAATAGCCTCTATTGCACCTAAAGTTTCTTCCTGGGGGATGCTAGTATATAGAGACTTGATATCAAGTCCCACCAGGAAGTCTCTTTCTGAGTCAAAGTCCATCTCATTAACCCCTTCGCTGCCAGGTCTTTTCCCCTCAGGTGCCAGGCCTTTTTTTGGCAGTTCGCGCTTAGGCCCTCATAACGTGTTTTCCACATAAGCTACCCATGCCAAATTTGCAACCTTTTTTCCCAACATCCTAGGGATTCTAGAGGTACCCAGAGTTTGTGGGTTCCCCTGGAGGAGACCAAGAAATTAGGCAGAATACAGCAAAAATTTCATTTTTTTTTAAATAAAAAAGAAAATGGGGGGAAGAGGGTTTCAGAAGAAGGCTTGTATTTTTTTTCCCCCTGAAAGTGCATCAACAAAGGGTTTACGGTGCTAAAATCACCATCTTCCCAGCTTTTAGGAACAGGCAGACTTGAATCAGAAAACCACATTTTTCAACACAATTTTGGCATTTTACTGGGACATACCCCATTTTTACTATTTTTTGTGCTTTTAGCCTCCTTCCAGTTAGTGACAGAAATGGGTGTGAAACCAATGATGGATCCTGGAAAGCTAAACATTTCTGAAAAGTAGACAACATTCTGAATCTACCAAGGGTTCACTTGTATAGAACCTACAAGGTTTTTCTACAGAAAATAACAGCTGAAATAAAAGAATATTGAAATTGAGGTGAGTAAAACAGCCATTTTTCTCTACGCTTTACTCTGTAACTTTCTCCTGCAATGTCAGATTTTTGAAAGCAATATACTGTTACGTCTGCTGGACTCTTCTGGTTGTGGGGATATATAGGGATTGTAGGTTCATCAAGAACCCGAGGTACTCAGAGCCAATAAACGAGCTGCACCTTGCAAGGGGTTTTCATTCTATACCGGGTATACAACAATTCATTTGCTGAGATATAAGGAGTGAAAAATAGGTATCAAGGAAACCTTTGTATTTCTAAAATGGGCACAAGATAAGGGGTTGAGAAGCAGTGGTTATTTGCACATGTCTAAATTCCGGGGTCCCCATATTAGCATGTGAATTACAGTGCATTTCTAAAATAGATGTCTTACATTTGGAAGGAAAAAATGTTGAGAAAGACAAGGGGCAATAACACTTATTCTTCTATTCTGTATTCCCCCAAGTCTCCAAATAAAAATGGTACCTCACATATGTGGGTAGGCCTAGTGCCTGCAACAGGAACTGCAACATGGATACATCACATCTTTAAATTGAAATCTGACGTGTTATTTGCAAAGTGCCTACCTGTGATTTTGGCCTCTGGCTCACCTGGCACCTATGGAAACCTACCAAACCTGTGCATTTTTTAAAACTAGGCACCTAGGGGAATCCAGAATGGGGTGACTTGTGGGCTCTCACCAGGTTCTGTTAACCAGAATCCTTTGCAAACCTCAAAATTTGGCCCAAAAAAAATAATGCACTTTTTCCTCACATTTCAGTGACAGGAAATTCTGGAATCTGAGAGGAGCCACAAAGCGTTCCCCCAAGTCTCCCGATAAAAATGATACCTTATGTGGGTAGGCCTAGTGCCCGCGCCAGGGAATGCCCCAAAACACTATGTGGACACATCAAAATTATCAAGCACAAAACTACCTGTTTTTGGGGGGGGGGGGGTTGGACCTGTGTTTTGGTCCTGGGCTCAGCAGCCATATAGAGAAACCACCAAACCCAAACATTTCTGAAAACTAGACACTGCGGGAGTCCAGGGAGGTGTGACTTGCATGGATCCCCCAGTGTTCTCTTACCCAGAATCCTCAACAAACCTAAAATTTAGCTTAAAAAAAAAATACAAATTTTTTCCTCATTTCTGTGTGGGATCACCGCACCAGGACATATTTCCTGCTACCCAACGTTCCCCGCAGTCTCCCGGTAAAAATGATAGCTCACTTGTGTGGGTGGGCCAAGTGCCTGTGAGAGGGAAGAGCCAAAAATATGTCAAAATTTAGGGGGAACCAAAGTGGGCCCAAAAGGGCAGTTTGAAAAAAAAAAATTTAGGCTGACAAGTGGGGCAGAATCTTTATCGGCATAGATGTGACAACGCTGGGTGGTAGGAATTTTGTGGATTCCTGCAGATTCTGGAAGGTCCATCACACAAATGTGTGATTTCCAACAAAGTTGGAGGTTTGCAGGGCATTGTGGGTAAGAAAATAGTGTGGGGTGCATGTGAAGCACACCACCCTGTACTCACCCAGATGTTTAATTTTCAGATGTGTATAGGTCTTGTGGATGTTTCTACATGGCAGTGTCCCAAAGTCCAAAATGTGCAGCCCTCACCATTCCAAGTGGGACGATTTTGAGAGTTAGTCAAGATCTTATGGCCCAAATGTAAAACCCAAACCCCAAATAATCAAATGTTCTCTTGTGTGCCATGGGATAAGATGTTTTAGTGTGCAGGGGATAGTTGAAAGACTGTAACCTCCTTCAGCTGGGGTGGGGGCATACATCATGCCCATACTGGTTGGTAGCCACCACCCCACTATTTTTTTTTTTTTTTAATTCCCTGGCAACTAGTAGGCTTTCTTCCTCCCCCGGGCAGTGGATCGGGGGTAATTGCCCCATCTGCCCACCGGTGGGCAGAACAACTTTGGCCCCATTTATTTGGGGTGGGGGTATGACTATACCCCACCCTCTTTTGTTGAAAAAAAAAAAATCTTCCCTGGTCTCTGGTGGGGTTTCTGTCTCCCTGGGGGGCAGATGGGCCTTCCAAAAATAGGCCAATCTGCCCCCAAGGGGGGGGGGGCACCTATGGCCAACAGTAATGTGCTCCCAGGAGGAGCGACCCTTGCCCAAGGGGCTGCCCCCAAACGAAACACACACATACCACTAATCCCTGGTGCCTAAGTGGTTTCTGCCCCTCTGGGGGCAGATCAGCCTAATAGAAATAGACCAATCTGGGGGGCAGATATGGCCTAAATAAATTTGTCTCCCCAGGGGAGCGTCCCATGCCTAAGGGGGTCGCTCCCCTTGCGTGAAATTAACGCAAAAAAAAAATCCCTGGTGTCTAGTGGTTTCGGTCACCTTTGGGGGCAGATTGGCCTAATAAAAAAGATAATTTTCCCCCCAGGGAGCAACCCTTCCGTAAGGGGTCACTTCCCACGTGTACATTAAAAAAAAAAAAGATCCCTCATGTCTAGAGGTTTCTTCCCCCGGGGGTTAGGGGGCAAGTCGGCCTAATTAGAAAAGGCCAAACTGCCCCTCCCCGGGTGGGGGAGGGGTAGAAATGGCCTTGAAATAATTTGCCCCTCTGAGGAGCGACCCTTGTGTAAATAAAATAAAACAAATACAAACTCCCCGGTGACTAGCGGGCATTTCTGCAGCCCCAGAAATTCTGAGAGAGACATCAAAGGAAAGGAAAGGCCTATCCTTTCCTTTGATGCCTCTCACCCCTCCACGTAATCAGCTTCCAGCGCGGTGGGGTCAACCTCTGATGAGGTCAGACATCACTGGGGGAGGGGGGTTAAGGGGGAGTGGGGTGGAAGGGGAAGCGATTCCCCTTCCATCCATGCCCTGGGGGTGAGGCTCATGGGGGGGGGGCGCTAGCCGGGGGACATAACCGTTACGTCCTTGGCTGCGAAGGGGTTAATGAGGTTCAGCACTTCTCTACTATACTTGATATAGGACTCACTCTTCTGAACCAGTGGTTCCAAGAAAAAAAAAAAAAAAAAATTGTGGTAAGGTTTCTAGCAGAGATCCAATCCTTGAATGAAACAATCGGGCGACCTGGAGGAGGTCCAGTGGGTTTATGCACTTTAGGAAGGGTGTAAAAATAGGCGGGGGGGGGTCGCTGGTTTGTTATTACATAAGAACGACCCTTCTTTTTCCGTTATCCACTTATGAGTAACTGCCTCCTCCAACAGAATGTGGATTTCCCTCTAGTATATACTATCAGAACCTTGTAGTTACAGGTGTCCGACAGGAGCCGTAAACATTTCTGATGGTATGTCTTTCTATTTTGAATCACAATTGCCCCTCCCTTATCTGCCGGTTTGATGATGTCTAGATTCTGATTAAGTTCCCGTATGGCCTCTTTCTCAGGTCCTAAAAGATTCATGAATGGATATTCTTCTCTATCCTTTATAGCCTCAACACCATAAATCACTGCTTGTTCAAAAACAACCACCTCATCTGGTAATTGGGCCAATGCAGGTGTAAAGGTAGATTTGGAACGTAAATGTGTATCCCCCTGGGCTTGCGCTGTTTCTTCATTGTTATCAAAAAATATCCTTAGACGTATTAGTCTAAAAAAAAAAACTCTGCTAGCTCCTGTCTCAGTTTGAAAACATCCATTCTGTTTGTTGGAACAAAACCTAAGCCCCCCCTTAGAACTTTCTCTTGGGGAGCTGTAAGGGTGACATCTGACAGATTCATTACTAAATTCAGTCCTTGCTTGTCCCTGGTAAAAACTCCTGGGACATGCTCCTGGTCACTCTTTGATACAGATCTTCCCATTGGACATGTTTATCGTTTTTTTTTGTCTCATTCTCCCTCGTGTTCATCCTCTTCCTAAAAAAGGTTGACTACTCTGTTGGAATTGATAAGGTTGAAATATTTGCATTGATGGGAACAGTGGTGGCCAACCAAACCCCTGACCTATTATCGGTGGTTGAGGTGGGGGGGGGGATCATGTATATGTGCATGTGTGTATCCTCTCTCTGAACATTCCTCCCTCTTCCTCTTCGATGGGGTCTGAAACCTCAATCACTACCCTCACTTCTTGAGCTTGAGGGATCTTCCTCTCTTCCCCCCGTTGGTGCCCAGTTCTATTTGCCAATTATTTTTGCTTAACATACTCATACGTTCTATAGGGTTAGACTTTCTCCCTCGTGAACTTTTTTTTTCGATCCTTCTGTAATTTGTTCATTTTAGATTGCATCAAACGTTCTTTGTGTTCTGCCACTTCCTTGTTAGTCTCCTCCAATTTCTTTTTAAACATAATTATCTGTGTTTTAAATGTCTGTTTACTCATTTGAATCAATAGTGTATCCGAGATCTTTTTGGCCATACTGATAATCAAAATCAGCCAATCCCTGGTACACTTCCAAACAATCAGAGACCAATCCCACCTGAACTGTGAGTCCTCTTTAAAAAATAAAAAATAAAAATCAGGAGGTTCATTTGTGACTAATAAACCCCTTGGTGCTGCATTAGCCCTCACATATTCTGTTAAAATTACTTCATGTAGTATAATTTTCACCTGTGTTTTTTTTTTTTTTTTTAAATCTGGGAGGGTCTCCTAACCCTCAGCTTGGGTTAAAACCTTGGTGATAGCGGTATATCCCAACAGGGAGGGGCCAGACGGTATGGATAAAACTACCTCGTCAAGGCAGGACCACTCGTCCTATTCCATCAAGTTCCCACCAATCGTGCTAGTTCTAGAAAAAGGATCCCCTAAGTCTCAACGGACGTTCTCTCATATCAACACACCTGCAAAGGGGTGAGAGGAAAAATGTCCTTGTCCTACCTTCCAAAATATCAACCACTTTCACAAAAAGTGACAAGAAATGATGGTAGATAAACCCAACCCCAATTGAATGGGCTTTTACCAAAGTGTAGACACAGAACTGTTTGAAAAACTGCCCTCATCCACTCATTGTGGCTTGCTTCATCATTGGGCTTCTGCTAACACATTCCTAAGTATACCCACGTTGGAATGGGGCAGTAGGGGCAGGGAACACAACCACATTGTATTCCTACTAGTTTTCTCCAACACAATAGACTTTGCCAGGCAGGAAAAGAAAATTCTTTATGTTCTTTTCAGCTGTAAATAAGTTCACCTGCCCCCAAAAATAACTATGTTGTCAGATCATCCCTGAGATTAATAATACCAAAGACTATCTGCATTTCTCTGTTAAAGCCCTCGTTGGGAGTTAGAATGAGAACTGTGGGTGAACTTCCGAATCTCACAACTCCAAGTGTCTCCAGGTCCAGAATTATCAGGCTGATAAACTCTGGTCCAGATTATCCCAGGGCAGTAGAAACTGGGACCTTTACAATGCTTCAGGAGCAGATGCTGTGGGCAGCAGCATTGCCCGGCTCTTGTAGCAGTCCAACGGGAGCAAACAATGGTCCCTCTAGATAGGTACAAGCCTGCCCTGCACCTTGCTCTCTTCAACCCACCAGCCCCGCTGCTGACACTTGCCGCCTGCTCAGAGCCGGTGAACCCTCAGCAGTTTTCTTCCTAGGATCAGTGGCAACTCAAAAGAGCACACTAAAGGACCTGGTATCTCTGGATCCCAGTGGTCATCCCAGTGGCGTAGCGTGGGGGATGCAGGGGGGGGGGGCGGCCGCACCGGGCGCAACATCTTGGAAGAGACTCCAGTGCTAAAATCCACGGGTTAGGGGGCGCAAATTACTTGCCTAGCCCCGGGTGCTGACAATCCACGCTACGCCACTGGGTCATCCCCACTCTCGTTAGACAAGTCATAACCATCGGATTTTAGTTGTCAGCACCCGGGGCAAGGCAAGTAATTTGCGCCCCCTAACCCGTGGATTTTAGCACTCTAGTCTCTTCCAAGATGTTGCGCCCGGTGCGGCCGGCCCCCCCTGCACACCCCACGCTACGCCACTGCGGGGATATCAGCTGGAATATCAGATTCTAGGCGCTCTGGTGTCCTCGCACCAAATACCATGAAACTCGTAATGAGGACGTGAGCAGTGAGACTGGACACGGAAAAGATTCACGTCCTTTACCTGTATTTTAACGGAACCCATCACAGAAGAGTTACAGCGAAAAAAAGAATTTCACATATGGGCTCCAAATTCCCCGTTCATCAACAAGCTGTGGTTCCCTCTGTTAAGCACTCTTACGTAACCAAAAGGAGACGCAGAGCTCAACAAAACTCCTTAATAAAAACATAAGTAACTTAGAGAAACAAAAACAGAAGCAGGTTGCGTTTGTCGGCCTTGAAAGCAAACATACCACGCACATGTCATAACAGACTTAGGGCCAGATGTAGCAAAGGGTTTTACCCATTCTGTGTCTATGGGAAAATGTGTTCGTACATATGGCCCTAAGTCCCCAGCAACACAACTAGAAGAACGAATATGTACGTTGGCACCCATTTTGAAAAATGTTTTCAATAATGTTTATGCAAGCGTACAGAATAAGTTAGATATGTCATGTGTGAGTGCAAGTAAATTGGCACAGACCAATGCTGTACACATGGGTATGTGAAGACCCAGGTTGCGCTTAGAGGATGCATTTAGAGGTTTATTTTGATTTGCAGTGAGGCATCCTTTTGAGCAACTGGGATTGGGTGAAAGTAGGGCACTAGTAAATTAAAGTTTTTTTCACAACTACAGAGAAGGGGTACTGACAGTGCCTCTAGATTTTTGTTACCAATCAGAACCAGGGGCAGTTTAGTTAGAGATGTGAGGTCTCAAATTGAAGTAATGAAAGACAAGCAAAGGTGCAAATCACTTGCTTTGTATAAATTCAAATGCCAACAGGAAGTCCCCGTTTGAGTTGCGAACGCTCAGTGCAAATGATGCTGACTCGCATCACTGGGCTCCTGTCCATGTACAGTGCTTTATTGTTCAGCAGCAGAGTTGGAGCTTTATTAAGACCTACACGTACTTACATACCACACACCATGCCCTCACTTTTGCTGTAAAGCAACTAAACAATGGTAACATTGTTTGCATCCGCATTGTAATTGACCTTGGGGAATTATAGGGCCACTGTTCTGGGCCAGCATTTTACATAATGAAATTAGTACAGGAGAATGGTGGTGGAATGAGCTCCATATTGGTTTATTTGGGAGAATGGGTTTATGTGAATGCCCTCTATGGTTTGGTGGTGCTTGAAGTGGTCATATCTACATTCCATCAGACTATTTTAGGGACTCGGACATAAAGCTGGTGGACTGGACATATGCAGCTAGAGCCTATATTTGCAATTGGAGTAACAAAAAAAAAAACTACATTAGGTAAGTCCATTCAGAATATATCTGCAGGGGTTTGGTGGAGCTCAGCTATCAGAGTTGTTAGTGACAGCCATTCAGCTTTGCTGGGGGTCACCAAGCAACTCCTGTAAATAGCAAAGTTTATTTCTCACCATTGTGTTCATCATAATAATGCTGAGCCACTGAATAAGAGACATTTCTAGATTTAATGGCATGAGAGGTTTCACAATTCTAGTTTTTAATTTCCGTGTAGTACTTCCAAATCAAGAAAGATTACAGGGATATTTCAATGCACGTAAATCTTGAGTACTTTCACATGTGATCTATTTTCTGATTTCATATTTCTTTGTTTTCAGTGTTCAATTATTTCACGTTCCTTTTAATTTAAAAAAACTAAATAATAAACGCTCCTCTTTAGAGAAAGTTAATGGCAGTTTTGTGCATGAGATATCATCTTTAAAAAGCTAAGTACATTGCACTAACTCTTGTAAACGGAGTAAAATCAAAGCCCTGGAGAGTTAGAACATACATATGTGAATTATACAAATATTGTGACTGACATGTTAACTTTTATACCATTTTTCACACAATATAAGCATTGAGTGTGGCTCTTTGACCTGTTGGGTGCAAACAGAAGAACCCAAATTAATTATCGGGAGAACTAGTCCAGAGAGCAAGCACCGCCCTAATGAAAACACCTTTCAAGGTCTATAAATAAAACCACCCTAAAGATGTGCAGTTGTGGCTCTCCCATCTTTCACCAGCGACAGACCGCAGGAGGTTTACATGTTTTACATTTACAGGGACTAATGACTTGTCTGGCTCGGCAACTGATCCCGTCTGATAATGAGGGTTGTTACACTGCACCTGTATGATGAGATTGGCCCAACAGAGAAGGCTGATATCAAGCCAAAAAGTCTGTAAATAATACAATAGAAATCAAGACCCTGCTTCACTGGAGATCTCAATCATTCAGAGGTTTTAAGTGATGTGGTGTAGTCTGGAATGTGGAGTGAACTGGGTGGAACAGAGGTCAGCAGGGCGTTGTAGTCAACTGAAGTTGTTTGCCCTCGCACAGGGAGAGAGTACTGCATATAAACTATCTTGTGCTCTAATTTTAGAGGTGAACTAGGTCAGCAATCAACATTGCTGGTATGGGGACCTTCTAAATGTATCTGTGCATGCTCATTTACCATCCACCTAGGGCATGGAAGGGGTTTATGAGGGAATACAAGGAAAGATGCCCACAGAAGGAGGTAACTCATTCCAACTCATTCTTCAACAGAGATGTTTATGTGCAGGTATAAATATGAAGTTGCTTATGAACAAGGACTTAAGGCCTGCATAATAATTATAATGTTAGAAGGAGTTAGAGGAGACTGCCCTGAGCAGTTAAATGTGTTTACAGTAGCTTGTGGGTGCTGGTGAATTGTATGTGTGGTGGCAAATCTAGATTAGTGTACTATTCTATATATCATCAACACGGACATGGTGGCACAATGCAGGATTCTTCACAGTTGGGTAGTGATGAATTTTATAATTTATTGTGAAAACGCTAGACAATCAAAACAATGCAGAACAATTTTTAAAAATAGGGCCAATGCGTTTTGGCTGTATGTCTTCAACTGGGCTTCGTAAACAATCACAACGGACCCAATTTTATTATTTAGTCCTTTCTCCATTACATTGGCCCCTAAACACAAAAACAATGACCTGCAATGCTGCTTAAGCAAAAAGCCTCCACCATTTTCGTGACATCATCTTATTTACGTTCTCAATTCAAAAGGGTTCATAATATCAAATTTGTCATTCAGCCATGTGCTTTGATCGCAGGTGAATTCATACACAACCACAACCTATTCCATATGCCTTTCATATTGGTAATCCATCCTTCAAGATATATTTTTAATTCGCAATTCTCTGTTAAAGCACTATAGGATATTTCATAAAATACATTATATTCGAAGGTGCATAACATATGTAGTAATATTACATTCAATCGTATATAAATTTCCCCTAAAAGGTATCCATTAATAATCTTTTCAATGACACTACCTCCTAAAGTGCATAACGCATATGTAAACATGATCAAATAATTAAAGTGCATAATACATTTGTAAACATTGAGTCCACCCATTCATATTTCTACCTGTCATTTATGGATGTCTGTCCTTATATTGCAACTCTGTATTCACATTCCAAAGTACATGCAACTCATGTTACATTCCATCATGGGAGCCAGGATGTAACTATCCTAAGTTAAAGTGCTATTGCATGTGTATGTATTATCATAATATATGTATGAACGTGTACAAAACAAATTGCAAAATTCATTACTCTGAAACGATTTATGGGAAATGAATAAAAGGAGGAAGGAACAAAAAATTAAGTGCAATGAGCAATATTTCCATATACAAAAAAAGGAAATAAAGTGCTAAAGTGCTCTGGTATGTCCTTAAAAACTCATAATTCATCACATACCTAGAAATTCATATACATCTCTATTGAGGTAGGAAGGGAGCATATCTAGAGTTATCATATGTAACTCACCAAGCTATATTACAGAGGGAATGAACCAGAGGGTCACCCAATAGAGAGAGATGTCCAATCATAAATGAACAAATAGTTTGGCATCTGAGTTGTGACCCCAAGGGGTTTCTGTACCCAGTGATATAATGAGCTGTGATTCTTGTCTCCGTAATACCTTCTCTCACTCACCACCTCTTATAGGAACTCTAATATGTTTAATTCTATAATATCAGAAAGTTGCCGGTGATTGTTCATGATACTGTTCAAAGTGGCATGCCATGGGGTAATTCTTATCTCCATTGGTAATTGCACTAATTTGCTGTAAATTTCTTATTTTCAATTTCTTAATTGTACTCCCCACATATAGCTTGTCACATCCACATTTTAGGACATATACTACATGCTCCGTGTTGCAGGTAATTCTATCATTAATTGTGACGTTTTGAGCCTCAAAAGGTCCGATAGCTTTTACAATTCAATCCTTAACTACAAGATTTGCATGAGCTACATTCAGAAAAGCCTTTCATGTTCTTATATAACCAATCTTTATAGATTTGTCACAGTCAAAATGGCTAGATGTCAACAGGCCTCCCAATTATTTAGTTTTCTTCAATGTTATTCTGGGTCCAATCTGCACAACATCTTTCAAATGTTCATCCTTATTCAACACATGCCAATTTTCTTGCAGTATTTTCTTAACGCTAGATTGCCCCGTACAATGTTCCACGAATAGTCTCTTTACTTTGATATCCTTTTTGTTCACATAAAAATGTTGTGGATATAAGAGTTGTTCCCTCATTTTTCACTAGCTCTTCTTTTTGAATTCTCCAGAACGCTCCTAGGATAACCTCTCTCAGTTAACCATTTAAGCATGTCACATATCTCCTTATCAAATTGCTCATCACTTGAACATATCCTCCTGGCCCTCAACATTTGACTATATGGAATGCTCCATTTGAGAGCATTTGGGTGGCCACTATTTGCATGTAACAAGACATTTGTAGCTGTTGGTTTCCTATGTATTTTTATTGTCAACTGATAATCTGCCACATTTAATTCCAGATCCTAAAATTCACAATGGGTTCAACTCCAAGTGCTTGAAAATTTGAGATTGAGGTCATTGTGATTCAACTTCTCCAAAAGAGAGTTCAAATCAGCCTCATCCCCTTGAGACAGAATGAAAAGATCACCTATAAATCTTGTCCATAGTGTGATCTTTGAAGAGCATTTGCGTTCTCTTCAGGCCCAGGCCACCTCCTTCTCCCGCCACCCCATAAACAAATTTGCATAGATGGGAGTGAAGGAGGTGCCATGCTCTGCTGCTGTAGATAATATTTTTGTTTATAATAAAACCATTATTAGCATCTCCAATAACATCTGGGTGTGATCAAGCAACTTAAAAGGTCGACCTCTTAAAAAATATTCACATGCTCAGACCCCTGTATCATGATTTATGGATGTATATAATGATGTTACATCTAATGTAACCATTATGCACTCTTGTTTCCATGGAATATGATTCAATTTTTTCAAAAGAGCGGTGGAGTCCTTTAGACACAAGGGCAAATTGATGCCCTACTGCTGCAAAAATAGATCCAAGTATCGCAAGCTATTATTGAAAAGGCAACCAATTGAGCTTACGATGCGTCTTCCTGGTGGGTTCTTCATGCTTTTATGTATCTTTGGGAGGAGATAAAAAGTGGCAATTCTTGCATTTTCCACCCGCAAATATTGATACTCTTCTCACTCCAAGAGGTTACGGTCCAGCCAGGTTTTCAATTTTAAATGGTTTCTTTTTCTAATTCCTTCATAGGATTACTTATTATATATTACATATATTTTCACCGAAAAAAAACAAAAGGTTACAGGGACATTATAGTTAGGAAATAGAATTTTGAAAAAACAGACATTCACTTAAAAAAACAAAGACTACAGGGACGTTCTAGTTATGTTCTGAATTTACTCATACACAACCATAGAGATTCAGCAATTATAGTTAGAGTTATCGCAAGTAACTATAACTCGCACACCCCTCCTTGCATTGTTTTTTCTTCAATAATTTGACTGCTAATGTTTTATTTATATTTTTGACGCTATAAACGTTGTCTTGAGTGCTGTAATATCTGGGGTAATTAGCAGTGCATGACAAGGGCGCGAGTTAGAGTTACTTGAGATAAATAACTATCACTGCTGAATTGCTGTGGTTTTGTACGAGTAAATTAATAACTTAACTATAACGTCCCTGTAAACTTTGTTTTTTCACTGAATTTCTAGGTTTTATTTTAATGTAAAGTAATTTGGATTACTATACGTTAATCCAACTACCACCGTGCACTGCTGTGCAGCCAACACCCATAACCACCCAACCCGATGGCCCTGCGCGGGGGGTGGGATGTTGGCTGCAGGGTCTGTCTCTCCAGGTGTGAGAATAGATGTGAGAGGATGTCCCTGGGTGTGAGAGTGGATGTGACAGTGTCTGTCTGGGAGTGAGAGTGGGAGTGGGAGTGACAGTGTATCTGTGAGTGGGTGCATAAGTGTCGAGTGGGTGTGTGTCTGAGTGGGTGCATGAGTCTGAGTGGGTGTGTCAGTGTCTGAGTGGATCTGTGAGTGGGTGAGTCAGTGTCTGAGTGAGTGTGTGAGTGGGTTTGCGTGAGTGAGTGGATCTTTCTGTGGATGTGTGACAATCTGAGTGGTTCTGTGAGTGGGTGCGTCACTGTCTGAGTGGGTCTGAAAGTGGGTGTAACTCTCTGAGTGGGTCCTTTAGTGGGTGCATGAGTGTACGTGCTTCTATGAGTGAATGATTTAGTGGATAAACAAGTCTGTGAATGTTTATTTTAAAAAAAAATGTTTGTGTTATTTGTAAATTCGTCGTGGCGGTCTTAGCATCGCAACATTTACAAATATCACGCATAGTGAACAAAAATCATTTAAAACTCATAATTTGACCTTCAAAGACCCCTATATCACACCCCTGGGATCACAGTACCTACACCCTGACCACTTATACCTATTTATTTTATTTTTCAGCGCCAGGGACCGCATCCCGTAACCTAAAATGGCAGCTGCAACTTTCCAGTCAGGTTGCAGCCAGCCAATCACAGCATTCCTAGTGGCATGCGCATTCGCAAATATGCTGTGATTGCCGCAAAACCGTTGCAACAGATCAGCTCTCCTAGATATACAAATCTATTTTCCCTTTAATATGTCAAATACTACAGAATGGATTTACACCAAATAACAAAAAGCACAATCTGCAGAACAAAATCAAGCTTTCGGACAAATATGGTGTAATTCCGTCAAGCAGTTCGGGCTGTAGTTGTGTTCAAAACTTCTATGGTAATTAACATGGGAAACACACTTTATTTGACCCCCCTTTTTCTCGGTCCCCACTCGACGGATCACCCGGAAACTTTTCATGCGCAACAAGAATCACTGGCACACATTTTTTTTTAGAATTTCGTGAAGATTCGTCAACCGGTAGCAAAGATATAGACAAGTCAAAAAATGCTTTTCCTATGGAAACATGGTCCTAACTATAACTATCTACTGGTGACTGTCAGTAAGTAATATGTAATAATATTATGGATATATATATATATATATATATATATATATATATATATACACACACACACACACACACACACATCTGCTTTTGTTAAAAAAAAACTTAGAAATTCACTTAAAAAAACAAGGTTAAAGTAATGTTTCAGTTAGGTGAATTGGTCAGCGAAAAAAAAAAAAAAAAAAAAAAAAAAAAAAAAAAAAAAAAAAAAAAAAAAAAAAAATCGCTGAAATTCACTAGTTCTAGTTATGAGAGCCAACTATAACTTGTGCCACCGTCATGCACTGATTATGACCTCACACATTTCATAACTCATGACAATGTTTACAACATTTATGACATCACTGATTACATCTCAAATTACATCACTGATGACATCAACCTTCTTTTGTACACATTGCTCTATAAATGGGTATAGCATTAGAGATATGAAATTAAGTGCAAAATGGCTTAGAATAATATGAAGCGTCATTACTGATATCATACATACATCCTCCATAAGTAAAGCAAGCTTATGTTATGTGCAACATTGAACCTATACCATACACTTCTTGGGTAGCCGAGTTCATGTTGATTATCAACCGAAGGTGAAAGGGTAACCTATCCTGCACACAGTGTTCAATCGGTTTAGAACTGTTCAGGGAAACCAAGTTACTCCAGATACTGAAGTCCTGTTACACATCTAATGCCCTACTACAGACAGTCTTTACCCGTATCAAACAACTGATAGTCACTGAACCTACATTGAGAAAAGAAGTGGAGATAAGTAGAAAAGTGGGTACTGTTAACAATGTTTAGTCCATGGAAAGAGTTTATTCTGTAGCACACTGTCGACAGACAGTGAACCTCTCATAAGAAATACACCACAAAGTATTTAAAAGTATCTACTAAGAACAGTGTACTCTCTAGGTAAAAGTTGTCCAAAGAGTGACTATTTACATAAAATAACCAAGGTCTGAAGGTGCTAAAGATCATACTACCTGCTGCTTTCATACTGTGGTGAAAACTTTACAAATAGCCCATCCTCTGAAGCAAGAGAACCATGGGTACATAGGTTAGTACCTGGCGCACACCATGTTCTATGTTATGTAGAACGTTTCATACTGAGACAACTCTGTCTATTAGCACAAGACTGCTTACAATACTTAGTATGTAGTATGTTGAATTTTTGCTCTGCTGGAAAGGTTTTCTGCAGTACCAAAAAACGTATGTGAAACATAATGAACGCAAGTCATCAACTGTTGCATGCACACAAAGTTACTCTTCAAGACAAAGATTTATACCATGTTCAATACCTCACCACACCTATGGTGTATTAGGAACATGTGCATTTTGTAAACTCTTATACTGATTAGCTGGACAGCGGCTGTAAGAAATTAGATAGAAGAGTAATCTGGTAGTTACCTGCTACTATGTAAACTATAAACTACAACACTAATTGGGTGATGTTGTCAGTGATGCCATCATTATGTCACAGAACATACCATGAGTGATGAAATATGTGAGGTTATAAACAGTGCATGGCGGGGCATAAGTTATAATTGGTTCTGCTAAATATGACTGGTGAATTTCTGTGTTTTTTTACATTCAAAACATTAATGTTGTCACTGACATTCATCTAACTATGTTACTTTAACATTTTTTTTTTTCAGTGAATCCCTATGTTTTTTTTCTTTTTAAAACACAAAAGATCTTTTCATCACATCTAACTATTAACTATAAGGTTACTTTAACCTTTGCTTTTTTCGGTGAATTTATACACACACACACACACACACACACACACACACATATTTAAAAAAAAAACAAAGGTTACAGGACGTTATAGTTAGGCTCATATTTTAAACGTACAAAGCCATGTTTTAATTAATTAGAGTTATCTCAAGAGGTCACTATAACTATAGCCTACACTATATTTACTATAACTCATGCCCTAAGGTAACTAGAACTCATGCCCCAACCCTGCACAGTTTCTTCGTCAAAAACTTTACTGCAAAAATTACATTGATATTATCAATTATGTTATCAAAGATGTCATGAGTGCAGTAACTTGTAGGGTAATTAGCAGTGCATGGTGATGGCATGAGTTATAGTTACCTTAGGGCACGAGTTACAGTTATTTGAGATAACTAACTATAATAGGTGAATTTCTACAGTTTTGTATGTTTGAAATGTAAGCCTAACTATAACGTCCCTGTAACCTTTGTTTTTTTAAGTGAATTTCTCCAGTTTAAAAAAAATTCTATTTCCTAACTATAATGTTCCTGTAACCTTTGGTTTGTTTTTTTCAGTGAATTTCTATTTTTTAAATTTTTTTATGTAAAGTAATTTTAATTACTATACGTTAAACCAATCTCCTCAGGGCCTGGCCACAGTCAACTGCTATAACAACCCAACCCCACACAAAACACTGCCTTTGGCCATGCGCACCGGGGGCTGGCTGCAGGGCCTGCAGCCAACCCTATAACCACACAAACCCGCGCCATGCACGTCCTTCGGTAGTGCACAGCGGGGTTGGCTGAGGCAAGGCCCTGTGACCAACCCCCTATAATTACCCAACCCTGTACCACGCACGGCCTTTGCCTGCGGCCAGACCCTGCAGCCAAGCCCCTATAACCATCCAGTGGTGCGTGGCAGGGGTTGGCCACAGCGCCTGGCCTGCGGCCCACCCCTATAAGAACCCAACTGAGTGCTGCGCACGGTCTTTGGCTGTGCACAGCAGAGGCTGGCTGCAGGGCCTGGACAGGCACTGCAGCTAAGCCGCTATAACCGTCCAGAGAACAATTGAGCGAGGGAGAGAGAGCTTTTTCAGGATTTGATTAATGATATACTTAGAATGAGACAAATTGAAGAAAAAATTGCATCTGTCAAATAAGTAGCATGAGATCACCTTTCGGTATGTACCTTAAATATTTCAAGTAATAAAAAAATTGTAATATGGAAATGACCATAGGGACACCTAGACTAGAACCCACAACCTTCAGTGTGACAGTCGGAGACCTTAACCACTATGCCAAGGCTGACTTTGAGGACCGCAGGGGGAGCCTGAAGGCCCCTGCAGTCCTAGCCAGCTCCTGACCCTGTGGGAGCCGGCATTGCTCCCAAGAGCAGGGATCTGCTTCAAATAGCAGCTCCTGCTTGGAGGAGCAATGTTTCCATCTGTTTCCCTGCACGCATATTTGCATGCAGGGAAACAGATGAACTCTGCTTTCTGCAAGCAGGAGCTGTTTAACAGCTCCCGCTGCCAGAAAGCGGACTTGATTTGCTTTTGCTTGGTGGGAGCTATCAGCTCCCATCAAGCAAAAGAAACAGTTAGGTCCTGGGGTTTGGCACCCCAGGACATAGCAGGAGCCGGCCCTGGTGGGGAGGCTGTCCACAGGGCCATCACTGGCTCCTCAAGGCTGTTCCAAGGGAGGTGGGAGGGTTGGTGATCCCCAGCACACAGCTAAATCTTTGACCCCAGGAGGTGGTGGGCCATGGGGCTGTGGGGGGGAGGGGTCTTCTTTAAAAGCCTCAATTATTACAAATACCCCCACTCTTTTCCCAGTATAATATGCCTTTCAATTTACTAAACATAGAAGAAATACTAACAGGCTCCTCCTTAGAGAAGTTCACATTACATATTAAAGTCGTTCCACTATTTCTTCCCGTGTTCAGTCAATCAATAAAAAAGTAAATCTGTGAAAATGAGATTCAATTCAAAACAATTATAAACCATTAAACAAAATGCTCAAAATCCAACTAAGAATGTTATTCCACTATCAGAAACAAGTTACTTCTCTCTCTAAGTGACAGGACCAGTGTCAGAAATATCATACCATTTCTAACATCCCACCTATATGTAAACTATTGTCTTAATTTCCCTGCCTTATCAAATTATTCCATAAATTCCATAATTATTTTTTTATTTCTTTGTTTTTTGGTTTTTTTGTTTGCTTCTTGATGTTTTTCATTTTTTGGAGCATCTCATAATGGCCAGGTGGCCATTCACATCCAATCATACTGTGAGTAGGGATAACCAACAAAAATAAAGATTAGGAAATGAAAATTCAAAAACAAATCATCAGCTTCTTTCTAAATTCCAAACACTTTACTTCTTAAATTCACAATAAAAACATTCTCTAGGTAAATCCCAAACCATTCAATTTAGCCTAAATGTACAAAGAGTTCCTCATCCTTGTTCAAACCCCATGGGTGTCTACTATTTAATCAAATTATATATTCAGATTTCATCATTCTCAAGATTCGTTCCCTATCGCCCCCTCTAGGTGTTGATAGTACCTTGTCAATTCCAAAGAACACCATATTCTCAACTTTTCCTTCATGTACCAAATTACAATGACGTGCTACCAGATATGTTGCAACATCATTTTTAATAGCTCGCCAATGTTCCAGGATCCGTTTCTTTAAGGGAAAGATCGTACTGCCTACATATTGTAGGCAACATGGACATCTTATTACATAAATGACAAACTCAGAGTTGCAATTCAAAAATTTCTTGATCCTAGCTAACTCTCCTGTAGGTAACACATTCTCTTTACAGTTTGGACTGTTCCTGCAGGCCTTACATTTCATACACCTGTAAAAACCTTGTTGTTTTCCAAGAAAGGTCTCCCGATTTCTTATCTAATAACTGTGTACCAATATGTCCTGTAAAGAACTACTTTTCCTATATGTGAGTTGTGGATTAGGAGTAACTATTTGACCAATCACTCTGTCTGCCTTTATTAGATGCCAGTATTTCATTAAGAACTTCCTGACCTGGTATGAGTATGCATTATAAGTTGTAATACATCTCAAGGTATTCTCCTGAGCTTTTCCTTTTCTTATTTGTGATCAAGAGGGCATCTCTCTGCACTTTTGTCACCTTCTGACACGCATTGTGAATTACCTGATTCGGATAACCCATAGATTCAAACCTCTTGATCATGTTAACTTGTTCACTCTGGAAACTCCTTGGTGTACTACAGTTTCTTTTGGCTTGTAATAACTCCCCATATGATATGCTCCACTTTAGACTTCGGGGGTGGTGTCCAAGGGCACGTAAAATACTGTTTCCTTCTGTACTCTTTCTAAATAGTTTCGTTTGTAAAGTACTGCCCTCAATTTCAACTTCTACATCAAGAAACTCCATGACTTGTCTATGGATTTTATGTGTAAAATATAGGTTACAGTTATTAAGGAGCCAAGTAAAAAAATCTTTTAAGGTTTGCTCTGGGCCATCCCAGATCATAAAAATGTCGTCAATGTATCTCGTCCAAAAGATGATATGTCTGCACCATTTTTCATTTTCATCTACCATCACATGTCTTGTCTCCCACCATCCCATAAGTAGACAGGCATAGCTCGGAGCAAGGAACTCCCCATCGCAGTCCCCATGGTCTGCCTATACCATTGATCTTCGAATAATTAAAAGAGAATTCCAGGTAAAACCTCAATATTTTCAAAAGTAATTTGGAGTGCTCATAGACTCTTATAGGCTTGTCCCTGAAAAAGTGCTCACAGGCTCGAATGCCTAAGTCATGTGGTATACAGGTATACAAAGACACCACATTTATTGTAACCATGATATAGTCAACCTTCCAAGGTATAGTCTGTATCTTTGTAATGAAATCCTTGCTATCTCTACAATATGATGCCAAATTGAATACATATGGACAAAGAAAATGATCAAGATAGACTGAAGCATTCTCCAAGAAATATATATATGTATATATATATCACTAAAAAACACACAAAGGTTACAGGGACTTTATAGTTAGGAAATAACATTATAAAAATGTTTTCAACAGAAGTAAGATTCTACGTAGTAGATACTAACTTTTCTAAGCAGCCTTGAGTTATTTGACAGACTTGTTTCAGCAAGACAATGTCTACATAACTTAGAAGACTGTGTGCACCAGGTACCAACTTATATACAGGTGCTTGTTTGTTTGAGCAGATTGGCTGCCTGTAGAGTTTTCACAACAGTATAAAGGGTGCTGGTGTACAGATCTTGATCATTTCTAGCAAATGGTGTATTTTTTGTCACCTGTGACAACTGTTGCATAGAGCCCACACCAGTGGTTCCCAACCTTTTGACCTCTGTGGACCTCCACTTTATCAATACTGGAACCTGGGGACCCCCATAGAATTGTTATTGCAATCTAGGGACACCAACTGGGTCATTACTGAAAGCTGGGTCCCTAATCTGTTAATATTATTTAAATTTCTAATCAGTGGCGGACCACCTGAGGAGGCTTTACAAACCCCCCGTGGTCCCTGGACCACAGGTTGGGAACCACTGGTCTACTCTGTTCTTAGTGGATACCTTCCAATACTCTGTTGTGAGTTCCATTTGAAAGTGTCAGAGTTTGCAAACAGTGTGGTATAAATTAAAATCTCACCATACAGTATGCACGGTTTACAGTACCCAGCTCTCTACTGATATCAACTTAATTTGTCAATGTAGGTTTGGTGAGTTTCAGGTGCTTGATACAGGTAAAAGCTGTCCGTAGAAGGTCATTTGTTTTGGAACTGACATTCACTATTTGTAGAAACTTGCCTTTTTCTCAACAGTTGTATATAGACTGACCACCATACTCAATGAGGGGTTCCTATATATCTGTGGTTCATTGATAATGTTGACTATGCTAGCTGTAAAGTGGATGGCACAGGGTCAATGTTGCACATAATGCATGCTTTTTACACCTAAGGGAGCTGTAATTTATGGAGCAATATACGAGAAAGCTAAACTTGGTTGATGTCATCAGTGATGTCTTTTGAGATCTCATAAATTATGTCATAGAAAATGTCAGGAGTGATGTCATATGTGAGGTAATTAGCAGTGTATGGTGGGGACACAAGTTATAGTTAGTGCTACCAACTAACTGCTGAATTTCTTTGGTTATTTAGTTCAAAACTTTAACGTTGTCACTGAGAATTTCACCTACATAAATGTCTAAGGATTCTTTTAAATGAAAACATTTTTTATTACAGTTAACTATAACATTACTTTAACCTTTGTTTTTTCCAGTGAATTTCTAATGTTATTTTTCTTAAGTCAATTGATTATTTTTGTGGGTTTATGTATGGTTCACAGTTTGCAAAATCTGAATATTAAACTGAAAAATATTCAAAATTTCAATAGAAATTGTTTATTTGCTCAGTTATTGTAACTCTGTTGTCGAGACTTGTTACCAGCAATCTTTTTTGAGGTGTAATTTCTCTTCTGAAAGCCTCCTAAGACAGTTGTGAGATCGTAAAGTTCAAAATGTCATTGTTATCTACTGTATACAGTTCTTTATCATGTTTTCAGTTATTATTATATGCTAATATAGAATAGAGAAATGAATAAACGACAGTTGGAATTTTTTTTAAAAATAAGTTATGGCTCTCGTGAGACACTCGCAGGACCTGAATGAACAATCCCATGTGTAGACTCCGAAGGGGCTGGACTTCCTGTTCAGCTCTTGTGAATAACTTGCGAGATCGTACATTTAGAATTAAGTTTGTTACAGTGTTTCACTGTAATTTTGAATAAAATTGAACATTAGGCATGTTGTTTAAGGTAGAAAAATGAATTATGTGCTGTTCTATAGAAGATATGAAGGAAGCATATTTTACTGTCTCGTGAGACGCCCACAAGACACTCGCGAGGGGACAGGGAGGGGAAGCACACCCAAAGGAAGGATTCAGATTGGTTTATTTGGATGCAGTTATTTCAAAGAAGAAGATACTATCCGTTTTGCTTTATTTCCCTTTTGGACTTTGTTGAGGGTTAACATATTTAGCTTGCTCTCCTTTTCTGTTTCAGTTTCAGCAGAAAGATATCTTCATATGATTCAGATGAACAGCCAGGGACTTTTGCAACAACTCAGCCACCCAAGGAATCCTTGGTGTGGCAATTCTTTGAAATGAGGCAAGAAAGTTTCTGTGAAGTGCATTACCTGTAAGCTTTACAGCAGAGAGTTCAGCCAGGGAAGCAATAATAAATAATATGTCATGAGTACCAATGGGAAGTGGAGGCACCTCAGGGCTATGCATCTGCAAAGACTTGCACGGGCAGAGTTGGCTCATGCTGCAGAGCCAGACAACCTCTACAGAAGTTTCAAAATCATTTGCTCCAGTAGATACTGTGCCTGCGCAGGTTCTAAGAGCAGAGGCGGACAATAATCCTGCTTACTTGAATAAAGCGCTATTTTGCTTCTGGTGTAAGCAGATCATTTTTTTTCAGCAGAGACAAGCAGGTCTGCCTAGACCAGTCTCTCAGATAACAGATGTGTGTAGTGCAGTGTGCGGTTAGCCTGGCCTTTCCTTTCAGACCTCTTTCTAAAATGACAGGTGTATGTAGTAGGGTATGTGGATGGACTGTCTTTTCCTTGCAAACCTCGGTCTCAGATGACAAATATTTGTAGTAGTGTGTGGAGGATGCAGGGCCTTTCCTTTCACACCTCTAGCTCCGATGATAGTTCTGCATAGTAGTGTGTGGGGAGGGACTGACCACTCCTGTCAGATCTCTCTCACAAATGATGGCTGTGTGTAATAGGCTGTGGGGAGGGACTGGCTTCTTCTTTCAGAACTTTCTCTCAGATGACGTGTGTACTTAGTAGGGTGTGTGGATGGACTGCCTCCCTTTTCAGACCCTTCTCTCAGCTAACAGGTATGAGTAGTACAGAGTGTGGATGGACTGGCCTCTCCTCTCAGACACATGCAGAAGGCCAAACATGACTGGGTGTCCACCTCATGCAGAGGAGTTGGGAATGGTAAAAAAAATGGTACATTATGTACAAAAAAAAAAAAAGGAAAAAAAAGAAAAGAAAGAAACTAAAAATTCATGCTATAATATGGTATGGTAAAAATATCTTGCATTACATTACAGAAACCGCACAAATTCACGAAAAACAAATAGGTTAAGAACTGTTATAGTAAAGTGAAAATGTCAGTTAAACATAGCATATAAACTCTAAATATCACTGATATACACTAATCAGAGTTAACTGAACTAACCATAACTCTCACCCTCACCGTTCACTGCTCAGAAGCTTACATCACTCATGACATGCTCTATGGCTTCGTTAATAACATCATTGATGACATCTGAAATTACCTAATTGATGATACTGTGCATGGAGGGGCACAGGTTACAGTTACGTAAGTTAACTATAACTGGTGAATTTCTGTGTTTTTTCACCCAACTATAAAGTATTTTTAACGTTTGGTTTTTGAAAGAGAAAAAGGGAGGCGGGGAGAGAGAGATAATATGTTTTATTTATTTTTGGTTATTATAGAAAAAGATTGCTGGACTTCACTTGACACATTCTTTACACAAACGTTGTGGGTGCCCAGCAGCATCCTATGCATCCAATTGCTGAAGTTCAAAGAATCAGAAGGGTCCTGGGACTCTCAGATGCATCATTGGGGAAAAATTAAAATTAGCATAATGGCCAGAAAATTAAAATGTTATTAAAGGCATTGGGATGTGTATTACTCTTTCAATGTAATACCCTTTATATTTTTAAAGGATAAAGATTTGTTTAAGAGGAATAATTAATAAGGCTTTAGACTACCTCTTTAATTTTTGAATATAATACAATAAACAATTTTTCTGCAGAGGTGAACAAGAGTAAGTTGGCCATTCATTAATGATTCAGAAGACTATTTCCTTATGTCACCATTTACAAAGCATTATATTTCAATCATGAATATTGAGAGAGAATTTACGCTCCTGAGTTACTCAAAAAAATGAAAAAAAAGTTGCATAGTGCTACATTTATTGTAGTTGAAGAGCACAATTGAATTGTGTGCCAGGGAAATGGTAACAGTGCTCAATGTGCTTGTGCTCAAAAATACGTTTAAAGAATGATGCATTTACATAGATACATTTACAAGGGAATTCTGTGTGCGAAGGTGTTTTTAAATAGTAAATAATTAATGCAATTAACATACAGAAATAACATGTAGGCCTTAGACGAAAAAACATTTTAAAGCAAGTGAAAGCTCATTTATATGTATTAAGTTTGAAAAGCTGCAGAATACATTTTTTCTTTTCTTTTCTTTTTCCACAACCTGACCTAGATCATTCTGAGAGACCCTTTTATTTTCCATGCCTGAATCTATGCTGCTCTGAGATGGAGTTTCTTGAACCTCTCTTTATGGGAGGCTCTGCCTTGATTAATATTTGAGATCTGATGCTAAAACTTCATGCTTTTACCTCTCGATTTAGAGCTTTATGGGTTCTAAGTGATGCTCTTCTCTTATGTGGAAAGGCTCTTGTGAAGTAGCAGTAAACACCTTTGAACACTTAATGGAATCCCTCGTCCATCCTCTGCTGCCCCTCTGACTTATCTCTCCTCATTCTCTCAAAGGCACCAGCCTCACACTTAGAAGACCACTACTCTGTTTAAACCTGCACAAGCTCCTACAAAATGCATGCATTAAAGGCATGTTGTTGTTGGCAGGGGTGTGCACTATGGGTGTAGGACAGCGGCGTAAAGCAAAAATGATGCCCCTCTATCTGGCAGAATGTCATGAGAGAGGTCCCAGAGTCTTCCATATCTCACAAATATTCATTGGCCTTGGGCTTAACTGGGGCCCCTTTAAGGCTGGGGGCCCCATGGGCGGTCGAAGGCCGTGGTAGGGGAGAAGCAAGTGTCTGGTTGCTGTGCATTCGGTTTAGAATCCACCAGTGCCCGCATGGACCTAACAGGCCATCAAAAAGTGTTTCTTATACTGCGGGGCTCGCTCAATTGTATTGTGTACAGAGAAGAGGGACTCTGGGGAGGGAAATGACTCATCCTTCAATGGAAGAAAAATAATGTGATAAAATGTCACCTCCGTTAGCTGTCGATTTAAAAACCGGATCAACAACGAAGACCGGGAGGCGGCGATGGGCTGAAAAATTCCCACCGGCCTGAAACGCTTTGAACAATAGATTCCAGGACACAGGATATGGTTTCGGATATGCACGAAACGTACATTTTTAGAATGCCGGGGAGGGGCGGACTTGATGTAAACGTGCAGTGACCGCGAGGCTTTGAGTGTTAATTCGGTGCACAAGGAATATGTCGACGCCATCCTAAAAATGTAAACAACTAATATCCAACAGTTTAGTACTTGCTTGCCGGTGATGGTCACCAGTATTCCGCATTATCATAAGCAGAAATGACACTTATTTTGGTCTATGACCACACAGAGCTCTATACTGGGGTCGGTGCACCCGAGGGAGAGAAGGGAACAGTGGAAAGGTATAAATGCGGTCAGAAAAGCTGCAGTGCAGGCGAGGATTAGCCTTAAATGTGACAAACAAGCAGTATTTCTGCATTGAGAGCAAGAGGGATCCCTAGGGGAAATACAACCAACAGCAGATGGGGGCTATGCTACGGCTCTGCATCTCTAGCCAGGCCTGATCTGGAGTCCGGTTCTGTGTTCTGGTCACGTCTACGATAGGACAAAGAGGCTGCAATTCTTAAAATGGTGCCATTTTAAAATGCAAATTGGAAGGAGTTGAAAAATAATTCTACTCTGTGAGAAAGGAGAGGACGATATGTTTGGGAGGAAGTGGACAAGTCGCATGAAATATTGCCAAGGGATTGGGGAGGGGAGTAGAAAGTAACTGTATTCTAACTAACTGTATTCTAAAAGATTTGGGGAAGAAATATTGAAAAACAGAACACCAGAGTAAACCTCAAGACCAAGTGTCAGCAGTGAGTAAAGAACATGCAGGAGATTGGTTGAGTGGATGGCCTTCCGGCCCTCATGTGCCTTCAAATGTAGTGCGTCCATACTCTTTTTAGTGTACAATAAGTGTGACTGCCACACTCTCTCTGCTTCAAACTGTACTTTAGTCAAATCCCCAACCTCTTAGACTAATCTACCAGTGAATATTTGTTAATCGTCCTAAAAGTTGGTACAAACTACTCCATCTCATCCCACCATTATCCACACCACTACAGACAGCTGAGGCAATCTGGGCATGTGGAGTGGAAGACGGTTCTTGTAACCAGAGTTGCGTGCATGCAATGCATGAAATACTGCACCAGCAGGAGAGAACATTCAAACTAACTGTATTCTAAAAGGCTTGGAAAAGAAACATGCAACAATACACCACCAGGATCTCGAGACCAAGTGTGAGCACTGTGTGAAGAACATCAAGCAGAAATTCAGAGCGGCATAGGTCAGAGACTGGCAAAGCCAATTTTACAGCATGCAGTGAATGGGACGTTTGATATGCCTAGTTATTGATGTCTACCAAGTACTGTGATGTGCATTTATATACATTTAAATAGTGAAGCATATGAACAAAAAAATATAAGTACTGTTGGCCCATTTGATCCTAAAGGTAAGCGTGCAGATACTATTTTCGAGCTCTGAAATAATCCATCCACACCCACAGAACATATATCCATAGAATTGTAGAAAAGCATGAAAGTGGCAATCCCATCACATGCTAAAAATCAAACAAACTACAAATTTAGCCTTAGAAGCCGTTTTTACTAAAAAGGCAGAGGAATCCCTAGCAAAACCAAAACGGAGACTCAGTGAACATAGAGAAAAAGCGCACAGACTGTTGGCTGCTCAACTATGCCAAAGGGAAACACACGCATCAAATTGATGCAATAGCAACATGCAAGAGTGCTTATTCACATATCCTATGATTGAGGTGTTCGCATTCTACCACAAGTAACTACGCAGGTCAACAAACAATACTGATACCCTATAATAAGAACATTTTATACAATTACTATAAATTTCATGCGTATCAGACGATGGTAAAACCTTACTTCAGGGTGGGTTCTCAAAAGAAGAAGCTGATTAAGTTATATAACAGCTCCCCACCTGAAAGGCACCACAAGAAGACTGCTTACCAGACACATATTACGAGTCATTAAGAACAGTCACAACTCCTTCTTTATAAGGCATTTCAAGAGGCAGAAATCACTGGTACCTTAGGACCCATCTCAAACCAAGCCAATATCTCATTACTACTGAAAAAAGGTAAGGCCCTATATTACTCTGTTCAATTTGCAGACCAATAGCCATCCATCATTAATGTTGATGCTTAGTTTTGGCCAAGCTACTGGTGAACAGGCTAGGGAAAGTAATACTCTTGCTAATCAATCGCAGGTGGGATTTGTACCTGGATGATCTTTCAGGAACTACTTGCATACATTATCGCATCAACTGCAGAATTAAAAAAAGAATCCATTAGAAACACAGGCCCTGTAACTAGATGCTGAAAATGCCTTTCATAAGAGTTGAATGGGTATACCATTTAAGGGCGCTGGAAAAGGGCCAAGGCGCTAATCGCAGGCACTGGAGATGGGTGTGGGCCGGATTGGACCGGTCAGGTGCAGTGGCCAACGGTGGGCACGTTTTGAATTTCGCTTTCTGCCACAGTGATCAACCATTGGTTGCCCATCACTGGCTGGGTTGTCTTAGCAATCATCAGAGGAGGCAGGAGAAGTTAAATAATGGGCAAAGTTACTTGGATTACACACAGACGTGGCCCTTGCCCTTTTCAAGCACCAGAGTTCTTCTTTTGCCTGGCTGCCATGGCCGACCTTTGACTTCCTCCTTTCCCGACTCCAACCCGAGAGCTTCTTTTCATCTTTCCTCTACGTCCTCCCGAACCTGTGGGCTATTCACAAGGCTGGAGGTTTTCAGTTTAACTTTGAGCTGGATGGAACTGTCTGGTGCGGAAGGAGGGTATGGTATGTCCACACTGCATCCAGCTGGCCTGATAGGAATGGGGAGTGGCGAATTATGGAAGCAGCAACTGTTGGAGGCAACCTATGATTTCCTGCTGGCTGGCGACTGGTTCTTCAAATTCAAGCTGTTAAATTCCCCATGCAGCATTGGTAAGTGTGGCCTGCCAACCTAAGGAGGCAAGAGGGGAATTCACGGGCACAGTGAGTCTGCTCGTGGAATTCCGTTTTTTAGCCTCTACTTGGAGTCCACCCCTGGGCCTGTCCTGCTCTCCCAACACGTACACAACTTAAAGAAAGCCGTACCACCGTCAGACATGGGGAGAGAAGGGGGCATCTATAACCAAGCTTTGGTTTGTGAATCTTTTCTGTTAAAGCTTTCTCCAGTGCCAGCGTGTGCCTAATACGTGTGCCCCGGCTACCACACCTGTAGCCCGACTTCTATGATTTGTGAAAGTGAACTCTCCAATACAATGTATCCTGTTCTGCGCGTCCGGGCGGAGCGCAGAACAGAGAGGTTAAAAATAAAGAAGGAATCGCGTTGAGGGCAGTTCCGCTATGAGACTCAAGCTGTGTGGAGTCCCCTTATATCCATGCGCCGCGTCGTGCAGGCCTACCTTCTACATTGGCGACGAGGCGGGCACTCGTACACCCCGCGTCGCACTGCTCAGCCCGTGCACGATCTCCGGCTCTGATAGTGAGGAGCCCGACTGCACGCCACGAGGAGGAGGCACACGAGGACCGCACCCCAAAGGTGAGCCCTACATCTGGTCGGGGGGCGGCCCGCGGAGATCTGTGGTGCCCCTAGGTCTGCGGGCACACGACGCCTGGCCTCGGGCAAGCCGGCAGCCCGCTGCGAAGGGAGGCGCGGCCAGCGCTCCGTAGAGCGCGCGCCTCTGGGAAAAAAAAAAAAAAGCAAGAAATAAAGGAAGCCACGTGGGACACGGTGCGCAGCAGGCAGCGCCCGTTTAAGAAGCCCAGGAAGGAGGCGGCCGTGTACGCTCGCGCTGCGCTCCCCAGGAGAGGGGAACACAGCGTATAGAGCCAGAGGGGCAGGAGCCCCAGTACAAAAAAAAAGAGAAACAAACAGAACAAACACGGGGCAGAGAGGAAAAAAAAAATATATAAAAGAATGAAAAGAAAAGAAGAGTACACATACACCCAGGACAGGACAGAAAGGTACACAGTGTAAGGAGCCAGAGGGGCAGGAGCCCCAATTCAAGGGAAAAAAAAGAGTGTAAATAAAAAAATAAAAAAATATAACAATATTACATAAATATACAGACAAACACAACGTCAGCAAACGATTTATGTAATAATAGCAAAGTACCTGGAAGACCGAAAAGCACAATGAGCGCTCCACAACAGGAAAACCCCCAAGTGCCAGCACAGGCGCGCACCAGTACTCACTCTTCAGTCACTGCGCTGCCCCCGTTCAGCCAACTCATTGACCCGGCCACCGCGGCGCCGAGATGGCGCTTATGGCTAAATCGGCTAGAGAACTATTTCTGCGCCACAAGAGAGACCGACGGGGCGGTGCGCAGATCGCTTATGCTGTTAATGGGAGGTGACGAGCTGCAAGAACTATTTGACTCACTCCCAGGTACCGGTGACAATCAGACTTTAATGCAGCGGTTGAAGCGCTAAATAAACATTTTGACCCGCAGTTAAACTCGGACTTCGAACGTTTCAAACTCAGACAGGCGCAACAAACAGACGTTGAGTCCATGGATATGTTCTATGCACGGTTAAGAAAATTGGTAAGCTCGTGTGTAGGTCTTAATCAACAAGAGGAGATTAGGGCACAGATTATTCAGGGATGCCGGTCAAACGCACTACGAAAACTAATCCTACGCCAGCAGGGCATGTCCCTGGACGACATCTTGGTGCTAGCGCGCTCCCATGAACTATCGACAAGCAGGGCAGATGCCATGGCGGCAGCAAGGGGACAGTCGATGGCCGTTGCCTCAAACGCACGCCCAGTCCAGGTGAAGGAAGAGCAAGTGGACGCCATACAGACTCGCCAACCGCCAGGCCGCAGACCTGATTCCGGCAGACAAGGAACACGTACATGTGGAAGCTGTGGGTACGAACATAAAACCGCTATGGGGTGTCCAGCGAAAGGCAAGACATGCAACAAGTGTGGCAAAGACAATCACTTAGCGAGGGTGTGCAGGTCAGGGAGAGGCTGGCAAGGAAACCAGAAAGGAAAAGAAGTCAAAGTCAGGAGTATAACCAAGAGTATCGATGAGCCCAGAACAACCACGGACCAAAGAGACCCGGTCTTTGAAGAAGATGAGGACGAGGACATTTTTGTGATCTCATTCACGGGTGAAGGAAAACAGAGAAAGCGACTTCCATCCATGAGCAACATTCTGATTGACGGCAGATCGGCAACCGTCCTCATAGACACAGGGGCATCCGTGAATGTCATGGATGACACCTTGTTCGAACAGTTGTCTCCAACGCCGTCGCTTACCCCGACCACCACCAAAATATACAACTATGGGGGCCGAGAACCCCTCCCTCTAAAAGGCACAGTGGAAGTAGCAGTATCCAGTGGGCAGATAACAACACAGGCCAAGTTTTATGTGGTGACTGGAGACCGAGGTACATTGCTGGGATGTCACACCACAGAAGAGCTGGAGTTGGTATTCTTTGCACAGCAAGTATACGACTCCCATGCTGAACGGTTGATCAGCGAATTTCCGCAGCTCTTCGAAGGACTGGGCCGGCTCAAAGATAAAAAGATCAAACTACACATAGACCCAAAAATCACGCCCGTTGCCCTAAGGCACCGACGTGTGCCATTCCACTTGCGGCCGGCGGTGGAAAAGGAGCTACAATTGCTAGAGGACCAGGGAGTGATTGAGAAGGTGGAGGGTCCAACACCATGGGTCTCACCGTTGGTGATAGCTCCTAAACCCAAACAACCTGGAGCCATCCGTTTGTGCGTTGATATGCGCATTCCCAATAAGGCCATCAAAAGGGAGAGACACATAACACCAACGATGGATGACATCATAGCGGATCTGAACGGGGCACAGTGGTTCTCGAAGTTGGATCTCAATGCAGGGTATCACCAGCTGGAGCTGGATCCGGAGAGTAGAAACATTACAACATTCTCCACTCATGTTGGGCTCCGGAGGTACAAGAGGCTAAGCTTTGGGGTATCGTCGGCAGCCGAATTCTTCCAAAATGTAATAAGAGAAACATTATCTGGGTTGCCAGGAGTGATTAATCTGAGTGATGACATCCTTATTTACTCCAAGACTAGAGAGGAACATCATCAACACCTCAGGGCCACATTGCAGAGGCTAGTGGAGGCGGGATTGACACTCCACAAAAAGAAATGCGAGTTCTACCGAACATCGGTGGAATTTTTCGGATATGTTTTCTCCAAAGAGGGGCTACAGGTGGATCCAAAGAAAGCTGACGCCATTCGCCAAGCACCGATTCCCAAGAACCCCACTGAAGTCAGAAGCTTCTTAGGCATGGCGACATATTGTGGGAGGTTCATTCCACAACTCGCGACAATGGCAGAGCCTCTCCGGCAGCTCACGAAAGGAGGGCACAGGTGGGAATGGAGCCCCGCGGCTGACAAGGCATTCATGGACATAAAAACAGCGTTATTAGATAAAGCAACAATGGCATACTTCAACCCACACAAACGCACAGAGGTGGTGGTAGATGCCAGCCCGGTAGGGCTCGGCACAGTCCTCTTGCAGGAACAAAACCCTCATGAGTGGCTTCCAGTTGCGTACGCTAGTAGGGCGTTGTCGTCTGTCGAAACACGATATGCCCAGATAGAGCGCGAAGCGTTGGCAATCCGCTGGGCATGCAAGCACTTCCACCTGTACCTGTTCGGGCAAGAGTTTCAGGTGGTAACAGATCACAAGCCGTTGGTCACACTCTTTGCCGGGTGCCCTCGACTAGCGCCCCCACGAATAGAGCGGTGGACTGTTCTCCTGCAGCCCTATCGATTTACAGTTACATATCGACCAGGAGTGAATAACCCCGCAGACTATTTGTCTCGTCATCCAGCTCCAATGAAGGCTGATTGTTCTCAGGAAAGTGATGAGGAGAGCACTGAAGTGTTTGTAAACATGGTTGTGCAGTCGGTCTGTCCCAAGGCCCTGAGTACAGAAGAGATTGTAGATGCTACCAAGGAAGATATGGTACTGAGCCAAGTCAAGGAAGCGTTAGATCATAAAAAATGGAAGTTATTCCTGGAAAAGACAAACGTGGCCAATCACGAGTACAAGGTCACCATGCAGGGGATGTGGAGGGTGCGCGATGAATTGTCGACAGATGGCAAAGGACTAGTTCTTCGAGGAAGAAGAATTGTGTTACCCCAAAGTTTATGGGCTCGAGTGGTAGAGCTAGCGCACCAGGGTCATCAAGGCACTGCGAAGACCAAGGCAAGGCTACGAGCAAAGGTGTGGTTCCCTGGGATGGATAGTCAGGTTGATGACTTGGTGAGCAAGTGTCATTCATGCATCATAACGTCAGGGGATCCACCCAGTTGCCCAGTCATAATGGAACCAGCAAGTCAGAAGCCGTGGACAAAGCTAAACATGGACTTTGGGAGTTTCCCAGATGGGCGGTTAACAGTCGTCCTCATTCATTCATGCACAAAGTTCCCTGTTGTTGACGTTGTGTCTTCAACGGCCTTCGAAAATGTTCGGCCAGTACTTCAGAAGGCTTTTGCCATGTTGGGTCTCCCTGATGAGATCCGGACAGACAATGGGCCACCGTTTCATGGGCAGGAATTCCGATTGTACCTGGAAGAGTTGGCTATACGTCATCGAAGGGTCACGCCGTACTGGCCGCAAGCTAACGGAGATGTTGAGAGGTTCATGCGAACTCTGAATCGAGCGCTAAGAATAGGCGTTGAACAAAGAGAAGACAGTGAGCAATGTCTGCAACAATTCTTAAGTGCCTATCGCCAAACACCTCATAGCACTACTGGGTGTGCTCCGGCTGCACTGATGTTCAAGGTCCCGCCTCGGGACTGTATCCCATCAGGTCCTAAATAGGTATCCCCAGAACTAGACGTCGAAGCCACCCAGAAGCGAAGAGAGCGCACGAATAGGAAGGCCACTGAGAGGAGGCGAGGTCGGTTGCGAGACTTGCAGGAAGGAGATCGAGTGGTAGTGAAGAGTCGCCGGTTAGGTGGTAAATTCCAGACTCCGTTTGAGCCTGAACAATGGCAGGTTGTCAGCGTAAAAGGATCCATGATAACAGCCGCCAAAGGTGGACAGAGAATCACCAGAAACATATCTCATTTCAAGAGAGCAGGAGAGACGTGCACGCATAGAGAGGACGGAGAGGTTGATGAGTCGATAGACGGATCTCCGGGTGAGGAAGTAGGAAGCGAACAGAGTTCGGTAGCTATGCCCAGCGGCAACCCATAGGAGAGCGTGAAAGTCAAGAGGAATCACGTGTGAGGGGGGGACAGTATCACCTGCGTCCCAACCCTGTGCCGAACAGTCGACTCCGTGATTTTGTCTGCACCCTTGGATGAGGGGACGCCGAAGTGTGAGGTCGTATCGCTGGATATGGTGTTTTCTGGATCCATTGACATTAGATGTTATTTTCATTATTTTCTTATCCTGATTTTGTGTTTTACTCCTCTTTTGTTTTATATTTGTTTGCTTCTACAATTCGATGGGACTATTGTAATTGTTTATGACTTAAGTAAATTCATTCCCTCTTCTGTGTGAAGTAAAACATGGGAGGGATGTAGAGAGCCATCCGGGCTCTCCAATACAATGTATCCTGTTCTGCGCGTCCGGGCGGAGCGCAGAACAGAGAGGTTCAAAATAAAGAAGGAACCGCGTTGAGGGCAGTTCCGTTATGAGACTCAAGCTGTGTGGAGTCCCCTTATATTCATGCGCCGCGTCGTGCAGGCCTACCTTCTACAGGCCTCTCTCCACCCAGGACGACACCCACTTAGGTCAGCTCCAAGGAAACTCCAGCAAATCTTTTGCTATATTCCTGTCAAATCGACACATTGAAAATTAATCCTAACATCCGGCCATTTTATGCTTCCAGAAATTACTGTAACATAGTAGAATATTGGGGCATTTCAGATAGTTTATGCATGAGCAGTCATATGAGAATGATGTTTTGTCATGGGGGCCCCTACTCCAGTTCTGATCTAGAATTCCTTCCCTTCGCACCTCCAGCGTATGAACTGCAGGTTTAATAGCTACAGCGGAATAAGTGTACCTACTCCAGTGCTTTTACTTTTCCGAGGTCCGTGGATTCGGCTGTATAACATTCACAAAGGCAGATATATCTATTTATTTTCTGAAAGTATGAATGAATTAATGTTTAACTAACATTCGAAACGCCATAAGCCGTTCAAATGAACTAGTACTGCTTTGCGCTGCAATTCAGCTGCTGCGGGATTCTGCAAGAAGCTTAATATCGGTCAATAAGTTAAAACCCAGCTGATGCAATGTATGCCAGGTTAGGGGTATTTGTACAGCTCAGAGTCATCTGGGTTGGGGGGGGGTTCATGGTGATATGAGCTTAAGTTGAGACCTGATTCTCAATATAGGATTGTGGTGCACTGAAAACCAGTTTTAATCAGGGTGGCAAAACATGTTCTACAGGGACATAACTCCTTTAACAGCAGAATGACAATGATCACTGTGTTTATATGACACTGTTTGATACAACAAATCTAAGCCCACATTTTTTTTTGTAAGGATGATCCTCTCAGGAAGCCTTATTTGCAACCTAATTGCTAAGGTTTTTTAGACTGTTTGAGGGGCAAGGAATTAGAATCCCAGATGTCTCCAAGTCCTGGTTTTTTTTAAGGGAATATTGCATTCCATGGGGTTCAGGGTTTAATGATATTTATTTAAATTGGTTCTATTACTGCTTATAATGCAATGTTTACTATTGAAAAGGGCCCTTACTCATGCCAATCATTGGCATATGCTCCATAGGGCAGAAATTGTTAGGGTGTGATCCTTTGTATCAAGTAAGATCTGCAAAAGGTGGTAGTTGGCAGGGCCATGTTAATAGGAGATATGAGTGAGTAAGATGACGTGGGACCAGCACCTTTGGCATGTAGCACAGGACGTTTGTGCAGTCAACTCGAAGTGCATGTAAACTTTCTGCTTAGTTGCATCGACCAACTGTTGTTCTGTGTCACAGTGCTGCAGCTGTAGTTACTTAGTGTGCTATCATGCTACAGAATAACCACAAATGCCCCATCTGGTGGCTCAGAGGGATAAAGCACCAGCTCCAGGAATCTTGGCTTGATCTCATAGCAACAGGTTAAAAACCCGGAAAGTCTGCTTATCCTTTGGATAGAGTGAACTAGGCAGGTCAAGGAAATTACATTTTCTTAGAGCATGTGATGCATTAAGGATAAGAGCGTGTGGCAGGTCTGGTGAGGGGAGTTTTGTAGAAGCCAGGATATTTTCTGGTAGCAACACTAGTGAAGGTTAATCGTACAACCGGATTTCTACACAGAAATAGAGGACCTCTCACAAGAGGAATGCAGTCATTTAATCGGAGGATTGAAGTGCATCCTTTCAGTAGGATACAGAGAAATAAGGTCAAAGCAGGTACTGGTTGTGGGGGGGGGGGTCCGACTTGGGATCCAAAAATATCTGGGAGGACACTGAATTTGTTAAGGTGGCAGCAATCAATAGGCTTAAGCCCATCTTTCACAGCTGCCGCAGTCGAGATTACAGTTATAGCCAGGTAATTCTTTAGCTCCTTACCTGTGGGTTCCAAGGTTCTAGACTGCTAAAGATATTGATGGTCAGGTATGATCATTGGGGATGTTAGTTACACATTTTAGAGTTTTTAAAGACATATATTCTCACTTTGCCAGCATTTGATTCATTTATGTAAGATTGCCCAAGCAATAGTGACAATTATACCCTGCAAGTTAATGGGGGAAAGAGGTGGGAAGCAACAGAAGATAGGAGTCCTCACATAGAATATCATATTATCATCCGTATCTGCTACCTTTTCTTCATTTAAGAAACTTGGGTATCATTGAACTTTACTGGGTATTAACTGAGGTAATCATCAGTCAACGCACGCTGATTAGCCGATTGAGTGGTGTCTGTCAGGACGAATGTGTCAAAAGTACTAGACTGTGAGTGATGCATAATGTCAGACTTTGACAGCTTGAACTGGACAGTGCCTAACATCTTCTGGGTAACAACATCCATCCCACTGGCCAGGCATGTACGGCAGGACTCACAGAAAGCATCAGAGGTCACTCATTTGAGACTAATAGAAGTGAGTGTCCAACCTTGCTAAGGTTAAAGCCTGACCCAAAGGTGCTGCAATATTATGGGCTAGATCCAGTAGGATGGTCCAGTAGCATTAGGGCCTACCAAAACACAGTTTGCCCCAGGCTCAGGGCAGACCTTAAGCTCGCTATGCAGGAGATCATTACCCCAACAGACTAGGTGATCACCAGAGGTGTCTCAGTTTGCCTGTTCCTGGGTGGTGTTCTTTACTCCTTGTGATGTAGCAGATTTGCGTCCCTTGCTAGTTGAGCCACTTCTATGTGGAAGAGTCAACTCACTTAACTTGCTACTCTGTGTTGTGTCAGTGCTCAATTTTGTGGATTGGGACGACTGCTCCTGCGGTGGGTATGGGTCCAGACATGGGTACCATGCTGATTTAGAATCAGTCTTTAGCAACCCCAGGGTATTGCAATGTCACTTACTACTGGTGGTGGTTCATGTAGTGAAGGCTTTCTTGACAAATAGTACAGTGTGCTGCCTCACATCTGTTGTGCACAATGCCCCGCAAAGTGGTGCGTCTCCTACGTAGGTTGGTAGCAGATTTGTGTTCCTGAACTGTGGGCAACTCCTCTTGGGTTGAAGCGGTCGACTGTCTTTTAATCTGCTGTTCAGCTTGTCGAGTTATGCTGGTGGCTGGGTAGGGGCAGGCATGTAATTGATTGTTCTAGAGTAATTCCTTCTATTACCACTCATTCTTTCTGGAGTGTGGCACCATTTAGAAGAGTAAAAGGGGAAAATTCAGATTCTGGGGCACCTTCTTTTTTGGCACCATATTATTCCAGGCTCCTGAGGACCGTGCTGTGTTGGATCTGACAGGTATAACATCGGTGATAGAAGCAGGGTTTAACCCTGATGTGGCATTGAGGATTGGCAGGTGGAAATCTGTCTACAATAAGCAACACGTGCATCTCAACTTGATATGGGTGTGAATATCTCTCTCTACAAGTTTTTGCATTAGGGCACATGGCTACAGCCAGTGTGTGGATCATTGGTCATTCCTTTGTGCGACAGGGAAAATCAACGTTCACCCAGAGCCAGTTCTTCAGCCATGCAGCAGAAGCGGGTCCTCATTCTCTCTGGGGCTGGTAGAGAGCAGTTTCCACTTGGATGGCCCATATACCTGCTAGTTGAAGAGGCTACGGCTGCTTCCACATTGGTGGCAATGATTTGGTGACCTTGGGCAGAAGGACCCTATTTGATAGCTTAGTGGTTGAAATGTTGTGTTCTACTAGGAGATGTCCAGTCTTGCTGTAAGGGGAGGTCTTTGTTTGGATGGACTACGCTAGCTCGTCCATGAGGTCACAGGCAGGGATCTACAGCCACAAGCAGTCATCACCTTTCAGTGGTGGCAACGATTTAACAGTTTTAGAAGACATGCGTTATTTGAGAACTTAAGTGTGTGCTAGCTCTGCTATTGCATTGTCCCATATCATCCTGAGTGTTAGTCTCGAGATGGGGCCCGAATAAGTTTGCCATGCCCCTTGAATGAGAAACAGTTCTCAGCTGGGTTGAGGTTTATTGGTCAGCCCGGGGCAACCAGTTGTGTATCAATCAATCAATCAGGGTTATTGTAGATCGTGGCTAATCACCCGGAAGGGCCTCAAGGCGCTGGTGGGGGGCAGGAGGGAATCTGCAGTTCAGTCAATGAACTGGATGGCCGGTTCAGTCAAAGAGCCAGGTCAGGAGGTCCTTTATGAATTGAGGCAGTGAGGGAGATTGCTTGAAAAGAAGAGGAAGAGAATTCCAAGTCTTAGCAGCAAGTACGAGAAGGATCTTCCTCCTGCTGTGGTCATGCAGATCCGTGGGATGGTGGCCAGGGACATGTGAGTTGAGCGCAATTGTCTAGTGGGGGTGTAGAAGGAGAGGCAGTGGGGAGGTATGCAGGTCTGATGTTGTGGAGGGCCTTGTAGGCATGTGTGAGGAGTTAAAGGTGATTTTCTTGTTGATCGCGAGCCAGTGGAGGTCTCTCAGGTGGCCGGAGATGTGGCAGCTGTGGGGGATGTCCAGGATAAGTCTGATGGCGGCGTTCTGGATTCTTTTCAGCTTTTTATTTTTTTTGAGCTTCTGAGTGGTGCTGGTGTACAGTGCATTGCCTTAGTCGAGCTTGCTGCTGATGAGCGCCTGTTCTTCTGGATCCAATGTGGATCCACTTGAAGATCTTTCAGAGCATGTGGAAGCAGGAGGATGAGACAGCATTGATTTGGTTGTTCATTGAGAGCAAGGAGTCGAGGATGATGCAGAGGTTGCATGCGTGGATGGTCAGCGTGTTGGGGGGGGGAGGGGCTCAGATAGTCGCAGACCACCAGGAGTGGTCCCAGGTGAAGGGGGTGGTTCCCAAAATGAGGACTTCTATTCTGTATAAAAAGCTTGGTGGCATTCGCTCCATGGTAGTTCTCGCAACACTAAGGAACAGAGTCTTCAGGAGCCTGGTCAGTTGGGGAACCACCCAGGCCTGTGGCAGGGGACGAGTCTTGTTTGGCCACAAAAAACAGGTAGACAATCTTGGCATCAAGAATATAAGTGTAGGTGAATTCAAGATGGAATTGGATTTTTAAGCCTTTACCTCAATCCCGGGCAGGGGTACTGTGGTCTCTACTGGAATGCTAGGGACGCCCGCTACAGTGATTGTCCATAGCCAGCCAGGGTACTTCATTACACTGCCCTGGAGATACTGGGGTGGGGGGTGGCTGGCTGGCTGGTATGGGGACCAAGGTATGGCCTGGATTCCAAGTCCCATTTCCCAATGGGTGCCAGGGGGAACCCCTGAATTGGGTGGCTCTGGCATGGTTGTTTGGGAGACCAGCTGTTATGCTGGCCCAAGGTCCCTCTGTCTTCAAGGGGCAGGTAGAGGACAACTTGTAGAGGACAACTTATGGAGGGACCAGTGGGGTTTTGTCCTGGGTCCAAGTCAACTGAATCAATCAAGGTCGCAAGAGCCTAAGAGTAGTGAAACACAACTCCTTATTTGCTATGAAATTGAATGTATTATCTATGTTAGGAAATGTAATGTATTAGTTATGTCCATGCGCTAATCACTATGCTGTACTGTACATACTGTAACTCTATATGAAAACTAAACATTTGTCATATTTATGAGTTGTAATAAATACGGCCAGAGAGTGGTTTATTCTCTAACACAAGAATCTTGGCTTGCATAATGAGCTAGATGTTGAGTGAGTAAATGTTTGTCTGGTTTGAGATATAACCAGTCTTGCTGCGGTCTCCCACCTGTTAAAAGGGCATCAGCCAAGGCTTTATATCAAAAATAAGTTGTCTGTATAAGAACTCCAATGCCAATATACACTGTAACAAATTATTCTCCAGATCCATTTGCATCAATTGAGGCACACCTCTCAACCCTCCTATTCTTCCTAGCTTTGGAACAATTATGAGCCGCAAAAAAAAGTCTCCGGTCATTCATGGGGTTCAGACACAGGCACGGCCAGTAAACCTGTTCCTATATGCAGACTAAATTTTCTTCACTCACACTAGCACTAAAACATCAATCCCATCAGTAATGTACCTAATACACACCTTCTCTCAGTTCTCACGCTACAAAATTAACTGGGATGAATGTGAAGCATTAACAATATGACACATCATAATGAAAGCATGCTTGGACAACCTTAAAATGAGTTGCATCAAGAGAAACCTTATTTGTGGGTACTAGTCAATAAGGGCCTAGAATAAAAATGGTTAATGATAACCTATTACCCCGATAACCAAATTCAAAAATGACTTTGAAAATGTACTGTACTTAATCTATCCATATTGGATTGAATTCAAACTGTAAAATTAATGACTGTCCCAAAGAACAATTAGTTTTTGGGGATGTTAATGCTTCAGATACACAAGTCATGCCTACCCCACACAGACAGAAATTTGAAGGCATATATTTGCAGAGGGAGGAAACCAAGACCATGACCTCAGACAGTGGGGGCACACCAATTCCCGGGGACTCTGACTACCTCACACATCATCAGTTTCCCTAGCCTTCTATTTCAACACTCATATCAGTGTAATAGACCAATTAAACTGTGCCATGGGCCATCATAGAACAGGATCTGTTCCACTGTGAGAATCAATTTCTGACCACAGAACAGACAAGTCACAAGTTTATAACCCAGTCATAAGTTCAATGTTCACACAATGGAAAACAACACACAAACAACCGCACACACACCACAGGATACACAAATAAGCCCCTATTTGGCACAACAGACGTATCGCAATTAACAATATGACTCTTGCCTGCTCTGAATGGCAAAGAGAGGGCGTTATTCAATTGATCACCTTTTTATGGCCAATACCTTTAGACCCTCCCATGGCCTACAAACAGAATTCAAGTTATCAACATCACAACATTGGCCTTATAACCAATTGAGACACTGCTTTAGAAGTAACCTAGGCCTGGACTCAGTAGTGTTAGTTACCTCACTGTGCACACAATATTTTAAACTACGGGGACAATACATTGGAGTCGTACCAGGGTTGTACAGTTATCTGATTACAGACCTTTACACCAAACCCACAGAATATATGACGAGTCTCCACTGGCAGACAGTGCTGAGAGAGGACTATTCCCCCAGAGGATTAGTCATCTCTGCACTTGACCACAACAGGGCACTCAGAGAAGTGAGGTTTACATTACTTCATTTCAAAATATTACACGAGTGGTACTGGACACCACAGAAACTATGTTGTACAAAATTACTTGCACACTTAAACTGTTAGAGATGTATTCATAAAGTATGTGATGTATATCACATTTTGAGTATGCATCGCCGTACAGCCATTCTGCACAACGGCTTGGGATACCTTGAAAGACTCAGTGAAATCGGAGTACATTTGCCAGCACACCTAGCATTCCTAAATGACATTACACATAGCATAGGTCTTTCCATCCATCATAAATGGTGATCTGGTTCCTTGGCACACGTCAAATTATGCATAGTTACGCATTGGAGCCAAACCACCCTATCGGCAGAGCATGAATGGCTATTAGCATCACACTGTATACTACATTGTGAAGAAATCATTGCATAACCATAAATCACAAAATCACAAAACAGGACCAAGCCTTCTCCACCCATTGTTATGGTTCAAATGTATGGTACCAGATAACTAATAACTACATAATGTAAATACGCTTTTATATACATCAGATATCGCTTGTTCTGGGTTTCTATATTTCCAAATGTCATGCACACTTGCATATGTACTTTAAGGATTACACCTAAAACTGATGTGAAAAAGGTCCAGACAGAAGGGCAGGACAAGGCAGTCTACCCAACTCATTTCCAATTGATAGTACAGCACTACACACCTTATCTTGCTTTTCTGTGGCTGTCTTACACAGGATGTAAGTAGGTTAGCAGGTGGGGGCAGCCACAGGGCAGGGAAACCCTGCACACATCGAAGCGTTCCTTGCAGCACAGCTGAACACGTTTACTAGCTAACATCCAATTAACGGCTTTCTAGCCATTAGCACACATCACGTTAATTCACTGTGACAAGGCAGACAGGCCCCATTGTGCTCACTCTAACAATACTAGGCAAGGAAGGGGTGGGAAGCCATGTTTAGTGAGCATTCGTGCAGATTCGAGAGAATGTTCTTTACATCCTCACTTGAAAAAGAATATGCAATTTCACAGACACTGCGCTCCATAAAACATGAGTCAGCAGCAGGGAACAATCAGCCAAGGAGGCTGGGGAAAAGCACAATGTTCCTGGCAGGCCACGTGATCCCGCAGAGGCTGTAACAAACACCACCTTCTCAGTCTTGTATTTCCTTCTCTGTTTCCAGAACGTTTGCCATTTCTTTTCCCTGACATTAGGTTTCCTTCCTTGTTATCCTGTTGTGGTTGCACATATCCTTGCATCTGCCCGTGTGTAAAATGCGAGCTCCGCTGTGTATACTCCGAATACGTAAATGTTTAATGCCTGCCACGGAGCGGCTCGTGAATACACTGGCACAGTACTTGGGGCGGCGTGTGTAAGCTGATGCGCTGCTCATGAGCAGAGAAATTCCACCCACTGATGGAGTGCCCTGAAAAGCCCGCTCACGCTCACCACCTCCAGAAGGGCCTGCTCTTCTCAGCGCTCGCTTTACAACGCACGCTTATTTATGTGAAGCATTTAAATAGCGTGAACCAGATCCAGTGGGCAGCAGATCCCAAGGGCAGGATGGATACAGAAATGAACCGTTTAGGATCGGACCGTCAGACTAAATAGGATTCCTAAAACGAAATCAACATGTACATATTATACAGTGTTGTAATTGCACTTAGAGCGCTTACTACCCCTTATACACTGAAGTACTTTACACTGCGCAGCATGCTGCTCCAGAACCCAAGATTAGCTTTAAATCCAATGGTTACTGGTTAGTGTTTCTTATTGGGATCAGTCTTGTGCTCCCATGCAAACCATTCCATGCATTAACTCCAGTTTCTTTGAGGTAGATTATATTTATATGAGTTGGGTGTTTACATTAGTGCGGGTGGTATGTAATGTCATGCAGTTATTTGGTGGGGTTAATAAACGGGCTAGAACAGATTAGGTGTCGTGAGGTTGCCGAGATATAACTTTCAAAAAAATGAGAGGCTCAGAACTTTAAAGTGACTTTCGGGCAAACTGCAGAAACACATCAGAGATTAAGGCTAACACGCATGTGACTTAAGAGTAAGCTGTACTCAAGGAGGAAGCATGCAGGGCATGAAAAGCAAGTAGAGGGTAATGGAAAGAAAAAAGACAGAGGCACTAAAGAGAAGTTTTAAGTAAATGTCAGTTTATGATGCCGGATTTCAGGAATATAGAGTTTACTTTTGGCGACAACATGCAATTTGAGGATGGAAGACGGTAAAAAGAAAGTGAAATATCTGTGGAGATGGTTCTATATCAGGTACTTTTGACCAACACTAGAATCGAGTAAACCGTCTGTCCACTGCTAGGTTGCCAGTAGACTCTCTCGCCAGCAAGGTAGGCTGATCAGCTCAGGGGCTGGAAGTGTTAATTAATGGCTGGACTCATATGTATGAAAAAATATAGAGATTTAGGTTGCACTCAAAATACAGATAATAGCACATACATTTCAATCAGTTACTCATGAAATAGAAAAAAATAACAGTATAGCCATAAAAAACTAATAGAAAGACATGAACATAAAAATGATATACCATTATGCAGCGGCTGCTCCTCCATTAAAGTGGAGGAGCATCGTCCCACTGCTCTGAGCAGTGCAAAAAGGAAAAATAAAATAATAACACAATGTTATTATTTTATTTTTCAGTGCAGAGCCAGGTAAGGGCAGGCGGGGATGGGCTGTGTCCTAGGGAGGGGGAGGAGTGGTATGTGCATCATAAGTGTGCATGACAATTTGGCTGGCTGTCTTGGGCCAGCCATACAGATATGCACACTTAGCATTTCTCCACCTCGCTGTATTGCACAGCCGAGTGTGGAACATGCACAGGCTCCCACTACCTGTCTGAGCACTGATCCAGGCCGCTCTGACCAATTATGACACTGCTGTCATGCTGGTGACCGCAGCGTTGTGATTGGCTTAGGGGAGTCTGTAGCCTGTGTGCCTCTGTGCTGCCAAGAAGATGGAGGAGAGGCGGCCATTCACAGGTAAGTGAACTTTTTTTTTTTTTTTTTTAATCTAGTCTCCCCTCCTCCTGCCCTACCACTACTTTTCTAAAGTGGCCTCCACTGCCATCATGTAAAAACGAGATATACAACGAGCCTAAATTTCTGATAATAATTCCAGGGATTTGTCATAGAAGATCGTTTAAATGGATATCAGAAGTACATTGTGAGGAAAAAAAACACATATGAGAATAACAAAGGATGGAGGGACCAGAGCCAAACTTAACGTGTAAGTAAACTTGGAAAAGAAGTCACCAAGGCAAGAAATCAATCAATCAGGGTTCTTATAAAGCCTGACTACTCATCCATTAGGGTCTCAAGGTGCTGAGTGGGGGAAGGGGGTGGATCTGCGGATAAATTGAAGAACCAGGTCTTGAGGTCCTTTCTGAATTGCAGCAGCGACTGTGATTGCCTGAGGTGGAGAGGCAGGGAGTTCCAGCTCTTCACAGTGAGGTAGGAGACGGATCTTCCTCCAGCTGTGGTCTTGCAGATCCGTGGGATGGTGGCCAGGGCCAGTTGGGTGGAGCGGAAATGTCTGGTGGGAGTGAAGAAGGAGAGGCAGTGGTTGAGGTATGCAGGTCTGGCATTGTGGAGGGCTTTGTAGGTGTGCATGAGGAGCTTGAAGGTAATTCTTTTGTTGATAGTTAGCCAGTGAAGGTCTCCCAGGATGCTGGTGATGTGGCTGTGGCGTGGGATGTTCAGGATGAGTCTGGCGGAGGCATTCTGGATGTTATGTAGTTTCTTTCAGAGTTTGAGTGGTGCTGACGTAGAGTGCGTTACCATAGTTGAATCTGCTGCTGAATAGTGCATAGGTGACCATTTTCCTGGCTTCGGTGGGGATCCACATGAAGATCTTTCAAAGCAGACAGAGCATGTGGAAGCAAGAGGATGAAACAGCGTTGATTTGGCAATTAATTGAGAGCGAGAAGTCTAGTTTGATTTGAGGTTTTGTGCCTGATCCGTGGGTGTGGGGGGACGGGGAGAAGTTCTGAGCACTGGTAGCCGCCAGGAGTCAGCCCAGGTGGAGGGGGTGGAGCCGAGGATTAGGACTTCGGTCTCACCTGACTTAAGCTTGAGGCAGCTGTCCTTCATCCAGGTGGCAACTGCCTTCATCCTCTTGTGGAATTTGCTCTTGGTGGCTGTGGGTTAGTCTGTGAGGGAGAGAATCAACTGGGTGCCGTCGGCATAGGAGATGATGTTGAGTCTGTGGCTTTCGACGATGGCTGCAAGTGGGGCCTTGTAGACTGAGGTACTACGCAACAGATCCCTGTGGGTTCTGAGTTGAACTGTGGAAGTCTGACTCTGTGTTCAGCTGGTGAGGAAGGAGTGGGTCCATTCTCTGTTATGAATGCCAGCGTCGTGGAGTCTTGCGCAGAGGGTGTGGTGGGAGACAGTGTTGAGGACGGGTGAAAGGTCCAAGAGGATGAGGGCAGCAGTTTTGCCTCAGTCTAGGCGGGTGCGGATGTTGTCTGCAGCAGCGAGGAGAGCTGTCTCAGTGCTGTGGTTGCTTCTGAAGCCTGATTGGGAGAGGTCCAGCACGTGGTTTGTTTTGATGAACTTGGAAAGTTGAATGTTGATAGCTTTCTCAATGACTTTGGCTGGGAAGGGGATCAGCGAGGTGCGTCTGTAGTTCTGGAGGTCCGTCAGGTCAGCAGAGGATTTCTTCAGCATGGTGTTGATCTCTGTGTGCTTCTGGGAAGATGGTGGACTCGATGGAGCAGTTGATGGTGCGGCAAAGTTTGTGCTGATGGCAGTGCCGGCTCTGTAGAAGGCAGGGATCTGAGTGGATGCTCTTCATGATCCTGAGGTTGTCATCAGAGGTGAGGTTGGACAAGTTGGATAACATCTACTGGTGTCTGGAGTCACTGGGAGTGGTAGTTGCGGGTGGGGTGGGTCTTGGGTTGCAAAGCTGTTGTAGATCTCCTTGATCTTGCTGTGGAAGAAGGTGGCGAGGTTTTCACAGAGGTTTAGAGAGAGGGGAAATGTCTGCTGTCGGTGTTGAGGTTTGCAAATTCTTTAACTACGGCAAAGAGTTCTTTGGTGTTGTGCTTCTGTGCTGTTGTGTGCGTTGGCGCTGATGCATTCCTGTATGGCTGCTTTCTTTGTTCTGATGAGTGGTGTTGTGTGGTGACTGCGGTTTTGAAGGCTGTGTGGTCTGTTAAGGTCTTGCTGGTCCTCCAACTTTTCTCGAGCCATCTGCAGGTGCGCTTTGACTCTGAGGGCGGGGGAGAACCAGCTGGCTTTCTTGGAGGGCTGTTTGTCTGAGGGGAGTCAGTGTGCTGGCACAGGTGGATATCCAGCAGTGGAGGTTGTGTGCTGAGGTGTTAGCATCTGTGGATGTTGGAGGTGGGGTTTTGTTGAGGGACGTGGTGAGCGGTTCTTTGGTGACCTTGTTCTAGATTCTGCGACTTCTCCGAGGGCATGGGGGCGTACAGTGGATTTGGTGAAGGAGAAGTTGACGCAGTGGTGGTCGGTTCAGTGTAGCTCGGAGGTGTGGCTGACGGAGATGTTGTTGCATGCAGAGAAGATGGGGCCAAGCGTGTATCCTGTTGAGTGGGTGACTAGTTGAGTCTGATGGTGGCGAGGATCTCTAGTAGAGATGAGGCATTGTGGTCCTCGAGGTTGTCCAGACAGAGGCCTTCAAACTAAAAGCTACCACACCAACCCCCACCTCTTAGCCCCCACCTCCACCCTCTCTCCTGCCCCCACACCTCCCGGGAGACTCAATCAGGGAGGGGACAGGCATTGTCCAAGGGGAACATCATGCTGAAAACAGTGCTCTGTAATGGGCCATGGTAGTGGCTGGGAGTAGGTGCCAAAGGGACAAGCAGCATCAAATAACACTCAAAGCCCCTCCCCCATATTATTGATAAAGGATCACTGCGTGCATACGTTCATACTTTAGGCTGCACATAGCGTGTTGGCAATCGTGTATTATGGATAATACTGCACTGTCCGAGCTATTGAATGTTTAGAGCTGCCTATCTTATATGTGACAACATCTATTTGCCATCGGGGGTGGAGGGAGTGGCATTAAAAATGTTTGCACTAAGGTGCTTTTTGAAGGCAGTGTATGAGGCGATAGCACAGAAAGGGGATTGGTGCAAAGACCGTCTAGTTACAAACCAAATGCTGCTTCTGCCGCGGTTGTACATTAGCAGGCGGTCGCTGCGAGGGACAGGGTGTGACCCTGCCTTTGTGTGGCCCCCTGACTGAGGGGGTGGGGGGAAGCGTCTGACAGCCACTGCCCCGGGAATCACTCATGTCGCACATCTGCAAGCGTCTGCAAAACAGAAATCCCCTCTAATCCCGCTCGAGCCACGCTGTTCAGTCGGTTTGCTTAACGATCCCCAGGCGAGCAATGCACCAGGAGCTGGCCGGGTGAGGAGAAAAACGTCATTAACCCCTCGCATGCAAGCAGCATGTTATTTCATGGCTGGCATGGACCAGCACATACAAGGATGGATTCTAAGAGGGCGATGCGCCCTGCTTGCTCGATGGTGGTCAGTTCACGTTTGCAGCTAGCCTCGCTTTGGACACGGATCTCCAAGGCTAACGTAAATATCTTTCGTGCCCACCTCACCTGAAGTGGTCGTTCCTGCCAGGTGCGCCTACTCCCTGATCTAATGAGCCACCGCTGAAACAGATTCCCATACTATCAACCCAATTGATCTTTTGTATGATTTTGATGATACGTTTCTTTCAGGTGCGGAACTCATCGTACTTTCTATAGGGTTCAGGTCTCACTTGCACCCTAATTATTTGAGCAACAATACCTCTTCAAACTCCGAACTTTACAAATGCGTGCCTCATACATCGCATTTTGTTTTTTCTGGACCAAAAATACCAGGTGAAAACACCGTGGCTCAATCTGTTGGTCTACATAGCCATGCACACCTGTACATGCATGTGTCACGTGTAAGCTGCAGTGAACGGAGATACACACGGCTGCATTTGTTTCCCGGGCTGCAGAAAATCATGTATTCCATCTGTAAAGGAGGCAGATGGCTAATTGCAGTAATTGCTGCACCCTTCTCCTGCCCTTCAAATACTACCTGCAGGCCGAGGGAGGGGCTGAGGGGTGAATCAGTGACTCAAGAGGACTACAACACAGGATGCCTCTCGTTCCATCAAATCATGCACTCCAGACCAATCTATTGACTCTGGAAGATGGAGAGCCAATCGTGGCTTAGACCTCTTCTTGCTCCCCCCTGTGATGTGTGTAGGACCTGCACCAGAGAGTTCAGAGCCAACCAGTCTGCTAAGAGTACAGGATCCAGCCAACTGTGAAGAATGGTCCAACGGACATGCCATCCGCATCACTCGCTAAAAGGCTTCTGTTTCTGGGGCGCTCCAAGGTAGCATGTGATGCACGAGGGGTTGGCCACAATTCTGAACACATGCATGCTGCCTTATCATGCTGTTCTGAAGTGACTGACAGGTCTGTGGTTTCTTAGCAGTTATCAGGCCTATCCAGCTCTCTTGAAACTTCAGAGTATTAGAGGAGGAACAGCGAGCATCAAATACTGCTCACACAAATTCCTGCGTCTAGGTAACAATCCAGCTGGTTGAACCACAAGTACACCTGCAATAACATCCTCAGACTGAATGAAACAAAAAGACTAGGGGCACACCACGTTATCTTGTATGTGCAATTTCCAGTAGTGGAGTAATTACTTTTGCACAAGTATCATGGCATCACCATAGCATTAACTGATGATATTCTATTTCCTGGCACAAAGGGCTTCATGGAATATTAAATGGCACATATTTAAATTGCAGTATGTCTGGATTTTTTTTTATTTCCTAAATGTGTGATTTATCTAGCAGGGAGCAACACATAAGAAAGAAGCTATTTCTATTGTACTGACAGTATAGTTGTTTTCTGTACACGCAATGTTTTGAATAAGGCCCACTTTTCTCACAGCGACCTGCATGATGTAATGCTACAGACCAATAGGTCTCCTGGCTGCTGTGGCAGGCTCTGAAGTACTGAACTAATCCATAGCTCCACTTCCGGGCCGCCTTTGAAACACAAAGCCCCTGAATACAAATGGGTTAGTGTTTCCTTCCCCTCCCGTAAACCCCAGTTTGAGCAGAGGTCAGAATTAGGAGTTGGGTGGTATTTATTGCATCGGGTAATTGCTGGCTGCGTTAAACATGTCCCTTTATGTTCAAGTTAAGCAGGCCAAACGTGCCAGGATTTAACAGGTGACATATGTGCAGTATTTACCGTACCATGAGGATTTTGGTGCTTTAACCACCAAAATGCGCATGGTATTACTCCCCAAAAATGCGTAACAGATGCTGCTTATCGCACCTGACAAATAACTTACCCCAGAGTGTTATTTACCGGATCGAATAAAAAGCACATTGATTCAGACATGCTCGAAATCCAGACCTAGCCTTTTAGCCAATATATATTTTTTTAAATGGTGTCATAAAATATATTGATAGCCTCAATCGCTCAAAAAAAGTTCTCTGAGAAGGGCTGGCAAGCTAGCTCACTGGGTGGATATTGGGGTGGGGTATTAACACATAGTTTTTGTACCTAATCCAGCCCTGGAATCAGCCAACTTCCTGATGTTTAATGAGAACCCCTTACAGCATCCATCATTTGTTAAGAGGGGGTTGGGAGATCTGGAGGGAAGGACAAAGGGAGGTAATCCGTGCACCGGCAGATTCTTTTCTGTCAGTTCGATCTGTGCGCGCTCGTTTATGGATCACATATGCAGGGTCTGGCCGCATGGATGCCGAGTAGCCAAAATGCCAAGGCTATTGAAAATGTCATCAGGTCCCCTTTAACGGGGTTGATGAACTCTCCCACCCTACCTCCTCAGTAGCCTGCTGGCAGCAGCTAAGGCACTACAGGATGTGCCGACGTGTTGTCATTGTCAACCAAACTTACTCTGGGCCCATGGCCTACCCGTTTATTTACTTCCTAGCAAGAGCCTGAAGAACGCGGTGCTTAATGGGAAAGAAGGGCGTAATTTGGACGAACTGCGGAGCCCCCTGGAGAAATCTTTTGACACCTGAACAGCGCGGCAGACAACCCTGGCAATTTCTGCTGCAGCGACTGCGCATGTTCACGAGTTTGTAAAGAAAGACGATTGCCCCACCTCTGGTAAGAGGCCGCGCTCGCCAAAGCCCCGGGGTAGGAGCAGTTTCTTTTAACAACTGCCAGCTGTCTAGCACCGAGCACTGTGTGACAACGACAGGTGCGTCTCAATCCCAGTTTGATAAAATATACAGCATCTGTAGTGAAAAAGAAAGATGCTTTGGCATGAAATAAAGTGCCACTCATGAAGAAACAGACTTCTGATGGCGTACACTGCCTGCCAGATTCAAGCATAACCTGACAGCGCAGCAGCACTCAAAGTGAAGCCAAGCTGTTTTTCCCTTTCTGTTGTAATTCACCAAATTAGCAGAAAAGCACGATAATAGCACAAACACAATTTACTCTTAATTTCTACGTCTTTGATTCCCCAGACCACTCCCAGAACTGGACAAAGGAGCATCTATTGACTGAATTAGAAAAACTGGAGGCTGCCAATGATCTACAGAATGAAATCTATGTATGCATCGAACACCGTGCTTAGGTCGCCCTTAATTCACTAGCTAAATCCAGCCAAACTCAGTTCACACGTATGTAGGGCTGTGTTACATGGCTCTTGCAGCACCACACCTAGAATAAACGGAGGTAAAGCGCTTGGCAGTGGCATTAGACGCAGGAACACATTTTGGAAAGTTAATATTTTTGTAGTTCATGTTTCTGAAGTCTACAATTTTGGAAAATATATTTCTGCATGCTACTTAATGGTATATCTATAAAGTTCATCAACACCAGTGCACGATGAGAGAATTGTATTCTGATTCACCAAAAGGTAAACAGATCCACATTCTACTGCAGACTGTATGACACCAGCTTTACAATTCCTGCTTACTCGGTCATCACCACACCCACTCAGGGCAAAGTGGACAAACCCGGTTGAAGTGGCAAAGAGAAGTTTAAACTAAACAAACAAACAAAAAAACTCAGCCTATCAGAATTTCCGAGGATTCTACATTGAATTCCACAGATTTGTGACAAAAGTGCTTTACATATGGCCTCTTACAAAAACTTGCTAGCAATAAAAACGAGTTGACAGGGTGTCTCGGTTAGTTCACCTACCGCACCCATGGTCAGTGCTTGGTTCAGCCCTTGCTTACGTTCCACAGTGCCTTTCGGCACGGTTCGCCAATTGGTTGTGAAAGGTGCACACTGAGTTACATGCAAGCCCATTTTACGGGCTATTATGGTTCATCTACCCGTGAGTGAGCAAGAAAAAAGGACGAACTACCAAGAGCGCTGCAAATTAATCCATGACGGGGACCCTTTGCATGGTGCGTGATGCAGCACTTTTCCAGTATGCTGATGAGCAGACTTACCTCACAGTCTGTGCACACAGGACATTAAAGCAACAACACAAAACAGATCACAGATGTGGTTAAGCAAAGGTATTCTGCAGCAGAAGCTTAATGATATGCAGCCCTGCCATACACCTCTGCTGAACAGCGGAAAGAATAACCTCTTGGGCGTTGAGGGAAGAGAAGAGGGGAGACATATGCATTAATTCGAAGAAGGATGACAAACCTTTCACAAAGCTAAACCCGATAGTGATATTTAAATAGAGTAATACAGCATACACTGAATTGTCTTGGCGTACTCGAGATGTTACAATTACCAAGCTTAATTGTGTTATTTTAGTAATCTGTAGAAAGAAAAGGGTTAAACCGACCAATAAGGATTCTTCCCTGTATTTCTAGGGTAAAAATATTTGAAATGGGTGCTTAACCCAGGGTGAGCTATCTTATCTGACATTACCGTCACAGCACAGAAATTAATAGTCACCCTATATGTAATTTCGGGAGAAAGCAACTACTAGCAGGTAAAATAGAACACAAAGGAACAAGTGCAATTGCTGTTGAAACCCAGTTCTGCAAAGGACTTCAATTTTCCTAGAAATTAACCACTAAGACCCATTGTATTCAGCCTTCTAAGGTGCTCTAGAACAGCGTGTAAATGAGGCGCAGAAATGTTCTTTCATTGATCAACATGCAGAGCTTAATCCGTGCCTGTGGTTGAAGGTGGTGGGAAACAATGTCAAAGCTTTCTCTGATGTGCAATTGTGGGTGACAAATTATTTGTGTGAATTAGTAATTTTAGTGATGCATATGACTGTAATGGATGGAGTAATGATTTTGCAAGTAAAACAATGTGATTATCTTATTTAGAATTGTGATTAGTAATGTTGTATAGTTATGCCACATTTTCGTGCAAGACACAATTGTATTAAAATGGATGCAGTTTCTGGTGTTCTGCTCATCCTTCTCAGTCCCCCCTTCGAATCAGCTACCCTCTGCGAATCTTCTCTCCCCACAGTTTCTGTGTAACACAGAGCTATGAAGTAAATGGACTGAAGAGTTAGAAACTATGTTCTGTGAATTAAACTTTCCACCATGTGCCTGGTGTATAATTTTGAAGGATGTATGTTCCTAGTTCAGATGCAGGTGTGCAGAATAACATAATTCTATGAGCTATTCTTAGGAAAATGAATCATTTTGTGCAGTAGATTTGCAGAGTCCAGTTGCTGAGGAAGTAAGCAGACGATTTATGTTACCTTAAGAAATAGGCCAATGTTAATAACCATTCAGGGTTTCAAATTGTTTTTGATTTGCTAATGTAACCTAATCAAGATTGTACCATGCTTAGTTTGCAGTTTTATTAATTAATATGCATGAATTGTGTATAAAAAACCCTGGTATTGATAGATTTGGGGGGGGGGGGTTGACTTCCTATTTTCCTCCTGAAACTCTGTCCAGTTATTTTGAGATTCCCTCATTTAGGATGCTGTCAGCCATCTTTATGAGTTTGACCCTTAGAATTCAGAGAGATTTTTATTGACGAACTAGGGTTTCTGTTATAATCTGTGATTCTGTATCTAAGCCTTCATGGCAAACTATGAACGTTCTCTGTAAAGTGTTATTTAATTATTCTGTAGTAAACTTTTTAAACTTAATTTTGATCTAGAACTCAGTTCTTGAGTGGTCCAGGTTTCCAATTATGATTTTACTCTGCTCAGTTTGTGATATTGATAAGGAAGGTAGTCTGATACCACAATATCAATAAGAAAACTCACAGAGCTGAACTGACCAATATAATATTGTGGTTACATAAAATTGGGGTTCATAAGATTGGGGTGCGGGTCCCAAACCATCACTCACTCTTGTCAACTGGTGTTTGAATCAGACTGAGAAAGCTCTGTAGGCAAAAAGACAAAAAAGTGATCTAACAGGACAACAAGTGGTAGGAAAACAGTGACAGTGTGGGGAAAACAGGGATGATCTGCAAGAGGGAGTTAAGGAGAGAGAAACTATAGGGTGGTGGAAGAAAAAGGAATGAGGTGGACTCAAAACTAGGCAGCCTTCGCAACTTTGGGCCCCACCACTTATTATTCTTTTTGAACAATTTAAGTACTGACAGCATATAATGTGTTCATATACTTTGTATCACACTAGTCTCTACTTTGCATGAATTGGATAGTATACAAAAAAACTATCACTTCAACATGTTTGGCCATACAAACACAATCATGATGGGTGGTTCTCCTTTCTGTAATTATCGATTGGCAGCAAGATGGATATCTCATCCAAACTCCCAAGTGCTATTCTTTCATGAGCCCATACTTCAACCTGTGTTCAAAACACTGATGGCCACTGAACAAACAATGGCTGCTTGAAAAGTTCTATTCTTGACCTGTCCCTAATGGTGAGTTTTCAAAATGTCATAAACATTCATTCAAGGAAATCTGATGGATCAAAAAATAGATATACAGCTTTGAAGTTAATTATCACACCACACCCAATGAATGTCTCACAACACTATCAAATCCTGCAGGGTCATAAGTCAGTCCCAAAAAATCCCAGCCTGAGTGTTTAGTCATAAGTTCACTTAGATTCTTAAGGAGTTTAATGCTATTTTCTGTTAGACTATATGCACTTCTTTGGCCTTCCCAGGGATCCTGACATGCCCTTATTTAACAATGTTAGACATTTAAGAAAAAAACATTTTCTAAAACAGTCAAGCGAAGAACACTGCACAGTCCCCCACATGTCATCTGAACTTCATGGTAAAGCCATCACTTTAAGTTAAGTGGTTTATCAACCGCATGGCTTTCTAAAAGGGTTTACCGGCACTAACAGGAACCACAAGATAAGAAATGCAGGATAGACACACTACTTATGTAAAAGATAGGCCTTTCATTACTTTCTAAAACTAATAAAGTTGTAATTAGTTCTCAGTTGAATTGGGATGGAATTCCAGAGCTTACCTGCTAGGAAAGCAAAAGATCTGCCACCGCTCCTGGTTCTGTAGATCCTAGAGGTGGCCAGACAAAAATGATTATTGGAACTTAAATCTCGAGTTGCACAATAGAGGGGTATTCAGGTGTTTAAGGATGTGTGGTCTCTGAGCATATTTTACTTTGTGAACAAGACACAAAGTTTTAAAATAAATCTTTTTATTTTTTTATTTTTACTGGTAGCCAATGCAGGCGAACCAGGGACGACTAAATTGACTAAGATCTAGGGATGTGTACCAACACTCTAGCTGCCACGTTTTGAATTATCTGCAGCCTCCTGATGACATACTCTGGGATGCCCAGGCAGAGATAGTTCTTGTAATCCAACCTGGACAGGATAAGACCTTGAATTACTATTCTCTGAGTCTCCACAGGGAGCCATCTGATCGTCTTCCTAAGGGCTTTTAACCAGACAAAACAACCCTGCTACCTTCCTGGCCTGAGATGCCATTGTAAGATCTTTGTCTAAGAGAACTCTTAAGCTCTTAGGGGGTCATTTGGACCTCAGCGGTCTTTTTTAAAGACCACCGAGGGACCGCCGTGCGGAAGACCGCCAGTGGTGGCGGTTTGCCGCTCGGCCTATTATGACCGTTGGCAGCTCTCCGTCCTTTTACGGACGGAGAGCCGCCAACAGCCATACTGGCGGGAGGCGGGGAAGTGGAGGTTGCTCCACCTCCACCGCCACGCCAACAGAACACCGCCCAGCGAATCACGGCCTGTGATTCGCCATGGCGGTGTTCTGTTTGCGGTGTGGTGTCGGCGGAGCTGCCCCATGGCTCCCGTCCCCTCCCGGGGGATCGTCGGACCAGGTAAGTCGATTGTCCGTGAGGGGAGGGGGCTGTGGGGGTGTTGTGTGTTGTGTGGGTGCATGGGGGTGTGCATGTGTGTATGTAGAGGGGGTGTGTGAGTGCGTGTATGCTTGCAGGGGTGTTGTGTGTATGGGAATGAGTGCGTGAATGTTTGTAGCTATGTCTATATGGATGTGTGCGTGTATGTTTGAATGTGGGTGTGCGTGTCTGACTGTGTGTGTGGATGTTGGCATCTATATCGGCGTGTGCGCGTGTAAGTGTGTAGGTGGTGCCTGCATGCGTGTCGTGTGGGTATGGGTGATGTGATGTTGGGGGTCGGGGTGGGGAGGGGGGCCCCGCCAACTTTGGGGGGTGGCAGGGGTGGTGGGGGGTAGGGGAGACCCCTATCAGTGCCAGGGAAGGAATTCCCTGGCACTGATAGTGCTTACCGCCATGGATTTCATGGCGGTTCAATCCGCTGGAAATCCACGGCGGTAAGCTGGGTACAAATACCGCCAGCGGTATAGTGACGGCTGCCGGGCTGGAGACCAAGGTCTCCAGCCCAGCGGGCGGAACGGAGAACCGGCGGAGGACCATGGCGGTAACCGCCATGGTCATAATTCCACAAAGTAAGACCGCCAGCCTGTTGCCGGTCTTACCGCCGGTTCTCTGCCTTCCGCCAGGGTCATAATGACCCCCTTAGTCTCCTTTTTCCGGGAAGGGTGTTCTCCCAGGCACCTAGGCCAGCTAAATTGGTCCGTCCCATAGAGAGCGACTATTTCCAATCACCATCCCCTCTGTCTTTTCACCATTCAATCTGAGACAGCTCTTAGTCATCCACCTATGTACTTGAACCAGACAAGTTGACAACTTCACAGAACTGGCCCTGAAATTAGGTTTCAAGGAGGCAACAATCTGCATATCATCTTCATAAGATACCACTGAAAAACTGGTGGAACAAATAATGTCCACTAAGGGACGTACATAAACATTGAAAAGAGTGGGACTCGAGGAAGAACCTTGAGGTACATCACACTTGAGCTTATGACACTCAGAGAGACAAGGACCTTCTCTGACCTGAAAGCTTCTGTTGTCCAAAAAGGATGACAGCAGTTTAGCACTGTACCCCTAATTCCAAGTGCTTCTAGCCTGTACCTGAGGGTGCAAGGGGAGACCGTATCAAAAGCTGTGCTCAAATCAAGAAGAATAAGCGCAGCCGAACCTCCAAAATCTAATGTTTTCCTAATTTCATCGGTGGCAAGCAAAAGAGCAGTCTCCGTAACAGTAACCATACCGAAATCCTGTTTGCGTCAGATTTTTTTTAAACATTCTTTTTATATAAAGAAATAGAAATATAAATCATATTAATCAACCGCAGTTTGGGAGTTAGAATCACAACGCCCATGGTATAACATTCATTTCGATCATGTTAATTGACAGTAAATCTTGCATCTGTTGACAGTTAAGATGTACAATTAGGGCTGAAGTGGCGATACATTAGGACAGTAAAACATCACGTCACCGAACTGCAGGATTTTTGTCAGCATAGGAGACATAATATATCTGTGCATCTACTCCACAGGTGACTGTCGCGCATCTCACATCAAAGAAGTTAAGATTTAGCCTAAATCTCATATACAACAACACAACAATAACCTTGTCTGGAATCCAGTCCCCAACCGCCCCCTCTCCCCACCCCTGCAGAGCCCCACGTCATAACCCTGTCACTTGATCGCATCACACCAGTGTGCAGCCTCAGGCCTCCTCTCAGCGTGCTCTGCTGAGCCCCTTCCGGGGGAGGGGGGGGAGGAGGAGCAGGAGGAGGAGGAGGAGGAGGAGGAGAGAAAGAGGCCAAATACGCCAGAGGGGACTACATCGATCCGCTGCATTCAGCCAGCTCAACCTTCTGCCATTAGTGCAGTTTCCACATTTGCAGCACCTGTGTCAGGCCCTTGCTCTTGGTCCTGAAGCTCTAGCAACATTGTATCCCAGCTAGAGGCCAGGGGAATTTTACGTAATCCCCTATTCTCCCTCCACAGTGCCACGCCCTCTGCCTCTGCCCATACCATGAACGATCTCTTTCATGCTTCTATCGAAGGGGGTTCTGCGGACTTCCATGTCCTGGTGATGAGTCACTTAGTCATCAGATGGCCCAAATCCAGGAATTTGCTCTAAGGAAAAAGACCCAAGATACATGCTTCCCACATGGTCAGCTTCCCACATGGTCAGCGGTGGACGTGTTGTGCAGACACAGCGCATAATGAGGGACAGGACCATAACATGTAACAAGTCTGCTGCCACCAATGCACAGCGAGGGCAGGCTGCATCCGTGTGATGAATATACGGATTCATTTTTGCCGACGTAAGATAGGCCCTAAGCAGTATATAAAATTGATTCAGACTGAATCGTGCATTGCATAGCCAACCCACAGCGTGGCACAGGTGTGCACTGTGTGCGCCCGGTGCGCATCTGTGAGCCAACATACTAAATGTCTACCCTGACCCATAACGTGAAGGTACTGCCTCAGCATTGGCAGCTTGGCGGAGATGTCCCCCCCCAGTGCCAGGACAGCAATGCTATCAGGGAGTTATTCAGGTAGACTTGCCCCAGCGACAAACCCGTTTCCTCTGTTAGTGTATCAAATGGGGTTAGCGGGCCCTCAGTGTAAAGTCTCCTAGTGTATGTATCCAAGAAGCGTGCCACAAACTGGGTATCCAACCTAACCCAAACAAGAGCCTCTCTGACATATGCAGAGTATTTGGTCGCAATCAGTTGTCCTGCCAGCACCGCTGCAGTCTGGTGTCCTCCGCCATCGTGAGGTGCAATTCCTATAGGAACGCTATGTGGATCATATGCCTCTTAAGGTATGAGTAGATGGAATACCTGCGTGCCAACATTTATGGGTGTCATTGATGGGTGACTGGAAGAGATTCTTTAGACTCACCATTCCCTAAAGCAGTGAGTACTACCATCAGGCCACCAGGGGGAGGGGTGCAGCAGGAACCAGGACTACAGCCAACAACTAACAAGGTCGGCATTAAACAAACACTAGCCACAAAATCAAAACAGAAGAAAGCCATCAGAGCAGAGGTACAACCGGTGTCTGCCTATACCATCTAACTCACCTGTCCAGCGTAACTAATGTGGGAAAAGAAGGCACCCACAGACAGAAAGGTAAATGGGGGTTCACTTCATTCAATACGCTCCACGGCCAATGCCCATCTCATACGCAGACAGAATCTAGGCACACAGCACAGTGTGATTCGCAGTCGTCCCACAGGTCACCCCTCCCATCCCTGCCATAAAAGAGGAGGGGGGAGGAAAAAAAGGGGAGGGGCACTGCAGAGCAACGAGTCATGTGGGGTAACGGATCTGACCAAAAGACGCAGCGCAGCCATAAGCACACAGTACATCTTAAGCAATCAACCGTCAAAGGCAGCACATATCAAAGCAATTAGTAGACTGCATCATTACAGGCTTAAATCATATCATCAGCCGTCTGCGGCGTCACAGTAGAAAGGGTCATAGACCCCTTGTCGGAGAAGTTTCCACCGAAGGAGTCCTCTTCAGAATCTTAGTCATTGAGGCCTTTTTCAGTGTCTGAAGCAGTCTCTGATAGCTGCAGTGGTCTGCAGTGCGCAGCACTGCTTCAGGATGATCTGCTCTAAGTCTGCAGCATGGCCTGGCTGCACAGGGGATATCTCACGATGCCGGTGGCTCCTATGTCTGTAAAACTTTGGGTTCCACTGCTCCTTCTTCTCTGTTGTTAGCGCTTGCTGGTTGATCTTTCCTGTCAACTCTAGCCACTCCCACATAGTCTCTGGAGTGCCAAAAAAGTGAGTCTTCCGCTGGGCTACAACTCACAGTTTAGCAGGGAAGAGGAGGGAGTATGTCTCGCCAAGTGCCCGCAATTTTTGTTTCACGGACAAGAAGGAGCCCTTCCATCTTTGTACAGCAATGGGGTAGTCCGGGAACATCATCACTTTGGTGTTGTCCACCTGAAGGGCCGGGAGCGACCGCACCACTCGCAATATGGTATCTCTGTCAACAAAGTGTAACAATTGAAACAGGAGCGGCCGCAGGCCCGCACCCGGTGGCCAGGGTCTTGTCGGAACGCGATGGGTACGCTCAACCAAGAAGAATTGCGTAAGCGCCCCTGCTGGGACCAGCTTGCGAACCCATTTCTCCACATAGGAAACCAGGTCAGCACCCTCTGCTTCTTCTGGAAGGCCAACCACACGAATGTTGTTCCTCCTGGTGCATCCCTCTGCATCCTCCATCTGATGCTCCAACGCCACAACCCTGTCTGCCAATTCCCACAGCGAGGTGTCTAACTGGCTAGTCTTAGAGGTGAGGTCACTCAAAGTATCCTCCAGCAAGCGAGTCTCGTCAACCAGTTTACGATGGTCTGCATGCAGCAGATTAAGGTCATTAGCCACCTTATCAATTTTGCTGTCCAGCGACACTCGCGTCTGATCAAGAGTTGTGCCAATGCGCTCTACCGCTGCCAGCACTGCATCCAATTTATGACCATCAGAGGCTGAGGCTCCAATGGAGGCTAAGGCCCCCTTGTTCTGGACAGGAGGCAATCCATTTCGGCAGCAGAGGGGTTCTGGTTATCTCAATTGTTAGTATCAAGTGTTCAAAAATGCAGCGAAGCAGTCATAGTTCACTATGCTCTCAGTCTCTACAACCTTTGGACTTCTGGTCTGTCATTCAGTGGCCTCCTTACAGTTGTGAGTCTTCTGTCTTGCGGCTTCCTGTTGCAGCTACACACTGGTTTGAGGGTGGGCAGAGCGTTACAGGGAGCCAAGGGTGTGGGGGCTGCTTGCATGTGCCGCACAATCACCAGAATGCGCAGCAGCATGAGCAGCCCCCCTCCCCAGTGGCCACAACCTCAGGCCTGTCCCCATGTTCCTTATTTCGCCTTCTCCAGCTTATAAAGCCTCAGGGCAAAGGCTTCTCCAAGACCCCCCCACCTCCTCATGTTTCTCCTTTGTCCCTTTGGGGTCTACTGCCAATGGAGCAGCTTGTCAGGGAGGGGAGAAGGTCAGGCAAGGATCAAGCTCCAGCTGCCAAGGCGCGGGGGCCTATGAGGACCAGATCCCAAGGACCAATGGACCCCAGGGTACGGGGGGCCCGCTTGCATGTGCAATGTGAGGTTCTGGAGACACAGCAGCATGAGCACCCCACCCTCCTCAGCAACCACAACTGCAGGTAAGACTCTTTCCTTCAGGAGCCGCTCCTTCCAGTTCGGGTCTCCCAATGCAGCAGCTTCAGGTTGCTGCGATCGCGGACCAGTGCACCACGGCCAGCCGCCTAGTCACTGAGGTTCTACCCCGCCATCAGTGTCCAAAAAGGGGGTGTGGGGGTGGCCCAATGGCACCACATCACATGGGAACCGGGAGGGCTCCACCGCCACAATTAGGCCTCAGCACCTAGGCCCTCCCCAGGCCCGCATTCACCACAAGCTGCCATCCCTCCCCAGAGGTCCACTCACCACAGGCTACCGCCGACTGCACCTCTTCAGTAGATCCCAGCCAGGGTCAAGTCAGGACCGTGCCCGGGCGCAGCTGCCTGCAGGCCACCCAGCGCAGCCCTCTACGCTCTCCTCCTAAGTCGCATGGGCCGAGGCAGTGCTACTCCTCACATGCCATGGCCACACTCAGCCTCCTTCCTAGCCAGTGCCGATTTGGATTCTGGGGCTTCGCCATACCTGCTGTCGCCCCTGTAGTGCTCAGTATCCGGTCCACCATCGGATAAATGACGGATTATCAGGGCTTCGCCACAGAGCCTCTCTAGCTTGTGACCGCCATCTTGGCTAGTCAAGCTATGCCCCCTGCCTGTTTGCCTCTGATGTAGAAGATTATGGCTTTCCAAGAAGTTGGTCAGATATTTATTGACCAATTCCTCAATAATCGGTGTAGACAGGATAATAGCTTCTCCTTTTAAAAATATGTCGGTAGGAGCCGGGTCTGCAGGAGAGCCAGATTTAATAGTACTGCCTACTTTCCTAACAGCCTTACAGTTCAACTGAGGAAAGACTGAAAGAGTTGGAGAAGTTTGATTTTCTAAGGGACCAGCTTCTAAGCCCTCGGAAAAGATAAAATTACCTTCTAAGGAATTATGGATAGAATTGACCTTATTAATGAAGAACTTGGCAAATTCCTCACAGTGTTCCTTCGATGGAGGAGAGCCTATTCCTTCCACTTTAGGTTTCAAGAAGACATTTACAATTGCAAAGATTTATTTTGAGCCATTCGAAGACTGAGTAATCCTGATGGCAAACTGTGCAATTCTGGCCTTCCTGATTGCATACTGATATGTTTTCAGAGCTTAGATAATCTTTCTCTCATAATCATATTGCACTCTCCATCTCATTTCTTCTCTTTTACATTGTTTTGTAAGGTTCTTCATCTCAGAGGTAAACCAAGTAGCAGGCATTCTATTACCAGAGGATTTCTGCACTTTCCAGAGGACCAGCTTGTCGAATGATGTCTCGATCCAATCCTGAAATGCCTTATAATTCAGATTAATGTCAACTGATTGGCTACAGACTGCTGCTTGTAAGCCTTCTATCCACTGTGTAAGGTCAAGTTTTGACCATTGCCTAATCAATAAGAGAAAGGGGGCCTTCAGACTCATAGTATCCGGCTTTGGGATGTCAAACAATCAAAATATGGTCCGTCCAAGAAAGGGGCAGTGGATCACATACAGTTACATTTGACAGATTAGTAAAAATGGGGTCCAAAACATGTCCCTTATTGTGAGTGGGGAATGTAACCACTTGCACCAACTGTACTGCTATAACATAATTTATCAGATTTCATGCTAGAGTGCAAGAGGGATCGTCTAGATGGATATTTAGGTCGCCCAGCAAAGTAAAATTTGCTGAGTTCAGGCTCTGGGATGCCATGATTTCCCGAATAGCCTGAGCAAAATCTTTAACTCTTTAAATATTTAAGGCTGACTGCTGATAATCAAGCTGTTCACAAACAAAATCAACTTTGACATTTTTATGCAAGTTATGTGGTATTACTGATAAAATCCACGGACGCAAATTACGGATCATCTACTTCTGCAACTTAATCACATTGGCACTGTAAAGTTTGTTGAAATCAGTCCTAAACAAAATTGATGAATTTTGGCTAGACGCATCCGTGTCAAACCCCCTACATGCTGGATAAGTATTTTCCTGGTCTATATCCCATAAAGCCTGGATATGTCACTTTCTTGCCTTTACTCTACATAGCCTGGATCCATTACTTGGCTGGCAAGTCAGAATTTTCTTTTCAACAAAAAAAAAACAAAAAAAATCAAATTCAGATTTGATTGTCAGTAATAACTAATAGGAGTTATTTTCAAGTAAATATTCTTGACCATCAAAAGGCATAAGCAGACATTTTATATGATTGTGCCAACACAAAACAAAAATGTATTTTTTCTTTTTATTGGACATTTAATTTTATTTAGAATAAATAGAATAAATATTTTACATGGGGATATATCTGTTGAGGCCATTTTAAAGATTGGAACAAAATTGGCAATCTTCCGTGTATTTGAAAAACAATATGTACCACTACTGCATTTGTGACTCTTACCAGGAATAATACACAGAAAATCAATTCACGGACCATGATTGGTTATGTGATTTTGGAAGAGTAAGAGGTTTTGTGATTTCACGTACTTAAAATCCTCTATTTAAGTAGCCAATGTTCCTGCAGTCCACTTTCTGCATTGTTTTTGTTTGCACACAAACTTTGATATTAGGTTGGCACAAGGGGCAAAATGTCAACCCAAAACAACTAAAGGACAGCTACAAGTGCCCAATGTGCTGCTGCTCAAGATGGAAAAAAAACATAGGTGCTGAGTTGAAGTAATGTCTTGGTGCCGTGGTTTATGGGTTCATTTTTATGACATGTGAAATGTAAGTTGCTTTACTGGTGGAAGTTGTCAGGCATAGGACAGATGTGTGGTGCCTTATTTATAAATAAACACCTTATTCTACTCTACCATGTGACCTTTAATTGCAGCCAAGGAGGGTTCTTGCATCACCGAAGGACTCTATTTATGTCAGCATCGCTCACTTGGTTGGGGCACTGCATAACGTCTTCACAGTGCATGATTCAACTACTTTGGACATAAATCTAAGGATGAACCTCTCTCATTTTATTTAAGCCACTTGTGACGTCACTAAGTTAACTGCATCAGGCAACATGGTGTAGACTCCAAGGGGGCATTTGGGAGTACCAAGGAGATTTTGTTGATTAAATGTACCACCATTTCTACACCAGAAGCAGGCTGCAATAGCCAGAAATCCCTGCATTACATAGGCAACCAAAAGGAATACCACTCATGTCATGTGGGGCACGCATATGTGTGCAGGCAAAAACATATTCCTGGTGGGCTTTCTGAACAAGAATGAGTACAGTTCACATGCTGTCACTAAGCACTTCTACAGATTATGGGCATGGGTATAATACTCATTAAATGCTCTCCAACAATTTGATGGAATTAGCAACAAAACTTAGGGTAGATATGTAGATGACCAGAGGAATTTACACTGGTGTAGTTTGCCAACACTGGTGCTCATTCAGCAGCACCAACAAGCCCTGTAAGTAAGAGCTGTGCACGCACTGTAAGAATGTTGTCTGTATGAGTAATTAAACAAATGACGATTTAAATAGCACTTAATAATTTATTTTTGTATTTAATTATTTTAGAGCGCCACTCGTCCAACTATAAGGAGTCAGAGCACTTTACATCACACACACCCGTACATTACACAGAGACAATAAATCATACAGGTGTATAAATCAATGCACAGAAAATGTTACTTAAGGCAATGAGGGTTACGAGGTGTAGGAAGTCACATATTTTCCCTACTGGTAGGAATTATATGTTAACAGTGTAAGGTTGGGAGAAACACAAGGTCAGGATTTAAAATGTAACAATGGTTGGGGTTGTATGTACTGAAAAGACTACCTGAAGGAACCATTTTTAGAAACTTTAGAACAACAACAGATTGAGGAAAAAAACATTAAGGTTTTAAACCCATGCCTTGCAGTTTGCATACAGCTCCTCGATGCCAGTTCATAGCTCACTGTGCTATATTAGAAGAATTGCAATTTATGACATATGTGTCAAATGCAGTAACCTACTTACACAATGTTTTGCAACAGACACATTAACCCTTTGTGCAACTTGAGGAGTCAAAACTGTGACAAGACAAAACACTGATATCGCCATCAAGTGCATCAACCACCAGAGTTACTTTACCGTTATTTTATTATCCCCTACAAATTGCTGGGCTCTCAAAGATCTCTACAGCAGGAGTCTCAACAGTAAGATATTTTAAAATTCAACCCCTTTGTGATAAAGTAAGCCAGAACAGATTTACTGCCACATTTGTCCTTGATGCAATTTATTTGACAGAACATAAAAAAAAAACGTATACATTTACTCTCGGGCCTCCACAGTTTGTTTCCCTCCTCCTCATGACTCCAACTACTTTCCACTGCCACACCTTGAACCCCATTTTATGGGCTGCCAGAGTTTTTTTTCCAGTTCCAGAGCCGGATACAAGTCAGAGGGAGGGGGATTGGACAATGTTTCACAGGGAGTACAAAGAAAAACAAGCATTTGCAATGCAACGGGTCTCGCGTTTGCTCGTGTTAGAGCGGACAGCGTTGTAAACTCCTAACCCGACTTTTCACTGGTAATGAAACCTATCGGCAAAAGTGCATTTATGTACTAACCGGAAAAGTGCAATTAACTGTGTCACAGGGTTGATATTATGGAAAGCGCTCAACTTCTGCCAAGCGAGATCGCGCTGGGAAAAAGAGAGAAAAAGGAGTCCACGGGCCGGACGGAAAACAGCGAGCCTCGTATGTTTTCTGTACTTGGTCGATGCGCTCGAGGAGGGCTATCCACCGAAAAAGGCATGACGTACGCATGCCTTCCACTAATGAAATCAAGCAGATTCTAACAGGGAAGCCCATGAACCAATGACATGACGTGGACGGGGCTCCGAGCCCTTTTTAGTAACAAAAGCGTCTCGCTTAGCGAAACGCAAGCGCATGCGACGCAGGCTCGACCCTAAACATGCAAGCAGGAAAGCGTTGGAAAAAGTAGTGTAAGACTGCTCAGGAAGACTGTAAAGTGGGATCTCCTTTGTGGGTTGAAAATTCTTAGGTTTGTTGCTATTGAGCAAAACACAATTTAAATGACTTTGCACTGCAAGAGCAAAGAAAGTGTGCAAATGAAAATGAACTGGAGATGAAACAAGTAACAAATAATTCCCAGGAAACGGGGCTAATACGAACTGAATGTAGCCCTTGAAAGGTCTGTTATGTGTTTAAATCATGGTCGTCATATATTTGATTGTTTTGGACTACTGATTAAGCCATGTGTACGCGCAAACATGTTCCCAGGGGCTATAAAGTTTGGTCTGTGATGTGATCTAGTGCTGTGTTGATGCCAGCATGGTGGGTTCTGGTGGGGGAGGGCAGTTGGCAGTAAGGCAAGCGAAGATTCATTTTTAACATACATCTCTTTTTGAAAAAATGCTCGTCAATGTACTGATGTAATCTGATGTACTAATGTGCACTGTTCTGCATGTTACTCAAATAAAAACTCTCTTCAAAATTCAAAAAGTCCATCACATTTTTAAACTTTTGGTGCAAGATGTCTTTAAAAATGGTTGCCTAAAAAGATAAGCGGTGCAAGACAACCTAGTTACTTACTTCCATGAAATTCCCATAACCTTTGAATACATGCGTGCCTGTGTATTTAACTTCTTCTTAATGTTAGTGCTGTCGAGTAACAGCAGCCCAGTGCTGCTGCAGACCAGGGGGGCGCACGGACAGGCCGGGAGGGCCGTACTTTGAGTATCCCTGGATTAAACCTTTAAATAGGTCCTCTCGTAACAACAGCTTTGCAGGTAGTGCAGCGCCTAGGGAGCCTTTAGGACACGGAATACCATAAGATCATTAGGAATACTAAGGGATGGGGACTGCCTTTTTCCTACCAGAGGCAGTTGCTGCGTGCAACGCGAGGGATGTGTTGTGCTTTATTTATTTAGCTATTAAGGATGATTTTTTTCCACTCTTACTGTGGGGTCATTACTTCATTTATCTTTACAGTGGACCACGCTACTGAAGTCGTCATCTACGTGCTAACATCCGATTAGGGCCAAGCATGGTGAGGTAACGTTCTTAACAAAGGAATCTCTGAACCTGAAACCGAAGGGAACAAAGTAACTTTCACCAAATTAACAACCCATTATTTTGGGAATCAAGGTATGAGTGAATGCCAACTCAACGAAGGTCTTGGAACGTGAATTTTTAGGGAGAATGGGAGCTTTTATCCTATTTTGTTGTAAACATATTGTACTAAGTTTTCACAGAAGCATAATACTTGTACAATATATCAGCATTGAAGGTAATCTACATTCAGACCCTAAATTTGTGAAAAGCAGGCAAAAACAGAAACACTGGTACAAACAGCGGCATCCCATTCAGTCGACTTACAGCCTTTGGGACAGCACAGAAGTGATTAAAAGTGAAATTCGAACGAGTGTATCATTAATTAAAGACTATTAAACTCGTCCAGAACCACTCCGATTCCCTCATTCCTCCTGCTCCGATCCCGGCGGTGTCAAGGGCCAAGTGAAAAGGTGGTAGTGGAAGTATCAAGTCCGCCATTAAGGTGGTGCATTACTAAACAATTGGGATGGGGTGCGTATGCATTCTGGGGGTCTACTTACGGTTAGTGTTAGCCGATTAGGATTTGATGAGGTGAGGGGTCTAAACAAGAGAGACCACTATCCTCTGGGTCGGTGGGAAGTCAAGTGTTCCCAGAGGGGTGTCTGGCTCAGATGAGTGATCCTCATCACTTCTATCAGGTCTTCCCAGGCTGTAGCACAGTCCGGGGACCCAATGCCTCCTTTTCTATCACCTTCATATCCCACCCAGCGAAAATCAGCCTTCCAACGCTCCGCCTATGGTGAATAGGGTAAAAGTTGATCAGTCTGAGCCACACATTTCTTGAAACACTATGGATGGCCTCTAGAATTCAGTCCCCATCAGAGAGGGGAGTCCCAAAGTCCATTTCTGATTTATCTTTAAGAAGGGTGAGCCAGTGGTTCATATCTGTTCTCAGTGATTGATATAGCCCAGATACAACCCTGTGTGTGGTTGCTGTTGAACAGAGAAACCAGCCTCGGTGTGGTTCTGCCCCTCCTCCATTCCAGTGGTTCCTGATAGCCGCCATTACAGCACCATGAAGCAAAAAAATGCCCCCACGGGACGTCGTATCCTTCTTTCAATTTGCCATTAAGAAACGGGTTACTGATACTTTTAACTCCCTTCCCCCGTTCTGCCAACTCCTGCAGTTTCCTCCTATTGCCCCTATGTGGGTGGAATTTGAAACTATAAGGGAATTGTAGGTGAACACAGAGTAGTTGTATGTTTTCTGCAGAGACCTAACCCATTAGTGCTTGACTGCATTCAAGTTCCTACATCTGCCTATATTAGACCACTTCGGATCTAGGAGAAGAGTCATGAGTAGCTCTAAAGCTGGGGTGTTTGGAGAAGCCGCCACTATCCTGGCTGACTTCCTGTATCCTGCTAGGGCACCACTACAGCTGTGTGACCAAGTAGTAAGTCTCAAAGTCTGGGGCTCGCAAACATCCATCCATCCATCCACCACCAGGCACAGTAGTACATCCACTAAAAGTGTCCAGTTACCAAACTTTTCTTCTAGGGATAACTAGTGGCAGCACTGAAGTAGCAAAGTAAGCGTAGGAGGTCCACCATCTTAGCTATCGCTATCTGACCTATAACTGAGATTGGGAGGGCCTTCTAAAAGGCCATGATGGAATGTAAGGCTGTGATGGCTGTGCCTGCCTATATTCCCCTCTATAATATTATGATTCTCCCTGAAGATATGAACCACAAGGTATTTTAACGATGTCAGCTCACACATCATGCAGTGTGTCAGATGCATTATCGAGGAAGGCCCAGATTTGGAACATGCCAGTTTTGAGCCAATTTATGCACAACCCAGAAGCATCCCCGAATGTACTTAGCAATTGCCTGGCATTCCTGGGGTCTGTTGTCTTACCATTAAGGAGAAGCAGCCTAACGTCAGTGTACAGGAAGATATAATTTGTGATACTAGGAGTACTTGTGATACTAGGAGTACTTATCCACACAAAATCTGACCTCAGTCGAACCCTACTCGCCAGTGGTTCAACTGCTAAGATGAATAACAATAGGGAAAGGGGACATCCCTGCCTAGTACCCCATTCCACTTGGTACTGGTCAGAAATCACTTGGCCCGTCCGGACTCTCAAATCAGGTGAGGAGTATAATCATGTCCACCCAAAGAATTCTGGTTCAAATTCCATTTGGGGCATCACATGTTTAAGAAAATCTCAGTCTGGTCTTTCAAAAGCCTTCTCGATGCCTGACAGTAACAAGACCTCCATATTTATGGTCAGATCGCCCGTAATGTAGCTAATAGTCTTCTTATAGTCATTGCCGTGTTACGACCCGGGATGAACCGGGACTGGGAGCCTACACTCTTAAGCATAAAATGTCTGAAGTCCATCAGCATGGAACAGGACACAAACAAAGGTATCACAGTGACTCTTAAAAACGATCAATAATAGTTAAACAACAGAAGTAAGTTGATTCTCTTCACATCTCGCACAGATGTCTACACATTTACACAATCCCCTCAGCTCGGCTCTGCAGGATGAAGTGGAACATCAATCACGCTTGCACGGGTTATACAGAGGCATTAAAGGAAGCCAGCCAGCCAAATAAATGTTTCACCTCAGTTTAAAGGGGTGTACAGATCGCGCTGTGCTAGCAGATTTTAAACCTGTAAAATCTCAATCTCAACACTGCAAAACGTTAACGGTTACTTGACTGTATTAAGTTTTCACTCGGCCCTTCAGTAGAGCAAACCACAGTTAGAAACAGGTGAATTTTATACTGCTTACCTTAGTATTGGTTTGATCTATGAACGGTGACACTAGACAGGCGACCATATGGAACGTCATGTACTAAATTCAAACCCCAACTATGAAATTGCCTCTCCAAACAACACACACTCCCTTTCAACAGAAGAGATTTCAGCTCATCCTTCCAAAGTAGGTCAGGCAAAGTCAAGTGCCAAGAAAGAAGGACATAAGCAGGTTCCATCACCAGTTCACGGATTAGCAGTGGGAAACACCCGTGAAGTGTGTAAATTTAGGAAGATAGTGAAGGTCAGTTTTGCGTACGCTCTTAGTTTTGCTGTTTAAGTTGCTGAATTTAAACTTGGTTTGTATTTTTCTATCTAGTACAAATCGTGTAATTCAAAGCCATACATTTAACCCAATTTTAACTACTAGATTTCAATGCACAATTTATAAGGTGCACACAAAACCATTCTTGGCACATTAGAACGTATAAGAAAATTCTGATAACGGGCACACGTTTTGCTCTTCTGCAAGTGTGATGAGATACAGAAAAAAAGATTAAAATTAAATGTTCTCCATACAAGCAATTGGAGTGAGCATATACAAGCATTGGTAGAGCCAAGATATCTGGCCTATAGCTGGAAGTACTTCTTCATCCCATATAAGGAACAGTTCTTTGCACTGTTAGATATACTTTCTGAAATTCACCCTCTTGGAAGGAATAGATGGTATCTATACTGTGCAAGTGATTCATGCTTTAGAAGATGTTTGCCTGCAATATGAAGGTATCACAAAGGTCCTGCACGATGCTGGTATGGTTGTGATATGTAGGATGGGTTGTGATGAAGATATGGTCACCTGTAATGTGCTGGTGGTTCATGATAGAGGTATGTTTATTTTCTGAATATTTGGGAATATAATGCAGATGAGGTTTACCTTACTGTGCAGGTACAGCGTGATGCAGGATACCGTTTCCTGAACAGTACAAGTGGTGCGTGATGTACGGCATTGTAACCTATATCTTAACGTGGACTCAAGATGTAGATCCTTACACATTTACTGCTGCGGTACTGGAGGGATCTATTATTAATCTTTAGGTGTTTGGAATACCTGGTACCTTTGATTTAAAGTCTGGAAAGGATGCAGTGAATTCCCACCTGAAATTACTACGAAAGTGGGTTATGTTTTTGCAGACAAGCTCCGACTGCACTTAAGGTCATTCCTGAGTCAGTGCATGGCAGGTGAACATCTTCAAGCAGCTGAAGTGGCGTAGCATATGTGCCATGGGCTCTCATGCCAGAAAAGGAAAATAGCCCCCCCAATACCCTAGTAAGTATAACCAAAACCGCTGCAAATGTGGTGCAGGGGGGCCTCCAGAGCTTTGGGTGGCCATGCCCTTGCCACTGCACTTGATGCACTATGGGAGCTACACTCCCGTACAGCAGCACATTTAGCCCTCAGCATCCCTCTAGTACCCGCAGCACTCCAGTTCTTGTAACTTCGCACTTTCTTCTCTGCCTGCTTGCATGGAATAATGTACTGGGCTAAGACAACATGAGCAATGCTATTGATTTTCGAATGTGTGCTGCAGTAGCAAAAAGCCACCTCAAACAAACCACAGGCCCAACGGTGTTTATTAGATGGCTACTGATCAATAAATGCAGGCATACAGTGAGGAAAATAGTATATTTACTGCTACTTTGCGCAAGTAAGAAAATAAAGAGAGTAGGCAGTGATCCAGTGCAGTTGATGGTGTTTTCCCCAGCACTGGTTGCATATTCTAACCCCACGTGCTCCACTGAAGCAGGGGGGTGGAGTTTATTCTTTTGGTAAACTGAATAATGTGCACAACAGGGTAATCGTAGGTGCTGTGGTATAGAAACCATGATATGTTACAGGTACTCTACCAGGGTATTCTCAATTCTACTGTACGGAGAAGATAAGTGTATTCTATTATCTCATAATCCGATGCTTAAGGGTGCTTGGTTCTCTAACACACACGGTGTGTAAATGACCTGTGCGAAGGAGTGGGTCTCTGCTAGGATGCTGCAAAACCCTCTGCCTAGTCACCTGAAGAATAGCTCCTTCTGTTGGACCAGAAAATTCCTATCCACACCCACTTTATCACAGAAACACTTCATGAAGACCATGCCTTGTTCCTGGGTCTGGCAAGCCAAGGAGAGTCAACTCATGGATTTAACCACACTGGTGTCTGGTCATTCTCCGAAGAAGAGTGAAGCGTTAAAACTAACGAGTGGGTTAAAAGGTCTTTCTTATTTCCTGATGGACAGGCTGATCCAATCACAGGATCTGCTAGTTTTGAATCCTGTTCACTCTACTTGCTTGTATGGAGTAACCTTCAATGCAGCAAGCATTGTAAATGCTTCACTAACAATTATTGTGCAAGCTTACATTTATCATGGCTGCCTATCAGGGCAGCCTGACACTGAGATGGCTAAGATCTCATGATATTTCAGGCGACTCTCTAAGGGTTAGGCTGTCCCGATCCTCCACCAAATCTGGTTCGGTTAGCGTGGCAGGATACTTAAACCCAATCCCATGCAAGGGGTGCCTCATTTCCAAGCTGCCAACCTGGAGAAAAATCTGGCCAAACTACCTCTAGTTTATATGAGTGCCCCATTACAATACACTGAGTGTGGTCGAGGGTCTCCTTTAGGAATGTATTAAATCCATGTAATTTGCTTTTGAGTTAATTATGTGAAATTTCAGAAACAATACAAGAAATACATATATTTAGGCAAAATGTAAAACCTGTATTCTATGTCAGGACCGGAGGGGAGGAATATGCTCATCTTTCTCTCCTTTGTTCTCCAGCAGCTGTATTTAAAGAAACAACTACATTTCCCGAGATGCCAGGGAAAGCACATGTAAACAACCAATCAACAGTCAGCATGGCAGTCCATATAATCTGCCATCTTCCTCTACACTTCTTTCTTCCCTGCTCCGCCGGTTGAGATTAGTGCTCTTCATTTTTCTTTCAACTATTCTCCTATGTACAATTGTATGTATTTGCATGGTTCTTTGATATTGTTCTTTACTGCTAATTCTCTTGTCACCCACCTGCGGGAGAATTCTCACCGCTCCATTCCCAGCAGTACGGTACATCAGGGCCCGCTGAGTGCAGTGCACTTAATAGCCTGTAGCGGGCAGGGCAACTACGAGACACCTACGGGGGGGAAGTGCGCATTCTGAAAGTGAGACGCCTGCCCTGCGGACGTGTCTGCCCCAATTGCCTGGAAGCCGGACGCCGGCACGGGGTCCGTAATTATTAGTATGACAGAAGCAGCCATGCCCATGTTCGGGTCTTTCCTTCACTCCACTCACCCTCTGTGCGCATCGCACTCAGCTACTGCAGGGGCCTGGCCCAGGTGTTATTGTTCCTACTTTATTCCTAGGTACGGGGCCCAGGGCTTGACCCAAAGTGCTATTAGTGCATTTCTGCACGCTAGAGAAACTGGCCTTGTCCAGCTGGCTGACATATAGCCTCCTGCCTAACCTGCCACTGTGCTCCTGCACACCCTTAAGGGTACCAAACTTCTTGTGACTTCCAGAGCATATATATTTTTACATTGATTAATTGGTGTGACCACACTTCGGCGCAGCACTTGGGCACAATGCAGGCAAGTAATGAGTACACAGAGAAAGAGACCATTTCCGTCCTTCCCATTGATTGTGAGTTTTGTGAGCCAATGGACACCTCTATTCATCATGAAGTGGCCTCTGCCACTGAGCCACTAGAGAGGCCACTCCTTCCACTGGCCTATACGTGCCCACTACTCCTAAATCTCCCAGTGCCTCAGACTCTGCCCAAAAAAACACCGTAGGGGACAGATCAGCAAGTACATTGCCCCCATAAGTGCAGGATAGAGGCTGGGATGGAGTTTTCAGCCTTTGACAGGGTCAAACAGGCACTATTGGAGTACCCTTCCCCCCTACTCTTGACTACCTCGGTGAACGCCTTAGCTGCCCTGTGGGGACTCACAGGAGTTCTGTCGTCCGGGAAGGCAGATGAGGATGACTCTCAGGGGGATTTTCCAGATGAGGCAGGCCCTTCCAGACATTGGTGCCTTACAGGACCAACGAAAAACATCTGACATGCTAGATCTGAAGGATCTGATCCACCCCGTGCTACGGAGTGGTTCCCATCAGGCAAAGTTGGTGCTTATACAGCTAACCACCTCAGGAAGCCTCTTGAAAAAGAAGTGCATGCGAAGCACAGGGCAGAATGCCCTCGACCCTCCCCAACAGGAAAGATGGCCTCCACTCCAGAGATAAATGTTCGCATGGCCACCTTCCTACAAAACATAATCTGTGACCCCAAGAAAGGGACAGATATGTCTTGGAAGTCTTGCCAAGACAAGCTTCTGGACCTGGTGGGCCCGCCCATGAAAATTCTAGAGCTAGCTGAGAAGGCTAAGTCGTTGGGCACCACACTCTCACCCGAGGTCATCTCCGGGTTGGCCCAACGAGAGGTAATCTTTTTGGGCAACGCTAACTGTGCTCTTTCAGCTGAGAGGTGCTGTTTGCTCCCCATATAGGTGGACCCGAAACAGGGCAACCATGATTCTACTGAAGGTGAAGTGTTGGCTCTAGGGGGCCTGTTTGGCAACTCCTTTGTGAAAAAGTTGGCCAAATTTGGTGCTACCTTCACATCCCTAGATAAGGCTCAGTCCTCTATGAAAAAGGTTTTCCAACCCTGCCTTTTTGTGGTGGCAGGGGGTGGTCAGCTGTCAGTTTCTACATCTAAGGCCCTCCAAGAGGACTGACCTACCACAGAGGACAAGAGCCATACCATGCTGGTGATTTCTTTCACACCCAGAAGGGGCCATGGAGGAAGAGGATTCAGAGGTTCCTTCCAGGGACACCCTCAGGGATCTCCAACCGGTGAGTGTTTCCGTTCTCTCTCAGTTAAAGGTGGAGGGGTTGATTGGCCCTGTTTACTCACATTTTGGAGGCTACTACCTCAGACGCTTGGGTAGTGAAGACGGTAAGAGGGTTTCAAATAGAGTTCTATGATTCCCCTAGTTTTCTCCCAAGATCAGAACCGGCTCATAGATTTGGAGGTGGGTGAGCTGCTCCACAAGGATGTGATCACTGCTCACAGCCACATCTCGGAGGATTTCTGAGCAACATTTTCTTAGTGGAGAAGCGGGACGGCTGCCAGCACCCAGTTATTACCATTTGGGAGTTCAATAGCTGGTTGGTCTACCAACATTTCAGAATGGAGGGGATTCACCTCCTGCACGATCTGCTACATCCGGACGAATGGATGGTGTGCCTCGACCTAAACGATGCATACATTTTTCCTCCCCACCACTGTTTCTTGCAATTCCAATGGAGGGGCATTCTTACGAATTCAAAACCCTACCTTTTGGGCTTTCCTTCACCCCTTGGTGCTTCACAAAGGTCCTCAAGTTGGTGGTGGAGCACCTGTGCTGTTAGGGATACCTTCTGATAATTTACCTCAACGACCTTCTCATTATGCACCAATGTCTGGTACGCTTGCAGCGCAAATTACAGGAAGCAATCCTCCTGCTAGAGGCTTTGGGATTTGTCAAACTCCCGGAAATCGTTACTGGTGCCTTCCAAACAAACCTCCTTCTTGGGGTTCGTCATCAACTTGGTGGATAGGACCCTAAGTCTTCCCTCCAGGAATGTATCGAAGATTCAGAAGGAACTAAGGAAGACCTTGTCCAAGTCCTTCACCTCGCTAATCCAGGTTGCTCTGATAGTGGGCCTTCTCTCACCCTCTATCTAGGCCATATTCCCAGGTTCCCTTCACTACAAGGCCCTCCAGTGCCTCAAAGCCTTCCACCTTCGCAGGGACCTTCAATACTCTGAGCAGATTCCTCTCACTGATGAAGTGAGGATGGAAATGTGATGGTGGCTGACCCATATGGAGGCATGGAACGGTTGAGCCATCTTTGGTTCCGACCCAGAATTCATCATTGCGCCTGATGCCAGCAAATCCAGATGGGGAGCACGTTGCAGCGACTCCTTCACCGAAGGGAAGTGGTCGACAGACAAACAGACCCTGCACATCAATTGTTCCGAACTAATGGTAGGTTCCTTCGCGGTGAGGTGCTGGACCAGGGAGAATGTGAATTGTTGTGTCCTGCTGAAGATGGAAAACTTCTCAGCAGTACAATGTATAAATCACTTAGGGGGCACCCGGTCGAAACTCCTCACGGACTTGGCCATGGAGTTCTTGAGTTACTGCTTGGACAATAATATTTCAGTCCTAGAAGAATACCTTCTGTGGGTGTCCAATCAGAGCGCAGACTGGTGCTCAAGTAAGTGGCTGACTCGAGTTTGTGGCAGTTAGATCCTGGCATTTTCTCACAGCTGAAGGCACTTTGGGGTTCTCTCTCTGTCAATCATTTTGCCTCAAGGTTTGACTATCACCTTCCATGGTACTTCAGCTGGAAGCCAGAGCCACAGGTGGTGGCAATAGATGCCTTCCTGCAGGATTGGTTAAAGGAAACAGGGTATGTGTTTCCCCATTTGCCATGATCACAAGACTTTCAGCACAAATCTGGAGGAAAAAAGCAGCGGTGGTGCTGATCATGGCAGTACAGAACTTTCCTGGGATTCTCTAATCCGTCCTCCCCAAGCTCCAGATATTCTACTGAATCCTCTAGGCCAGAGTCACCCATAAGTCATCCAAAGCCGTCTACTTCTAATAGTGTGGAGGATTACCGGGAGAGGTGGAGAGTCCCAGAACTTTCAAAAGTGACTGCGTGCCACAGTTTTGGCCAATGGGACTTCCAAATTCTTCAAATATGCATGGTCCAGATGAGTCTGTTGGTGTCTTCAATTCAATGAAGATCCCCTGGGGTTCAATATTGTACACATCACTTCTTGGCCTCCTTGGCAGATCAGGGTTTGGGCTACAGGATGGTGACTTCATATTGCTCTGCCATCTCGGCAGGCCATTTGCCTGTCCATGGAACCCTGGTAGGGAAGCATCCTTTAATATGCAAACTGTTGTGTGGGATCAGGCTCTCTTTGCCTCTAGAGCCTACCTGTTAGGAACTATGGGATGTTGGTGTGGTCTTGAACTTTCTTCGTTCTTGGCAGATAAATTAGTATCTCTATTGCAAGCAATTATCTGCTAAATTAGCAATGCTCTTCTGTCTGGTGTCCTGTCGCAGGGTCAAGGACATCAGAGCCCTAGATATTTCAAGTAGGATTTTTACCCCTCAGGTGGTTGTGTTCTATGTTTCTAGGTGCATAGAGAGTGACTGTTTGGTTAGCTGGTTTTTTACCCAGTGTTTGACAAGCAACCCAAGCTTTGCATTGTACACTGTCAGAAGGCGTACGAATAGCTAACAGCAGATTACCACCCTTCAGGAGAACAACAGTTATTGATTTCCCTGACAAAGGCTTTCAAAGCCCACCACTGCTCGCTGGGTCCGATGGGTAATGCAGGAAGATGGCATTAATCTGTCAAAGTTTGGAGCCTTTTCTGTTAAAGGGGCCATGACATTGACAACTTATTCTGTAAGGGCTAGACTGGAGGATATCTTGAGTGTGGCTGTTTAGTCCTCGGACACCATGTATAAGAGGTTTTACTTCAAACCAGTGACTGGTATGGCGGCTTTTGTGGTGGAAGAGCTTTGTAGGAGCATAATCCTCACCTCTGCTCCTGGCGTAGAATGAAATATGTCCTAGCAAATGTAAAGGAAAGTTTCAATTCTAATAAGGACACAGAGGCAAGGATTATTCCCTCCCAGACGAAAAAGGAGCCCACCCTGGCCGAAGTACACAATTTTCTACAGCTGTGCGTTCTTCTGGCTCCTCCGTTGGGTCTAGGTATGCTGTTTGATTTATCTGGTTGAATGTTTAACTTGTCACCAGTCGAAATTGGATGCTGTTGTTCTCGTGGCCTTTGTACGATATGAGTTGCTGTTTTGGACAAGCTGGTTACCCTGTGTTCATTTCTTTTCCCTTGGCAATGATTCAACGAAAGGGGACTGAAGAGGGATGATTTACATGTGACATCAAGAAAGAGGAAGTGTAGAGGAAGATGACGGATTATATGGGCTGTCATGCTGACTGTTGATTTGTTGTTTATATGTTCTTTCCTTGGCATCTTGGGAAATGTAGTCATTACTTTAAATACTGGAGAATAAAGGAGTGAAATATGAGCATAATCTTCGCCTCTGTGTCTTTAATAGAACTGAACCTTTCCTTTGCTAGGAAATGTTTCATTTGGCATTATATTTTAGTGTGAAATGGATGTAAGGACACAAAATAGCAAAAAATAAATAAATAAAAAAATAGCATACAGATCACAAGCACCATAAATAGCAACCATCTGGATTCTGTTAATTTGCATTGTTCCTCTGCTGTCATGTTAAACGGTTGCCATGAATGGCACTTAATTACGTGACACGGCGTTATAGTATAATTTAAGGAACTTTGCATAACAAGTGTAGTGCAAAATTAGCGGTGTGCATCTGTCAAACATGTTTGGATCTGCAAAGCTGCTCCATGGTTGTCTGCCTGTCTATGTCCTTGACCAACATGTCTGTGTCTGCCTCTCTCTTTTCCTCCTTGCCTATGACACCTGCCTGAGCCTGTGTCTATCAAACCTTCCAGGGTGGGCCAAGCACGCCTAATGTCCATTTGTGCGTGCACTACCAATCATCCGGTGTTTGCACCTCCACATGTTAACTAGGTCAGGGTTGGATCTGTCAACTAACCTGTACAGGGCTGTTGTAGACAATCTGTCTGTGTGTGCCTGCAGTATCCTTGTTTGCCCTTCAACACTGCTTGTGTGCGAGTGACAAATGTGCCTATATGCGTATGAAGAATACGTCTGCGCATCTATCAAATCTGCTGATGTGTTCCTTTCAAACCCAAAGGCATATTTTTCCCTACCTGCTTCAGAGTCTTATGTGATGTAATTATCAGTCTGTTCACCAGCCTCAAACATTGGCAAAGTGAGCCTTGTCCCACCTTAGTTCTTAGTGAAATACAAACTGATGCTTCCCATTATTTTTCTTGGTTTGGCAGACATACTTTATTGTATTTAAAGTGCACCCTTTATCATGGGTGAAACCAAAGAACAGGTGTTTTGTTTTAAACAGTTCCAAGGACAGTGACGGACATGTATGTGCCATGGGCCTATGCAATGGAGATAGACTTTTAATAATCCGAGATCTAGGTCTGTTCCACTTACATTGTAGGGTGAACTTCCCTGGCACTGACCAGCAGCTCACTGCTTCTTGCCGTGTCTGGGAGAGGGGAAAAGCAGTGGTGAGCAGAGTAGGAGCTAGAATCAGTTATCAGTGTTTTGCCGCTCTGCCCCTTCCTGTCTCCCAAGCTGCATATTTTGCTTTGGTGGGAATTGGAGGGTGCACCTCTTCTATTTAAGATGTAAGGCACCATGGTGATATGCAAAAGTAAAGTATTGGCAGCACCAAGAGATTTGATATGAAACAGAGTGCTGCTCTGCTGATTGGCACTTTCAGGCAATCAGGCTGAATGCAGTGTATAATCATCCTCTCCCTGAACTTTACCATCACCCATTCCCCCGTTGACTCATTCTTGCATTACCCAACTCAGTCACCCTCAATATCACAGACTGCCCATCCAATGAAGTAGTACAATGACTTAGAAGCCAGACATATTAACTTTGCCAATGCTTATTGTTGTAGCCTGCTTTTGAGAAACCAGTGACGCGGTTTCGAAATACTTACTGAAATAAATTGAGCATACAGTTGTAAGCTGCTCAATTGTGCAAATAAATACAAACAAAAAAAAAGCCACCAAGGACTCTTACACTCAACAAGAGCATCATCTTTATCAGCGACCTAAATGTGTGGTTATTCTGTCAGTAAGTCTAACTCCTGTATTATTCACTCCCAAGGAACGCCAAACGATAAGGTGGAGCAAATATGTTTCTACCATACTTCATATTAGTTTATGCGCTTGTCCTAACGGCGCAAAGGGCAGAAACACACAGACCGGCCTTTCGCCTTTCTGGTGGTTAGCAGCATCGAAGGAGCAAGCTCGTCCAGCTACCGAGTGTCCCTTAAAACGGCGACATAACATGACAGCAAAGAACATAGGAGTCAACGGGATGTCCTTGCAAGTCAGTGTAGAATAAACATTTTGCAAACGCCAATTCATGGTCACGCATTTGCCCACTTGGATTCCGGAGAGCGCTGAACCATCAATGCACATGAATGCAAAAGCCTGCACGAAAGGAGAGTATACCGGAGTAGGATTGTTTTCAACCCTACTGCCACTGCAGTGTCACTTGAACGTGGTCAGTCCAAGTTTAGTCCCACAGAGGCTCATGCGGAGGGCACTGCAAGGCAGAAACAATAGCAAAAATTGGCAGAGGGGCAGATGTAGAGCGAGAGGGCCAGGGTTTCCAGACCAACTTTAAATAGAGATACTATGTTCTTGGAACAGACAGGAGGATCGTTGAGGTAGGGACCTTTTTTTATTTTATGTCATCAACAACTGTCTACAGAGGCAGAACTGTCTCACTCCAGTAAGGACGGAAAGCAAGGGGATGGTCCTAGAGTAACGGGATTACTGGTAAGTAATTCACGCATTGGCTGATATGTTAGCCCTGAAGAGTTTGTGATACCCATCTCAGATCAGAGCTTTTTCATTATTTTTTAAAATGAAAACTCTAGGACGTGTATCACTTGATAACCCAAAAATAGAACTAACTTAGATAAAAAGCAAGAGCCCCGTGTTCGCAGGAAACCAATGATCCAGAGAAAGCGGATAGGAACAGAGCCTCCAAATACTGTCATCTGGAAAAATGTATTGCATTTCAGGTTGACGAATGTTAATTAACCCATTTGTGTCAGACCAGACTCTTATGGGACTTCAAGACATACATAAAAAGTTACACAATTAAGCACAGATGAGCAGTTCACATGCTAAACTGTGAATTTGTGAACATTTCATATTGTGGGAAGGAAATAAAGTATTAAAAACTGTCACAGTTTTGGCCTTACAGTGTTATCAAACCTATCACGGAAGCCAAATACAATGTATGAAACCCTAAACACGCAGGAAACTGGCCAAGAGTTATTAGACTTCAACTGGGGAATTGGTAGCTACTTGCAAAAACCACTATTGCATCATATAGCGATGGTTCCTTCCAGATTATTATCCTGGCTGCTAAAGTGAAGACCATCTATTTCAGGTTCCTGTAGATAACAGAGGTGAAGCTTTGGAGGAAAGTAAGGTGTGTGAGATGAAAAAAGTTCTCAATTCGGACATCCGAGCAGCAACTATTAACATATGAATAATAAAAAATAAAAATAAAAACACACACACACACAATATGTTTGACTTTTTGGATTAAGCTGAAGCTTTACCAGGCAGTTAAATTTTCCCTTTACGGACAGATTATCCCTGAATAAATGACGGATTTGCTCTTAAGAACTGGATTCGCAACAGATGAAGAAAGAAGCAAAATGGAAAAGATTATGGGAGCTTTCATCCACTGTCTGTATTCAGTGAAACATCACTAACAGTAATGAAAAAGTTACCACATAATAATTGCTTATGGCATTTGTTAACTCTGAACATTTGTCAAATATGTACAGTAACTGACTGGGTTCAACTAGTGGCCAGAGCCTGTCTGGAACACATGCTGCTCAGTAGCTACTGGCACTTAACAGACATTTTAAACAATAGGTTGAGCTGTAAAGATGGCCCTAGAATGGAATACAACTGCAAACGGCAACTAATCAAAAGGAAGGAACGTTTCCTAAACCCCATTATCAGTCTATATCTTGTGCTTTAGATTAACAGAAAATGTTACATTTGTGATTCTGAAATAGGGAGAAGAAATAGACAACATAGACCTTAGAATTGACCTTGGTAGTGGGAGGAAAGTGAGATTCATACAAAATGTATTGATTTCATGGTGGAAAAACACACTTAGGAGTTCAGGAGAGCCTGTGCCTAGGTAGGAACAAATACCAATCATAAACTCAAGCTATGGCACAGCATACAGAAATACAATTATTTACGTAAAACACTACAGCAGCATACATTTGAGGTTCAAAAGAGATTTAGGAGCAACATGCAGGATGATGGCTTTACCAGTCTGACAGATGGACCAATGGCCAACCAGCCTCCAGACTCCAAATGGGCAAACTAAATAGAGTCACGGGCTCGGAGCACCTGCTAACTGAAGCTACATCTTTAGCTAAGCAATGCAGGAATTAACGTGGTTTGTGGCACTGCAGACTGATAACTAGGTACAGGAAGGCTTTTAAAAACAAACTGCTGATTCTGGTCATGTCAGGGTCTTCAAATCCTTTAAAACATCCTCAAACCTCCCTCACCTGCTCATCACTGCTCTTTCTGGAATAGCAGCCTAAATGCTATAGAAATTAATGCTGTGGCTACCAAAATGTGACATAAACAAACATTTATATGGTTGGATAACTTAGACACCATTCATTGTATATTTAGTTTTGAAAAAATACAATATCCTAGTCGGTGTTCAGAATTTCTTTCTTACCACTCATCTCCGGTGCCGGCTTAATTATTAAGACCCCTTGCAGCAACTCCTCTCCCTTGACCTCATATCAAAAAGTCTTCTGTTCTTGGTGCTCCTTTATATCTTAATTAGGTTTAACGCTGCTTCTAGTCAGACCGCCCGAAGATTAATCTTTCCATTGTGGCTGTGTCTTGCAAATCATTTCCATTCTATGACCTTCACATTCCTGTGCCCACTTCATGCTCTGTGTGTGCTTCAGCATCAGTACATGCATTTCAGCAAAAGACTCAGTAACTATATGAAATACCACATCAAGCAATGCAAGCATAATGAAAGAAAAAAAACAATTCCAATTTGTACTATTTACAATAAATGGATACTCCAGTGAGCGCAAAACACAATTCATGTAAAACTAGATTGGTACCCAGAGCAATAGCCGGGAATACACGCATGAAGCGGTAAGAAAATAATCACACAACTTAAGAAAGATACCTATGGGCGCTGTTGTCATTATCGCTTAAATTCGACTGCTGGTTGTTTACTACCCGAATAACTCAACTCCAGTTTAATCTAAATTTAGCATGGTAAAAGTTCCTCCTGCTCGGACAGTGTGGCTTCTTTTTATTTTTATGTTGAAGAGTGAGCAAACTGAGGACTACAAAAATCGGTGCCATGTTGCTATCCGAGCCAAAATAATGGAAGCAGGGAACGTCTCCTCCCGCTACATTGTCTCTATTTACTCCTGAAACGTGTTTACTGTATAGTAATGAAAGCGAAGGTTGTTCCAGGAGAACATTGTAGAGTCAGGAGGATGCCTCGTTATGTAAACCAGGTAGAACAGGGATCTCTGGGTCCCAGGAAAAGCACTGAATGCACATGGATCCGTGAGGACAGCACGGTAACACAAGTCGAGCTAATTCATTACTGTGCTGTCAGGGCAGCAACCAACAAAAGGCATCTTGCGCATGCACAGCGTACCCCTCTAACTGGGGGCTGAGCCACAGCATGACTAGGGCTCTCCCAACTGCCTCATGAAAGCCTTTGGGAACCTGAGAGGAACTTGAAACATGACCCCCTGCTCAAATGTTAGCCTTCCTCAGCCTAGCGGAAGTATGTGCGCCTTCAATGTTTGTGCAGTTTCTGCTCAGGTTGCCAGCCTTGATTTCTCGTCCTAATCCTTCCTCCTTCATGGAGTGTATTTGTTCAGCAGGTGCAAGGCTACAGCTTTAGTCACCAATCCCGTTTTTGCCCTTGTGGTTTCCTTTACTCATTCAACAGCATCTCTGCCTGGAGCATGTCGCTGTATGGATTACTGGGCCTTCGCTTATTCACTCCTCTTTTGGTGTATGGACCCACAGCATCCCCACTGGGCCTGTGGCTAACCTGGTTAGTCCTTATTATAATTATAATCTGTCTCTCACAAACACTAACCAAAACATGGCTAGGCGTGCTGTGAACCATAACCACATCACTGTGGTCATCACACATGACAACACTTCGCACTTAGGCTCAAAACAAAAACACACCCTCCCAATCACACTCCCTAAAGGGTAGCTTGCTAAAAGTGTGTTAAGCGCTTGAGTGCCAAATATAGGATAGCAACTTCATAACAAAAGCTGCATTACAAAAACCCTGTAGTGTGCGTCTGCATCACTTTGCTTTGCCACACACATTGACCCAGTCCCCACACTCATTTCCCCTTCTAATCTTTCTTAAAAATAGCTGCCAAGCGAATGACAGCAAGAGAAACACCTTTTAAAGCTGTAGACGTGAACATTCCGGTCAGATTAACTCTCATTGAATATATGAGAACTGGAGGCATCCTTGTAGCTCGTTATTCCAATGCGACACATGCCTTCTATGGACGCACGGTTACAGTGCAGAGGAAGAGCTTGTGCACAGATGCACATAGTGATTGCAATAAAGCTTGCCTTCAGCTGAACAATCGTCAGCCCCTTCGCTGTATTTTTTCCACTGCTGATTCCACAAATTGTTAAGAATATCAAAAGGTATAAACAAACATGATCAAGTAAAATCAAGAAAAAAAACTCTGAGGTTAAAAAATAGGGAATTCTTACCACTTCCTGCAAGTTATTTTTGATCATGGAGAACACCACTTTAGATTTTACACGTAGCAGACAAAATCAAGTCAACATCAGACTGGGAGAGAAATTCTGATGAATAGAAATCAATACAACTTTACACTGTGGCTGGTTGATCGTGTGTATTACGAGTTACATTGTCACAATTGTGTGCTTATCTTTCTTGGTAAGAGTCTACCCTAGTCTTTCATCGGAGATACACTCGTTTCAACAAGGTCACGTTGCTGACGCTGGCCGAGTTCCACATAAGACCGATATGTATTTTTTTGATCTTTAGAATACGATTTACAAGAAAATCAATTAATTCTCAGGGTAATAGTTACATGTGCAATTGGCAACATTGTGTTTCCACAATTAACCGATGAGGAGGCAAAAACGAGGAAATAAATCAGGCAGTTTCAATTCGTTCGTTACTTTATAGCAATTTTTTTTTTTTTTTTTAACAACAACAGTACAAAAGATATTCAATAACATTTACAAATCAGATATAAGAAACAAATCATTCGCTCTTAAAATCATTGTAAGATGAGACGTTCTTTGTTCTGATGAGATGTTTTTGAGGTGCTTATCGTTGCTCCAGAGAGAGCTTAGTTGGGTGTTTTTCGCCTGTAAAATTTGTGTGTATATATATATATATATATATATATATATATACACACATATATATATATATATATATATATATATATACACACACACATATATATATATATTTTTTTTAGCAGAAGTATTTTACTTCTGTAGTTTGATTTCCCCTAGTATTTTTAATTTCTGTGCTAAGTTTGACAGAGGTTTATCATGTAAATGAAGATTTGCTTTCTAAATTGTCTGGTGGTATCCAGGTTGTAGGTGGGACAATGTCTTCCAGAGACACAGCTTTTCCAGAAAGGCGCCCAGTTCACAGGTGCAACAATCATGGAAAGTCAGAAGGGGCTGTACTCCTGCTAGTTCAAAGACCAATGGAAAAGCCAGCATGATCCACCTCCTCTGTCATTAATGGCATGGTAAGATGGGTCAGAGAGCTGATGAATTGTCAGCGTGGATTGTAGGCACTGTCACCCTAAAATGGATTAAGTACTATCGGATCTACAAAATAAGTTATTGGCAATTGACTAAAAAGGTTGCCCCCATGGAAAATGCCATTTATTTATCTAGGGCAATATTGGTTTGACATTTCTAATTATTCAGCAGCACAGAATGCAGCAAACAAGGTCAGGATTGCAAATGTTCGTATAAAGTGTAAAAACAAGAAGAACACTAATTTATAGGCGAGAAGGCTGCAGAGTAGAACGATCACTTAAATAACCAGTATACCAGGAGGTGTGCAATACTATTTCTGCCCTGCATCTCGGTTGACGGACGGTGTACGGTCAAAGGTGCTATGGTTTCAACCGCTCACTTCTAAATCTGTCTGCACTTCGCTGTTATCAGAAAATTAGAATTTACAAAATTTCGTGAAAGAAGAAGTTCACAAGCTGTTATGAGGAACTGCAGAGCATCTCCGTTATTGATATAACGCAGTAAGGTATGAGGGCAAAGTGTTACTAATAAAAGGTGCCCATCCATTGGTCAGTGCCCGATGATGCAAATGGATATTTTTAGTATAAACCTGGATTTGCCAAAAAGGAACATGTATGATCAAATTCCAATGTGTACTACAGACTAAGACAGAAAGTAAGTTTGGATCAGTTTTAAGCACTAATGACTGCAGTGAAGGCACCTTGACTCTCATGGCCTGGAGATATTACACCAGCTAATCCATGTATTAATTTGCAAATAGGACAATCACGACTTCCGCATGCTTGAGTATTGAATCGCTGGGGAGTGGTGACCCAGAAGATTCCACACAAGGTGCAGAGTAAGCCAGCTGAACTATAGCAAGTATGCCAAGAGAAGTTCAGACATGCAATGCGAACTCTGCAATTTATTAGCACTTCTTTGATGTGTATAACGGTATATCTCACCCACTTTCCATGTAATTGTTTTATGTAAAATGAAACCGATACAATACCAACCTCGACGCAAAAGAGGGCCGACCTCAAGCTATAACACAAGACGACAGCAGGACTGGAAATGCACCACTAATCCAGCAAAGAAAACATGACTTGGGTCTGGTAAGCTAAACGAGTCTGTATTGTCTTCCATGCGCTAAAACACGTTTAGGAGACCCTCTACAATAACATTCCTTTGTCTTTTCTACTCTGTCTTTTTAAATTATATGGTGTAATACTTGTAACTTCGGATACGTTGTAAAACATGCACTAAACTAAATAGCTGCACCTGGGTACAAAGGAGATGAAGCAAGAAACAAAGATGGGGAGAATACTTGAATACATTTCAACCACTCAGCATCACATTCCAGTCCATCATCTTTTTTGCCCACTCTGCTGCTCCAGACAGAGGCTCGCCGTTTGACAACCAGAGTCCAGACCGAACTGCCAGGCCAGGCCTCTTCTAGATGGCAACCCAAACAAACCCGGATTGGTTTCGACTTTTTTGGGCCTCCTTGATGAGGTGCAGCTAGAATCCAATGGCAGAATGTGCAAAGGACTCTCATCTGGGCAAAGGATATCTTTTTACTGTTCAACTTCAAGCCAAAAAAATTAAATCCTAATTAAGAATATTGAATAAATGATAACTAACCCCCCTACGTAATTAAGGACCATCTAAATTTCGATTGTTGGAGCTGGACACAAGGAAAAAACACTTCGTTACACCAATCAAACCAAAATGTGCTTCTGATTAATGTGAATTATTTTTTTGTGATAGATTCGGAATGAGCATAACTATTGACCACTATACTTTCCAAGTTGATAAAACCAGCCAACAGTTAACACAATGAATCATGTGTGTCATGGGGGTAATTTCCTTCAAGCCTCCAGGTTAAAACTTTTGGATTCTGTTTTGAGGTTTGAAGCGAATGCCACGCGATTAAATATTATGGAACTAATGGCAATTCTAGAAATAGAAAAGTAAAATTTTCTGGATTTCAAGAGGCAACTTGCATTGATGAATGGAAGGTAAATTCATAAAGTGGCAGTTTTATTTTACTATATGTGGCTATACTAAACACAGGGAACAAAGTTGGGAGGCAAAAAGAAAGGTGGTAAAAATTACAAAGTGCATGACAATAAAACATGTGAAATATTTAAGAGATTGTGGTGAGAATTTTTTTTTTGATTCTTTGAGATGCATTTTACAAGTATATTTATTCTGGTTATGAAAACCTAGACTACCTAGCAGTTCCTCTACAACCAAGTTATAAACAATATTAAAACTTGTCAAAAACATTTTGTAATTGGAAAATGCTAGTTCCTAATGCATTTATTTAATGGACATATATAAGGAATTCATGCAATTGAAACATTCACATCAGAATGTGGGTCGTTTGAGTGAGAAACTAGGGGAGGATTGTAGCACCTGCAACTATCCAATGGTGAATGACTCATTCGACAAGAAAGGCCAACATTAAAAATGGCATCTGGCAGGAGCAAATTATGGCTGGTCTGAAATAGGTAACATGCTACGGCAGACAAAGGGGTAGTGTATTATTTGGCTAGTGGATCACTGAGACATATAGTAACAAATGGAGTACATACTCCTGAAAATGAAAATAGTATACCCTCATTTCAAAGGGGTTGCTGCAGTAGCAGATACACTATTTAGCTCTTTTGTGAGGCTCTCAATATTCATGTTAAATCCCTCCAACTTTGGCCAGGACTGTCAAACTCCCTTAAAGACAAATTACCTTTCAGCCAAGCTCGCACACAAGTCAGATTCCTTTCTTACAAATACTGAAATATTGCATGTCCAATAGCTATAATCAACCACTGCTATGTTAAGATAGACCATAGAGTCTAAGCATTGTAGCATTCAAATGTGCTCACCAACAACAGTTGAGGGAAAATTCAGCTGATCACTGTTGACCTAGAGCCCTGCTTCTTTCACCACTCCTCCAGAGTTTGCAATGGATATACCCTCCTCCATCCAAAGGAAAAGAGGGGTTTTCTTCAAGGAACAGGTCACTGTAAAAAGCCTTTGTCTGCAGTGTAGGAGGTCATCTTTGGTGCATAAACGTGGAAGGCAAAGGAGCTAGCCAGCTGTGCTGAAAGTGTGCAAGTTCAGCTCGTGATGGAGTATATGGACTTTCCATTGACGACTTCTGGTGCAGATTGGAGTAGGATCTCAAAATTAAAACGTTCTCATTGGTACATGTTTTTTCTCGATAACTGCAGAACCTCATGACCCCCCCTCAACTTTGAGCACAGTCTAATGACTGGTAACGACCGGATGAGCAGGCTTTCCACTGGAAAAACATTTCTCTCCTCGCCTGTAATTTGAGTTCGAGAAAAACTCAGAGTGTACCGAAAGGAAGCAGAAGCTGTTCTGAAATATAAATCTACTGCAGGGAATTCAGCACATGAGATCATTTTCACTTTACAGGTGCTGCAGAGACCTAGCCTCAAGCATCAGTCTTCTTAATGTGTGGAAATTCACTTTACCAAATATATCTTTACTAATGAGCCAGGAAGAGTATTTAGAGTAACGGTTTAGCAAAATTGATCAGCAATATATAGCAGTCAAAGCTTTATTAACTTATATAGGGTACCGTCTTGTTGCTTTGAAGCACCGGGGCGGGGTTTTTACTAACCCAATGAATGTTTTATTACATGTTAACCTGTATTGCATAAACCTTCATGCTGCACTGCAGATCACATGTAATCCTCTTGATGTGCGTGTGTGCCTTAAAAGCGGCATCTCGTAAGCTTCAAGCCTCAGGCACACTAATAAGACGCCTTCTGATTTGGTAGCTGTTTATTATTAGGTCTTTGCAGGCTGCACATATCTGGTGGACGCGAAGAGATTGGCCACATATATAAGTGCCTGTCATGCAACATAACAGCTGGAGTGGATACACTGCAGTATCCTTTCTAGTCACGTGCCCACTTCTCAAAGGTCCACTTGTATAAAAAATAAATTAAAACAAACACATATGGCAATTCACGAAAATTGTTGTGTTCAAATGCAGACGAGATATAAGTGGTCAATCGGCCGACTCATGGCTAGCAGTTGTAGTATTCAGGAGGTTCCTAAAATGTGCAATAGGAGGTGGCCAGAATATTTAAATCACACCTGAATGGTTGAGATACAAGATCTGTTGAAAGTTTGAAAAAGTACCCCACAAATGCATGTCTAACTTTAGGTCTTATTTTGTTAATCTGGCCCTGAAATTAGTAATTTGAAATAAGAGTACATTTCTATACCAATTTTCAATTGCTGTGGTCCCTCAAACTGACAGCACATAAATCTTGGTTTCAAAACAGTAATTTGTACCCTTAGCTTACTTTAATCTGGTGTGCAGACCAAGCCTCTATAGTATTCATTAGATTTGTTCTTCTTTAAACAATTCACTGGGCTTTTACCTTTGTGCTTAGTCCCCCGTCCATGAATCCGCATTTGAATTGTGCTGATGGACTTCACATTTTACATCACTTCTGGTGTCGCAGCTCTGTCTCCGATGATACTTAATATCTCAATTGACTGTCTCTCATATTAATCAACTTGTCAATGCAAGCCATGTTTCCACACATCAAAATTATAAAATGGTCAGTATGGCAGGTGAGGTACATTTCAATTAAACCAATCTAAATGAACGTAAAAAGGAGCTACATAGAAGCTTTAACAATATGTTCATATATTCTTTTTACATAGAGCATGGGATTGCATTTGCCTTCAAATGTTCTCAGTTTCTCCCTCCTGATTGTACTGGTTTCGACTGCCCATGTTGCATGATGCAATGTCTTATTTGCAACCATAGCGCTAAACTTTGTTGCATTCCTACCAGCACACCATTTTCATTTACAGAAGGTTTTAGTTTGAGTTGATCCTTCCTAGTTATAAACATGGTACCTGCTACTAAACCCAGGTTATTTATATTATTCACTTTGCACAAATGGCTTTAAGCCGAATAAAGAACAGTCACAATGGTGTTAGTATAACCAACGTCTAAAATACTACCAGCAACATTTTAGTTATATCATAGGCGTAAAACCTTCATAAAACATTTGCTCTTAAGATTTGCATAATTTGCAACTGTCTGCAAAAGTGAGGTTTTGTTGTAATGGTAAATATTATCCTTCTGTTTACAATTTTTGTGGGTAATGACTGTTAAAACAATGCTAACACCAAAGACCATTTTAACACAAACCTAAGGGTAACAGGAGGCATCAAAAATACTATAGACGCTAAAACAAAATTAAAATAAATGAATAATAGTTACTGATCATTTTCTGTAATGAGCCAATTAAAAAAATAGCTACAGCAGAAATGTAAATTGTATTTTCAACTCTGGAGATGGGGATGTCTTCTGCATGGTTAACAGGCACGTACCCCTGCCCCGAATGCCTAACTGCATCTGAAAAGAGTATTCTGATTTTTTTTGTTTGGCCCTTGTATCATGTTAATCCAGACTGTGTGCAAAGGCCTAGACCAGTTCTCATAATGTCAGGCCCAGAACCTGTTGTGTGACTTTGTGGGGTCCCTCAAACATGCCCTCATAGTGGGCATGGGACTACTGTTTGTACTTGGTGGTGAAAGTGTATTGCGTTTTTGTGCATCTTTAGTGTGACCGGATCTTTAACTCAGTGATTGAGAGGGTGAGCTCTACTGACTGTTTTTGTGCAAAGAACCACTATTATGTGAACACCCAAAACCCTGCACTGACATTCCCTATGCAATGTGAAATACATGTGTGCAGTTAATGTGTCGGGCCAGTGGGATTCATTTTAAATGCCCCTGGTTTAGCAAGGTACAAGATGGAAGAGGAGGACAATTTCCCCAGGCAGTGGAAGATTAACTGCATTTTTCTAGGTAGACTGTGGAGGCCCAAACACTGAAGCGAAGGTGGACAGAAACAGGGCTTCCTTTAGAAATTCAATGAGGGCCTTGGTAGCAGAAGGCTGCTGAATAGTTCTTCCTGAGCACTACCATTCGGTAGATGGTACAGCCAAGGTTTGAGGCTACGTTTTCTGCTGTTCAATATGAGGGGGTTTCTAGGTAGGGCCTGTCATTTTTTATGTCTTCAATTACTGCTTCAGTAAGGCTGAAGACCACCAGGTGCAGAGATCTCACCCTTCCTTGTGCCCATATTTTGGATACTCCTGCTTGGGACCAGACACCTTGGTACCTGCAAGGAGGGAGATCACCTTGCACAAAGGCTAAGTCTGAGGAACAGTCAAAAATGACATGACATTTGGAAAAGAAACAACACAAACCAGTTATGAAGCTTTAAACAATTGATCCACATCCCCTGTCAGAAATCTGTGTATAAAATAGAATTCAAACCACCTTGCTTATTTCACTTCCAAGTTCTTCTTGACTAAAGAAGGGAGTGCTTTGCACAGAACTCAAAGAGCAGATGTGCGACCAAGACTGGTGTCTGCCTGACAGCCAGTCTCCCAGAAGCGAGGTAACATCAACTGAAGTCAGCACTTCCTCCTAGCAGAATAGATGACCTTCCTAAACTGCCTAAAAGCCTGCCTACCATGTGAGGGAAATTGTGTGCTTGGTCCTGCAGGAGAAGAAAGTGTTAGGAAGTAGCATCCTAGTGTGATGCAGTTAGGTGGGGGCACCCAGGGAAAACTGACTGGCATAGACAACCAAGCCAGGAGCAAGCTGTGATGTGAGAGATCCCCTTGTCTCTGAGGAGTTTCTGTGTAAACTGCACCTAGACTTTTGCAAGAACAAGCATCACTGTATCAACCAGCAATCCACTATATCAACCAGCAATTGACAGTCGGAGACAGCAGCTGCTGCAGCAGACATCAGTGAAAGAAGATGCATCACTGCCAAAGTGGAAAAGCCCTAACTGGTTCAGAGACCACAACTGCCAAAGACACATCATCAAGGATAAATCAACCTGGAGATCACTACCAGAACTGATGTACCTGAGCACCTGCCTGCATCTGGCCGAGGAGGTTGTCCCTTACGAAGAAGAGTGCTGCAACAGGTCTGCCATGCCAACTTCATTTAGTACTTCTTTCTTTATTGCAAGTTTGCTAGTATGGCCACCGCAGATGTGAAACCATTGTTGCGAGTTTGGGTATGCAAACTGCACCCGCAAAACTGCAAAGCTGCAACATAAACCAGCAAGCAAAAGCGGGGCTAAGCGGGTAAAAGAGGGGCTTAGCCTGCATCTGGAAGGCAAGATCAGAACACACAGATTGGCCCGCTGAATGGACTGAAGTCTTTTTGCCAAGTAAGTGTAAAATTTACAAAGACATTGAATAGTTATCACATTTCAACAGTAGTGCATTTTAAGTATTCTGCCTATGTCCACAGTACACTGGGGACTGTAGTCACAAGATTTCACCTATAGTGAGGAAAGAGAATACCGGAAGGAGAGGTTGTAGTGCCGTACTGAAGATCACTCCTCTGCACTTGTATTCCTACTGAACTGTATAGTAGTTAGTTTTGTTGTGGGAGTAAAAGTACTTTGGTTTATTAAAAGATAAGCACTTGGCTAGACGGTATGATAATGTGTCTGTTACTTGACTACGACATTCTGCGCTCTTCTCCCAATGCGACCTCCCTGAGAAACCCTGAGCTGCTGACCTTTGCTAGCTTGACAGTCAGTGTGAGGAAAAGGTTGCACTTGGCCCAGTTTGCACAGCAACAGTAGGTCAGATCCCGGGACACCAGTGCCGAACGTCCTCAACCACTTCAGATGGGGCCCAGTCAGGGTCGTAGCGGTCAATAATCCAGCAGCTACAATAACACTAAGGGGCCCATTTCACTCCCATCTGTGTTTGTTTTTCACTACTAAACTAGGATACAGGGGACCAAACTAATTGCGTACCGTAGAACCACCGGAGCTCTTGCTGGGCCAATGGGGGCTTCCTGGCCCGTCTGCTATATGGCTCCCTCCTCACTGAATGGAGGTCTCATACTAATTGAGAAAAGTATACCCTGTGACGGCCAAAGAGCCTGTTCAGCATGGTGGATTCCTGTCAATTGGTTTGACCATATGGATTCAGAGGAAGAAAAAAATAAAGTTACAGAAAAATCAGAATGATTTACATCCCGAAGCGTTTTGCACTAGTGGCTAGAGCCTCTGAAAGTGCCCCAGAAGTACCCTTTGAAGGTATGCTCGGGAGAATGCCAAGCAGTTGGCTCACTGGACTGTCCTTTGAGGCAGAACCAAGACTCCTTTGTGTATGGTTGTGTTTGCTGTAGAGTTATCATTTGAGAAACAAGAAGTGAAGGGGCTGCAGGAGAGGGAGTAGAGATTACCGGAGTGCTGACTACCCTCTGCAGCAGCTGTTTAATGCTGTGGATGGCCACACAATAATCCCTGGTGACACCAGTGTGCAGTAACTGCCCTCTGCAGAAACCAGAGTCCCATCCATGTTTGCAAGTAGTTTTCTTTTAGTTACAGACCACTACAAAAAATACTGAATTGAGTTGAACCCAATGATTAAGGGCATTTGAATGCGAGACGTTACTCATGCACTTTGTGGAGGGCAATCGCCGACACCATTTATTTACTGACAAGCACTTATTGATTGTGTAATGATACTGCAAAGTCCGCAAGAGTCCAGAATTAAAAACAAAGGTAGCTGGAAATCCAGGCCCCATTTTAGCCCAATTCACAGCTCATTGTGAGAACAGGCATGGCTAATCGCGTATAGATCACCTGGGTTGAAATCGAGAGGCGACCATGTGCTTCAGCTGCATCACCATTTCAAGATTGGGAAATCAGGTCCACTTTGACATTCACAGTAGTTAACATTTAAAATATAGAGGTTCAGAAAAATTGAAATATAAGTTCTGACAGAAAAACGATTGTGTGCAACGGAAAGATATCCAGCCACGGAAGATCAAAGTTGGACTTGTCAGCATATCTACTGCATGTCAGCACTGAGTCCTTGATCTCAAATGCGATCTACAAAACTTCAAATCAAACCATGGCATCTTTACAAGAATTGCCATATAGTTAGAGAGAGGCTGTGGGGCCAGACAGCAGTCACTGCAAATAATGCAACAAAGAATATCACGTCCGGGAGAAAAAAAAACTAGCAGAAGGGACACCTAGAAATAAAGAAAATAAAAGCACTGCAAACACCTTTGTACAACTCACTAGATAGCATGCCCTGTCTAGCATGGCCTGGCTAGTGGTCCCTCCCTGCTACTACCACTATGTTTAGTTGTTGTATTGATGGTGTTTTGTATAATGCTCGTTCATCACTGGACAGATCTCTGCGCTATAGGTGGGGACATGAGTGTAAGGAGGGTATCTACTGCAATGTTTGGAGCATCCACAAAGCTGCAAGATGTTGGATGCTGACAATTATTTTAAATGTGTTTCCTAATCTAAATGCACTTAAATTACACCTAAGAAAATAGGGACAGGTTTTACAGTTAGCGTGGACAAGTGCTCCAAACACATTTACTTCCGGGAGGATGGTGGGGGGGGGGGGGCTGGGTAGATTTGCTACTGAAATACAACACCAATATGAAAAACAAAGGGGAAAATAAAATAAAAAATGCTTACATCCACATTCTTCTTAACCCCACACCTGACAATTGTTTGCCCTCTGGTCCACCTGCTGGAACTGGATTAGAGTACAAAGCCACATGCCTGTAAATTTAACAGACATCTCGATTTCCAAGAAGTTTGTCCAAGGTCTTTGCAAATTCCAAAACATTCAAAAATCCCCACCCATCAGGTGTATGTGTACCTCTCCTGGGATTTCTGAGTGTAATGTAAATACACCTCAAGTCCCAGAAATATTTCCTCCTTGAAATACTGTTTTCAAAAGGACAGTACAGCAGACGTTGCTGCAAGGTCTTTCAGTCACCATTTAAAGTGACACTTGCCTATCACACATGAAGTGTACACAACTGTCATGTAATGACAGAAATTAAAAAAAAGAGACTCAAACAGATTATACATACATAAATTACATCTGAAAAATGACTCTGCCTTCATAAAACATTAAAGCGACTTATCCCCTGCTTCTACACCTAAGGCATATCCCCCTGTGAAACACAGCAGCAGCAAAGACATGCATGCAGGTGGCTTGGCCATGATAACACTACAGCTGGGTGGGCAGCGAGTAGACTAGGACACCAAATACTTCCCATATGGAGGTTCTCTCCCAGATAAAACTTCATTTTGTTCTAGCTTTTGCTCCAAAAAGATCATGCTTAGAAGAGGGGTGTTATTTCAAAGAACATCCCATTAAGCAGGGGTGGCCCCTCCACGTGGGCGGAGGAGCGTCGCCCCACCAAAAAAAAATGACGCCCATAACAGAAAAATAAAATGGTAATAACCTTTATTTCCATTTTATTTTTCAATGCCCCGTCCTCAACGGAATGTCAGGACGGGGCATGGTAATTACTGCCAAGTGGCAGCAGGGAGCTGTACACATGTTTAAAGTGTGCATGTCCCTTTGGCCGGCCGTCTTGAGACGGCCAGCCACACACGCGCACTTTAAACATCTCTAACCCAGTTGTATTAAGACAGCTAGGTTAGAGAAAGCACAGGCCTCCAGCGCTTTGGTGAGTGCTGGGAGCACCTGCTCCCAACAATCCTGATGCTGGTTTCATGTGGTTACCAGCATGAAACCAGCATCAGGATTGGCTTGTGCAGTTTCCTGGTTCGCCGTGATGTCACGTTTTGGAGCTGTGAGAGATGATGTCAGAGAGAGAAGATCTTCACCGGGTAGGTGCCTTTTTTTACTTTTATTGTATGCCCCCTTCCCACCTCCCATTGTGAAAAGGATCTGGCCGCCACTGCCATTAAGATGCATCGCACATCTGAAACCACAAGGATCTCCCTTTGTTTTTGCACAGACCCTGGGGTGACCACCCACCCGTAAATTTCACGGACTGCCCGTAATTTCGCCCTACTGTCCGTTGTCCATGATGAAAGGCTTTATGGACGGCATTTGTCCGTAATTTTAGTCTTTCACCAAAAGGAAAATGGACGGTAGGGGGAAAATTAACGGGCAGATCAGTTTCCCCAGCTGGATTGCAATGCAGGGAGTCTCCTGTGCTCTGAGGGAGGGAGGGGCAGACAGATAAGAAAAGGCCTTCTTGCCAGGGGGTCTCCTTCCCTAAAGAAATGCAAATGTGTGCAACTCGTAAATCTGCAAATGTAAAGGGACTTGGAAACCTGCATTGACTTTAATCAAAGGAGCCACTTAAAGCTTTCTGATGGCAGAGATATTTTCTTTTAGAGAGGTACTCTAAGGGTGTTCCAAGGTGAGCTGTGGAGTGTGTGGTTTTAATGGACTGTTATAAAAAAGGTTAGTACTAACCGCAGTCACAGGTAGCTTTACAGTGGAAAGTGCTACCCGATGGCGCCGCTTCAGCGACCAAATCAGATGTGTGGCATGTCTGAAGAAGGAATGAAGGACGACCAGGAAAAGGTTTGCAAAATACTATCATTGGGGTAGCGCACCATTGTCACTAGTGCCACGTGGCCCACTACAGAAAGTAGAAGCGAAGACCAAAAAGCAAACTGGGTTTGAAGGGACCTTGACGCTCTGCTGAGATTTCCATCCTGCAAATCAGTAGGAGAATGGTAGATATTAATCACTAGATATCAAAAGATAACTATTTCACAGTTCAATCTGAGATCTAATTGTATATAAAGGGGAAAACAGTGCCATATGTTAAAGAAACACTAATTATATTTAACATTTTAACTTTTTGTTTGTGCAATTTACAACCCAATTATTTTGAAGATTCTATATGGACTTGACACTTAGGGATAACCCAGATCACTAGTTTGGCTTTTGCTCAATTTAAAAACCATTTAAAGACGTGGACAAAGCGGGCAATTGCCTTGCACAATCTTGCAAGGGGTCATGCCCCTGCTCACCCTTCACAAGCATGAACAGCGGACCATTGCACCAGAAGAGTTTGCCAAGGTGGGTGGGTGTTGCTTGTTCAACCACTTGGCAGTGCCTCTGCTGTTTCTCTCCTGTGTGCAGAGACAACTCCCCAGATACCTTCCGATAGTCTTGGTGGACCTATCTTGTCTGATTTTAGGAACTGTCCCATCTTGTTCTTCTCTTCCTTATTTATCCAGTTCTTAGCAGCAACCCTTTTGAATCACTTGATGTGGATTTCCCATTTGATCTCGATTTCATCCTCCTCTTTTATTATCTTTGATTGATAGTCCGGACTCTGATTTCTGAGACAAATGTAGAGTCCCAGACATACGCTCTAGTGCTGTGAGACCATAGACAAGTTGTGGGTACATCACATCCTGACATTAGGTGTGAGACTGTCATCCACACCACCTGCCCTGCCTCATTAAAAGCTTTTGAGGTTAAAAGTCCATGGGCAGTTGGGGTGAGCCATATGTTTTGTTCAATTTGTTTAAAGTAGCATAAGGTTAATTACCTTAATGTTTCCCAAACTGTTTGCCAGGGGATTTAAAATGTTCAGAAACAATAAAAATGTTGCTGTTTCTTTCTTTTCAAGAAAGATTGGGTAGGGGTGATGGCCTTGACACAGTGCTGAAGGGCATTCATGTACTACTGGACACAGACGTAATGTGACACCTGAATGTAGCATACCAGGAGGCAATCACAAAAAGACCACAGTGAATAAATAGTGCTATGTTAAAAAAGAGTAAATAAATGCACTGACAACACAGTGAGGCATGGCCTCTCTTGGGTGTGTGTATAACTGACGTTTGTTCTTGAATGTTTTTCCTGAATTTTGACCCTTTGTCCTGAATTTTGACCCTTTACCCTGAATGGTTTACACTCCTGTCCAGAATTTGCCTCAATGCCAGGTGGTCACCCTAACAGACCCTCACATGCTCATCACACATCGTGAAGCTATACAGTTCAAATGCCATCCTTAAATTGGGCAATGCCTACTTCGAACAGAAAATACCTGTCTCTTGCATGACAGTCGTCAGTCAGAGGTATTAAGTACTATATGTAAATAATAACAATGCAATAAGCATAATACAATTTAATAGGGCCCTCTTGCAAAATATAGGATGGCGCCGAAAATTCCTGCCTTAACAGGGGCAATGGGGGCAGGTAAGCTGGAGTCCTCCAAGGAGGGGGCAAAGTCACACGTGATGACAAGAACTAGGGCGCGCTGCCTGGATCCCATCTTTCAAAGCACTGAATCTGATCTCAGAGGGTTCTCTCGCGTCTCAGATCATCTAACCGACATCCCTGTGAGAGCAGCTGCTTTACAAATCGATGTGATTTGCTTGAACATGTCATTCACGTGCCTAGAGTGATTACGCCCCACCAGGCTGCACCTCGCGCCACTGCCCCTCTCCAATGCCCGCGCCCCCCAAAATGTATTTAATTATACAGAAGCGAAATCCAAGCCCCGCCCCATTGTAGAGCGCTCCGCATCCTAACCCGACAGCTGCAGGATGAGTGCAAAGGTTTCACCAGGCTCATTATCCGCTAATAGCCCCTGGCAGTGGGACACCAGGCGAACCCTCCAGCCATGGGCCCAAAGCCGCCTGCTATTGTCCTAGGGCAGCAGATGGCGCGGCCTGCCCTGTATTTACAGCGACAAATAAACTGATAAACAATTTCTCGCCACTTAAGATTCTAAAAAGAACAAAGACGGGTTAAAAGATATTTAACTGGGAAGGTCTGAGCACTCCAAAAAAGAATGGAACTGGAGCTTTTTTTGTGTGAAAAAACCTTGGCAAAGCCGCGTTTAACAAGGTGCAAATTAATGCGCTGCAAAGCTGCAATTCTGCCTTTTCCAAGGGGAGAAAGACAGCAGCAGGGCTCTTGGTGAACAAACGAGGCTCTGCTTTTCAGCCCAGACACGTTTTTAGCTATTATTTGATGATATAGTTACCTAAGGTGATTATATATTTATATGTATAATATTATGAAAACAAGTAGACGGAAAACACGCCATAAATATAAGAAACCATATACTGTAGCAAACCCTCAAGCAAGTAGAAGGGAAAGTAGTGTCGCATAAGATAACAGCATGACACAAAGGCAGCAATAACCGACAATAATACAGCACATCATGAAAAGAGCTCGACCGACCCAAAACTCGATTATGGCATTGTCTCACTTATTTTACTCCACTAGCAGCAAAAAATGTTAATATGAGGAAGGACCTTTGCCCAGGCAGTGTTAACAGGTGTAAAAACAATGCAGTAATGCGATGACAAATCTGTCGTATCACCCTGCATGATTTGCCTTTTCTTGCCACATAGTATAGTCAACCTAGTTGCATAATTTCATTCTGTTGCATAATTCCCGTGGCCCCAATTAAAGGACTTTCTACCGGTTATGTCCAAACCCCACTTCCAGTGAGGCAGTAGGGTTACATATCAGCCTCCACTCTTGCATCATCACTTCTGTTCGACCTTTCAACGGTCAGGAGATAAGCCCATTGCGTCCACTTGTAAATGTAATATGCTCGATGTTCCTCCCGATTTTTGTGTGGTGGGTGCTTTTTTTTCTCCTTGCTCCTGCAACAAGCCCAACAACTGGCACTTGGGAAGGAAAGACTTGCTTGGCATGTGTGCCATCAGCAAGCGGTTTGTCCCTTGGGCATGGGTGAAGAGTGGCCATTATGCTTGGGTGACAATATTTTTTATCTTTTGAGAATCCACTGCTACTGCACACCAGAGCCTGCTCAGTCCTTGCAGACATGAGTTTGAAGACTTTGGTTTTTTGTGGGTCCATTTTGCTGAGCTTGCTAGCCTGATAAATATGGTCCAACCTGCTAAGTGCGGACTTTAAGGGACTGCTTGGCATTTTTCTTTTTTTTACGTTTAGCAGGTGCCTTTGCTCATGGGATAGCCGAGTGCGGAGGAGTAGGGCCTTTCATTTGCCCAGTTGATTCAGTGTCCCAGGATGACAATAGGGACTGGACTGAATGTCCGAGGGTCAGGATAACCTAGCTCTACAGACGTCTGTAAGCAAGGAGGTGAATTTAGTGCAGTTCTCTGCCTAAAATTGTATAAAAAACGTCTTTGATAAGTTACTGGTGAGTCTACTCTCTGTTCAGCAGCTTTAACTAAACCCTCAGAGGAATATTATTCACCTGAAGGTTTTGAAGCTTCTCCTGGTGCCTCCATTAATGGTAGGAAGCCTTCAAAATAAGATGACACACGGAAGCCCCTGCTGTCTCATTCCACCTGCAAGGGGTCTTTGGGATAGCAGGCTCCCAAGCCCTTGTGTGGGGGGCGCTCTACTATTGTCTGTATCTCTTTAGCAGGAGTGCTCCATTCAGAATTCTTTGGGTTTTCTTAACTTCAAATTGAATGACATTCTACTTCTCAGATAATACAGTTGTTCTTCTTCCACTTTAAAAGGGGAATTTCTGTGTCAAATTTATGGGTAGAGGTAAAGGAGTGAATAGCCTTCGGACCTTCTCTCCATGTGAAAGTATCCAACAATCCTTATACAGATCTTTGATGGTGTTTCTTCGAAGAAAGCAATACATGTACATTATAATCCTTGAAGGTTTGCCAAGTTATTTCAGTGCTGATTGTAGACATACTTGAAGTCAGTAACACAGCAACCAACTAATCTGTGTGTGTTTCAGCTGTGCATAGATACATAGAGCAACTTGCTGCGCAATACTAGCTATGCTCTTGTGTCAGTACATCATTGGGCCCTTTAAAAGGGCAATGACTGAACTCCAAGAGAACGTGGATAATGTTCCGGGCTCGGAGGTTACTGGATTAACTTTGGTGATAAGTCCATCCTGAGAAACCTCTACAGGCCTAGAGGTGTCAATAGAATGTTAAGGGAGTTTCAAGTCCAATGGTGACCTGAAAGGGAAACAATAGGTCTAGATTCCTCTTCAGGCCCTTCGGGTCTTCCCAGTGCTGTTGCAGAGATGTGTACTGTTGCAGAGACCATAGAAGGCAATACTAGGACATCCCAGCAAATTAAAGGTTTCCCAGATCGGTTCCCATAGGGAGACTGGTACTAGACTTATCCCCTGTTTCAATCAGAAGCAAAAAATATATTTCAGATGCTACTGTTTGTTGAAGGGTCAGTATACATGTTTGGAACATGCCACATCTATTAAAGTGAGTTCATGTCTCACATTTGAGAGAAGCCCTCTGCTATTCACTGCTCACCTCAAAGGTATGGGCCTGAGACAAAAGGAAGTTTGCGTTATGGAGGGAAGCCAACAAACAGTGGCTCATGCCCCACAGTATGGCTAAAAGTAACACACATCACCTATCTCACCTAATTTGGACAAATAAACATGCCTAATGTATGTCTGCTTCGGGTACCTGCCACTGAATACACACGAAAAAGAATAGCAAGAGCCAGCATTCTGAGCATTTACGACTGGTCGGGTCAATCACGTTTTCCCAGTGGGGAGGAGTGTGGGGGAGGTGGGTAGCAGGGCTGCAGATAAAATAGTCTGCTGCATCATTGTTTTATGTGCATTGGATGAAAGGCTACGTGACAGCATGAAAGTTTACTGCAAACACCAATTAAACAACTTGCGTCAGTTTATGCAGGTTAGCACCTGTCTAGTAACTAAAGGAGGGTGGAGAGAACAATATGTGGCATTGACACAGCCCACAGAATCGTTTTTTTTAAATTGGTCACTAGTGTTGCTTTTCAGCAATCAAGTTTTTCCTTATTCTGCCATTGTCATTCTCAGTAAGCATTTTTGATCTTAAAAATGTCTGCATGATCTGAACATTAATTTAGGCCTACCATTCACGTGGCAAATATGAACGTAGGCTGGCATCACAGAAGAATGCAGAGTGAAGAACTTACTTTTTATGCTGCAAGAATGGTATCTGAGCCAAAAAGCAAAATAAATAATTCTGTTAAATATGGAGAGGTGGTGAAGACTGCATGAGCTAGACATGAATTACTTGTTAACTTATATGGAAAGGCAATCCTTATATGAGCTCAGAAAAGGACAGGGGAGAGTTGGGAGGGTGGAGAATGTGATAATTTTTAGGTAGTGGTGTAGCAAAGGCTCAATGGGCCCTAATGCAAGGAAGGAAATTAGGTCTCCTCGAAAAACAAATCACTTATTGGGATAAAGTGTGTCCCTCTCACCCTGTATTCCGGTGCCACTGCACCTTCTTCACTATTGATACCTATGGCCCTCTTTTCAGGCACTACGTCCTGTAAGTGGGATTGCTGGCAATAAAGCAGTTACTGCCGGTGGTAATTTCAGCAGGGGCAGGTATGTTTTACTATCAGGCGGTATTCCCTTCGACTAGCGATGGGTTCTGTTTAAGGATTTGCACAGCGATTCCTACAAAGAAGTGTTAGTATGTGTCAAGGGAGGCATAGTAGCAACAACAACAAAAAAAAAGAAGAGGCTGGTATGTTCACGAGATGAAGATCAGGACTACAGAAGTATCTTCTTGATCTGTATTTGAAGTTAGCTCTCAACTGCCCGGGTTGATCACACGTGCAATACAGGGGGGGGGGAGGTGTGGGGGTCAGACACAGGAAACAGCCCAACAGGAGTGCAGGGTACCTGCACGTGCGGAGCGGGCCACACCTAACGCAATACATATTAGTCAACCCACCCTCTGGCTCGTGAATAGCAGAGCTCCTGTGTCTTCTCTTCTCTGCTCACTGCCAAGAACTGCTTTCAGAAGAGCGTTTTATCTCACAGATTGGAACGAGGAAGGTGTAGGCAGGAGAGATGTTAGCGTTGCTATAGCAACCATCCCACTTCATCTCCCACCTAGAAATATACTGAGATATTTTGGTCATTACAGCTGCAGAAATAAGTGAAGTCCTGAGTACAGTAAGTAAGACCGTGAAGTAGTGTGTAAGTCAAGCGTGTACTGCATTTACACTCTGTACTGCTGGGCCACAAGCTGCAGCGCCCTGTGTTTTTCATAGGCCAGGCATAGCAGAGGCTCCCGAAGCCCCCATGGTACAGGGAGGTCACAGGATTATCCACACTGGAGGAGCCCTACACCCCTCACGTTTTGTTACACCACTGGTCATTAGCCGGCTTCCCCAAGCTTGTGGACATTTGCTTGAGAACTACATATCCGCTTCTAAAACTTAGGACAAGTGCATGACTTAAGAGAAATACCTGCCAAAGCCTGGTGTGATGTCTAAGTATCTGAAGTATGCCTAGAGGCACCACTGGTCAAAGATGCTGCAGTAGTCTTGAACCCCATCAGCAAGGGCATATTTTGGTCAGTAAAACTGAGAAATGGAGGGGGGGGCTGCAGAATTTTCAACAATCACGCTAGCTGTAATGCTGAAATAAATTACACAGCGAGCAGGGGAGCGAGGGGGGCTAAACGGGCAATGGAAAGGAAGACAAATGCAAATTGATAGAGGTACTAGATGAGAGAAATGCAATATTTATAAAGTAACCAATATTTTTGAAGATTTTGAAAACAGAGAGGGGGAGTGTGTGCATGTGTTTTTTTGTCTGTGTGCATGGACAAATTCCTGGTGAAATCCGACAGACGCTACCATACCCACTAAAAGCACATGTACCCAACTATTTACCAGAAAACACATTTATTAGGGGGGTGCAGCACCCCAAGCAACTCCCCCTGAAGCTATGCCCCTGCCCATCAGCCTGCTGTACTATGGCAAAAAGAGCCCTATAGGTGACCAGAAGCCCAGGTTCTTAAAAAGTTTTAACTGATAAAAGTGCACGGTGCCCAAGGTTGCTGAAGCAGCCTAGGAAGCATTCTTACGGTCATTTATCCTATTTCAGAACAGTGGCTCGGTCACTTCTATATATCTAGAAATTCATTTCATGAGGCGCGAGCACACAAGGGATTGGAGAAGAGTTCTCTCCGCAAGATATGTATCCTGTCAGTGCTTTAAATGGGCCGGTACTCACAGGTACAGAGTACAGCATTATTTATTTTTAGCCTCCTGAGTACCAGCACGACTGGCAGTCTCAGTGGGACCACTGTTGCTAAGGATGAGGCTGTCAAAGTGCAGCCTGTCTGAAAGCTACTCTGATACCCAAAGTAGCCCTGTGATGAGTCCCTGCTATATTATTCAGCAGCATCTTGTTAACAGTTGTTACAGTGTCCAAGTGCTGGAAATCTCGGTATCATGCTGTGACAGACAGACCCCTGATCCAATCAGGCCCTACACTGTAAATCACAGGCGTGAAGTTGTGAACGCAGTGCAAGTCTAGGCAGCTGGCTTACAGGCGGAAAAAAGAGACAGGGAGCTATGTATTGAAAACAAGGTTTTCAATCCTGCTGTGAGCCTTTTGTTTGAGTGACTGTTTGCTTTTGTGAGAGCGTGGGGAAGCGACCGAGAGAAAATCAGGGCATACTCTGGGGGTATTTTAAAGAAAATCCGAGGAGTGGTTTGTGTGTGCATGTCTGCTTGTCCTCTGCAACGGCTGCTTACACCTTTGAGAGGGTCATAGTTGGAGACAGGCCAATAATTGTCTTTATATGGTTTGCGCTAAATTTGCAGAGGGAATCGGCAAACACAGGAAATTTGAGACTATTAACAAGGTTAATGCAAGGGCAAATGAATACCTGACAGATACAGAAGTGTCTTTTTATAATCAAGTCCTGCCTCAAGCCCAGCCCCCCTGCCCTGGTCAAATTTATGAGTACCTGCACTTATTTGTTCCCATTTAAAGCAATGTATCCAGTTGGTTTAATTCTTGCTACTTTAGGGCTATTAGCAACCCCATCTGTGCCAATTCATTATGTACTTAAGATGCATTTGGCACTAGTGTCTTGAGTGGTAAAGTGAACAGAGGCACCACCATCACTCGAGTTACTATTAAAGACCAATTAGTTCTCTCTTGTTGTGAAGCAAAATAACCCTTAGAAGTTCCATGTTAATCAGTAGCTGGTAGGGTTAAAGAGATAAAGGAAAAGGTGTCCATCAAATCATACAAGACAGATTAAAAAAAACACGATAAAGGTAGTGACAACTGGGGCTCTGTAATTCAGCCTTGCCAAGAGGTAGATTCCATGAAACATGAAAGGAGTAAGAGAGCGGGAAACGATATTGTACAAATCTCTCTTTATGTTTGTCACCAATCTCTTATTTACAGTCAGATTCAGTAGCATGTCACTGTCAACCGCCTATTGTGGTGAGTACCCATCTCTGGTACGACCTTTCGGACAATGGCCTGCCTCCCTATTACAGGTGCAAATAAAAAGAAATTAAATGACAGCACCCAGGACTCCGACACTTTCCTCTGTTGAACCTCACAAAGCTGCAGCGGCTAGCGCGGGAGAACACGGCTGCCGACAGGGAAATCACTACCATTACAATGGTTACCAGCGCATGGACATAGGCTTAAAGCCATGGCACTGCAATGCTTTTCCAAAGACTGGCTCATCACACACCATAACGTTGTATCATTTCTGACTTTGCTTCTTCAGATCCCATCGCTGCATTCCAGTGTGTACTCACTCTGTCGTGAAGGATTTTGTTAAAAATGGGGCATTTAAAGTAAATGTATTAAGGTCAGATTTTCAGGCTAACCACTGACCTCCTAAATGAATTCCATTTAGTATCATAAATGTAGTGTGGGGAACTAGACAATATGCAATACGTGAAGAATATAGAGGAATTATTTGCTTGTTTCCTGGATAATTAGTACCTGTACACCCAGCCTCAAATGTTTCCACACAGAACAGATTGCATGTCAGTAAACGTAAGGTTTATGACAGTCTTTCATATGATATTTCGTCCACTGGTTGGTGCTTTCTTGAAATCACATCTACTCCTGTCACAAAAGTGACATTAGCTTGTTGATGGGAAGGTGCAATGAATGCAACCCAGTGCAGCTGGAGTTCCGTCAAAAGACAGAACTGAAGCATGGCTTTGGATTTCTTGCTCTAGCCTAGCAAAAATATACATGTCCTATGCATATGTCATGCACGTTTCATTCGCTCTTTGAATAGTCAGAGATCTTCAACTTTTATAGACTAAGAAGCTAATGGAATTCTATGCCCTACAAAGTAATGAAGTGAGGCAAAAACATGGCAACATTTTGCATTAATTTAGTGTTTTCACCTACTTATGTCATATTAGCTAAACCTTGTATCACCTGGCAAGATGTGCCATATAAGAGGCTGGGATATATCAGTAATTCAAGAGCAACCCAAAAATTCCCAAATAGGAATCTCGGTATGTACAGTCAGGGAAACAATGGATCACAAAGGACTCATTAAAGAATTGCAACTTTTAGTGTATAACAAGCTACACAATAAAATGGCAAATTTTTGTCATTGGCGACACCAACCCCTCACTTTATACACTTTTTAATACCAGTCACATAGTTATGGCAAACATTTATTTGGCCAAAGACAAATGTAATAAAATAGCAAAAAGTGGTCAGTGTCTGCGTTTTAGTGAAGGTAAATAACACCCCCGTGCCTCAAACCACAAATGATCAAAATATTGATGCACTGTGAATTATATGCAATCAGAAGCAGAAAAACAACACTGTCACCATAATGGTTGGCATCCAGAATGCACACCATCACTGTGAGGACACGAATCCTTCAGCATATTTACTTGACAGTGGCAGTGATGACACCGGTGGTAGTCATTACTTACAGCCTTTAAGTACTCTTTTTATACCTCAGAGATCACGGACACTTTGGCACCAGCGTTTCTAGGCAGGACTGGTCAATTATTCTTTTCAGCCTTCTTATCTTATTCAACAAGTGTCTTTAAATAGTCCAATTATGAAGATGCCCTTATAACTAAAATCAAGGTTGAAACACGACAGAACTATAAACAGACTTCCTTAATAAAAAAGCAATCATCACTGTGGAAATAGATTAAATATAATACACAGCCAGAACGTTTCACCATAACTATCTGATTAGCATTAAACATCATTTGTAACAGTGAAAAGCTAGTTTCTTGTCAATTACCATAATTTGTCACTTTATTGTGTAATTTATTATACACAAAGTGATCATTCTTTTTTAAAATCAGCCTCTAGCCAGCCATTCTTTGTCCCACAGGGGACAGGGAACCCAAAGGTGGCCGGCTACATACCAGACTCCATTTCTCTCCTCAGAAGATGACACAGTGAACCAATGGTCAACAATACAGTACACAAAATCTTCTCATAAGCAAAAGACACAATAATAAATGCATTTTAGCAGATGGTGGAAAAGAAGGTTACTGTCCATTACAGACAACACTGTGTAGAGTAACTAGCCACACCACCATCACAGGGTTGTTAAAGTGATTGTAAACCAATAATCGAATAATTCACTGGGTCATGGCACTTTAGTAAGCAACTTCTCTACTGTGATTTGTGCTGTTTCTATACTAGAACCACGTTTGTAATGAGGTTGTAATTTTCTTAATTTGTCATAATGGTATAATGCATGTGTTAAAAAGGTATGCTGTAGTTAATGAATGAAAGCCTATTTTACGATACTGTTTGTTTTAATTTTTGTAATGGTTTTAACTGACTATAGAAATAAACTTATTTAAAAAAATGCAATATCACAAGACTACATCCTGCATTTTCACTTGCCTGTGCTACTTCCTATCACAAACACATGACAACCGACCATTCGGTCTTCCAATTCAGGGCACCTTTCATGACCAGTGATTATAACATGTTCATGAAGGACGGCAAAAGGGAAAAAACTAAATCTGTAAGTGGCTCTCATCTAGGTCACACAAGCGGTTAACAAAACGTTGCCTTTGTAGTCGAATTATCTGCCAACACGATTATGGCTCCTTTCTTGTTTGTTGTAGAAGGGATGCCATGTTTATCTTGTATCAACATGTCCAGTATTGGCAGGACCAGTCCCGGTGGGTAACATTAGGAAAGTCACCTAAAGCGGATACTTTTTCCCCCCTAAGGAGAACATACTTGAAACCAGATTTGCAATAGATGAAAAATGTGTAAAACTCATCCGACTCACAGTCGGCGACATGGTCCACTTTAGCCAACGACATAGAAAGTGAAATACCTAAGTATAACCTTCAATATTTGAAAAACAGGCTCAATAGATTAATTAGTGCACTGAACCACTAAGTGCCAGGTCGATCCCATTTTCACGAATCACGATTCTAAAAGCAAATTGGTTTGAAGCACCGAACCCTTTCGGAATGCTGTTTTCACAACATCCATTTAATTGAACGCAGCCACATTAAAGCACTTAACATATTTTCTGCAGTGAGCCTACAACCACAAAGATAGCGCAGAAACCGAATAACATCACAATGTAAACACAAATGTTTCCTACCGAGCACATCAACAGGTACAGAACGGTACGAGTCCAGGATCTACACCTTATGTGTTAACAGTACTTACATTTGGAGGGGGGGGGGGGTGGACAACACCATTGGAGGGTGCACTTTCATACACATTCTGCACCTTTATGTTTCTCCGAGGGGCAACCTTTTTCATGTTGAGAGAACACCTGAAAAATATATACTGCAAGTGCACTGGTCCACATATCTTTACACGCCCGGGCATTATCCACAAGACTATAATCCACAAGACACAGGGTTAGGGAGGGAAACCGGATATCACACGGCTTCAACCTCATTGCTGCCAACTCCTCTCCCCCCACGTGTCTGTCCAGGTGTAATGCAACGTTAGCATATTGCTGCATGCGATGAAAAACCCCACACACACCTCATCTGATCAATGGAGGCACTAGAGTTTATAAAAGTGAACAATTACAATTGCTCACCCAACATCCGCTTGAGTGCCACAAGAGTAACACATCTAGTCATCCACCTTACCTGTTTTCCATCCAGCGTGCAGAGCCTTTTGACAACACCTGAATCCAGCTTGATGGCATCAGTGATGTCGGTCAAGACCTGCTCAAAGGAATGCGCTGTCTTCTTGTTAAGGAGGATCCGCACCGCTTTCCTCGGCTTCACTCCACTGCGGATCACAGTCACTAGCTTGGGTTTGATGAAATCTTTCCCTTCTTTCATCTCATTTTTCAACGCCGTTAGGGAGGACAGGGACCGGGCAGATCCAGTCTTCACATTCACAGACCAATTTGGGTTGACATTCTTGTTGTAGTCAACTTTTCGGAATGGCTCATTTGATGCACACACGTAACTTTCACCTGAGAACACACAAAAACATTTACTCAGTCTGATGAGGACATGCACAGCACAAAACTATATATCCTACAACAAACTACTTTTGCAAATGCTGCTTCCATGCACTGAATCCTATCTACAGAGGGGACAGTAATACAAAAAAGCTTTCCAGTTTTGAGACATGCATTTGGAACTATGCTATATGCCTAGAAACGTTTAAGACATTTAGGGCCATATGTACGAACACATTTTCCCATAGACACAGAATGGGTAAAACGGTTTGCTACATCTGGCCCTTACTTACTTCCACATTATATTCATCGTTTTTCTACACATTTGCATCCTTGTAAAATGGACAGTGAAATCATTGTAATTAAAAAAAAAAATCCATCAACCAACAGGGGCTAGCAACAGATTAACTAGGGCTGAATTTCTCCAAAAGAATATAGGCCCACAATTCCCATTTCTCCATTCACTCAAGATACACCACATCATAGCAAAACATCAACTGAAAAATAACCAGAGGCATTTGTCACTATGTTTAAGGGCAATGTGAGAGTCCCAACTATCAACTGTCTTCTGTGGGGTATTAAAGAAATAAAACGTTCTTGTGTTTTACTCCTCAGAATAATACATGCTACGTTTTTTCAAGTCTGTGAATTAATGTTAGCCATCAGCCATTTAATCCGTCTCTCATGTGACCATATTCCTGCAATATAATTTCCTGGAATATACCTTCACCTTTAGGATAGCATTTCCTGGTTTTAGATGACCAGCTTTGAATATTGAGATTCCTGAATCCATTTGACCTATTCAGGGATTTTAATTCTGTACAGTACGCTGAGCGATGTATATCCCAAATTTATAATCATTTATGTGTCTCAATTATGGGCAAATAAGAGCTTTGCATCCCACAATGCATTTTTTAAGTCCTGTCCAGTTATCCACCATAGTCAGTGCCAATGATTACACAAACTGACTACAAATGAACTCTAGAGTACAAAAACAGACTCCGAGAACTCTGTCCTATACTGCACCACCAGAGTCAATTTTGGTGGTCAACCCAGAGTCCACTAGGTGCAAACCTAGACAACTACAAAGGACTGGAGGAGAGCTATGCGGCATGTGCCACATTCAGATGAAGTGTAGCCCATCTGTGGTCTGTCAGCACCAGGTCAATATGGAGTTCAATGAGCTGTCAAGAAGATAGCCAACCAGGGCAAAAAGAAAGTACCCTTTCTTCCCAACTGGACGTAACATGTTGGCTTCATCTATATGATTTAGTATTCCTCATGGTAGGATATAATCTGGCTGGAGTGGCTGGGAGACAAGATGTAGAGAAATTGATGATGAGCAAGGTATTAGATGGCACATGATTCAGCATTTGTGCCTTCGTAAAGCACATTAATTGGTCCTGTGTCTTGCACCACCGATCAGAACTTTAATGTTATCAATGCTTGGAGGTCAACTTTGTGAAGTAAATCTTCAACAAAGGCATGCCAAGATGTACTTTTGTATGAACCCTGTGTATGTCTATTGCACACCATATTTAAAGAGGCTTAGTTCATGCATGATTGTTTTATAACAGATGCATATTGCATGGAAGATTCTCTGCCCACATCTTCGTTCTTCACTGATCTTTACAGTCTGCTTTGTGCTCATGTCTACTAAGATATAGCCCTCCCTCTGGTTTCTGCAGCTTACTCAAGTCATTCCTGCATGTCTGGATCCATCCTGGCTCACCTTTTTTTGCATTTGTTCGGCACCTACATTTCAGAGGCTGCCTTCATCACAGAAGACTTTGGAGTCAAGCCATCAAGCGTCTTCTCCTCCAGATGAGCATAATCATGCAGAACACTAAAGAGCCTAACCTGGTCCTTCAAAAGGATCAATATTTACTATGGTCTTCAGTTTTTGCAATGGCCTACCCCTTCTTCTATCAAGTCTTGTGGACTATCCTCCCTGCACCTTCATCCATGGGACATGAACTTTGTTCTACTCAGACTACCGGCTGCCATAAGTACTGAACCATGTTCTAGCTTGGCAATCCTGTGGACTCACATACCATAAAAGGTATCAGTCTATTCTTCATGCTATTCTCATAGCCAACTAGCAATTGTTATTCACTATGAATATGCTTTGCCCTTGTCTTGCATACTTACAAATTTCCCACAGAAAAACATTTCCATCAGAGAACATTTTGGACACTGTGCTTCCTTGCTTTGCAGGTGACAATCACAACTATAATTTCCATAATTATAGTCGATTACAGTTTGCTTTTGTTATTTTGATCTGCTAATTTCGTACATCGAGAAAACAAATGATGCAAGGCCCTCACAACCAACAACCTCATATAAATAAATTACCTTTTACAATTGAAGATGCTCACAGTAAGGACAAAGCCAGAAGAGTAAGAGGGTAGACCATACTGAAAAAGCACATGGCAGGAAAAATCATGTACGTTCCAAGTGCACTAACCTCTACAAGTGGCACCCCTATAATGCAAATCGCTGCACCTAAATACTCCTAAAGATATGAGAGTCAGCTAGCTGAAAGAACGGAAACATAGTACTTTGGCTCCTGAAGCAAATACTTACCTTCTCCCATGAAATAATTATCAAATATTACATTATGTTTGTGGGTGGTAGGGTTTGTGTTCACTTGTTACACCCACGTATGATAAGCAAGCACACGCCACTGCAACACTAAGTCCTGTTAAACAGGTTAGATATGCCCCAGGTGAACCTACAAGTAAAGAGTGATAGCAAATCCTTAATGCACTTAGCATTTAGATAATCATGTTTTGATCCAACGGATGGGGTAATATATAGAGGCTATTACATACGTTTAATTGCTGTTTTAATTCGTTTTAAACAGTTCTTTCAAATGAAAAACTGTCACCAACATGGGAATGCATTCATTTGGTAATAGCAGAGCAATTCATGGGCAGTCAACCCACTGGTCAACTCAGTCATTTCACCCGCTGCCGTCCTTCAGACCAAACATTCCAAGAAAAGAACAAACTATTTTCCAGGAAGGGAGGGGAGGGGGTTAGGTGGAGGAGATGACGAGGGTTGCTAGGATAGTGAGAATAAGAGAGAACATAACACACCTCCTTTCTGTATTAGGAAAGAGAGATTAGGGAGTGATACTAGTTAGCAGAGAGGGAGATGGAATGGCAAAAGGAAAGCAGTAGAGAGATAAGGAAGGGTTCGAGAAAATTGACAAAAAAAGGCACGGGTGGCAATTGCAAAAAACTAAATTGAAAAAGTCGAACTGGACAAAAATATGATACTAGGATGAAAAGGAACATTCATGTATATAACCACTGTACTTGAAAGGAACACTTTTCACCCTTGCATATCTACTAACTGGGTAACCCACTTTGGATTTCCCTTCTCTTTTGTACTCTTTCAAGTGTTTCAATGAGACGCAGACAAATGCGGGCCACTCTCCAAACTTTTCCATTGTTCAGTTTCAAACCATTCTTTCCAACCTATAGAGCTTCAGCTGGTGAGGCACATAGTGAAGACTTAAAGCCTTTCACTTCTGGTCTCTCGACTTGTACACCATCTTCCGCATCCCACTTCTTCAGTCTTATATTTTGTTTGTGACTCATAACTATTTTTGTACTTTTCTTGGTGTGTATGTATCAGTCATTTCTCATTTCTATTAACCTTAATTGGATCATTTAGGTTCAACTATAAGGGCACTAATTTGCTGCCTGGATGTCGCCCTTTCAAAGAAGTAAATAGCAAAACCTGTGTGACAGAATGTGGCATAGTATGATACAGCAAAATCATGTTTGCAACAGCCACTTCCAAGGTAGAACAATTGCTGTGGATAACTACAATCTTTGATCATGCAGTTTATTCTTTCTACAAGCTCCTTAGCCCTAAGAAAATTGAGTGCTGTCTTTGGTGACTAATAGCTAGTTTCCGCAAAAATGTTTTTATCTGATCGGATGGGAACTGTTCATTACCAGTGACAACAATTTCAGGCAAGCCTTTATGCGAGAAAGTGTCTTTCAGGAGCTCAATCAGTACAAGAGTGGTTACGGTCTACAACCTCTTTAGTGTGGTAATCTATAAGGACTAACACAGACCTACCTTCCAGACCAAATCCTTTCAAAGGTCCGATGAAGTCTAAAGTCAATTTACACCATGGACGATTAAGAACCTAACCTCAATGAGCATAAGAGGGAGGAAGCACAACAAAACACAGTCCCTTACTTTATGAACCAACATAGCATCCATGCCAGGTCACCAATAATTATTTCTGACTCTTGTCTTCGCAAGGCTTCCACCAAGGTGACCCCTGTGAGCCAAATCCACAATCATTTTTTCGTAAAGAAGCAGGGGGAACCATTCTGGACATGTGTGCCAACATGTAATTCCACAACTGAGTCCAGCCTTTATTTGCGAGCAGGGCCTCTTAATTTCTCTTTAGAAGGCTACCCATCACGTGTGTAGGCATGAACACACTTCAAGATTTCTTGACACTCCTCACTTTGCTTCCATTCATATGAGTAAATGCAATCATGCCTCATATACCTAGGATCAGATCATCAATTATTTCTACCCTTTCTTAATTTTAAGATAAGGGTCATCTAGAAAGGCAATCACCCATGATATTTTTCAACCCAGGTAAGTATTTCAGTGAAAAGCTAAATCCTTCGAGATCTAGGAGTCCCAAACAAGGGATGTAGGCAGAAGCTTTCTTGTTAAAAGCCAAAGACCAAAAGCTTATGATCACTGCAAAAGGTGAGCATTTTTAGTGGTTTGAAAGCAAGCTGTATAACATTCTCTATTCTAAAAAAAAAAAAAAAAACAGGCAGGCTCATGTCTAACCTTTTTGAATTGGTGTCCCTGATCGGGTTGGTTTTCCCATTTACCTCAAAACAACTTAGAAAAGGTGCTTTTGTAAAGTAATTCTCATTTTTGTAGAAAACATTACAACATTCCTTTGACCAGGAAAATGGGGCATTTTTTAAGAAGAGCTCTTAAGGGGTGAACTATACTGGCAAACCTTTGCAGAAATTTTGCATAGAAACCTGCAAGCCATTGGAGAGACCTGATTTCATCCTTGTTGATGGAAGTGGGAGCCCCTTTTACGGCTTCCACCAAATCAAGTTTAGGCTTCACACCCATCCCTAGATATTCCAAGTCCCTGACTGATCCTACCCTAAATTGGCACTTATCTTTTCGGATGATCAAGCCAGGATTATTCAATCTATTTAACACTTCTCTCACCATGGAATTGTATTTTCCAACCTCACTACTATATTCTGATATATTGTCTCAGAAATAAGGTACACATTGGACGACTTTCAGAATCTGTTGCATGACACGCTGGAAATAGCAGCAGCGAAGGCAAGACCGAATGGCATGCAATAGAACCTGAAGGCTCCCAATGGTGTACAAAAGGATGTTAGATGTCTAGAGCTAGAATCAGGTTCCACTTGGTGAGAGGCTGCAGATAAACCAAGTCCACTGAAACACGAGGCATCTCCAATTAAGCTCAAATTCTCCCAGATGTTGGGGAGAGTGTGCCAGTCAATCCAAATCTGAGAATTCAAATAACGTAAATCCACTCTAAGTCTATGGCCTTTGTCACTAGAGTCTGAGCAACTATTATAGGTGGAAGCCACACTGAGGCTTCGGTAGGCTTGATTACTCAGCCCTTAATAAGTTTATTTATTCATCTTCAAGGGGTTTCCTCATGAGATTGGGAATAGGATGAACTTTGTGTTTAGCAGGATGTGCTCCATCTTTTAACTAAATATTGTGTTGGAAATTCTTTAAATGATGAAGTTTGTCCAACAAGGAATGAGGAAATACTTTACCTATTTCTAGGTCATCTAATGTTGCTATCACTAAGACATGATCGTTTCTGTTGAGGGTCTAGTAGTGGGATGCAGAGTTATTTTTTATGTCTCCATTCCAACAGGTTTGAACCATATTCTATGACATATTTTCCACGCTGTGGAATGTTCTTTGAACAATATACACATGGTAGTCATGCCAACTAGTGGGAATGGATGTTTTGTGTAACCACAGAGTAAATGTTCACTGAATGCATCTCCAAAAAGCTAGCAATCAATCAGTATGACCTGTGAGGATGAATTCGCTAATGTGGTAACTTTGCCTTCATCAAGACGGATCAAAGATGATGGTAGACTTATATTTACACTGTCCCATGTAACGTGAAACACAAACTTACGTCCCCCACCCCCAACGTCTTCAACAGCATTACTGATTTGTACTCAGAGTTTTACAACTCTGGCACTGGCATACTGCTCATTTCCCCTCCTTTCCTGCACACTCCAGTTTGAGCCAGACATTTGGGTGGATTAGCTAAATGTTTGGGATTACCACACCTTTAACATTTGTGTTTATTAATATACTGGGGTTTTACAGCTCCTTTCACTTCATTCACACATCCTGCAGTGTGCTCTATGCTTTTCGCCGATTCAATGGCTGTTTTGAGGTCAGGATTGCATGACAAAAGTTATTCTTGGATTTTCGTTTTACTGATGCAGTTTACCAGTTGGGTTAGAATAAGGGAGTCATATAGGTCTCAAAAGTTGCAAGCATTGGACAAATCTCTTAGCGTAACCACACAGCTTCACACCTTTTCATTCTTGCCTTGAATATGATTAAATATTTTGTACTTTCCCAGTACTATGTTGAATTTGTCTCTAAAATAGTTTAATTTTTAAAAGTGAATAAAACACACCTAATTGATCATCATCACTGTGTTCGTTGTTTGTGTCAGGGAGGTCTTCCTACCCTCAACACCTAAATTGTGCAGAAGAATATATATATATATATATATATGTATATATATATATATATATATATATATATATATAGCTTCCTTAGATGACTGATTTTTCCGCTCAAATAGCTATGAGATAGGATTTGAAAAGCTGTGCCCGCCTTTTCCAGGGTAATGACGGCTCCCCCTATGAGGGGAAGGGTTTGATTCATGCTTGCAGCAACCATGGGGTATAATAGTTGAGGAATTGAGTAGGAGATGGGACGCAAGGTCAATATTACTAAAAGAGTATGGAAGTACAGGGAAAACAATGAGAAAAGTACTAAAGCCGTCTTTTTTATGAGGAGGCCCCTCACAGTGTATGTAGTGAGCACAGAGTGAAACTGCTCAGCAACGTTGTTTGCCCCGCCAGTGCAGGAACCAGCACAAGGTCCAATAAGGGGAATGGTACAGTCTCAGGATCTTTAGAAATGCCGCAAAAAATAGCAAGAAGAGCTGAATAAATTATCTCTAATGACAGTGCCAGGAGAAAAATTAGGCGAGGTGGCACACTGCTAGTTGATGGTATGTCTGATAAATTTATAAGGCTGTCTTGAATAAAGTAAAAGTAGTGCCACTCACAGGGAACAATTGTTGGAGAATACTGGTTCCCGACCTGAGGTCCGGGGACCCCTTGGAGTCCGTGAAGGCTCCTCATGGGGTCTGTCACTGCTTAGAAAATTGTATTAACGGATTGATAAAGTGTATATAAAGTGGCTAAATGTACAATGGAAAATTTTAAAACATACTGTAAATGTCAAGGAATTTGAAATTGGAGACTAAAAATTAAATTATTATCCTCTGATTGATTTGTGGGAACAGTGCAGGTGCATCAAACAGCATATAGAATAGACTGTGCTGCTTCAATTGGTTTTAGAAAAGTTCAAACCTTCCTATTAAAATGTTTATACTTGTTTTCAAATTAAATAAAATGTGTTGTCATTTGTGTATGTGTTTGATGAATGCTTGTTTTTGTATTTTTTGTGCATTGTTTTGTGGTTCAAATCATCAACAATGTTTAGACTGGGATCCCCAACTTTCAGTAATGACTCAGTGGGAGGGTCCCTGGATTCCAAGAAAGATTCAGCAGGGGCAACAGAAGTTAAAAGGTTGAGAACCATTGCTGTAGAAGCACATGGGTGGTGGTGATCGCTGCCCACCTGTGAAGCAAGCTTGTCACTAGTGTTCGAAAAACACAGGAAGTAGAAGTTGGCAAAGTATTTATTCAGTCGACCCCAGAGCAATTCATGGACCATTAGTGCACTGATCAACTCCACCATCCTTCAGACAATATCATAAGAACAGAATAAACCATTATGCAAGGAGGTAGGAGGACGGGGTTAGGAGGATGAGACGACAGATGCTAGGATGGTGACGATGATGAGGGGGAACATAACAGTTAGGAAATCTGAGATATGAGACCATAGAAGACTTGTAAATAGAACCCAATGAAACCTATGAAATAAACAAACAGTGACAACAGACACAGTAGACTGTCAGCGATCAAGTCTCAAATTCCCAGGATAGGGACATGTTAAAAAATGCTATTGTCAAAAACTGAAGGAAAAAAGGGAGGCCTTCAGCAACTAGCCAGCAAAGGTAGAAGATAGTTAATCTAAACAGGAGACTGCCCAGGCTGGATAATCAGACAAAAACACAAACAAAACCACAGCACACAATTTTAGCAGGGGCTTATTTACTCTTTATACCTATGAACTGACCCAAGTATTTCGGACTTTCAAAAAGTAGAGGAGAATGGATGTCTTTGATATAATCTGCCTGACTCCTATTGCCTACCAGTTCAGTCCTGACTACTGACTGTAAATTGTATGAAAAGTGTATCTCTCCGACCAGGAGAATGTTGGGAGCCACCTCTAGAACCGGAAACGTGTAACTCTTCGTACGTGTTACCTGTAATTATTCTAATTTCCCTTACAATCCACCGTCTTCAGATACAACAATGGCCGCATGCTTATTAAAATGTTCAAAAAAGCACTACAGAGGAGTCTCTTGAAAGGGAACATGCCATTAGGTAGCTTGCCCAAAAACCAGAAGCAGGTCAAACACCATACCGATTATTAAAACGTGTTCGAAATTTGCTGCAAACTAATGGATTATAGAAAACGCTAGTTCTATTAATACATGAATTTAGGGCTAGCTGTAATACTGCAAGTGAGCAATAATTTCCAGCCACGTACATATCTAAAGGGAAAATGCAACATACTATTTTATATTAACTTGCTACTGCCAAGAAAAAAGAAAAAATCAAGCGTTGGAGACCACCGAAGAACTACCTGTACCACTTTGTTTCATTTTTACTCTGCCATCACTGGGGGGTGTGTCCAAGATGGCAACTGCATTGGACGCTCCTAAGTGAGCTCCGCACAGGACCCAGTCAATTTTCTGTGTTTCGCCGACAGAGGGGTCCCATAAATAATGCGCAGACCTGCTGAACCCAGTCCGAGTGTGTGGGGGCCTGGATGGCTGCAGCGGTGCCGCACATAGCGATGTGGGGCCTGGATCGCCCGACGCTACGAGGACCGCGGGAGTGGCGAAAATGGTGTCTCGCTACTGACATGAAGGCCAGCGATATCTGCGGGAGTCGCTGGGAAGCCACTGCCGACCACACAGACACAATCTAGCCTGCATGGGTCAATAGGATTGCACAGAGGTATCCCTCGAGTGGCTATGCGGGGTGTGAGGCCGAGAGGTGTCGGGCCTGACTGCAGGCTATCCCATACCGCGGGGTCATAGGAGATAGATGCGACTTCGCTGAAGGTGAGTGAATGGTGCCATCCTGAGGAACAGTAAGTCCCTTGATACGGATGGAAAATAGTGTGCCTGACACTGCTGTTACAGAGTGCTGCATGTCACCGCTGTGAGAACTGGCTATGGCCTAAAGACTACCTGAGGCCCTGGGGCCCTGCCTTGATGTTATGGAACGGATCTATGTAGCACTGGCGCGTGTGGGATCGCGCCGGGCTCGCTAGTCGAGCTGAAAGGGGCCTTGGCATGAAGACTACCGGAGGCCCTAGGGCACTGCCTTGATGTTACGGAACGGATCTACGAAGTAGCGCTGGCATGTGTGGGATCATGCCGGACCCGCTAGTCGAGCTGGAAGTGGCCACGGGCCTACCCACTGCGCCTTGTTTGTTTGACTGCCCCTCCCTTGTTAAGCCACGTGAGATGCTGAGATAACACACACAGAGTAAAGGATCACACCTTCATATTCACTTGCTGGCCACATCGCATTATGGTCTTGGACTGAGATATACTGTGCCGATATTTGCATGGCTCACCGCTCCGCGGGCTCTGGCATTGCACGGCCTACTCGCGGCAGTGCTGATCAAGCGTTGCAATTAAAGTGGAGTGTAAGGCCATATTACCCTTGAACCAGCAACACGAAAGCACATTCGCTACCACAGATCTTTTTCTTTGTGACGCCATGGGAAAGCCACGACCCACCAAGACAACAGGAGACACCATGCAAACAGTCGATATGCTCTCATCAGACCCCCCGTCACAAGTTGATCAGTTTCGACATCTTGAATCCACACTTAACAGTCACTCTGAGAAATATGAGAACATTTTACATGCGATACTCAACACCAAAACCTCGCTAGAGGCTAAAATTGACTTGGTGTCCCGGAGGTGAACCATCGCAAGCTAGCAGATAGGGTTACCCAAGCCGAATCAGTCATGCAAACTAGATCGCCGACCCTCCAGTCCATGCAAATGCAAATAACGAACATGCAGGAAGAGATATCTGCTTTACACCACAGAGCTGATGACGCAAAAGGACGATCACGGTGCAACAACATTCACTTTATCGGCTACCCTGAGTGCTCAGAACTTCCCTGGGCCGAACTCTTAAAAGAGTGGCTTCTGTCGACCGTGCTAAAGGATAGAACACCCCCTTTGTTCTCCATAGAGAGGGCTCACCGCATACCAGGACGCCCTGCCAAAGCGGGAGCACCACCGCGACCTCATATAGCCCACCTATTAAACTTTTGCAACGGTGACCTCATCCTTCAATTATTCCGCACCAAAGGCCCGAGGCACTTCGACAACACCACAATTTCAGCCTACCCAGACTATAGTATAGAAGTCTAACGTAAACACGGGTCCTACATGAAGGTTAAGCATCTGTTACGCAAACTACAAATCAAGTACACCCTCCTCTTCCCAGCGAAACTTAAAGTTATGGACCATGAAAAAACACTCATCTTTCAGACACCGGAGGATGTGTGGACTTGTCTGCACACCAAAGGACTAGCAGCAACACTTGGAGAGGAGAAAGAAACTGACCCATGGGTGACACCTAAACCATGACGACATCGCAGGAAACCACCAAGCTCCCATCCAGATCGAGACCAAGCAGCAGAGGAGCAGCCCCGAGCAGTAGTAGCAGCTACACAATACCGAACTAACTCCTCCACCGCTCAGATCATACAAAAACATCGGGGTCCGAAACTGGTGACTCAGAGACCTTCTCGATTGGCAGCACCAAAGACCCTCACATTACACCTGGATCAGTCAACGATAATATTTGAGGCTAAGCAAACAATACGTTTTGCATTGAGGTCCATCAGCTGCCTTTTTTCAAGGCACCTCTCGCCAAGCGGCAGGACTTTTCTGCAGGCACTGACTCATTCAGGGTGCTCTCTCACACTACCACACTGGCCCTAACGCAGGGCACGACAATACATGTGCTAATAACGCACCCACACGATGTATCTTTGGACACGTTGTTCACTAAGTTATCATGGCAAATGTTATTTTGCCAATGAATATGTGTGCTGGGCAGTACAACATGTGGTTTCAGCCCTGGGGGGATTGTTACTAAAGTTGGGGTGATCTTGGATTTACCGGCTTGCTTTACAGTGCTTAACATTGTATCATTGTGTACAGCATTGCTATTATGTGCATGGGACAATAATACTGGGGATAAGCATGAGTGGTGACTACTGCGGGGGCAATGGGATGTAAAGTGTCAAGATACAACTAGTAGCTAAGAGGGTATTCTCTCTCGCTCACTGTATTAGGAATGATGTCTAACATGCCCTCACTGACCCATACTCCACAAAATAGATTCTTGACCTGGAATGTACGGAGCATGGCATCCTTCATCAAAACCCCGTAGGGTATACTCATATCTCAAATGCCGTCAAGTGCATATTGCAATGCTTCAGGAGACACAACTTATGGCCTCTGAACTAGTTTGAGTAAGATCTAGGTGGCGGGGATAAACATATGCTGCTATTACATCCGCTTACGCCAGGGGAGTTCTCACATGGGTGGCTCCTGGAGTCCCCTTTGCCGTTACGACACAAAACATAGATCCAGACGGTCGTTATGTCATTTTAGAAGGTAGGCTAGATGGCACTCCTATTAATTTAGTGGTCGTATATGCCCCTAATGTGAACCAAACACAATTCCTAAAGTCTCTAACACGGGCACTTTTCCAAGACCCGCTAACTCTGGCAATATGGGGTGGAGATTTTAACTGCATCTTGGATTTACAATTAGACCGTTCTCACCCCCCACTACCTACCGCAGCAAGCAACCGCATTACTCACCATGAGTTGGCTTGGCGATATATGGTGCATGGGTCACCTGCAAGACCTCAAGTACTCCTTTTACTCCCCAGTACGTGACCTACACACTAGGACAGATATCCTTTTTAGCACCACTAACAACGGGCCCCTTCTAGATCGCTCGGAATACCTAGCAAAAACACACTGACCACAACCCACTGACGGTGGTACTGACCTGGGGTTTGCTGCAACCCTCCATACCTAGTTGGCGTCTACAGTCGGAGGCTCTATCGGATCCTCCATTCTGCGAGGCACTATCGCAGGTCATCCGGCAAAACTTTGTGACCAAAGCTGGCTCAGCCTCTTCTTGAGCGATAGAATGGGAAACTCATAAAGTAGTGATCAGAGGACACTGTATGGCTACTACTTGGGGGGGGGGGGGGGGGAGTTAGACAGCAGTTGCTCAGGATCTATCTGAGGTGGAACAAAACTTACATCACGTGGAAGTACACACTACAGGGAGGACTCTGTCTCCCTCACAGATCCATCAGTACCATGTCTATCGCCGCAAAGCGGAATCTGCCTTGAGTCATCATGACTACTGCACACAGATGACTCTACAGTATGCCCAAGGAGATCACTCAGGCAAGTTGCTTGCCTGGTTTCTCTGTGAGGTACACTGTGGCACACCGGCTATGTCGATTAGAATACATGATGGCACAATGGCTATCAATGATACCTTCTGTGATTACTACCGACAGCTCTATGAGAAACCGGCCACTTCGGCCATAAGCAGGATTTTCTGAAAGGGGTATCCCTCCCTAGCCTCATAGAAGAACCCATTCAGTTAGAGGAGATCAAAGAAGCCATATCACAAATTGCCCAAAATAAAACGCCAGGAGTAGATGGCTTGCCCGTTGAATATTGTGCCACTTACTCCACTGCCATTACTCCACGTTTATTGGAGGTTTATCGTGAGGCTTTTGAACAGGGCTCCATACCACAATCCTTTTGCGAGGCCCTGATAGTGGTGCTGCCTAAACCGGGGCGTGATGCACTGGATGTACGGTCCTACCTTCTCCTGTCTTCGCTAAATTTGGATTGCAAGATACTAGGAAAGGCACTAGCTAACCGATTACTCCCTGTAATGCAAACATTAGTGCACCATGACCAATCAGACTTCATACCGGGCCGCACCACATTTCTCAATATACGGCACCTTTTACATATCATTCATAACGCACCAACCGGAGATCCACATCAAGTGGCAGTCTCTTTAGACATAGTAAAGGCCTTTGACACTTTGAGATGGTATTTCCTCTTTGCGTGTCTTGGAACAATGAGATTCGGACCTCATCTTCTCAGATGGGTTAAAACATTGTACAGGGAACCACTGGCTAGGGTGAAGACGGGTCAGGTGATATCGAACTGCTTTGGCATAAAACGGGGGACGCATTAAGGTTGTCCACTTTCGCCGCTCCTCTTTGCCTTGGCTATGGAATACCTGGCATGCTATTTGCGGAACCGGGCTGAGATTTGGCAAATATGGGACTCACAGAGGTTCCATGTGGTATCTCTCTATGCGGATGATGCGCTCAACTATCTTAGAAAGGGGCGTACTGCACTACCTGAGCTCGAACAACTACTGGCAACCTTTGGAGAGATCTCGGGTCTCAAGGTTAACTGGCCTAAGTCCTGTGTGTTCCCGCTAGCCCTGTGCCTCCCTGCGGACAGAATGACCATGGCCGACTCCCGTTTGTAATGGCAATATGATACTTTCAAGTATTTGGGAGTTAAAGTCTATCATGCGACGAGGGACCTCCTCGACGGCAACTTACATAAGGCGGTTGCGAATATACGCTCTTCCCTTACTTTCTGGCGACCGCTACCGCTATTGCCGATTGGCCGTGTGGCAAAATCCAAGATGTTAACCCTACCCAGGCTGCTGTATTTTTTCCTCAGCATTACCCATAGCGATACTGCGCATCTTCTTTAAAACACTAGATAGCTTGCTTTTAGATTTGATATGGGGGGGCGGATGCCGTAAAGTAGCCCTTTCTAAACTCCAAAGGCCATTGACGGAAGGCAGATTAGGTGCTCCAAATTGCGAGATATATTATGCAGCGGCACAGTTACAATGGCAGCCCACCTGGTTACTTTCACCACTACACCAGGAAACACATGCTATACAAACCCATCTGGGGAACGCTGCAATATAGAAATTGGCTAACAGACAACAACGGACCTCGCACCACTCTGACCCAATTAATGAAGGTGGCACATATATGCTGGCACAGTTATCTACACTTAAAGGGCCCTCATATTCCCTACTCACCAGAGATCTCGATCTGGAAGATGCCCGGGATAACACAGAAAACACAAGCTCATGATCGCGCCCATTGGATGGAAAGAGGGGTTACCCGCCTGGGACACTTATTTTCGGATGATACACTTAGGTCCTTTCAAGAAATGGTGACAGAACACGACATCGCACCTGGGCAATTTATTACTTACTATATTATATTGCAGGTCATGCGCGGCCTCTGGGGCGCAATGTACATAGAACCCCCCACGTCTCACACATTACACTCCATTTTATTAGCCAGGAGCACTAAACGCACTAAAGTAGTAGGCAGCTTTCTACAGACTGCACACGAAAAGTGGAATGCAGCGCTGCCACAGCTGCTGACTGAAGCGGAATGGGGCAAAGCGTTTCAGTTGGTAAAAGAAATATCCTGAAACGCCAGGTTCAGATTCACACAATTTAATTACATACACCACGCATATCTAGATCCCCAACCATTGCATGTATCCCACACATAATCCGGTTTGCCCATGCTGCGCCTCGCCCTTAGCGGGTTTCTACCATATGGTGTGGGAATGTCCGGTGTTACAAACCACTTGGCACAAGATTACCACGATGATATCGGAGCTGACTAACCACCCCCTGCCCGTAACACCAACCTCTTGCTTCCTATGCATTCACTCCAAAAAAACAAACAAAAAAAAGGGAGATAAATACCTTCACTGGTTCATTGATTGAGCATTTGTATTATTTAAACGCAGGATTTCTATGTCATGGAAATCTTCGACTCCTCCTCTCAGAACACAATGGCTAAAAGATTTGCTAACTTGGGCCAAAGCAGAATCCCACTATCTCCGCTGGCTTCGAGCTTGTGGTATCATCCATATGGGAATGGAATGCTGAGATCCCCTGGTTCTGAATGTGGAGGCCAAAAATTATTGAAATCCGCCCTGAGATACGAGGTCCTCACTGATAAGTGCATAACTGTGCTCCACATGTACACTCATCAAGGTGCCTACGGTGGATATCTACACTGCAAACCCCCCTTCTTTTCTGACACTCAACAATGCACTGTACACAACACTCACTTCATCCCATCATATCATTTACAAGCACATGTAAGTGTGGCTACGTTTTTTCCAGTTTAAAGTTTTGTTGATACATAAAACAAATGTTTGTAAATCACTCTGTAAGGATGTTTTCTGAGGAACTTCTGACAAAGCAATCTCTTAATATATGTACTTTGATATTATCTGCAAAAATGTCAATTAGAACAAGGGAATATCATATTGTACGGTCTTCCATAAGTATTGAAAAATAATAAACAAACGTGGAAAGAAAAGCCTCTGCCATCACTGTTTGAGATTTACCCGATTCTCACATCCTTATTGGCAGCTCTTATTACATAGTGTTAATTTTGTTACAATTGTAACATTGTACATTTTGCTGTGTACTAACTTGTGTACATCGTGATGAAGCAAAAACATAGGCTCTGGACCTTATCTCGCCGTAGTAGGATTTCCTTGCTATAATGCCCACTGGCACAACCCAGATTCTTGTCATTGGCCACACCAGCCCTCTTTGTAAATGGCCTTTTTGCTTCAGTTTGTAACAAAAGTGCACTGTGTAGGCCTCGTATTACATTGTTTCCATTCTTACTGATCAGTAATCTGCCTGCTCAAATGTCAGCACATTGTAGCCACGGGCCGCTGCATCCAGCGGGGCAGCGTGCACGCTGCTGCTGGTGGCTGTAAGCAGCTCCTCCCTGGAGTGAGGCCTCGGACCCGTGCATGAGGGTTCTCGGTGCAACATGCCCATCTGAATGTATGTTCCTCTGTGGTCATACTTGGAAGGTGAATAAAATGTAAACTTTATTTGAATTTGCTGTGCAAAGGAAAATAATCAAATCAAGCTATATTCTAGAAGCTATCCTGCCAGTCAGGAATCCGTTTTTACAGGGGCGTAGCTATCAGTAGTGCAGGCGGTGCAGTGACACCGGAGCCCAGACCAGGCGGGGCTGCCCTACATCAGCTGCTGTTTCTCGTGTTTCTTTCCGTCGACTACCTGGGGTCTGGCTCTACCTACTTCTGTGTGGGAGGGGCGGGGACGAACGTTTCGGGTGGGGGGTGGGAGTGGACGAGGAGCTGCAGGCCATCCAATGTGTAAAGAAAGGGAATGGAGAGATAAAGTGTGTGTGTGTGGGCGGGAGGGGGGTAAAGAAACAAAGATATGAAAGGGTAAAGAGATAATGCAGAGAACTCATAAAACTGGGGAGTGGACAGATAATGAAGGACGAGGTGATGCGGGGGCACAAGGAAAAGTACGTGGGCGAGATGGAGGGAGAAAGAAATTGAAGGAGTCGATACAGGAAAAAGACGAGAGCAGAGAGAAATTACAGAATAGACAGAGAACAGGATGACAAGATGGGAAGAAGAGCAGAGATGCAGGTGCGAATGGAAGGAGGGTGAACAGTACAAAGTAGTGAGATATAAAGGTAGAGAAGGAGAAGCTGAAGACATACGCCAAAGGATGGGCAACTGCGTGGAGGATTGCAAGAGGTGCAGGGGACTGTGGGGGAGAGAGAACCTTGTAAAGCGGGCAGATACAGACGGATACCGAGATGCAGAGGAGAGCAACAGGTGCCGAGCAGCAAGATTCGGATAGATAGTGAGAAACGCGGGTGGTGGTGGAGAGGGAACGGTGCAAAGCAGCTAGCGTCAGATGGATGCTGAGATGGCGGCAGCGAGGGAGAACAGGACGTGCACAGCGGTTAAATACGGATGGAGAGCGAGAGATGGGGGAGAGTGGTGGAGTAGATCAGCTAGACACGGAGGGATGGATGCCGGGATGCCGAGATACCAAGGCAAGCGGGGCACAGCATCTAGATACAGATGAATAGAGAAATAGAGGGGAGAGGCGGCAAACATACAGTGTAAAGTAGCAAAATACAGCTGGACACCGATAGCTACAAATGGACAGCGAGATACAGGGAAGCGTGGAGGAGAGAATAAGGGGTAAAGCCGCTACGCCCAGATGGACTACAAGATACAGGGGAGATCGGGGAGAGTGGAAGGTGGAAACCGACTATATAAAGATAGACACAAAAATACAGGGGGAAAGCCAAAGGTGTAAAACTAGATACATGCACATGAATTTCAAGATACAGGGGGAATTAGAAAAAGTATCAAAGAGAAGGGAGAGGAGGGCGGAATGTAAACCAATACTAGTCATGCACTAAAAAAGAGAAAAGGAGCAGAAGGGCTAGATACAATCCAGAATGGAAACCAGTGGAGAATGGAGAGAGGAGAAAGTGGATAGATGCAGGTGGGAAGGGAAGTCATGAAAAGTAGAAAGCAGCGAGATGCAGAGGCAGCGAGGGGAGCACAGTGTGGAGATGCGCACACGAGGGTGTAGAAACAAGAGCGGAATAGGGAGGTATTGGAGAAAGTGAAGCGATACTGGGGACAGGAAGGGGCAAGAGATGCAGGGAAAAGGTAGAGAGATCGGACTGTGGTGAAGCAGAACAATCAATGGGGAATCAGAGGGGCTGAGAAAGTGGAGGGATGCAAGGGGAGGGTGAAAGGTAGCGTGATACAAAAAGACAAAAAAAAGAGAAGCGGGTTGGAGATATTCAGGCAGTGAAGTAGGAGTATGGGTAAATGAAGAGATCGGAATAGAAGCCCAGTGGTCAGTAGAACAGGTGTAGTAATGTCAGTCTCAGGGACACATAGGGTCCACTGCAGCTCTATTTCGGTAGGATTTTGCTACCTAATCATTAGGGTCGTTTCCTCTGCTTCCAGTGGCACTGGTTTGTGATGCATGTCGATGTCGGTCTGAAAGGGTGACCGCCAGACAGGCTTTACATAAAATCTTACAAGAATTGCTGCGTATGGTGATATAGTCCATTCATTCTCCCTGACCAAATTTATCTTCCACTTTGCAAGTAACATCACTGTTAACCTATTTGCTGTTGCTCTGGGACAGCCTAGTTATACCACTTGGTGCTTTTTTGTAACACATCTTTGGGGTTTATACTTAGTCCTACCAGCTCTCAAACATATTTAGTTTATTCACAGGTAATAGACATTAATGAAAATCGTTGCACTTGTTTTACGCCCAGCAAGGACGTCATTGGTGGTAATCTGCACTTGTGAATAGGATCTTACCTTGTTCAAGTGTTGTGAAAAAACACAATACGATTTGTTAGCGCTGGTTTGGTGCTTCAGCACTGAGCTGGGTAAATTGTCCTTACAAATGCCAGCAAAGTTAAGAATTACCGTCACTGAGCACTGCACTAATATGCTCACTAAGAAGGCATACTAACCTTATCCTATTTTATTTCTTTATGGTCTAGAAATCAGATTTCAATGTCATTGACAATCATATATTCGATCTGTTTCTCACTGGGGAATGACCAATCTTGTCAATCGCTGATTCAGCTTAAATCGAGGACCCTGCTTTTCCTTATTATTTACATTCCGTGCCCAGATTTATGCAAAGTTTTTGATGCACTGTTAATGATCATGACTCCCTTACCAGTTTTGTGCAATGTAAAAAAAGGCCTGTATATCCCTAGTGCATGCATAACTGTGTTCAGCCTCCTGTTTACTACAGAGCAATTATCACAAATATTAGGTATGTTTACCAAAGGGAAGAGTATATTCCTAAAATTGGTTTGGTAAATTGTGCTTGGAAGGCAACCCTAAGTTCTCCAATGTGCATACTCTTTCATTCACTTTATGCAGCTGGTCCTGCAATAAGGGAGGTGTAATCTAGTTGTTAACTTGATGACTTTAGAGTCAGACTGTCCGTGTTCACATTATAGCCTTGGAACATAATAAAAAAACATTAATCTGGGAAAAATCATATACTCACATGGTAACTCAAACTGTAGAAGCGTGCAATGTAAACAGCAAGTGTAGGTGGTGCCATCGAATACTGTCTTAAATACATGGTCTCACCACCCCTAGAATAATGCGATTCCGGCAATCCTGACTCCACTGGCCTATACACATCATGCTGCTCCAAGTACCCCACCATGGGTTTAAGACACTCTGGCTACTGAAAATATCTCTGCAGAACGACCCCTGCTCTTCCACCACTTAAGAAACCGGCCCCTTTTATAAAGGATACCAGAAGGTGGCCCTCGTAACAAAAAACGTTAGTACATTGGATGAAAGGCAGCCGGGATTGCAGGTCAAGTCCCCAAGTGACAGTGTCGTTTTCCCATCACGACAGTTTCCTTTTTGTTCCATGGTGCTCCCCTGCATTTGTTCAAATTGTTTGATGATCTCTGAATCTCAATAGACCTTTGGTGTTCCACACAGCAAGTGGGACCCTACAATATAACCACCGGGGGGTAAACACCCCTCCTGCATCACTTTGGGCAGGACCTGGCCATTTGAGATCCAGTAGCAGCAAACGTGTGATAGCTACTGACATCTGTGTGAATTAAGTCATGGGTAAAAGGCTCTCCTTAGTGCACTGCATGGCAAGAATGGTTGTGAATATTCGAATGAGTGCAGACAGGAGAGTGCCTTTCATTGATTACCCTTGGAAGATCAGGAACATTGTTTATTATGAATGGTGAATGCAAGATAGAGGGTGACTGTGGCCCTCAGAGAAACAACATTGTTAGCCTTTATGCCACTACTTTTTCCTCCACCTTGTTTTTTTTCTGTTCAGGACCAGTAAGAATTAACACACAATGGTTCCCTTCAGAGCAGATCCGTGGATCAGATAATCTATGCCAACCTAATTGTTTTAATATTCAAAATTTGAGAATGTACCAGGCACTGACTGGCAATGGGCTACTGCTCAGCTGACACAAATTGAGCATATATACTGGAGCTCAACTGGAAGGCCACCATTGACAGACATGCATGAACCCTAATTTAGTGCTCCATAAACATGAAGCTGCATGCTGCCAATTTCCTCTAGGATAGGACTAAGCCTGGTGCTCTACATGCCCGTCATGATCCTGCTAATTTTGAACAAGTAGAAGTTGTCAAGGGAACTAGAGGCGCAGTCAGGGAGCACCAAAGACTACTCAACCCCTTAGTGGAAATCTGATGAACAATTCAAAATATCAATCCATGAGCGAAGGGTACAAAGTAGTGACTGCTTGGTGAGGATACTCTTTCCTAAACCAAATGTTTGCGTTCTTTGTGGGACACACCAGTTGTAATTTCTAGTTACCCACTAGTCTTTTCCTGGCTTACCATACGCCATGTGCCATCACAGTCCTAAGTGGCCTGGATGGTGGAAAAAGGGACCCAAAGCAACGATACTGGATGTCTTAACCTGCCATGCTGAGAGAGGTAGAGTGCCTGGTTGGCATGCACACAAGCAAGAGCCTAGAGATCCTGTGTGGCCCATGTCTATGTCTTCTGCACCTAGGGGACCAGATCCCCAACTTGAAGAAAGTAGGACCATGTCTGCCCCATAAGTATCATCACTGTCATTCTCTGGCCCTATCTGCCCAATCAGTATCAACATCGTTCCCTAACCCCCAAGATGTGGCGCTGTTGAGCCAGAGTCACTAGCACTACTTGATCATGAGATACCCACGTTTCAAGGTACTGGCATACCCATACAGCAGCAGGCAAAGTAAGATTTCCTGTCTCCATAATTCTTTAACATAAACTTCAGAAATTGGATCGGTCTACACTAAAATGTTGTTTTCTTTCACCAAAATTTGATTATTTATATTGTGGGTTTGTTTTCCTAGTGATAGCAATCAACATTTTACTAATTTCTTATTGGGTGGGAGAATGACAATTCCAAAATTAAAGATAGAACATGTTTTCACAATTGCCACCATTAGGCCTGTGCCGTCTTTACATAAATGACATGGATGAGCATTCCATTAATACCCAAAACATGGCACGAATTACTATTATGCGAGGGTCAAAATTATTAATGCAACTGGTATAAAAAGTTACCACTTTTCAACACACACCACTTTTTTACGGTACAATGTACCATACGCCCTTTGGCAGCCTACCTCACGCTGCCTATAATAAATTCCTTCCCTCATCTTCCACAATTCACTACTTGGCAGGCCTGCGAACACACTAAGTTGGTGACCTGCAGCACAGGGCTGAGGGAGCAAAGGCTTGAGCTGTATAGCGACTGGCTGTTGTGAGGGCCTTTTCGCAACTAATTGTGCACAGAAAAAGGCCCGACACTGTTTTTGGAAAACAGATGCACAGGACTATCAGAGAGCTGCGGGACGAATTTCCAGGACCCATGTATGTCTCTAGGTAAGCGCTAGCACCTCTGGGCTCAAAAACACACCCATATACTGTCCAAGTGCGATCCGCCGACACAGACTGCCAAGTATGTTTTTATTTCCACATCCAGAGTCGTACTGGGATAGAATATAGGCCTGGGCACCAGGTTAAAAGTTAGCTAATGTTTGCAAATTGAGGTCGTTTTGGATAATAAAAGACATGCTGTTTAAGTATTGTGCAAGATATGGAAGACTGCATGGATCTGAGCTTGCTACAGGCAACGTTTGTTTTAAACCCTGCCCAGCAGACCATAAAATATGCTCACTAACAGACAAAAAACGGCCCAGACAGACCTGTTGGTCCCCCCCATTGGGCACTGCCTGATTGCCCTACAGGCCAGGCTAACCGAGTCCTGATCACTTCGAGGGTCTGACACTATAAGGCACATCACACCTGACCCCCCCAAAGCGACCGGGACAAAAACAAGCATTGTAGGTCTCACCCAGGGGCAAGCTATTGGCTATGGCAATCGGGTGGGTGTGGGTAAAGGGGGGGTGTTTGTTAATAACAAGGTGGGGGAGTAATTGTGGGGCAAAGAAACACTTAAAAAAAAAAAAAAGGGCTTTGAAGCAGTCGGCGCTGGCTGCTTAGTACCTTTTTTTTTTACTGCTGGAAGGGGGAATAGAAACAGACTGGAAGGAGAGATGCTGTTAGGGCAGTGAAGCAACAGGGATGGGAAGGTAAAGAACCAAGATGGGGGCAGGTCAGTGAGGGAAGGTAAACAAAAATATATATATATTATTTTTTTAAAAAGCCACTATGACGCGTCCAACGTTGACCGCGTCATAGTGCATTATTTAAAAAAAAAATCTATAGTACTGGATAGCCAGAGGAGGGACACTAATTACATTGATTTAATCCATGCTTGGTTCATGCACCACCAAAACCTAAGCAAGAGACTCATGGCAAGCACTGCCCGATTAGAAGGCAGCAAAGAAGAGTGACAATGCTGCAAACAAATTGCATGTAATGGGCTGCTTCCAAGCCTAATATAGAACACAAGAGTCTCGCAAATGATAGTTCATTCGCTAGTGCATGCTCTTTCAAGAAAGACCTAAAAAAGTTGTGCACCACTCCAATGCTCACACGTGCAAGCTGCCCCTGCATGGTTATAATGATTACAGAACAACTGTGAGTGATTACAAATGTTTGAAGAGTAGGTTAAAGAGAGGAAAATACTACCTATTCTTAATTGACCAGTGATATTAAAACCTTCTTTACAGGAATTAGGTCCCTATTGATCAAAGGGGCACAGGCCACATACACTTGCATATTTGTGCGCAAATAGATTTGTTTGACAGCCACAAGCTGGGAAATGCGGAAGACAGCGATTAGCTGAGCTTTTCCTTGAGGGTACAACAATGACGACGATATGGTGTACCTGTACTTTCTGAACAAACTTTGACCAGGCAAATATCATCAACAAACACACATTCTCATAGTCACTGCCAGCCAGGAGAGGGACAGGTCGGTGCCTGTCTTACTCATACTGCATATGGCTGCCACATTTCTGTGTGGATCGAGGCCACTCTGTCGTTTTAAGTAGGAAGGAAATACTTCCAAGCTATTAATACAGTTTCAGTGCACATCCCCCAGAGTTTAGTGACAATAGAAAGTTCAGCATGTGGGATTTTGGAAAGAAGCCCACTTTTGAATTGGTTTTCTTGTTAAAGGGACCGTGGGCACAACTCTCCTCTGCAAGACTTCATAAATGGGTCAAAACTGAGCACAAACTATTTGTCTTTGCTTGCAAGCACGGACCAGACCTCTCCTTTTGCCTACAGAAGGGCATCCTATAATAATGAGCAGAGCACACGAATCAGGCCTACGTAGGAAGAAACTATAAGATGCCAAGACTATGTTGTTAGATAAAGGCAACACAAAAGGATGATGGATGGAGTGCTGAACAATGCAAACACTCTATTTTTAGAGGGGTGTCCCAACGTTTCTCTTAATTTTAACTAAATAAATGTCCCGGTTTTGGGGACAAAGGTCACATCCTCTAGGGAAGTATAAGTTAAAGGTATGCTCTCCTTTAACAGATACCTATAAAGTATGAAGTAATTAAAGTAATTTATCTGTTACTGTCAGGCAACCGTCCCCTGTCTGCTCCCAGTAGAGAGACGGAGTGGGGAGCAGAGAGAGGTTGGTGGGGGGCAGGTTGGGGGTACAGGGTGGGAGGTAAAGCTATAGCTAATTTTATATATGTATGTCTTCTAAATGTGTGTGTGTGTATGTATATATATATATATATATATATATATATATATATATATTTATATATATATGTATATATATACACACACACGTATATATATATATATGTATATATACACACACACACACACACACACACACACACACACACACAGGCACACATTCACAAAGCTAAGTTAAAAAACGCGACAGTCCAGATATAAAAGTGGGAGTAAAGTCTTTAGTTCTTCTTTTAGGTCTGACCTGTCCCGGTTTTTGCTCCTCAAAATCTGGTCACCCTATACGTGGCTAATGAGTGACCACTTCACTTCAGGTCATCACGGACACCGTATACAGTCCTGAACATGTCACCCACAAATCATCGTTTTCAGGTGTGTCTTTGTAATACGGTGAGTGGGAGCAAAGCTAAACTGCAGTACCCACAGTCCATTGTTATCACATGTATGTCCAAGTCTGAAAACAGTGCCTGTAATGACCTGCAAGGAGGTGGTCACTAATAAGAGGTCCCATCGTGTGACACACAATTTTAGTTCCCGTCACACAGTGAGGAGTCAGTATCACACGGTGTAGGAGAAAACGAGCTTAGGTCTTCAGCTCAGTTTCGGCAGCTTTTAACTGCTGATGTCCATTAATGGGTGTAAAAACACCCCAAGATATCGGCAACAGCCTCAGCAAGCTTTGTTTCTTGAGAAGGGGCTGGGCAAAAGTGCCTCTTAGGTGCTTCTCAGCATGAGGCCATGACCCATCCTTGGCCCCACACCCGTTCCTTCGTCAGATTGAGATTTTTCTTTAAGTTGGGAGGTCTGGGGTGTTAATACCTTCATGAGAGTTAGACTGTTAAGGAGCTCGAACCTGGTCCACCTGAGCGCATCCAGTCTAGCGTGAAACCAGACTTTCATGTATACAAGTATGGTTAAGACGTTGGTGCCCAAGTTTAATCTATGGTAGAAACTAAACTTTTGTTCAGCAAGGACCCAGCACTGCTCCAGAACGAGCCTCACCTCTACACATGTGCACTTCACCTGCACTCTCGTGCACCTTTTTTCACATGAATAATCAATCATGTGACACTCAGAATGCCGTATGCACAGGCGCGGCCCGTCCTTTAGGGCGGAGGGGCCACGCCCCCCACCTTTTGCCCCTCATGATGAGTGCCTGTCAGGTTGACCAAAGGTCAGGCAGCCAGGAGTGAGACATGCGAGATTTGCGCAGACTCCTGGCTGCCTGAGCTGAACTTTGCTGGGCTGAGGTGGTCACAGCTCCTATGGGCGTGACCTCCTCCGCTCAGCAAAGGTGCCTCGAGGCCCTCCCCTGGGTGATGAGGGAAGCGTCACCCATTGACTTCGACCTGGGCGCTTCAGGTTTAAGCCCTGAAGCGCCCAGGGCGAGCGTCAATCAGTGACACCTCGTCACAGAGTGGGTTGGGGTCAGGAGTCTCACTGACCCCATCTCACTCTGTGACGAGGCTGGGACTGCTGCCTTCCCTCAAATGAGGGAAGGCAGCAGTCCCAACCCTCCTGGGACCTGGAGGCTGAAGGTAAGTGTGTGTGATGTTTTAAAATGAAAGTTATGAGTGTTAATGGATGTGCGTGCGTGCGTGTGTGAAAGAATGAATGTGTGTGTGATGTTTTAAAATGAATGTTTGGTGCGTGCGTGCATGTTTGAATGTTACAAGTGTTGTTAATGGATGTGCATGCGTGTGTATGTGAAAGAATGAGTGTGTGTGTGTGCTTCCCACCCGCCCCCCTCCCTCCTAAAGCTGTCGGCCGCCACTGCGTATGCAACAGAGGATGGTGGGGATAGGGGACTGACACAAGGTTTGAAACAGTAATTCCAGCACGTGCAGAAATATTGATGCTGCAACAGGCTCTAAATTGCTAATGCAATTGTTTCTTGATTAATCCCATTGCTTTTCCTAGTGCATGTTTTGAGCCTATTCAGAAGTTTCGTTTGCTGGAGGGAATGCTTTTGTCTGCATTCTGTCGCCTTTTCAGCTGCACTCCTGTGCTTCCTGCTGGAATGTTGGCAGAGTGTGTGGCTGCAGGAGCCAGGAAAGGGCAGGGAAGCACTAGATCACAAGAGAGCTTGGCATTTAATTCAATTTTGTGATGCGGCTCACGTTTAGAATTGCTCGGAAAGGGTCCTTTCTTTCATTCTCGTGGCTAGTCCAGGACCAAGACAATCAAAGTAGAATGTTTGAGACTATAAAAATAAGCAGTGGCAAAGCCAATAGGTCTCGCCTATGAAAGAGCTATCAGCAGGGGTGTGTGTGGGGTGCTACACACCCCTATTAAATGGATTTTCTGATAAAATAATTGGGTGCAGATGTTGAGGGGGAGTGTGTGCATTTGTGTCTAAATGAAGAGAGAGGCATGGAGTGCAGAAAGGAGTGGCATGGAGCTGAGTGATACAGAGTGTAGTGGCGCAGAGTAGAGTTGAGTGACAGTGTGCAGAGTTGAGTGACAGTGTCATAGAGTGGTGCAGAATAGAGTATAGTGCCGTAGAGTGCAGTGGCATAGAAAGGAGCTCCAAAGAGTGGAGTAGTGCAGAGTAGAGTGGCGAGAGCGCATTAGCAGAGAGTGCAGTGTTGCAGAGTAGAATATTAAGAGTGCATTGGAGTAGAGTGGTGTAGAGAGCAGTGGCACAGAGTACACTGATGTAGAGTACAGTGGCACAGAGTGCAGTAGTGTAGAGTGCACTGGCGGAAAGTGCAGTGATTGAGTGGAGTGACGTAGAATGCAGTGGCATAGTGCGGAGTGGCGCTGAGTGGATTAGAGTGCAGTGGAGTAGATTGTTTCAGAGTAGAGTGAAAAGGCGTAGAGTAAAGTGGTGCAGGATAGAGATCCATAGCACAGAATGGCAAAGTGTAATGGTATAGAGTAAAATAGTACAGAGTGCAGTGGTGCAGTGTCGATTAGAGTATCGTACAGTGAATTGGCATAGAGTACAGGGACATAGGGCTGATTGTTACAGATAAAGTCCATTGGCGTAGAGTGTATTGGCATAGAGTGCAGGGTTCTAGAGTACAGTGGCATAAAGTGGAGTTATGCAGAGTAGAATGGCATGGCACTAGACTGAAGTGGTGTAGTGTGCAGTGGCAAAGAGTGCATTGGCATAGCGTAGAGTGGTGCAAGGTACCAGAGGCATAGCGTGAAGTGGCATAGAGTGCAGTGGTGTAAAGTGGAGTGGTGCAGAGTAGAGTGCAGTGGTGTGGAGTGGCGCAGAGTGGAGTGGCATAAAGCAGAATATGCATGGTATGGTAGCGCACTGCCATTACAGACAACAAATTTTCAATTGAAATGACCATTACATTTGCAGAAACATACAGTTTTACTAATAAAACTATACAATGCACAAACAAAAATGTTTGGAAATTGCATCACCTTGTGTAATGATTTGTTTTGATCATATTAAAGTATGTTTCCAACAAATTTCAGAAATAACAAAATATTTGCTTCATTTGTGTTACTTAAAAAAATGCTTAGAAAATGAGAACAGATAAGGCATGAATGGCATGTGAGTTACACAAAAATCTCTTGAGCGAGATTGAGAGGAATGTGTAAGTGAAGGAATGAATGAGTGTACAATTTTTGACACCATTCTTGGTTAGTTCGGGGATGCGCATAATTTGCTGTATAGTAATTGCACAAAAGTACGCCTAGCGCATAGCACAGAATTTGTTATTTTCTTAGCTCAAAATACTCACATCAAAAATGTATCCAAGGATGCATTTTGCACTAAGAAAATAGTGCTAAATGCAATAGAACACAACTGCCAGCTGTTTCTCATGCTCGATAAGTTGGTTGTTCCTGTGCTCCTGCAGCAGGATTTTGTTTGTGCCAAATTACTCATAATTACATGAGCAGGCATACTTTCATATTTATCAGTAGTTTTGTGTCAAAAGAGTAACACAAAATTACCATATTACTCCGGCATAGGTAGAATTTCATCCAGGCTTAGTTAAATTACACATCTGCCACCTCCTGCTGCTGTCACTTGTGGGCTTGCTGTTTCTGTTAGTTCTATGCTTTTCCATGTATTGAGAAGTTGCTGTTACTTTGTAGGTAATTGTTTTTTGGAGCACCACAGCCACAGTCTCAATAAGTATGCAGGCCACACTAGGCACTGAAAATCTCACCCCTATGGTGCACTTATTCAAGATGTTGATGTCCGCCACTGTGCGTGGCTGTGTTCAATACAGCCCTATAGTGCCATTCCAGACTATGCAAGATGTTCCCCTGCCCCTCAGTAGGCTCATGGTTCAGATGCATTACTGTATGCTCTTACCTAAAGGTCGGACTGAAGATTTATTACTAGTATTATTGCCTCTGGCATAAAAGTAAATTTTTGTTATTTTTTTATTTTTATTATTGAGGCTGCGGTGCTCCTGGGTTCTGAGAGCACGCACAAGAGCGTCATTTACAATCTCTCATCTAATGGATCTTTTTAAGTTGACTGAGACATTGATGGAGTTAACAAAAACAAACAATTTAGATTTCTGTGAAGCCCATTAGCTACACAATGAGGACCAGGAATCGATAATTGAAGTTAAGTAGTTGATTTCCCATCAATATTAAATCCAATATATAAGCATGTCATGAAAATGTTGTAAAGATACAGGATTACAGCTGGCAAACTAAAGTATTGCAGTCAGTTCAGTCTCAGATTTAGGTATAAAGCAATAACAACCACAGCAATATAGAAACTGAGAATTAGAAATTGGTATTCCATCACAAAAAAAAAAAAAACCTGCCCTCGCTCTCCTAAACATGAAATGACTCTAAACTCATCTAATCGGGATCCTAAGAATGGAATGAGGATGGTTCGAATGAAATCGTATGGGAATTTGGAAATGTGAGAAGTTGTCGGCATAGTGAAGGTTTCAGCAGAAGTCTTCCAGAAAAAGGAATGTGTGTTTAGCATGAAGCTTCACACATGCAAGAAAAAGGAAGTAGAGAGGTCTGTATCCCTCGAGGTCTAAGGGAATCTGCCTTAACTTCTAACAGCAAAATCAAATCAAATCAAATCATTAACATTTATAAAGCGCGCTACTCACCCGTGCGGGTCTCAAGGCGCTAGGGGAAAGGGGGGGGGTTACTGCTGCTCGAAAAGCCAGGTTTTTAGTAGTCTCCGGAATGCGCAGTGGTCCTGGGTGGTCCTGAGGCTGGTGGGGAGGGAGTTCCAGGTCTTGGCTGCCAGGAAGGAGAAAGACCTCCCACCCGTCATGGAGCGGCGGATGCAAGGGACGGCAGCGAGCGCGAGGCCAGAGGAACGGAGGAGGCGGGTGGGGACGTAGAAGCTGAGGCGTCGGTTGAGGTATTCCGGTCCTTTGTTGTGGAGGGCTTTGTGTGCGTGGGTGAGAAGTCGAAAGGTGATCCTTTTGCTGACTGGGAGCCAATGCAGGTGTCTCAGGTGTGCGGAGATGTGGCTGTTGCGGGGTACGTCGAGGATGAGCCGGGCCGAGGCGTTTTGAATTCGTTGCAGGCGATTTTGGAGTTTGGCGGTGGTCCCAGCGTAGAGGGTGTTGCCGTAGTCCAGGCGGCTCGTGACGAGGGCGTGGGTCACGGTTTTTCTAGTGTTGGCGGGGATCCAGCGGAAGATCTTGCGGAGCATGCGGCGGGTGAGGAAGCAGGCAGAGGACACGGCGTTGACTTGCTTTGTCATGGTGAGAAGGGGGTCCAAGATGAAGCCGAGGTTGCGGGCGTGGTCTGTGGGGGTCGGTGCGGTGCCGAGGGCCGTGGGCCACCAGGAGTCGTCCCAGGCGGACGGGGTGTTGCCGAGGATGAGGACTTCCGTTTTGTCAGAGTTCAGCTTTAGGCGGCTGAGCCTCATCCAGTCTGCGACGTCCTTCATCCCCTCTTGTAGGTTGGTCTTGGCGCTGGCGGGGTCCTTGGTGAGGGAGAGTATAAGTTGGGTGTCGTCGGTGTAGGAGGTGATGATGATGTTGTGCTTGCGTACGATGTTGGCGAGGGGGCTCATGTAGACATTGAAGAGTGTCGGGCTGAGCGAGGAGCCTTGAGGGACGCCGCAGATGATCTCGGTGGGGTCTGAGCGAAACGGTGGGAGGTAAACTCTTTGGGAACAGTTTGAGAGGAAGGAGGCGATCCAGTCCAGGGCCTGGTCTTGGATCCCGGTGGAGCGGAGGCGGGTGATTAGGGTGCGGTGACAGACGGTGTCGAAGGCAGCCGAGAGGTCGAGGAGGATGAGGGCGACTGTTTCATCGTTGTCCATCAGGGTTCTGATGTCGTCTGTGACTGAGATGAGGGCGGTTTCCGTGCTGTGGTTGGTTCGGAATCCGGTTTGTGAAGGGTCGAGCAGGTTGTTGTTTTCCAGGAAGGTGATCAGCTGTTTGTTGACGGTCTTCTCTATTACCTTGGCTGGGAAAGGCAGGAGAGAGATGGGGCGGAAGTTTTTCAGGTCGCTCGGGTCAGCCGTAGGTTTCTTTAGGAGGGCGTTGACTTCGGCATGTTTCCAGCATTCGGGGAAGGTAGCAGAAGAAAAAGAAGAGTTGATGACGGCCTGGAGGTGCGGGGCGATGATGTCGTCGGCTTTATTAAAGATGAAGTGAGGGCAGGGGTCCGAAGGGGCGCCGGAGTGGATAGAGTTCATGATAGATTTGGTTTCTTCAGTGTTGATGTGGGTCCAGTTGTTGAGGGTGAAGGCCGGGGGTGCGGGTTCGGTGATGTTTGGTTGGGTCTGGTGTCCAAAGCTGTCGTGGAGGTTGCTGATCTTGCGATGGAAGAAGGTGGCGAGGGATTCGCACAAATCCTGTGAGGGCGTGATGGCGTTGGCGTTGGGGTTGGAGAACTCCTTGACGATGCTGAAAAGTTCTCTGCTGTTGTGGCTGTTTTTGTCCAGTCTGTCGGTGAAAAAGTTCCTTTTGGCAGCGCAGATCAGGTGGTGGTGTTCGCGGGTAGCGCTCTTGAGGGCGGTCATGTTGTCAGCGGTGTGGTCCTTGCGCCAGGCCTTCTCGAGGGTGCGACAAGTTTTCTTTGATTCTTTGAGGGTGTCAGAGAACCAGAGAGGTTTTTTGGTGTTGGTCTGTCGATGCGTGCGTTTGAGGGGAGCAAGGTTGTCTGCGCAGTTGGAGATCCAGTTTGTGAGGCTGAGGGCTGCGTCGTTGGGGTCGGTGGTGAGGGTGGGTTGGTTGGCGGCGAGTGCGGAGAAGAGTTGCTCTTCGGGGATCTTGTTCCACTGTCGACGAGGGATGGGTTGAGTGTGGAGGTGGCGGGTCTCGCGTCGGAATGTGAAGTGGACACAGCTGTGGTCGGTCCAGTGTAGAGCGGAGGTGTGGCTGAAGAAGATGTGTTTGCTGGCGGAGAAGATAGGGTCGAGCGTGTGTCCGGCGATGTGGGTGTCGGTGTTCACCAGTTGCTTGAGGCCGAGGTTGTCAAGGTTGTCGAGCAGGGCGGTGGTGTTGGGGTCGTTGTTCTGTTCCAGATGGAAGTTGAGGTCGCCTAGGAGGATGTAGTCCGGCGAGGCGAGGGCGTGCGGGGAGATGAAGTCGGCGATGGCGTCGCTGAAAGGGGCGCGCGGTCCGGGGGGACGGTAGACGAGGGATCCTCTGAGGGTGGTCCTGGGGTCGGTGCGAATTTGAAAATGCAGATGTTCAGCGGCGAGAGGGGTGTCTTCGGTGGAGGTGGTGACGCTGATGGAGTCTTTGAAGACGATGGCGATACCTCCTCCTACTTGGTTGGTGCAGTCTTTTCTGGAGATCTTGTAGCCTTCGGGGATGGCAGTGGCGATGTCTGGAGCTGATGAGGCGTTCATCCAGGTTTCCGTGATGAAGGCGACGTCCGGAGCTGTGGAGTCCAGGAGGTCCCAGAGTTCAACGGCGTGCTTGTGGACAGAGCGAGCGTTGACCAGGATGCACTTGAGGTGGTTGATGGCGCGTGGGCTGGTGGTCGTGGTAGTTGCGTGGTGGAAGATGCGTTTGCAGGAGTTACAGGCGAAGGGTCCATGGGTGCGCTTGGGGTGGGCTTGGAAGCAAGTGTTGGAGCGCCCGGGGTTGAGGGCGTGGAGGGTGGTGGTGTCGTAGCGGGTCAGCGGGGTAGGGGAGAGCTGGGGACCAGGGGTCGTGGCGCTGGGCGCGGGCCAGGCGCAGATGGGTGCAGACGGGCTTGCCTCTGGCGCGCCAGCGGCGCGCCCGCTGCGCAGTCACGCAGCGGCCGCCATAAGAGGGAGGAGGGGGGGGAGGGGTCAGCTGGGGGCGAATGGGGGTGGGGGCGTGCAGGAGGTCGCGGCGGGAAAGCGCGAGGGAAGGGGGGACAGGTAGAGTGAGAAGAGGTGGGGGAGGGGGGTTTAAGGGTGGAGGGGGGGTGAGTGTTAGGGAGATAGATAGGAGTAGGGTTGAAAAGATAGGGGAGGGGGGGTGGTAGAGGTGGGTGAGGGTGAGAGGTAGAGTGAGAGGATAGGGAGATAGGTAACAGAGGGGGTGTTGGGACGGGGGGGAGAGATAGGGAAATAGAGAGATGGAGAGATAGGTGGAGAGATAGAAAAATAGGTAGATAGGAGGAGGGGGTGAGTGAGGGAGTTAGGTGGAGAGATAGGTAGAGGTGTGAGGGAGGCAGGTAGCGAAAGGGTAGATGTGGGTGATAGTGAGAGATAGAGGGCGGTGAGGCAGGAGCAGGAGGGCAGAGACAGGGGCGGGAAGAGACAGGAGTCGGAGAGGACCGAAGAACAGAAGAAGCGAAGAACACAGAAGACCGGAAGAACACAGAAGACCGGAAGAACACAGAAGAACTGAAGAACACAGAAGAACAGAAGAACACAGAGGAAGATGCAGGGGACGAAGAAGCAGAAGAGCAGACGAACAGAAGATCAACAAAGAAGATACAGAAGACGAAGAGCAGAAGGCAGAAGACCACAGAGCAAGATGAGGAAGAAGAGAGGCAACAGGAGAGGCTGAGGAGCACACAGAAGAAGAGAGAAGACGGGGAGGAGAAGAGTACAGAAGAAGATTGCAGAGGAGGAGCGAGGAGGAAGAGACAGAGAGGAGGAAAAGAAGCAGGAGCAGGAGAGAGGGTGAGTAACGCGGGGCAGGGCGGGGGCTGGGAGGTGGGGGGTACGTACTGTGAGGTGGGTCTCAGGAACTCAGGAACCTGGAGGAGCTGGAGGAGCTGCAGCGGCAGGGGGAGCGACCTACCCTTGGGTCAAGGGTCGCTACCACTGTCGCGCAGCGGCCGCCATAAGAGGGAGGAGAGGGGGGGGAGGGGTCAGCTGGGGGCGAATGGGAGCTGGGGGGGCGGGGGCGTGCAGGAGGTCGCGTGGGAAAGCGCGAGGGGGGGGACAGGTAGAGTGAGAAGAGCTGGGGGAGGGGGGTTTAAGGGTGGAGGGGGGGTGATGTTAGGGAGATAGATAGGAGTAGGGTTGAAAAGATAGGGGAGGGGGGGTGGTAGAGGTGGGTGAGGGTGAGAGGTAGAGTGAGAGGATAGGGAGATAGGTAACAGAGGGGGTGTCGGGACGGGGGGGAGAGATACGGAAATAGATAGATGGAGAGATAGGTGGAGAGATAGAAAAATAGGTAGATAGGAGGAGGGGGTGAGTGAGGGAGTTAGGTGGAGAGATAGGTAGAGGAGTGAGGGAGGCAGGTAGCGAAAGGGTAGATGTGGGTGATAGTGAGAGATAGGTGGAGAGATAGAGGGGGGTGAGGCAGGAGCAGGAGGGCAGAGACAGGGGCGGGAAGAGACAGGAGTCGGAGAGGACCGAAGAACAGAAGAAGCGAAGAACACAGAAGACCGGAAGAACACAGAAGACCCGAAGAACACAGAAGACCCGAAGAACACAGAAGACCCGAAGAACACAGAAGACCGGAAGAACACAGAAGACCCGAAGAACACAGAAGACCCGAAGAACACAGAAGACCCGAAGAACACAGAAGACCCGAAGAACACAGAAGAACCGAAGAGAAGAACACAGAAGACCGGAAGAAGACCGGAAGAACACAGAAGAACAGAAGAGAGGAACACAGAAGACCGGAAGAACACAGAAGAACAGAAGAGAAGAACACAGAAGACCGGAAGAACTCAGAAGAACAGAAGACCGGAAGAACACAGAAGAACAGAAGACCGGAAGAACACAGAAGAACAGAAGAGAAGAACACAGAAGATCAGAAGAACACAGAAGAACAGAAGAGAAGAACACAGAAGACCGGAAGAACACAGAAGAACAGAAGAGAAGAACACAAAAGACCGGAAGAACACAGAAGAACAGAAGAGAAGAACACAAAAGACCGGAAGAACACAGAAGAACCGAAGAACACAGAAGAACAGAAGAACACAGAGGAAGATGCAGGGGACGAAGAAGCAGAAGAGCAGACGAACAGAAGATCAACAAAGAAGATACAGAAGACGAAGAGCAGAAGGCAGAAGACCACAGAGCAAGATGAGGAAGAAGAGAGGCGACAGGAGAGGCTGAGGAGCACACAGAAGAAGAGAGAAGACGGGGAGGAGAAGAGTACAGAAGAAGATTGCAGAGGAGGAGCGAGGAGGAAGAGACAGAGAGGAGGAAAAGAAGCAGGAGCAGGAGAGAGGGTGAGTAACGCGGGGCAGGGCGAGGGGCTGGGAGGTGGGGGGTACGTACTGTGAGGTGGGTCTCAGGAACTCAGGAACCTGGAGGAGCTGGAGGAGCTGCAGCGGCAGGGGGAGCGACCTACCCTTGGGTCAAGGGTCGCTACCACTGTCGCGCAGCGGCCGCCATAAGAGGGAGCAGAGGGGGGGGAGGGGTCAGCTGGGGGCGAATGGGAGCTGGGGGGGCGGGGGCGTGCAGGAGGTCGCGCGGGAAAGCGCGAGGGGGGGGGAGGGACAGGTAGAGTGAGAAGAGCTGGGGGAGGGGGGTTTAAGGGTGGAGGGGGGGTGATGTTAGGGAGATAGATAGGAGTAGGGTTGAAAAGATAGGGGAGGGGGGGTGGTAGAGGTGGGTGAGGGTGAGAGGTAGAGTGAGAGGATAGGGAGATAGGTAACAGAGGGGGTGTCGGACGGGGGGGAGAGATACGGAAATAGATAGATGGAGAGATAGGTGGAGAGATAGAAAAATAGGTAGATAGGAGGAGGGGGTGAGTGAGGGAGTTAGGTGGAGAGATAGGTAGAGGAGTGAGGGAGGCAGGTAGCGAAAGGGTAGATGTGGGTGATAGTGAGAGATAGGTGGAGAGATAGAGGGGGGTGAGGCAGGAGCAGGAGGGCAGAGACAGGGGCGGGAAGAGACAGGAGTCGGAGAGGACCGAAGAACAGAAGACCCGAAGAACACAGAAGACCGGAAGAACACAGAAGACCCGAAGAACACAGAAGACCCGAAGAACACAGAAGACCCGAAGAACACAGAAGAACCGAAGAGAAGAACACAGAAGACCGGAAGAACACAGAAGAACAGAAGAGAGGAACACAGAAGACCGGAAGAACACAGAAGAACAGAAGAGAGGAACACAGAACACCGGAAGAACACAGAAGAACAGAAGAGAAGAACACAGAAGACCGGAAGAACACAGAAGAACAGAAGAGAAGAACACAGAAGACCGGAAGAACACAGAAGAACAGAAGACCGGAAGAACACAGAAGAACAGAAGACCGGAAGAACACAGAAGAACAGAAGAGAAGAACACAGAAGATCAGAAGAACACAGAAGAACAGAAGAGAAGAACACAGAAGACCGGAAGAACACAGAAGAACAGAAGAGAAGAACACAAAAGACCGGAAGAACACAGAAGAACCGAAGAACACAGAAGAACAGAAGAACACAGAGGAAGATGCAGGGGACGAAGAAGCAGAAGAGCAGACGAACAGAAGATCAACAAAGAAGATACAGAAGACGAAGAGCAGAAGGCAGAAGACCACAGAGCAAGATGAGGAAGAAGAGAGGCGACAGGAGAGGCTGAGGAGCACACAGAAGAAGAGAGAAGACGGGGAGGAGAAGAGTACAGAAGAAGATTGCAGAGGAGGAGCGAGGAGGAAGAGACAGAGAGGAGGAAAAGAAGCAGGAGCAGGAGAGAGGGTGAGTAGCGCGGGGCAGGGCGAGGGGCTGGGAGTTGGGGGGTACTTACTGTGAGGTGGGTCTCAGGAACTCAGGAACCTGGAGGAGCTGGAGGAGCTGCAGCGGCAGGGGGAGCGACCTACCCTTGGGTCAAGGGTCGCTACCACTGTCGCGCAGCGGCCGCCATAAGAGGGAGGAGGGGGGGGGGAGGCAAAAGCATTAATTAAATCAAACAACACCTTCAACATCAATGGTATCTCTTTCCTCCCCACAAGGAGCCAATGAGCTTCTTCTCTGTAGTGTGAATTTGTAACATCACCTGAATTTCCAATCCCACAGAATTCAGACAGTTACTGCAACCTTGAATATCCCCTGTTCCTTTTACATGATGAATAGGAGACTTCAACGGCTCATTAGATCTTCACGGCCTTACTATAGGCAAACTAACACATATAACAATATTCATTTTCTCTTGCTAACGAAACTTTGAAACAAACCTGAAAATATAAGAACACACTATTGACGCTGTTAGACTTTTCATCCTTGGTGTGGTCTCCCTCAACTGTTTGCCTCTGTTTCCCAGGTTGTTGATGTGTGCTGGACTCCGATTTTGCTGTTTTTGTTACTCTGGGCACTTTATCACTGCTAACCAGTGCTAAAGTGCAAGTGCTCCTTCACAAAATGTGTATGTAATTGGCTTATCCATGATTGGCATATTTGATTTATTAGTAAGTCCGTAGTGCAGTGCACTAGAGGTGCCCAGGGCCTGTAAATCAAATGCTACTAGTGGGCCTGCAGCACTGGTTGTGCCACCCACGTAAGTAGCTCCGTAATCATGTCTCAGACCTGCCACTGCAGTGTCTGTGTGTGAAGTTTTAACTGTAAATTCGACTTGGCAAGTGTACCCACTTGCCAGGCCTAAACATGCCCTTTTCTTACATGTAAGGTACCCCTAATGTAGGCCCTAGGTAGCCCCAAGGGCAGGGTGCAGTGTATGGTTAAGGTAGGACATATAGTAATGTGTGTTATATGTCCTAACAGTGAAATATTGCTAAATTCGTCTTTCACTGTTGCAAGGCCTGCCCCTCTCATAGGTTAACATGGGGGCACCTTTAAATCTGATTAAAGTGTAGATTCCCTTTGGGAGCAGATGGACATGTGGAGTTTGGGGTCTCGGAGCTCACAATTTAAAAATACATCTTGTATTAAAGTTGATTTTAAGATTGTGTGTTTGAAAATGCCACTTTTAGAAAGTGAGCATTTTCTTGCTTAAACCATTTTTGTGACTCTGCCTGTTTGTGGATTCCCTGTCTGGGTCAGTTTGACAGTTGGGCTGGTTGCACCTCACACTAGACAGTGACACAAAGGGAGCTGGGGTGTAGCCTGCATAGCCTTATGAGCCATCTGTGCTAGGAGGGAGGGGAGGATTGGTCACTCACACCTGAAAGGGCTGTGCCTGCCCTCACACAATGCAGTCTCCAACTCCCTGGTGAGTGTCTGGGGCCTGGCCTGGCCTGGGCAGGGCAGGATTTCACAATCAAGAGAGACTTTTGCTTTGCAGTAGGCCTACTTCAAAGGAGAAAATGGGTATAAGAAGGGCTCCCAAAACCACAGACTTTAGAACACTTCTGGAAACCAAGAGGAACCTCTGCCTGGAGAAGAGCGGAGGAAGAAGAGCTGCCCTGCCTTTGATTGTGCTTTGTGGAGTTATCCTGCAGTTGCTGCTTCTGCCAAAGTAAGAGGGCAAAGACTGGACTTTGTGTGCCTTCCATCTTGTGAAGATCTCCAAGGGCTTGATTTAGAGCTTACCTCCTGTTGTTTGAAGTCTCTGGGACAGCAAAGACTTCTCTCCGCCAGCACCTGGAGTCTCTGGAGAGATTCCTACTCTGCCTTGTGGTGCCCATCCAGTTCCCGGGACCCTGAAAGGAGAAGCTGGCAGCCTAAGAGGAAGAAATCCATGCATAGAACGCCGTGCGGGGAAAAGATTGACGCAACTCCAATCTGCGTCTGGGAAATCGATGCACTGCCTGCTTCGCAGCTGAAAATCGCAGCTCGCCTGTAACGCGACCGAAGAATCGACGCACGGAGCTGGAGAAACGACGAGCAGCATCGCTGACGGAGGCTGGTGAGATCGCAACCCATGCTGCGTGGTTTTTGGATCATCGTGCGGCTGGATTTCCGACGCAAACACCGCTGGGCATGTAAAAACAACGCAAGGCCTGCCCGGACCCGTAAAAACAACTCAAGGCCTGCCCGGACCCGAGAGTGCTGACCGGATCAACGCATCACTCTCCTGTGGAAAGAAGAAACGATGTGTCCCGACCTGACGAAAGGAGAAACAACAAGGTCTCGCTCGTGAGTGAAATCAACGCATCACAAGCCCCTTTTGACAGACACTCGCCCGTGCAGGGTTATTTTTGACGCACCCAAGGTACATTTTCACGCTAACAGTGTTAGTGTGTGTTCAAAACTACATGAAGACTCTTTTTGTTTTTTAATTGATAACTTGACTTGGGTATTGTGGATTTTTGTCGTTTTGGTCTTGTCTTGTTTTGTTTAGATAAATATTCCCTATTTTTCTAAACCTTTTGTAGTGTTTTCATTAAGTTACTGTGTGTGTTGGTACAAATACTTTACACCTAGCACTCTGAAGTTAAGCCTACTGCTCATGCCGAGCTACCAAGGGGGTAAACAGGGTTTAGCTGAGGGTGATTCTCTTTTACCCTGACTAGAGTGAGGGTCCTGGCTTGGACAGGGGGTAACCTGACTGCCAACCAAAGACCCCATTTCTAACAGATGCAAAATACATTTTAGAACTGAGGCCTTTAGTTAGGTTAACTTTATCCAACTCTGAAACAGCATTTTGGGTACATAATTACAGAGGCACATAACTAGTCAATCTAAATGCTGAACATGAATAAAGGCTAAAAGTTTTCATCTACAAACGCAACTTAATTTGTAAATATAAAATGTAAATAATGAATGCATGTAAGCATTTTAAATGAACATTAGTGTGCACGTTTATAAACTTAAATATTTCAGTGGTTACATTTCATTAATGCATCTAAATATGCCCACGTTAATTTAATTAAGGCGCACAGTCAATATAATGTCAAACGTAAATGTGTATTTGCGCAATGATGACGTATAAAGGATGAAGTCTAAATTGCACTGCTCCAGTTCTGTGGCTGACTCTTGCTTCACCTGCAGAATGTAATAATTTCATTCTTAAAGAACTATGACACTGGAGTCTGTGATGATCTTGAATGGTATATGCAGAAGGGCTCAGGACTTAGCATTCGTTACATATGCTGGTTACCTGTAAGATGCATGTAATTTGGCAGAATAAACCAGCATTGTAGCTCAGTGTACATGCATGCTGTTCATTGGCATCAGGAATGGGATTGCACTAGTGGGATCCTACTTGTTAGCATGGGATGAGTAACCTGGATTGAGCATTATCCTGGTCTGCTGAGTGTCCTTTTTCTTCATGATAGTAAAGTGTACACACAGTGCTTGGGTTTGAGCTATAGAACATTTTCAAATAAAATAAATTGCATCTAGACGTTCCTAATTCACTGCATGAACATTCAGGTTAACCAGCCCTCCTGAAACTGTTTCTCTCATTCCTCCAGTTGAGTTTGAAGCCACGTTCCCAGCTGTAGCATATTGGCTGTATTCAAAGTGACCATTTAAGTAGCAGCCTGACATCTTGTGACTTTCTGAAAGTTGACCTAGGAATGCATTCTGCCCGTTTATTACCATTGGCTTTGTAACTCACATTTCCTGGCTATTTGCTGGTTTTATTTGCTTTAGGCTCTTCAGCTTCAGTTTTTCCGTCCCATTGCCTAAACCCTGTTTACTGTATCCTTCCACAGACTCCCTGTTTGTAAACAGGCCTTTAAATCTTCTTATCTTGTCACATTTGCTGTGTTTTCAAAGGCTGAGGTCAAATGTCAAGCACTGTCTTTCTCCGACTTCAAAGTGAGAGGATTTATGTGACAATCTTGCTTGATACTGGGGCTAGGAAAGAGGTTTTTTTCTAGCACATCACAACATTTAAATGAACTGTGTAAATATCTCAGAATAAATCACAATTAGTAACACAAATGAAGCACATATTTTGTTATTTCTGAAATATGTTGGGAACAAATACTTTGATATGATCAAAACAAATGATTACACTAGGTGATGCAATTTCCACACATGTATGCTCTGCGGGGAAAGGAAGATTACACTTGCTGTTTTCTGTGAGAGGGGATTGCTTACTTTGCTACGGGTATACTTGTTCCGTGAGAAAGCAAAGCTTGTACTGGAATTGTCATATTTGTACTGTAATGAGGAGAGCTTGTGCTGCTGCTTTCCTAGCTATATAGATCCGCTGAAAGAGGGAATCTTTGAAAGTGGTAAGGTGTACATGTTCTATGAAGAAGGGACATTTCCACTGCTGGCTATAATGAATGCCCATGAATGCCTATGAATAACAAGCCCAATGAAACATGGACGGTTTCACAATATTTCATGTGAGATACTTAGAATCCTGAGGAAGGCTCTTGATCCCTTAAGGGAAAATCTTCTAGCACCAAAACCATCCAGTTTTTAATATTGTGGTAGGGACAATAAAAACATTTTAGCTCACTCAAGCACAATTTTAGTATAGGACTGGTAAAGGAAGAACAAATGTCGAACTCACCCACACTAAGGAAACTCTAACTAGGAGACTCTTCAGACAGTGAACAGTAGTATTCTCAGATGTTTCCCAGTTCTAGATGTAAACACCCGCTGATGAACCCTCACCTACTCAGTGTGATATGCTTCATTGTCCTATGTCAGTACATGAACGTATGGTAATTTTAAAAGCAGTTTTGACACTTCTTCCAGGATTTTGTTCTTCTTCTAAATTTATGTCTGTTTACAGCATTTGAGAGTCCTTTAACTCATCTCACTACCTCTTTAGCTCGCTAGCTACTGGTGTTGTACCTGCCCTACAATTGTGAGAAGATTGTGTGATGTTCTTCTACTACAGCCACCAGTCTTTTGCCTATCCTTTATTTTACAGGAGTTTGGACTGCTGATGCATTTGTTATACCTTTATTGTTTTGGGAAGCTCAGAATAAAAATTTCACTATACAAAATGTAAAGATTTGCATAGCCAATTCGGAATGCATGATGATAAAGAAAGCGTAAATCATAACAAAATGTGAGCAGAGTTTACTTTTGATTTTAAGTGTGAAACATAGTTTTTTAAATGGGCCTGACAGCTTTATAAAATTATAAAGCATAGTGGACCAGCAGCTCCATGTCATGAATAACACCTTTGGTCAATTCTGGGTTTTTAACCATCAGTACTTTACACGCTGAAGTTTTGATTCCATAATGAAACTTGTAAAAGCAATCTAGAAACCCTACAACACAACATAGTTTTGGCTGAAAAGTCCAGAAGAGCTGATGGTATGTGTCATAGTGACAACTGGCAGATTTGTGAAATGCAAATTCAAATTCACTTCCTGACTTTCTGCCTTTGTCATGTAGGCAATCATGGGTTACTGAGTCCAGTGGATGAGAGGGCAGAGACAGTCTTTCAAATATAAATGGAGAGTTTCATAACTATTAAGCGCACATTAAAACTCCTTGGAAAACCAGCATCCTAAAAAGATGTTATTCTTGAGAGCAGCAGTTAGAGGTGTCTTATGAGGCATAGAAAGGGAAAGCAATGTACTGCCACTCTTTTTTTTCAAGTTCGTCCTTGCCCTAGAGGTTGGAGCAATTTAGACGGAGCACTTAAAACATCACTGTGGTGTGCCTTGCCTTAAACAAGTGCATCATATTCTGCAGGTGCTGCCCTGCGAGGGCTGCCAGCACCTGGCACCCTGATCAAAGTCTGTTGCTGGTTACATGCCACGTCACTCCGTTCGTTTGAAGGGTTTAGAGCACTCAGTGATAGGTAGAATATTGCTTGCATTAATTATTGTTAAACAATGCTCAAACCACTGTTTTGACCTGGGTAGGTACCACCCAATATGTACCATCAGTCCAAAAGTGCTGGGAGTAACACTTGTGCACATTAAAAATGTTTATATCTCCAAACCTGAGAGAGCGAGCTTTTTTTGTAAGGAGGAGCGGATTGCATGATAATGTATACAGGCAGGTACACCCGTCACAACACCCACAAGTATTAGTGTGCACGGGCCTGAGTCAATAGCGCTGGGATGCCTTGTGGTTGCCATGCTCTTTACAAATTCTATAGCATAGTATACTATGGTATTTCACTAGGAAAAAAAACACCAAAAGGTTAAAACGATGTTATAGTTGGGTGGTGAAATAAAAATAAAATGTAATGTTTAAAAAAAAAATATATATATGAGATTCACCAGTTAATTATGCTTAAAGGAGGTAATTATAACTTGTGCCAGTACCATCCACTGCCTTTGACCTCACATATTACAGTCATGACATGTAAAATTACATAATTGATAAAATCACTGATAACACCTTAGTCATATGCAGCATAGAGTTACTGAGTGCACACATGTTGGTCCATAGTATGGAAAAAACAGTGTAAGTCCTGAAGACAAGTGTGGTTGTGCATGTGGAAAGTTATATACTACACTGCTTACAAATGACTAAAGGTCGTGGCAAGAGTGTCATTCCATGTTAAACAAGTTAAAAACTGAGCAGTTCCTCGTGTGGGTTGCAGAGGTATGATTGAAGTAGGTTGTAGCTAAAAAGGACCTGTTCCAAAAATATATATGTAAGGCAAAAGTCTCTGTTGGCAATAGATTATCAACCACAGACATCTGAGCATGCGCCCATGTTAAATAATTGTAGCCTACCAACCCTTTTGCATATGGCTAACCCTTTGGCTGTGTACAGTGGGGAGTGGGATGGCTGAAGGACTTCACATATGGACAGGCCCAGAGTTCAACTCACATGGGTGCCCAGTCTGCATTTTCTTCTCTCCCTCTCTTTTTTTTTTTTGTTTCAAGTATCTCAGCACTCCTGTGGCGTCTGCTATGAAAACTGCAATCCCATGGTATCTTGCTGCAGTGCAAGCTTCCCCAAGGAAGCTTGCATGACACCACAGTACCATGGGGTGGTTAGTTGTACATGAGCTCCTGCAGGAGTACTGCTCTACCTCGTGGAAGCACTGAGCTGGGTCCTACTGGAGTACTGTGGAACTAAAGGGCTGCAAATGTCTTCATATTTCTTTTAACCTTGGGGGAGGGGGCAGCAGGGGCGGTCCTTCTGGGTATCCACCACTTGTAAGTGTCTGGGAGTCAGAATGTCCTTTCTGATTTGCAGCCAGCCATTGAGATCACTTGGTACTGTGCTACCTAAGTGGCAGACTGGAGAAAGTACTCCTCCCTATTCTATTTTTAAAAATGTTTTAATGCTGCCTGCAGGGCCAAATGTCCAGATAAACCTAACGTTTTAACCTCTTCATGCCCACTGAGCACCTATTTAAATGCTAATTTCTTGAAAACAGCTGGAGGGATTTACACCAAATCACAAAGAGCATGCTTTCTGAGTAAGGTTCTGCCAAATGTGTTCCAATTCAATTATTAGCGAGCAAAGTGTTAAGATGAAGATGCAGGATGCCAGCCTGGTGGTATTCAATCCTGACTTTATTCAGTTGTGCATAAGAAACACTAGAGTACAGAAGCTCCCTCGCCAACCTCCAGCTCACTCACCGATCTCTCCGTAACTGATGCCTAGAATCTTTCATCTAATATTCAGTGCATATTCCAATCACTGGAATTCTCAGTGCACCTTCCAATCAATGAAATTCTCGGTATGCCATACTTCATGTGACACTATGCCTTGGGTACATTCTATCACATCATCAACACTAGCCACCGCTCCTTCTTTTTAATATTCTTGTATTCGTTCTCCATCTACTTCTTGCCAATCCAGGGGAAAACAAGATAAACAATCTGCCTGGATGTTACGCCATCCCGGAATGTATTAAATCGTGAATTGGTGTTCCTGTAATCTTGCTGCCAACCTGGCTAATTGTGCTGATACTTTGCTAACCCAATACTTTTTTCCAGTTTGGCTGTTGTTATTCAAACTGGAAAAAAGTATTGTGTTCTTACACCACATTCCTAGTGCATTTTTATGACACCAGAGGATTTCAGCCCTGACGTATTACCAAGGAATAAAGTTTTCTCACCTTGATCCTGTGACGTGCCGTGGTTTTCTTCGTTTATATATATATATATATATATATATTTTAGTCTGTATCTAAGTATGCTGATCATTCCAATACAATTCTCCACATCTAATATGGCCACCATGTCACATAACGCATGTTTTAATATGCGTTGTATCTTTGCTTTTGTATAGCACAGGTATCTCGTTTAAATACAATTCTTCACCCTCAAGATGGCTGCCACATCATTTGGTGTATGTTTTTAGAGGCAGTGGGGCTTGCTTACTGCTGCGCGTGTACCCACACACGTTTATACGTAGATCTGCGAAGATGGAGGCACGTGCAGGTATGTCTTTAATCGTTTAAAATTCGTAAATCTCTAACATACCAATAATGATTCCAGTCCATACCCCCACGTAAATTGCTTCAAAATGCTCTGTACCTCGTAATTGAGGTTCCTATGTTTTCAGTGCAATTGCACAGGTCCGTGGCTTCTTTAACTCGTGTTCCCATTGACTCTGTGGCTGGCGCTCATCGCCAATGGTAAGATGAAGAAGTAGGATGCCAGCCTGGTGATATTCAATCCTGACTTTATTCAGTTGAGCATAAGAAACACAAGAGTACAGAAGCTCCCTCGCCAACCTCCAGCTCACCCACCAATCTCTCCCATAACTGACGCCTAGAATCTTTAATCGAACATTCAGTGGGCATTCCAATCATTGGAATTCTCGGTATGCGTTGCATACTGAGAATTCCTCAAGTACAAGTTTCCTATGTGAGTTAACATGGGAAATCAACATTCGAGGACGCTCACTGGCCTCCCATTTTCTTGGCCCTGCTTGATAGATCAGTGCAAAACCTTCCAAGAAGGTGCCAAGGTGAACGAATTGATAAACTTAATGGAAACCCTGACCTAAGAAGGACTACAAAGTGGAAACCACTACTGTGTACCATACATGGGTTTAAGTACCCCCTGCCATACATTGTATGGATGTTACAAGTCACCAAGGAGTTCAGTGACCATATCACAGAACTCCACATGACCACCTTATCCAGTCAAGGTCTTTTCTTTTCCATTTGAGTATTTGTAGTCTTTCACATTCCATCATAAATTGAGGATTAGAGTTACCAGAACACAAAAAAATATCTCGAGGGAAGCAGAGGCTCATGCAAGTAACTAGGAAACTTGAGAGTTCCGATTTTACACCCAACGACAGCAAGAAGGAACGAAGAGGAACGTCCGCTGAGGTAGATTTTAAAGAGATGTCCTTTCTGTCCTGTCACAGAAGCTTAACTGTTCCAATTCCAATTAATCAATGTGTTTAACAAGCAATCAGGCCAGCGAAGGGCACAAATCAGAAAGACTGCTTCAATTTTAATATGTTTAACTACGTAGACAGGTACGTTTGTAATGTAAGCACCACGGCTAACTTTACTACACTTAATTTGCGTGCGACACTAGTATCATACACAGCCCTTAAGTTGCCCTACATCAAGTGTGATAAATAAATCCAGTCCCGATTTGTTTCCCTTAAATTTGTTTTCTGGTACTTATAGTTTTGCTTTTCTCACTTTAAAACAGCAAGCGTTTCAGACGGGAAAGTAAAACAAAAACAGGAGTTTCTCAAACCTCACAATTGGAACTTGCCAGCTCCATGTTTCACCCCTAGGACTTTAAAGTTATCTGTAGGTTATAAATCATGCAATAAAAATGGAACTCGACTTCCATCAGGTCCAAACACTAGTGTCAAGGTACAGATATTGTATTGTGCATAGGCAGCACAAAATTGCATAACATCATCACAGTTGTGTTAGTGATGTGTTGGGGGGGCAAAAGTGTGGAAGATAACGAGTTTTCACTCGCTGCATGCCATTCTACATCAACTGGACTTGGGGTGGCCGATGCCGCTATGAGTCGATTTTGAGGAGGAACATACACTGCCTTCAACTCACCCAGGTCTATCAAGATGTGTGTAAAATGAGGTTTAGCCAGCGAGAGACTGGGGGTACTCATGGCTGAGGAGTTAGTAGCTGGTCCTGAGGCAAATCTGTACGCACCGGAAACTGTGTTCAGGTAAACCCCTGAAGCAGCAAGCCCCAGAAGCTGCAGCTGGAGGCCTGCACTCCCACCACAGCCCAAGCACTTATACGGTCTAACATCACGCCTGCCAACTGAGAAGGGCAGGAACAGAAGACATCTGTGGCTCTGACCTCAAATCCACCTTCCCGACAACATATACAAGCTCTTCACTTGAGGAAATGGCTCATGAATCCCGTAGGGCCAAGCCAGGCAGGCGTGACACTGCAGCAATTTAGCATACTGCTTGCAATCAGGGCCACTGGAATTATGTGGCAGGGGAGGACCAAATTATGCGTCATCGTTAACTAAATTATGATGCAAGAAGAAGCAAATTATGCACCATAACACTGCACATTTTGTGAAAGCATTACTTCATATTTTTGACATTTTTACACTGTCTGGACTAATGTTTCACCTCATTAGTATTCGTTTAACATCCAAATACAGCTAAACGTAACTGAAATGTGACATGTCAACGTTTTCATAGGGACTTTCACTGCGCTGCAACGTGTGACACTGCAATTTTAGTAACTTGTTATCTGTTTGATCTAGAAACTATTTTGATGATGGACTGTGTGGCCAAAGCGGCAAATCCATAATAGTGTGGAAAACGGCATGCTTTGCATGACTGGAGTGGCCCTGCTTATAATAAGACATGCAGAGGATGCCAGAAACACTACTAAAGACTTAGATTAAATAGCGCATGAAAAATCCAGAGCATTTACGTGTACTAAAAATGTTTTCGTGACACCATTATGAAACGCCATTCAGTGCTCTGGTCACCATATAATTGCACCCAATGTCACCCTGTGGACCGACCACCTAGTCTTTTTTCATTCTGTTTACCTCTGGAGGATGTGTTTAACAGGAGAAGAGTTTTCACTCTCTGGCCACTGGGCAAGGTGGACCCAAGTTCTTAAAAAAATTATAAATTCCGAACAGCTCTAATGCAGACGGTTTGCGTTTCCTCTTTCATTTCCACCAGTCACAAACTGGACTCGGCTTTGTACAACACCAGAGGATTCAATTACAGTGTCAAGATTGCATTCTTGTGGCTTAATATTTAGAAATGAACAGTCATTCTTAAAATGAAACAGAAGAAATACTGGTCATGCCATCACCCAGGAGAGTTTAGAATCAATTTATTAATGAACCACTACTTTTAATAGAAAGTTAATTTTACTGTAATTCTGACGTGACTCAATTTTAGCCACACATAGGTCTGCATTGCATCTTCAAAGAGCTTCCAATTATCTTTAACTTCCAACCACTTCAGATGCTCTTACAGACAGGTTACAGTCTATTCAGTTTCAGTCTGATGATCTTGTTAGGAGTCATATTTTTAGCAGTATAAATTTCCTTCACTAGTATAAACTGTGATATCTAAATCATCCCTACAAACTTAGCCACACGTCTGTGCCTAATCACAATCCTTTTACAAACCAAAGATTCACAAGAGAGGTAAATACCCATAGATGGTGCATGGGTGAGGTGCATTAGATGAGAGAAGAAAACTATATTGGGCAGAGCCTTGAGGTAAGTGATAAAGTCGCAAACCAGTGGCTGAAGGAAGAAAGCCAATCGATAAAAGGGGCAGTCTCAATGCCCATTCAATGTGTATTCTAAGCAATAGGTACTTTCGATTGGTATTCTGTCAAAATCAAGAGCTGAAAAGCGAGATCGGGTATCTAGTTTGCCAATGATCTGCGAGAAAAGAGCACCTTAAGATGTCTTCTAAAGAGTTGACAGAAAGGCCAGTTAAAAATAATTTCAGCTTTGGAATGCAGAAAAAGTTTTCAGCAGAGGTAAATAACCAAATGCTCCTACTATGTTACTATTGTGTTTAGCTATGACAATAGATGGGTTCTTATAAGATTTGAGAAAAAGTATACCAAAGATAAATAATATACAATTCATTTGCCTGAAAATAGGCCTTGTTTAAAGCCTCAATATCATCAGAGAGCAAATGCTATGCTCTTTAAAAAAGTAAATTGTAGGGTGGTTGGGCCACTGCATGGAGTTCGATGGTCATGGGTACTTATGTACAACCAAGATAAAGAAATAATATTAATGCTACGGCTAACTAGTTGGGTGAAATTTGACACCAACTGAAATAAATCAGTGGCAAATCCATACTAGATAAACACTACAGATGCCCACCCTACCTGGTTGACTGACAAAGACATTAAAATGTCCCAGTACAATAATATTGCTATATATGTGGCTGCAAGTACACAGAAAGCAGGAGTCTAGATTAACACTGCTATCCAGGTTTGTAAGTGCACTGTGTGTGCTGTCACATAACAATGTTGAAAGTTTGCTTGTGTTGGTTATCAGAGCTTTGTTGTACTGCATCACCTTCTGCTACACTGCCTTATATAGACAAGAGGACTGCCCCTTTTCAGAGAGAACTATCTTACTGTTAATTAATGAAGTCCTGACATAGATGAACACCACCCAATTATACATATGTGATTAACTATTCTGTGACTCTCAAAATATAGCATTCTCAAGAACAACATATTCAACTGAAATGTAAGCTACTTCCAATTCTCTTCTGGACCTCTCTTGGTCACATGGCTATAGCCCATTCATAGAGAAGGAAACTGACAATTATATGAACACTCCACTAGGAATTCTTAGTGTGGATCTTCTTCCAGAAAAAAAATGCTATACAATTTGAGCAGTAAATAAGCTTAGCTTAATATAAATCAGCATAAAATGTTTCTAGGTGAATTAAACCAATAAAAGCAAATCCACGAGAAAACAGAAAACACAATCAAAACAGAAGAACAGGGAGTAGAATAAACCATAACTGTTTAAGAGATTGCAAGGAATGCAAGCAAACCCCAAGATCCAGTGTCCCACTGTCTAGAAGAGCACTACAGGCAAGGAGAGTGTTGACATACAAGAAAGTGTCCTGGGGAAGCTAATCACAAAACACACTGTTCAGGCTTAGGTTTTGTGGAAGATTTCTACATTAAACTATATTTGTACATGACTACTTTTTATTCACACATGTATACCGATATAGAGCTGTTGCAATAAAAAAAAAATATATATCACTGTGACATGTTTTAGCGTGTTTTTCTGGCTTAGGCTAACTGGGCCTAAGATAGGCCTTGTCTCCATCTTTGTTAAAACTGCTGTCAAGTCACGTTCGTTCATTCTATGTCTATATTTTATAGCTTGCTGATACATGCAGCAATATATGTATTGTTTATTTTGCCTGGTGCCTGATTTTCAAAGAACCTGCTGGAGAAAACCTTTAGTTACTTTCAAGGCTTTTCCTGTTAGCACACTCCATTGTATTCATTCATAATTGTTTATATAAATAGTCTGGTCTGACACATCCAGATGACATTAGGTTAGAAGGGGAACATCAATAGCCATGTAATGTGTTAGTGTTTCGATGGAAAGGGTATGTGAGGTTTTAAAATATGATCTGTGATTTGTTCTAATAATGTCCGTGACATGCTGACTTTGTAGTTTCAATGATTTCCTATTCTAAAAATAGCTGTATAGAATGTTGAATCTGGGGTAAGCAAGGATCTTTAGGCTCTCTACTAGGATTGCAGCTTGATTTTCTACAGATTTACTGAACATTTGAAACTTGGGCAAGTAGACTGACTTTGCTCATTTGTACATGATTTCTAAGCATTCATGGCAATTGACTTCTGTGTACTAACTCTGACTGAATGAGATTGCTGCTACAATTGCATTTTCTTAATTTCTGTATTGTAATTTTCAATTTATAGTAAACCTTAATATTTTTCTTTAAATGTCTGATCTCGAACTCCCTTTTGAGCCACTCCTTTTATTATTGACTGTATTTTGAAAAGTTGCTTTAAATCTTGCCTCTGGGACACATTGCTCATAGACTCTGAGGAGGTTAACACTGTACCCGACCCTAACAATCTTGGTGCGCCAATAATATGCAGGTTATCTAAGAGAGCGTGCCCACAGTCTCATGCCTAACATGACAAAGAGGCCTAAATCAAAATGTAAATCTTTAATTAGGTATGCATGTAAGGGAAGCCCTCTAAATATTTGATAAGGATTGTTGAACTGATAAAACAGACATATTAATTATTCAAATCAATAAATGATCTGTAAAAATTGCAGAGTGCCTTAAAGGATGATATTCCTATATACAATTAGACTGTAGAGAAATTGTACTAATGAAGTTGCCTGTTGTGCTCTGTTCTATTTATCAGCATTGCTGATTATTCTGTCTTAAAAAAAAAACAAATTAAGGATTCGTGTATTTAGCAGGCACAATAACAGTTGGTTTGTATTTTAGAAAAGTTTATAAAGAATCAAAAACTATAACAAAATAAAATCATTTTACATATTGGCAAACATAATGCAAGTGATCTAAAAATTCCCCCTTTAGATAGAAGCTTTGACACAAGTTCTCTAGCTCTATTGGTAGTAAAATAATAGGGTGAAGCATTTGGACAGAGTTGGTATTCGCTTTGATTCCTGTCAAAGTCACCCGTGTTTAAGGAGATTAAAATTCAATCTAGAGACTCTCACCTCGAAGACAGTCACCCCAGATGAATGGAGGTTGTTCGAAGCATCTTCCTTCAAAGCTTATATCTAATGCATGCACGATTAAAGCTGCAAAAGCCGTCCACCTACAATTACTAAATGTGGTTCTTACACTAATGAGTACTATGCGCTGGTGATTCCAGTAGCTATAAAGAGGCTCATTAGCCTTCTATGTCGAGAGTAAAGGCTCATTAGTTTTTGTGATGGTGTAAGCATTAACATCAAAACTCGTTGTAGCAGAACTTCCTGCAGTACCATACTGTAGTAGATATGCCAGATTATTGAAAGTAACCTTTCAGGATGGCTAAAGTGCTTGGAGGCATGAAAACCAACTATAAATCACTTATAAGGAAAAAAAGCACGTATTTGATATAAGGTAGTCCCCTCTTTCTTCCTTCAGACATGTGACAGCAAGGCCTGGTTGGGTGTTGAAACCACTACTCCAAGCCAAACCTGCCACTACAATTGGCCCATACATAAACCAACCATCTGCAGTCAACCCAAGTGATGTTCACATCCAAATCAACCATCAATCACTGGGCTAATAAAAATATAGATCATGGCAACGACTAAAATATGGTTTGGAACCCAGTGTTGTTCAACTCATAAGACATACTTGTTCATTTCAAAGAACAAGCTCATACTTGCCTTGCCACTTGAGCCTACAGCAGCAGGTAGGTACCACAATCTCCTGTGGCCTCTGTGGCGCGGGTAGGGGCAACACTCTCCAGAGGGCCAAACCTTTCAAATGGACCCCCACAATCCTTCAAGGTGGGTCCCCTTCAGCACAACATCAACGAAGATCTACGAAATATGGAAAACCAGGAGCCCCTCATCACATTCTTTTGGCGGTGGGCGGGGTATACTGGGTTAAGCCACTGTATAGCAGGCGTTTGGCTGGTCACTATCTACAAGTATTTATGAAGCACACACCTAGCTACTAGGGCAGTGCTGCACTACATAAGTGACATTTGCTGTCCACGCTAGGAGAAGAGAAATGATTCAGAGATTGTGAATGAGGGAGATATCTATGTCCTGCGCTTGAGCAGGACATCAGGGACCGAGAAAGATGTTTAAGAACTATGCAAATACAACTTGAAGAAATGCACTTTAAGCTCTTCTCCACAGTACTTCTGTTAGACCTGGCATCCTAGGCATGGTCTCCCTTAACTTTTTGCCTTTACTTCTCAGGTTGTTGCTGTGTGCTGGATTCTGTTTTTGTTACTCTGGGCACTTTACCACTGCTGACCAATGCTTAAGTGCAAGTGCTCCCTATGTGAAATTGCATGTGTAATTGGCATTTCCATGATGGACATATCTGATTTACTAGTAAGTCCCTAGTAAAGTGCACTAGCGGTGCCTAAGGCCTGTAAACCAAATACTACTAGTGGGCCTGCAGCACTGATTGTGCCACCCACAGGAGTAGCCCTGTAAACATGTCTCAGACCTGCCAGTGCAGTGTCTAGGTGTGCAGTTTTTAAACTACCAATTTGACTTGGTACGGGCACTCACTTGCCAAGCCTAAACCTCCCCTTTTTATACATGTAAGGCACCCCTAAGGTAGGCCCTAGGTAGCCCCATGAACAGGGTGCAGTGTATGTTAAAGGTAGGACATGTACTTGTGTGTTTTTACCTGTCCTAACAGTGAAATATTGCCAAATTTGGTTTTCGCTGTTGCAATGCCTATCTCTCTCATAGGTTAACATGGGGGCTGCCCTTAAATATCCTTAAAGTGCAGTTTAACTTTGAAAGCAGATAGAAAAATGGAGTTAGGGGTCTCTGAACTCACAAATTGAAAATGCATCTTTTATTGAAGGTGGTTTTAGATTATTAGTTTGAAAATGTCACTTTTAGAAAGTGGACATTTTCTTGCTTAAACCATTCTGTGATTCTGCCTGTTTGCGAATTCCATGTCTGGGTCAGACTGACAGTTGGGATGTTTGTGCATCTCCAATAGACAGTGACACAATGGCTGCTCGGTGCAACCTGCATATCCTGATGGGCCATCGGGGCTAGGTTGGAGGGAGGAGTGGTCACTTACACCTGAAAGGGCTGTGCATGCCCTCACACAAAGCAGTCTCCAACCCCCTGGTGTGTGTTTGGAGCCAGGCCTGGGCAAGGCAGGATCCTGTAAACAGAGACTTTTCTTTGAAGTTGGGAAACTTCAAAGGCAGAAAGGGGTGTTAGTATTGGACCCAAAGCCCCGGACTTCAGGTCACTTCAAGGATTCAAAAGGAACGTCTGCCAGGAGAAGAGCTGAAGGGGGAGTGCTGCCCCTGCCTGTGACTGTGCTTTCTTGGGGCTATCCTGCAGTTGCTGCTTCTGCCCGAGAAAGGGGACAAAGACTGGACTTTGTTGTATATTCCTGCTTGAGCGGTATCTCCAAGGGCTTGGACTGAGCTTGACCCATGTTCTGAAGTCTAAGGGCCATCAAAGACTTCTACCAGTACCTGGACTCTCTGCTGACATTCCTGCCCTGCCAAGCGGTGCCTTATCCAGTCCCTGGGCCCTTGAAGGGAGAAGCTGGCAAAAAAACAAGAAGAACCAAGTGGACCGTCTTCGGACGACTCCGAACGGACGCCACTGCCAGATCCTGAAGCAATGGTCCTCGCTGGAGCGTGACGACCCGGCAGACCCAACACTGCGGCAGCCTCACTGAAGTCCACGACTCTGTGAGTCCTGAAGTGCCGTGTCACCGACAACCGTGACACCCGACTTCGCCGCACATCGACCCCGCCGGAAGTGTGCGGATCCAACGCTTTGTCCCGACGCCACATCACCTCCACAGCAAGGAACAGATGCCTCTGCTCCTTCACTCCGCAGCACCGGAAACAACGCCACACCGGATCCAGCGACACCTCAATCCCCGACTCTGTGCACCGGCTTGGTTCCTCATTTACACAAGGTACTGTACCGGAGGGTCCCTGTGACTTTGACCCACTCAGGCAACAACCACAATCCTTGTCAAGGTGAACCACAAATGTCACTTAATATGTGCTTAAACTTGAGATAGCTTGGCACAAAGCAGTCAGGCTTAACTTAGAGGCATGATGTAAAGAACATATGCAGCACACAGTAATGAAGTGAAAACACAACACCAGTAAAGTCCCAATCCATTTTAGAAAAAGAGAATATTTTACTCAAACGTATAGCACTAAGACCAAAATCCAATCAGTAGAACTTGAGATATACCCTTTCAAAGTTTTAGGCAGATAAAACCTCCAAAAGCACAAAGCGCCACTTGCAGTCTTCTAGTCCAGGGGGAACGTCTCATGTTCAGGCTGACCGAGAAAAAACATGGGCCAGATACAGGGACCAGGTTCGTCCTTCTGAAAAAGTTGCCTTCTCAAAGTCTGACACAAAAGGTTACATTCACAGTGGAGAAAGCCACAGTGAGTATTGCTGATGGTCGCTGGTGCAGTGTGAAAAGCAGGCCCAACATTGCAGGGGGTTGTCGCAGTAGCGACAGGATCCAATCATCGCAGCCGGTTGTTGCTGGAACTTTGGGTTGAGGTTTAGCACTGGTTTTCTTTGCTGTAGCACGAAGTGCATATCTCACATCGACGGTCGCAGCGGACATTCACTGCAGCACAAACTGTCTGGTTCTCAGGAGCTTTCAGTTGGCGGTTGTCAAGCCAGCAGGGTCTCGGCATGGACAGGTGCATTTGCAAAGAGCCCAAACTTCAAGATTTCTCCTGTTCTTACAAGCCAAGGGAACAGGATACGGGGAGGGATCTCTTGGGGATTAGGGACTCAATATAGCAGAGGCCAGCAAAGCTCAGACAGGTCCAGTGGGAATAGGTCAGCTGGGCAGTTGCAAGGAGGCCACTGTGGCTTGTTGTGTCCCTGTAGCTCTGACAGAAGGAGTAGCATGGGATAATGTGAGCAGGTCCAGTTTTCTTTCCCAAAGAGCACGACGGGCCTTAAGCAATGGGGCAGTCTTCTTGGGAACAATGCAAAAGCAGGAGTGCACTCCTCCGCCAGCAGCTGGGCATTCCTCTGGGGAACAAGGCAGTCCTTCTTCTGCTGTGCCCACACGTCCAAGAGTGAACTGAAGAGTGGCCCGGGAGGTCCAATATTTATGCCTGGTACCAGCCTTTGAAGTGGGGGAATTCCCTATTCTGCCCCCACATCTGGTTCTGGAAAGTTCTTCCCTTCCCTTATAAAGGCTCCAAGAAGTCTGGGGTGACAAAAGACTAGTGACAGGTTCCTTTGTGTATGCACATAAGTGGTGCTGGGTGCAGCTCTGCCCCAACCATCCTGTCCACACCTAATCCCCTTTTGTGTTACTGTTTGGAAGGAACACACAAACCCCAGCAGCATAGCCATTCACAGCTGTGTGACTCAGACTACTGGCAGAAGGCACAAATGGTTAGGACAAACAAAAAAAAAAATCTAAAAGTGGTGTTTTCAGAATTGTGCTTTAAAATATGATTTTACCCTTAAAGCAGATTTTTTATTACAATTCATTTGACTCTAAGCAGCAAACCACCTGCTTCCATTCTAAAGCTGTAATAAGTGCCTTAGACAAGGTACAATCACTTAACAGTTTGCACAAGATTATTATGCAAGGCCATTGCTTGAAACAGGCAAGGTAAAATAAATGAATAATATAAGAAAATTGAAGTTTTGTAGAGTGAGAACTAGGGCTGGCTAAATTCTGTTTTGACTTGAGCGCTAAAAGGTCTTGCACCATTCCTGGTAATATACAACAAGCTAATTTTTTTTCATTCAGAGCTGGTTTATTGTATTTTTAGTAGACTGTTTATACTTTTCAATCTCAAAAGATATTGCGACTTAGTTTTAAAGCAATATTGTATGCTAAACAAATGTCAGCTAAACAAATAATGAAAAACAATGAATGGTCAGGTAAACTGTCCAATTACCACTATATGAACCTGATCCACACATCCAAATTGTGATTCAGCACACACGTTTACCTTCTCCAGGCATCCCTTATTTCACAATAGATAGTTTACACCTTTCCTGTGAGTTTATACAAGTTTATCAACTTTCGTTCTACTCTTTACTTCTTTACCCACTTAAATGGGGGAGCCTCGTGACTCACATTTTTAAAATTACCAGTAATCCTACTTCTATCCTGGGTGAAGAACTTCATCTAGTTGTGTTTGTATATCAACTGTACTGCTTTTTAAGTAATAGGTTTGTCAAATTATTTCATTTCTACAGGACCACCAGTGCCACAAGAAACAAGGAGCAAAGCAATGTGCCTCTTCTGGTTTCTAGTGACCATCCAGCACTGCATTTGCATGGAGCTCTCACCCTTGAAACTGCATCCCACTGCTGAACTACATGTTGTCATTGCAGTCCTGGAGGAGGCAGAGTGGGGAAAAGCACTGTTTCCGGTCTTAAGCAGGTTGGTCTTTCAGAGTTGATGAAGAAACTTCCCCAAAGAGGAGAGGTTGTTGAGGGATCCCTGGTGGACTGTAGTCAGGGTGGACTTTTTAGTGGTCAGTCAGTCTTAGCACCTACATCACCACAGGGAGAAAGGTGCTGCAGATGGCGTGATTTATAGGATCACTCTCAGTTTACGTTCACCTTCTGTACGTGATATTGACAATCAGCAAAACCGAAAATGCAAGAGATGCAGTTTTTAATTGTTGAGAGCTGTTGTTGTTCCTGGAAAGGTTTTCCATTATGGTCCTTTGAAACAGGCAATTTAATGTAAGAAGCTGCAGTAGAACTTTTTTTTTTTTAAATATGTTTTTATTGTTTTATCAGCCAATTCGCAACATTCAAGTGAGTTACAAGAAATTACATTATGTTTCAGTATGCATTATTCATAGTGATTTTTTTTTTGTTTGCACATACTTCGAGTCCCATGCAAGTCCCCCATTGCCCAGCTGAGATATTACAAAGTTTATTTTACAGTACGCTATAGGATCGGCATGTGCAACGTTATTGATGAAACAGAAGAGAAATAACAGAAAAAGCTAAAGATAAACGTTAGAGCGGTTCCGGCGAGCACAGGTATGGGGGGGGGGGGCAGAGGGGGGGGCAGGGAGAGCCGAGCGGCGGGGGGGAGAGCAGTTCCTGCAAAAAGCCGCGCGCCATGTCCGCGCTCCCGGACCAGTGACGCCGCCGCCCCCGCACTCAACTGGGTTGTCCCGGGAAAGCAGAGGTCCAGTCTGCTTGCAAGATTAGGGTAACAGTGCGGGGACAGCAGCCCAAAGGAGGAAGACAACAGCGGGGCTCCATATCTACCGGACCCCTCACGTGTCTGCGCATTTCAGCCCTCCAACGATGCATTTGTGGGACTGCCACAAGGGATATTACCGTATTTATATTAGTTACCTCTTATCCCATGCATGTCAGTCAGCCTCTCTAATAGTGTTTAGAGTTTGCTATTGAAGTGACGGCAAAGATCTCTTTCTTGTTAATCTAGGGAGGGCGTTCGTCATCTTTGTTTTCTGCAGCTATCACAAATAAATTCCATGTGTCTAGGCCTTTGACTAGGATACCCTTATCCAATAAGTTCTGTAGAGTCTGGATTTCTGCTTTGGCCCAACATATCACCTCCTCCCGCCACTGGGCAACGCTGGGAGCGCCCGGGGATTTCCAGTGCATGGCTATAAGGCGTCTGTATAGCACCAGTGCCAGGGCGATGCACTGATATGTTCGTTTACGTTTTTTAGTGCGAGGTGCTATGCCCAATAAGCATAATTCAGGGGTGGGGGATAATGTAGTGTTTGTCCAGTCAGCGAGCAGCGTTATTATGTCTATCCATGTGTTTCGGATCGGGAGACATTCCCATGTCATATGGTAGAAAGTGGCCTCTTCTGTGTCGCATCTGGGGCATGTCTGTGGTGTTCGGGGGAACATACGCGTTATGCGGTGTGGTGATAAATAAGTCTGATGCACATAGTTAAACTGCGTGTAACGGAAGCGGGGGTTACGCTAGACCTCATGAGTCATTTTCATCGCCTGTTCCCATGCGTTTAGTGTTAATGGTTCCGGTAGAACGCAATCCCATTTATTTTTTGCCCGTTCCTGTTTATGTTCAGTCTGGGCAGTGAGGATGTTGTATATATATTCGATATGCTTGATGGGACATTAGTGCTCCCCAGCAGCTCGTGAAGCAAAGGGGAGACATCAGGTTCCGAGTTGCCACTTTTCCACCATGCACGCATTGCCTGTCGGATTGCACTATAGGCTATGAATCCCCCCCGGCCCAGCGCATGTTTGTCAGCTAATGCTTCATAAGTTTGGAGTTGCCCATCTTGGTGGATGTCCCCAAATGTGTGTATGCCTCTGCTACCCCAGGTGTTCAGGCCCACCTTGACCGCTATTTTCGCCAATGTCGGTTGAGCCAACAGTGGAATCCTCGGGGAGTACTGTGGTTTTTTATCGCGTAGCAGTGCGTACCGGCCCCATACCCAGTGTGCAGTGGATAACAGCATATTACCTGTGTGTTCGGGGTCGATCCGGTTCATAAGGTATTGCAGAACCCCCGTACCGCCGAGATCCAACAATATCCTCTGTGCTTCCGCACAGGTGGGGTTACCAATCCAAGTAGATATCCATTGTATCTGGGCAGCTGCATAAAAAGCTTTGAATTTGGGGGCTCCCAGCCCCCCCAGTTTAAGCGGTTGGAGCACTTTAGTTAATGCGACACGTCTGCGGCCACTACCCCATATTAGGTCTGTTAATAAACTATTCAATAGTTTGAAGAAGGAGCCAGGCAGTACCAGCGGCAGTGCCATGAAATAGTAGAGGAGGCGTGGTAGTACTATCATCTTTGCAATGGCCACTCTGCCCATAGGGGACAGTGGGAGTGAGCACCAGAAGGGCAGGGAGCCCCTTGTTGATCTAACCACTTGGCCGAGGTTGCCATCTCTTAAGTCTTGACTATCATGGTATATGTTTACACCCAGATATTTAAATGTGGTGTAGCACCATTTCAGGCCACCCGGACTTGAAAGCGTTCTGAGTGCTTCGGGAACCGGGCACATAGGAAATATGCAGGATTTTGCCCAGTTCACCATTAACCCGGCCACCGAGCTAAATTTTTGTAAGAGATCCAATAGGCCCGGGTGGGCCGTGGCATGATCTCGAAGAAAAATCAGCGCATCATCTGCATATAAAGAAACTATCCGGTGTGTTTGGCCATCTAAGCCCCCCATGTGGGGGCCATTATACGGAGACGGACGGCCAGTGGTTCGATGGCCAATGCAAATAAAAGTGGGGACAGCGGGCATCCCTGTCTGGTGCCTCTTCCGATGTTAAATTTTTTGGAGATCGTGTCCCCTGTTTTGACCCTAGCCTTTGGGCCAGTGTATAATGCTCTCACCCAGCCAATGTAAGTTTGCCCAGAGCCCATGCGGTTAAGTGTTTCTGTTAGGAATGGCCATCCCAGCGTATCGAACGCTTTTTCTATGTCTAATGAGACTGCCACCTGCAGCCTTCCGTCTACGGGAGAATTACCCATCAGGCGTATTAAGTTCCTGATGTTGCTAAAAGTGTTGCGACCAGGTATGAAGCCTGCCTGGTCTTGATGAACCAGCTCTGATACACATGGTAGCAGGCGGTTGGCTAGCATCTTGCCGAGTAATTTACAATCTGTGTTTAGCAGTGATAATGGCCTATATGAGCGAACATCCAGTGGGTCGCGACCTACCTTCGGCAATACTGCTATCAACGCCTCACGGCATGTATCAGGGAGCTGGCCCCGTTCTAAAGCTTCCTTTAGCATTGCTAGATATGGGGCTGAGATCTGGGATTGAAACGTGCTATAATATTCGATAGGTATGCCATCACTGCCGGGTGCTTTACCATGTGTTAGTTGCTGCAGTGCTCGTTGGATTTCAGCTATCTCTATCGGTCTATCCAGCTCTGTCACCTGAGAGGCAGTAAGGCGACTCAGAGTGATGTCGCTGAAGAAGTCATTTAGTTGGGTGTTAGTGGGCGGAGGTCGTGCCTGGTACAGAGAGCTGTAGTACTCTCTGAAAGCATTATTTATCCGCGCCTGTGTGTTGACTATCCGCCCTGTTTCCAGACGAATAGCGCCTATGGGGAGGTTCCGGCGTTCATTCTTTGTGAGCCATGCTAATAATTTACCGGATCGGTCGCCTTCTGCGTGTGTGCGGGCCATGTAGTGTCTGTAGTCGAAGTGCCTGAGCCGGCTATCTGTCTCGGTCCATTTGGAGCGTGTAGTAGTGAGTTTCGCTTGTGTTATAGCGCCTTTGGCAAATTCACGTTCGGAGGAGTGGAGTTCCCATTCTAGTACATGGAGTTTGCGCGCTAGTGTTTGACATACTCCTACTGTAGTAGATATACATACCCCCCCCCTTATAACGGTCTTGTGTGCATCCCATTCAATAGCCCTGGAGCTAGTTGTCCCAGTATTGAGCGTGAAATATGTTGAGATGTGCGTGGCTATATCTTCTCTAAAAAGGGGGGGTCTTGTAATAATTGTGTTTGCAGTTGCCAGGTTGGGATACAGGAGCGGGGCCTGCCCCATCTTATTTGTGCTATAAGTGGGCAGTGATCTGAGATTACCTTGGCAGAATACTCTACGCTCATTATTTTATGTGTTAGGTTCTGTGAGGTGAGGATGAGGTCAATTCGGGTATGTAGGAGATGCACTGGGGAATAATAGGAATATTCTCTTTCATGTGGATGCATGTGCCTCCATATGTCGGTAAGGCGTCGCTCTTCCATCCATGTGCTTAGCATCTGGGAATTTTTTCATTGTTGGGGCGGCCACAAGCGGGGGGTGCGATCTATCCTTATCTGCGTGTGGGACACAGTTCATGTCCCCACCCCATATGCAAGGTGTAGTAAGGTCATTGGTTAATTGCGGTACCTTTGTTTGTAAGAATTCACCTTGTTTAACGTTCGGGCATATAATCCGTTTATCACGAGCTCCTCCCCGTCCAACAGCCCCTTTAGTTGAATAAATCTACCATCCTTGTCTTTTATGCTGTGTTGTACTGTGTAAGGGACACCTGGGGCTATCCAGATCAGCACCCCTCTGGCAAAGGACGAGTCACCAGCGCTATGTATTGAACCCGCCCAGCACTTTTCCATCCGAGCAGCCTCTGCAGGTATAATGTGTGTTTCCTGCAGTATTGCTATATGTATATGGTGGCGTTTTAAATGTGCATGCATTCTATGGCGTTTATTAGTTCCGGCCATACCTTTCACATTCCAAGTTATTATATTATATATGGGTTCCTTATTCGTTATGTTATGCAGTGCCATGTAGTGCCATCTGAGCGGCTCCCATTCTGCCAGTCCCACTCCCCGCACCCCCCCCCCGCCACGAGTCCGCCAGCCCCCCCCGGGCGCCTCCCCCACCCGCCAACCAGCCCCCTGGGTACCGTAGAGAAAAGAGAGAGCCCATAGTGGATTAGAGATAGGAAGAAAAAAGGAAGATATAACAACCAAAAGGATATTGCGGGCGGTGCCCGTCTGTTAAACAAAGTGGCACAACCGGTGCCTAAAGTGACATCCAGGGATATCAGTTCCATTCGGGTACCGTGCAGGTGTAGGGGGGCGTAGATTAATCGAGGTCGGGCCCTTGAGTGGCCCACCTTCAGGATGTATCTTTGCCTCTGCAGTCCCATGCGCGCTGATTCAGTTTTCGAGGATTCAGTCAATGCTTCCGATGTTAATGGCGGTTATCCACTGAAGATCTCGGGAAGAGACCCCCGATGTTGAGGGCATGCTACGTCTCAGCCGCTGCGGCCACCGGAGGCGGTGCCACGGGCACCGATCCTTCACCTTTAAAGTTCGTCCGCCGATCGCGGCGTGAGATCCGGTCCCACCAGCAACGGGGAGGGGGATAGGCTTGAGTCTCCCCCATGTGAGGCGGTGTCGTTAGTGTCCGTTTCGCTCCTGGTGTCCAGCAACGCTCGAGCAAATGAATTAGTGTCTTTTAATATTTGTGCTTGGTCCATCGCCATTTGTGCCTTTGTGGGGTGGGAGGATGTTTTTGTTTTTTTCTTCTTTCTGGAGCTAGCGGTGGTCCATTCTTCGGATAAAGCATCTTCCTTAACCGGGTCGACCAATCCTCTAGCATGTATCCAGGTCCATGCATCTTCAGGTGTGGGGAACATTAGGATTTTTTCATCCATGACGATGCGTAGGCGTGCTGGAAACATGAGGGAGTAAGTGATGCCCTTTTCTAGTAGCAATTGCTGGATCTTGATATACGCGCTTCTCCTGCACTGTACCTCCAATGTGTAGTCAGGGTAGGCCGTTACCCTGCTGTTGTCCAGCATAATCTGGTTAGATGTTCTAAAGTGTTGGAGGACCAAGTCTCTGTCCCTATAATTTAGGAAGCGCGCTATTAACAGTCGGGGTGGCGCTCCAGGCGAGGCGGTCTGCTCGGGATTCTGTGTGCTCTTTCGATCACTGGAGTTGAGCTAGGGTCCTGTTCTTTAAGTGTGTTTTTCAGCCAGGTCTCTAAGAACGTCTCTGCATTAGGGGATTCAATTCGCTCAGGGATTCCGAGGAATCTAATGTTGTTGCGCCTGGAGCGTCCTTCAGCATCTTCAGCCCTACGTTGTAGTTGAGCTATGTCCAGTTCCATTTGTTGTATTTTCGTTCTCATATCTATTATTTCTGGCTAAACCATTTTCAGTGTCGTTTCAGTATCCTGTACCCTTTATGTTAATTTGTGGTGGTCAGCACGGAGCAATGAGACTTCCAGTACTGCGGCATCAATTTTCCCTTCCAGCGAAGATTTAGTATCCATTATTGCTTGCATGATTTTATCAAACTGGAGGGAATGTGTACGAAGCGTTTCATTCAGCTGGAGAAGTGTGGTCGATTGCATGTCGGCATGGGAGGATCTCCATCACCCATGGACCCCGTTTTGGGGTGTTTCGGTTTGACCATGTTTTCCTATTTGTTTTACCCTAATCGTTCTGCTGGAATTAGTCGCTGGATATATGCTGGGTGTGACCACCACTACCACCGGTTTCCTCCCAGTACGTCCCGAGCCCCACCTGCTTAAAGATCAGGTGAGGGTCCGCATCCCGGTCTGGTGTTCGTAACCATTTAGATCCTTCAGCCCAGTTCCGCTCCGCTCCTTCCGGCCGTGCGCTCCGTCTGGTTCACCGGTGCCCCACGTCGCGTGGCAGCCGTCGCCCAGACCGACAAGCAGGGCCCGATTGGGCCAGATAGGCTGCGACGTGTTCTACTCCATTAGGGGCCCCCTGTGTTTCAGGGCCCTTAGCAGTCCCGCAGCTGTGGACCATGTGGGTTCCAGCAGTGGAACAGGAGGGCTGGGAGGGGTCCGCGTCGGGCTCACGCGGCCCAGTAAGGCAGGGGCCGCCGCACCGCGGCCGGGTCGCAATGGTGCCTCCTCCTCTACGTCTCTGGTCCCACGATGGGTGTCAGGGTCAGGTCTCCTCCGTGTGCGCGGTAGGGGAAATAAAGATCCGTCCCGCGAGGGCAGCGGGCGGGCCCCGAACGTCACGCGCAGGCACCCGCCCGATCGGGCTCAGCTGGGACGGTGTGCCCTCGCCAGGTTGAGGGGCGTCACCCACGCCGCAGCCTCCGCATCAGGTCGAGGAGCGCCAGTGGAGGGCCCGGAGGACCGGGCACACACCCGTTCCTACCTCAGTTCGATGTGCGGCACGTTCAAGCGGATGCCGCGGCCCCGGGTAATGGCGGCGGTTCCTTCTCCTCTTTTCCGATTTCTTCCCGTGTGCCGCGCCCTCCCGGACGCAGCTCTCCCAAGGTGTCCGCCGGTGTTAGGGAATGTTTCTGCTGCAAACCAGCGCACGTTAGGGCACAGCAGGGCACAGGATTATAGTTTGTTGGTGGGCCGAGAGCGGAGCTCTTCAATTAAGCATCCGCTCTGGCAGCCATCTTGGCCACGCCCCCAAACTGCAGTAGAACTTAAAATACAATTATTGTTTTCCTGAACTGAGCTGGCAAGAAGATGGACTAAGCCTCATCAAGGGCCTGAAAAAAAAAATGGGATCACATCACCCCCACCCTGATGAAACCCCTCGAGCTCCCCGTAACGGCCCACACCACCTGCAGGACCAGCTCCATCATCGGCAAATCAATCATGACCAGCATCTCTTCCGATCTAAGTGATAAGCTCATTACCTCTGATTGCTTCTCAGCCCACCTGCAGCCAGGACACGGTCAGTCTAGTGACTGAAGAAATGCGCAAAAGAAATTACCAGCCAACAAAGTTCCACCTACATGTCCAGGATCCACAGCGACATTCCTATATCCACCAGGACCTCCCCATCCTTCTTCAACTGAGGAAAAAGTAGAAGACACACTACTTTAAGCTAAACCACATCCCAAAAGAGTAAACGCTCCACGCCCTTGCTTTCAGAATTCAGTACACCCAACTAGAAACATTCTTTGATTAGCTCACCGACTTTGACCCTGTACAGCGCTTAGCCTTTTGGCTAGGCTTGCGCTATACAATTAGCACAAATACATAAGCTTACTATCTTTCTCCAGTGGATACATATTGTGAAAATGTGATGGGTATTGTCAACAGAATTTAAAACATAGGTAAATAGCGTTTACAATAAAAGAGCAACCTATTAATACAAAAACTATTTCATACAAATATTACTTTTTATAGCAGAATGCTTGATATCATACAAGTCTTTACATTGTAAATAGTGTCATCATTAAGAGATGATTCGTGATAAAACACAATAATAGCACAGAGTGTTTTTTTCAGTAGATTATTGCCTAGTAATTATTATTTGAGGGTTGTGGCTGTAAAACTAAGGCTGGAACAAACCACAAGTGAATCTGAGAACAGGCTTCCAACAGTTTTGAAAACTGAAGTCTCAGAAGAAGACAGAGGCCCCCAGAGGGGTGGGCTAGAGAAACATTTGGCCTGAGCCTCACAAGATATATTGACTTTTGGGGATTTAGTCAACCTAGGGGGCTCAAAATCCTGTAAGTGGCCCTGGTTTCTGGGAGAATCTGCTCAAAGACACATTAGTGCCATGAAGGAGGGGGTCCTGGGGAGCGTCGGCCATGCCTGGCGGACAGTGTTTGAAATAGTCCTTGGCAGAGGAGAAATGTCTCTGTAATCACTCCCTGCCCAACATTAACGCTGAAGAGCATCATTTGTCGTCGATCAGGCAGATATTAACTAAGAGACAAACTTTCCATTTGTTGAGTCACTGTTCATCTTTGACCCTGTGAAAAACAGCTTATTTGATATAGGCTAGCACAGTGGATTTAACAAAATGTAAGGGTTTATAGATATAAACTTGGAAAAAACATAATTTTTCTTCCTTCTGGTGTAGATAAGATTTGTGAACATTTGTATGATTATTATTAATTAGCTTTAGAACATGCATATAGAGTTTTGGAAGCAAGGCCATATGATAACATGCAGGAAGGTCACTGAATCGGAGAATGTCCATCTGTGGACAGTGTCTCCGCAATACACTCCGAGTGGGTGGGTCGAAAGCACCTGTCCACTCAGGATGGCGTCTTCTCCGAGCCAAGCAGGTCCTTAGTTATCTCTCTCAGAGCAGGATACCTAGACGATATATGGAAACTGATTAACAATTCAAAATATTACCGTAACAAACTAAAAAAAAAAAAGTACTAACGTTTGTACGGTCTCTCACCGTAGATTAATTATGGACAACCTCTGGAACATATGGCCGCAAGCATCATTAGCACATGAACTAATGCAATCTAAAATGCAATTAGCTCACTAAGTAAATAAGTGGGAAGCCCGAGGACTGAACATATGAGCCCAGAGGAGCTGCGGCATCTCCCCTGGGAATGCCTGAACCGAGCTAACACTACAGGCCACTGTACAGTGGAGACACACTGGAGCCTTAAGTGCCAAACAATTTAAATGCAAACAAAAAGCGACAAGTTTTGGAGACAATGTTACGCGAGCACTCTTATGCGCAGGTACGTTATAAGATTACACTCTGGGGGTGTGCAGTCAAGTGCAAAAAAAAAAAAGAAAACTGTTCTTGGTCGTTTGATCACAACCGGTTAGAGAAATGGTAATCAAATTACAAGGCAACTCGTTACACTTACGCAGCAAGATCTGGTGCTTGACGTTTGATGTTACAGTGTTATCTGTGCCCGAGTCCGGCCACACTGTGGCACCTCATGGTAGCGACATTTCCCACACCTGCTCCCCATCAGGTAGCTTGCCCTTTCAGAGACCTTGCTGCCCTAGCCATCCCCAGAACAGTTCATGCGCAAACAAACACACCAGCATTTCCAGCAACCAACCAACGGAAAGCTTCATACCAGAAGACCAGGCACAATTATAAATGAGAAAGTCACAAATAAGTACTGTTACAGAGGTTTCAGTTCACAGTGATTACTGTGCCTAAAACATAAAAAGCACAGGCTGGTGCAATACCTATCTGAGACTAATAAATTGTGGAACAATAATCACAAATAGCCCCAGTCGCTGTAGGTGCAACAGAGGCAATAAATGAAAGCTTACAGAACACCAAAGGCTGCAGGAGAGCATATGAACTCCACAGCGAAGCTGTTTTTCGAACAAAGCAAGTGCTGCAGACGGCACGTACAGCAAACTTAAGAAATTAATGCTGATCCTTATGCAAACAACTTATGACTCTAGCATGACTTGGGGACTACTAACCGGCAGCGTTCAATTGACATGTGAAACAATAAGAGGCTAGATAGTTGGTGAATGTGTGCTGTATAAAAACTCTAACAACTATACATAAATACAACGAAAATATTTTAACAGATTGGTAACTTAAAAGCATTTATAAAATTGTATAACTGAAAAGTACTGAGTTGTACATTTTTATAAGAAATAGGAAGAATTAATGATTAATTCCTAAAAGAAATAAAGTGCTCATGCAGGAACAGCTTCTAGGTAACGTGGTACCTTCAGCTAGGCCTGATGTTTAACCAATTACTTTTTGCATTAGGGGGCCTGGACTTTTCCATTTCCCATTACAAGTATTGGCCTGCAAATCCCTATAAACAGTGTCGTTGACTATACACCAGGCCTGGGTAAAGGTCCCACACAACGCGAGGGGCTGCATGACAGCTAGATGCCTTTACCAATGCAATGACTTGTAAAGTCCCTACATCACAATGCAGATACGAATGGAAAATACTGTTGCTCTGCCCCTCCTCTGTGCCCAGTGCCCAGGTGGGCACAGGTGCCCTCACCTTCCAGCAGCTCGTCCAGGCTGGTGACCTTCCGGCCGCCGTCGAGGGTGTAGATGCTCCGCACTCCCTGGGGAAGGTTGACGTTGTCAGAGAGGGAGCGGGTGAGCTCCATGAGCAGGGCGTCGAAGGACCTGAAGCGGTCGGCGGAGATGGCGTAGACCAGACCCTTGAAGTAGCGGTCTCCGTTGCGGTAGAAGCGCACCTTCTTGGCCTTCTTCTCGGAGCTGAGCGCCTGCAGGGTGCGCGTGCGGTAGAAGCTACAGTGGGCGCTGTGCGCAGGGCTCGGCACAAGCCCGTTCCGGCTCTGGCCCGAACCCGAGCTCGAGCCCGCCGCTCCGCGCCGGGACTGCCGCTGCCGGCGGTCCCGCTCCTCGAAGTGCTCCAGCTCGATGCTCCGGTGGGCCGCCATGGATGCCTGGAAAGCCCGCTTCGCGGCGCGCGGGTCTCAGACTCAAAAAAACAGTATATTCCCTGGACCATGGGTTGCAAGGACTCAGGTGAACGACACCGGAGCCCCTTGAACAGTCATTGGAGTTAACTCCTAGTGAAAACGCAAAGCAAAACCAGAAATCTCACGGCCTTCCACCCGCAGAAATTAAGCAGCGGCTAAATTGGTACCCAGTTGGGGCGTCAGCTGTGAATCTTTCGCCAATCAAGAAATGGAGCAGAAGAAATCACCCAGCACTTGCATTTCGGCTTCACTCGCCGTGTTGCTCGATGGTCCCTAAAAACCCGAGTCTTCACCCTAAGGGGTTAAATCCGGACTGAGCGCTAATATCGCAGCGGGAGCGTGGGGTGGGCATGCTAAAATAGGGCAGAACCTGGGTTGAACTCTCTCCCCGTTATTCCATATGTCACCTTCTGAAACCCAGTTTAAGAGGATGATTGCGAAGGGCCCGGTCTTTCTTTTCTATATGCGAGCAAGCATAGCTTCGCAGGCAGCGCGGAACCATAAAGCGGTTATCCAAACCATCAGGCGGCAGCCAGGGACCGCCGCAACCGGTCACCACCTCGTGCCGCGGGAGGAAGCGGGTCGGCCGGGCGGTCCATGCACATCCAATTCAAGGGATGCGTAGCCCCTTGGCCCCCAAAGCTGGGTGCGGGAGGCCTCGGCTGCTTCCTTCAACAGCTCCTCCGCGAAGCAGCAACTCTCCCCAATTCCAGGGCGGAATCCTATCGCACGAGACACCGCCTGGTCCCTCCTCACTCGTCCGATGCTCAACCCGGAGCCATGCAAGCGGGCACGGCCGGGCGGAGCAGGGAATCCGCAGATGGCAGATACCACTCTCAAAGGTGACAGATAACGAAAGAGGCGCTGCAGCCCAGACCAGCTCCAGGGGCTTGCAGTGTGGAGGAGGGGGGAGCAGAAGGAGGGCCTACAGGGGCGTGCAAACCATAACAATAAAACACTCAGCTGCCTGCCTCCTCATCCTCCCCTCACTGGCTGCTGCTGCTGCTGCCCCAGTGTAAAGGATGCGGCAGCGCGCGACAGCCAGCCCCGGCCCTTCAGTCCGCTCCGATGGCAATGCAGTGTGTGCACGAGCAGCCGAGCGCCCCCAGGTCCTAGCGCGCACCCGTTCGCTGCCCAGTTGGAAAGAGGAACAGCTGACAGCTAATACAATTACCACAACCTGTCAACTGGGATTGGCTGTCCTGCCAGCAGTCCGAGGGATAAGGCGAGGCCCGCAATCAACATTAGCTCAAAAGGACTGCATCCGAAACGGTGTTACTGTTGGCATAAAAAGAGTTTATTATGCGGCCCTGAGCCCATTCAAGCAAATTGACATCCCTGATCGGCTTTTGTCTGTTTGTCGGTGCTTTAATTGTCAGTGAGGACCACGTTCAACATTCAGCGCGTCTTTTATGACCGAGAGCACATATCTCATTATTTTGGTTACAGTCTCAGTAGCAAGGCAGACCAGAGGTTTAGATTATTTATTTTGTAAAGCATTATCGCGTTTATTGTAAAGTTGTTTGGTGACTGGGTCCTTCATTTTGTGAGACACAAAGGGCATTGAAATTATCAGTGTGAAAATTGGTACCTATTTCTGAGTGTCCCCGGTACTCTATATTTATGCATATGCCGAACTTACTCGCAGGGTAAAAGCAGACAGCTACGAGGACGTAAGAATAATATACATTGTTGTCTGAAAGGCTCTCTTAATATCTATTTTTTTGCCTCCAAAATATAATGTAATGATATTCCCAGTACAAAGAAAGACCTTGGCCCCAAGTAGGGTCTAGGGACAAACATTTTTGCTTTGTGATGTGACCGAGGGCCGCATTGATGTCAGCAGGATGGTGGTTGGACGAGGGATGCGTGGGGTGATGTTTGCTTGGGGGAGGTGGTAGAGGTGGTATGGTAGGTATAGGGGAAGCAATATATATGTATCTAGTGGCTGAACTGCGCAACGTGAAACCAAAAATCATGGGATTAATCACAGCTTCAACACTTTACCAAGCTTAGACATTTTTTTATTTCACTATACCTCCTTTTTCTTCACTATTACATATAAGAGAACCTCAAAATACATGACTTCAGGATGTGTGTTTTACACAACCTTCTCCTATTTTTGATTTAATAAACTATAGAGTTGTCCATGTAGAATAGGAACCCATGCCACCCAAATGGTGCGCATAACAACTGACTTGTCCCTTAGTTCACTATTTCCATTGTTGTTAGGGTGTCGGGAAGAATGTGTTTCTAATTTCGTGTTTGAAAACTATCACTTTTCAAATTACACTTGTCAATGCACTGATATCTCACGTACTAAGGAGGAACGATTCTGCATATAATGAAAGAAATTATTTGCATTTTAAAGAGACTCATATTTTTACAGGTTTGTTTCAAGATGTCTTTAAAAATGGACACATCTCTGAATTCCGGGGTGCCCATACTGGCATGTGAATTACAGGTCATTTCTCAAAGAGACGTCTTTTTTACACACTGTCTTACATTTGGAAGGAAAAAATGTAGAGAAAGACAAGGGGCACCAACACTTGTTTTGCTATTCTGTATTTCCCAAAGTCTTCCGATAAAATTGGTACCTCACTTGCGTGGGTAGGCCTATTGCTCGCAACAGGAAACGCAACATGGTGACATCACATTTTTACATTGAAATCTGACGTGTTTTTTGCACAGTGCCTAGCTGTAGATTTTGACCTAAGATGCATCCTACTTAACACCCGCTCCGTCCACAAACATGCAATTGAACTCTGGGAACTCCTGACCACATACTCACCCGACGTCGCATTCCTCACCGAAACCTGGATGAATTCGGCCTCGGAACCAGACGTAGCCATAGCCATACCAGAAAACTACAAGATCACCAGAAGAGACCGAATCAACAGACCAGGAGGAGGAATCGACATTGTCCACAAAAACACCATAAGAATCTCCACCAACTCCCACAACACCATCAACTCCACTGAGCACCTCCACTTCAAAATCCACATCAACGCCAACAACACACTCAGAGGAACACTGGTCTACAGACCCCCTGGACCCAGACTGCAGTTCTGCGCCGACATCGCCGACGCCATCATCTCCCAAGCCCTCGCCTCAACAGACTACATCCCCCTCGGTGACCTAAACTTCCACCTAGGAAATAATAGCAATATCAACACCACCAACCTAATCGACAACCTCGCCAACTTCGGCCTCAAGCAACTCGTCACTACACCCACCCACTCTGCAGGCCACACACTCGACCCCATCTTCTCAGCCAGCAACCACGTCTTTTTCAGCCACACCACCGAACTCAGCTGGACAGACCACCGCTGCATCCACTTGTCCTACCAGAAACCAGTCACTCACTTCCACTGCACACAACCCCCCTGACGCAACTGGAGCAAAATATCAATGGATCAACTGATCTCCACTCTCGCCCGGGACCCACCCACTGGGACCCCGGGCCCCAACACAGCCACCACCAACCTGCATCGCTGGATAGAAGATTGCGCCAACACCCTCGCACCACTCAAAAGAAACCCAAACACCTCCCACAGAACCAAGGCCAGCTGGTTCACCCCAGAACTACAGGAATCCAAACGGCTATGTCGCAGAATGGAAAAAACCTGGCACCTTGACCCTACTAACTCCAACCACATCACTTTCAAGGATGCCCTATGCAAACATCACCAACTGATCCACACCACCAAAAGGACCCACTTCAAAAACCGCATCGACGCCAACGCTCACAACAGTAAGGAGCTCTTCGGCATCGTCAATGAGCTCTCCACCCCCAGGACCTGCTCCAATGAACCCCCACCATCACAGGAGTTCTGCAACTCACTGGCAACCCACTTCCATCAAAAGATAGAAGAAATCCACAATAGCTTACAACCCAGACCCACCAGCTGACTACAAACACCCAAGAACCCAACGCTCCAAGCAACACCCACCTCCTCCACACCTGGACCCCCGTCAACATAGAGGACACCGCCACCACCATGGCCTCCATCCACTCCGGATCACCATCGGACCCCTGCCCACACCATATCTTCAATAAGGCAAACATCATCATCGCCCCCAACCTCTGCAAAACCATCAACAGCTCCTTTGAGTCAGCCACCTTCCCAGAAAGATGGAAACACGCAGAAATCAATGCCCTGCTGAAGAAACCAAAGGCAGACCCAGACGACCCCAAGAACTACCGGCCGATCTCCCTCCTCCCCTTCCCAGCCAAGGTCATCGAAAAAATCGTAAACAGCCAACTATCCCGGTTCCTGGAAGACAGCAAGGTACTCAACACATCCCAATCCGGATTCCGCAGAAACCACAGCACCAAAACTGCACTCATTGCTGCCACAGACGACATTAGGACCATGCTCATCGAAGGAGAAACAGCAGCACTCATTCTCCTGGACCTCTCTGCAGCCTTCGACACGGCATGTCATCACACTCTCTGCACATGCCTCCACAACGCTGGAATCCGCAACAATGCACTCGACTGGATCTCGTCATTTCTCTCAGGCAGAACCCAGAGAGTTCGCCTCCCACCGTTCCTGTCAGAAGCCTCCAGAATCATCTGTGGTGTTCCCCAAGGATCTTCGCTCAGCCCCACGCTCTTCAACGTTTGCATGGCCCCCCTCGCCAACATCGCATGAACCCACCACATCAACATAGTTTCCTACGCAGACGACACTCAGCTCATCCTCTCCTGCACGAAAGCCCCTACAACTGCAAAGAACAACCTCCACAACGGACTTCACGCCATCACCAGCTGGATGGAATCAAGCCACCTCAAGTTAAACACGGACAAGACAGAAATCCTCATCTTTGGCACTAACCCCTCAACTTGTAATGACTCCTGGTGGCCCACCTCCTTAGGAACCGTGCCCTCTCCCACCACCCATGCACGCAACCTAGGCTTCATCTTGGACTCCACACTCAGCAGGTCAATGCCATCTCCTCTTCCTGCTACAACACTCTCCGCATGCTCTGCAAAATCTTCAAGTGGATTCCCGCTGAAACCAGGAAAACTGTCACCCACGCCCTGGTCAGCAGTCGATTGGATTACGGAAATGTCCTATATGCAGGAATAACAACCAAACTCCTAACAAAGCTGCAAAGAATCCAGAACGCATCCGCCTGCCTCATTCTGGACATCCCACGCCGTGAACACATTTCCCCCCACCTCAGACACCTTCACTGGCTACCAGTATCAAAGAGGATCACTTTCAAACTCCTCATCCACGCACACAAGGCCATCCACGACACAGGCCCAGCCTACCTCAACGACAGACTCGCCTCCCACACCCCCACCCGCAATCTTCGCTCCGCCAGCCTCGCCCTCGCCTCCACCCCCCTCATCCGCCGCACACCGCCAGAGGAAGATCCTTGTCTCACCTAGCCGCCAAGACTTGGAACTCTCTACCGCTCCACCTTTGCCAGACCCAAGACCTCTTGACATTCAGGAAACGCCTCAAGACATGGCTTTACAACCAGTAGCTCCCCCCCCCCCAGCGCCTTGAGACCCTAACTGGTGATTAGTGTGCTCTATAAATCCTTGATTAATTGATTGGCCTCTATCTCAGCCGGCACCTAAGGAAACCTACCAAACCTACACATTTTTTAAACTAGACACCTAGGGGAATCCAAGATGGGGTGACTTGTGGGGCTCTCGCCAGGTTCTGTTACCCAGAATACTTTGCAAACCTCAACATTTGGCCAAAAAACACCTTTTCCTCAAGTTTTGGTGAGAGAAAGTTCTGGAATCTGAGAGGAGCCACAAATTTCCTTCCACCCAGCGTTCCCCAAAATCAAATATTTGTAAAGTGCACTACACACCTGCTAGGGTCTCAAGGCACTGAGGGAGGGAAGGACTGCTACTGCTCTAATAACCAGGTCTTGAGGCGTTTCCTGAAGGTCAGGAGGTCCTGGGTTTGTCGAAGGAGGCAGGGAGGGTGTTCCAGGTCTTGGTGGCAAGGCGGGAGAAGGATCTACCGCTGGCTCTAGTTCGGTGGATGCAAGGGACGGCGGCGAGGGCAAGGTTGGCGGAGCGGAGTTGGCGGGTAGGAGTGTGGAAGGTGAGTCGCTTGTTGAGGTAGGCCGGGCCTGTGTTGTGAAGGGCTGCGTGAGCGTGAATGAGGAGTTTGAAGGCGATCCTCTTGGTGACAGGGAGCCAGTGCAGGTCTCTGCAATGGGCTGAAATGTGGTCGCGGTGAGGGATGTTGAGGATAAGGCGTGCAGAGTCGTTCTGTATACGTTGCAGTTTCTTCTGGAGCTTGGCTGTGGTTCCTGCATAGAGTGCGTTGCCGTAGTCCAGTCTGCTGCTGATGAGAGCGTGGGTAACCATCCTTCTTGTTTTGGTGGGGATCCATCTGAAGATCTTGCGAAGCATGCGGAGGGTGTTAAAGCAGAAAGATGAGACGGCATTGACTTGCTGGGTCATTGTGAGCGATGAGTCTAGGTTGAAGCCTAGATTGCATGAGTGGGTGGTGGGTGTTGGTGCGGCACCTAGAGTGGCTAGCCACCAGGAGTCGTCCCATGCGGAGCAGTTGGAGCCGAGGATGAGGATCTCTGTTTTGTCCGAGTTAAGTTTGAGGCGGCTCTTCTCCATCCAGGTGGCGATGGCGTGCAGTCCGTTGTGGAGGTTAGTTTTGGCGGTGGAGGGGTCCTTGGTGAGTGACAGGATCAGCAGGGTATAATCAGCATGGGAGACGATGTTGAGGATGTGGCATCGGACGATGTTGGTGAGCGGTGCCATGTAGATGTTAAAAAGAGTTGGGCTGAGAGAAGATTCTTGAGGAATGCCGCAGATGGTTTTGGTGGCCCCGACAGGAAGGGAGGAAGGCGGACTCTCTGCATTCAGCCAGAGAGGAAGGACATGATCCAGTCAAGAGATTTGTGGCAGATCCCTGCGTCGTAGAGGAGAGTGCAGAGGGTGTGGTGGCAGAGTCTCCAGATAAAAATGGTACATCACTTGTGCGGGTAGGCCTAGCACCCGCGACAGGAAATGCCCCAAAACACAACGTGGACACATCACATTTTCCCAAAGAAAACAGAGCTGTTTTTTGCAAAGTGCCTAGCTGTGGATTTTGGCCTCTAGCTCAGCTGGCACCTAGGGAAACCTACCAAACCCACAAATTTTTTAAAACTTGACACATAGGGGAATCCAAGATGGGGTGACTTGTGGGGCTCTCACCAGGTTCTGTTACTCAGAATCCTTTGCAACCCTCAAACTTTGGCCCAAAAAATACATTTCCTCTGATTTCGGTGACAGAAATTTCTGGAATCTGAGAGGAGCCACAAATTTCCTTCCACCCAGCGTTACCCGCAGTCTCCAGATAAAAATGGTACCTCACCCGTGTGGGTAGGCCTAGCACCCGTGGCAGGAAATGCCCCAAAACACAACGTGGACACATCACATCACATTTTCCCAAAGAAAACAGAGCTGTTTTTTGCAAAGTGCCTAGCTGTGGATTTTGGCCTCTAGCTCAACTAGCACCTAGGGAAACCCACCAAACCTGCGTAATTTTGAAAACTAGACATCTAGGGGAATCCAAGATAGGGTGACCTGTAGGGCTTTCACCAGGTTCTTTTGCCCAGAATCCTTTGCAGACCTCTAAATTTGGTCAAAAAACACTTTTTCCTCACATTTCGGTGACAGAAAGTTCTGAAATCTGAGAGGAGCCACAAATTTCTTCCACCCAGCGTTCCCCCAAGCCCCTCCGTAAAAATGGATGGTACCTCACTTGTGTGGATAGACCTTGTGCCCGTGAAAGAAAATGCCCCAAAACACTATCTGGACTCATAAAAATGATCAAATACAAAACTACTTGTTTTTTTGGGGGGGCAGGGACCTGAGTTTTTGGTCCTGGGCTCAGCTGCCATCTAGGGAAACCTACCAAACGTGGACATTTCTGAAAACTAGACACCCGAGGAAGTCCAGGGAGGTGTGACTTGCACGGATCCCTCAATGTTTTCTTACCCAGAATCCTCAGAAAACCTCAAATTTTGCTACAAAATCAAATTTTTCCCACATTTCTGTGTGCGATCACCGCACCGGGACACAGTTCCTACCACCCAACGTTCCCCTCAGAACTCGAATACCTAACTTGTGTAGGTGAGCCAAGTACCTGTGACAGGAAAGAGCCAAAAACATGTCGACATTGAGGGGGAACCAAAGTGGGCCCAAAAGGGCAGTTTGTGAAAAAAACATTTTTAGGCTGACAAGTGCAGCAGAATTTCTATCAGTATAGACAAGACAATGCTGGGTGGTAGGAATTTTGTGGATTCCTGCAGATTCCGGAAGGTTCTATCACAAAAATGTGGGAAAAATTTGTGATTTTGTCAAAGCCCAGCTCACCTGAGTTCTTGTTCAGTTCTGATGGAGGTTGAAGACAATCCGACCCCACCCTGAAACTGCTTGTTCCAGCACACTAGTTTTTAAAACAGTGCACTAAGAACAGAAGCTCAAGGGAAGGGGGGAAGTGGATAAAATAAAAAAAAGAGAGACAACACCGTTCTTGCGTTTCCACTGTTGAAGTGCTGCACAAATCTGCGGCCCTTTCTGACTTCTGTAGAAACTGGTGCCTAATGAAACATAAACAAAGAACAGATAAGTGCAACCTATTCCTAAATGGGTTCCTGACTATCCCTTTATTTATTGGAAATTCTCTTCTAAAAGTACCTCTTGGATCCTGGTCTCTAGTTTCCAGGTTTGGAATGTGTTACTGCTCTGGGATGTGTTTTCTATTACTGTTAAGCTTCTAAAAAATTAAACAAATACCGTTATCAGAATTACCAATATCAAACATTCATCATAATATAACTAAAGCCTAAATTCCCAATAGCAGACTCACTTTTCGCATATTTCCAGAATCTTTTATAAAACAAATACTGTACTTTTACATCAAAATACAGCATGTAATTTGTGCAAGTCCTTGATTTACTGTTTTCCTTGCTGTCAATGGTTTCCTCTGTTCGATTCCCAAAAGTTCCATGAAAAAAAACAATGTCCGCTTCACAAAGTCCTGCAAAATAATCCTGCAACAAAGAGCCTTAATCACAATGCTCGTGGAAGGCACTTCGCCTCAAACTGTCTATACACGAATCCAGAAATTGCCGTCAAAGCTCCCTCAGGTAATAAAAAGTTTTGCACTTACTTGTTGCTGGCAAGAGATACTGATCAGTCTAACCTTGTCTTCTTTCTCTTTTGCAGGTTACTCGTAGGAGAGAGGCTGAGGCAAGGAGGAACCGGAAACCGGAAGAAGGAAGAGCCAGCAGCTGCGCCAATTGAAGTCAAAGAAAGTCTGTAAAGAGCAGGAGTGCCAGCGCCGAGGGATCTGTTCTCAGGTAAGCGGGAGGTAGACGAGCACAAGCACTGGGTGAGGCTCGGGGGATGCCTTTTATAGACAGGGCTGGGTGTGGTTCGAAGAGCTGGGTGTGGTTTGAAGGGCTGGGTGTGGTCCTCACATGCTGCACATGTTCTTGGAAGGTGTGCAGAGCTGGGTGTGGTTTGAAGAGCTGGGTGTGGTCCTCACATGCTGCACATGTTCTTGAAAGGTGTGCAGAGTTTCAGTTATTATGCAAATGAGTTGGATTAACACATGGCCTAGGGAGGAGTGTTTTAAAGAAGCCTTGGTAAAAGCAAGGCCCAATGTGTAAACAAAACAGCACATTAAACAACATACACAGAAGCCTAGGGGGGGGAAAGGTGAGATAACAAGAAAGGCTTTGAATAGTAAGTTTAAAAGGGAGCTATTACAGAACCCACTAGTGCAGTGAGAGGGGACATGCTCTTTGCTGTGTACAAACCCTAACAGATTTCCAGCAAAGTTGGAGGTTTGCAGGGCATTATGGGTAGGAAAATGGTGCAGGATGCATGTGAAGCACAACACCCTGGAATCAACCAGATGTTTAGTTTTTAGATGTGTCTAGGTCTTGTGGATTTTTCTACATGACAGCGTCCCAAAGTCCAAAAAGTACAGCCCTCACCATTCCAAGTGGGACAATTTTGAGAGTTAGCCAAGCTCTCATGGCCAAAATGAAAAACCAAAACCCAAAATGATCAAATGTCGTCCTGCTTGCTGTGGGATAAGATGTTTTAGTGTGCGGGAAGAGAGCTTGAAAGACTGTTACCCCCTTCAGTTGGGGTGGGGGCATAAACAGGCCCATACTAGTTGGTAGCCACCACCCCACATTTTTTTTTTTTCAATTCCCTGGTATCTAGTAGACTTTCTGCCCCTGGGGTGTGGATCAGGGGTAATTGCCCCATCTGCCCACTGGTGGAAAGAACAACTTTGTCCCCATTTATTTGGGGTGGGGGTATGGCCATACCGCCACCTTCTTATTTTGAAAACAAATCTTCCCTGGTCTCTGGTGGGCTTTCTGCCCCCCTTTTATGCAGGTGGGCCTTCCAAAGATAGGCCAATGTGACCCCCAGGGGGCAGATATGGCCAACAGTAATGTGCCCCCATGAGGAGCAACCCTTGTCCAAGGGGCTGCCCTCCAAACAAAACACACACATATACACACACACCAATCTCTGGTGCCTAAGTGGTTTCTGCCCCCTGGGGGCAGATTGGCGTAATAGAAATAGGACGATCTTCCCCCAAGGGAAGCAGAAATGGCCTAAAATAAATTTGTCCCCCACCCCCCCAGGGAAGCGACCCTTGCCTAAGGGGTTGCTCCCCTTGCGTTAAATTGGTGCAAATAAAACCCGGTGCCTGGTGGTTTCTGCCCGAAGGGGGGCAGATCGGCCTAATAAAAATAGGCCAATCAACCCTCAAGGGGGGCAGAAATGGCCTAAAATATATTTGCCCCCCGGGGGAAGACCCTTGCCTAAGGGGTCGCTCCCCTTCCGTGAAATTGACGCAAAAAAATAAAATCCCTGATGTCTAGTAATTTCTGCCCCCCTTGGGGGCAGATTGGCCTAACAAAAATAGGTTGATCTGTCCCCAAGGGGGGCAGAAATGGCTTAAATACAATTTGCCCCCAGGGGAGTGACCCTTGCCTAAGGGGTCTCTCCCCATACACAAAGACATAAAGTAAAGAAAAAAATATATCTCCCTGGTGTCTAGGGGTTTGTGCCCACCTGGGGACAGATCGGGCTAATTATAATAGGTCGATCTGCTCCCGGGGGCAGAAAAGGCCTAAAAATATTTTGCCCCCCTGGGGAGCGGCCCTTGCCCAAGAGGCTGCTCCCCTTATGTGTAAGTATCAAAAAATAAATTTCCCTCGTGTCTAGTGGGCATTTCTGCTGCCCGATCACAACGCGATTGGGCAGCAGAAATGCTTGCCTGCCCCCTCCTCCCGAGCAGAAAAGAAATGCTGAGCATTTCTCTTCCGCATTGCGCTGAAAGCATGCTTCCAGCGCGATAGGAGGTGACCTTTGATGAGGTCAGCACGCAATTGCGTGCTGACATCATCAGACATCACTGGGGGGCTGGGTCGGGGTGGAAGGGGGAGCGATTCCCTTTCCAGCCCTGCATTGGGGAGAAGCCCACGGAGGGAGAGCTCCGGTGCCGGGATGTAATGGTTACGTCCTCGGCACAGGAGCAACTGGTAAAATGTCAGGAAGGCTGTATGCGGCCCACAGGCCGTACTTTGAGTATCACTGGTCTATGGTGTTTCAGTGGTCACTTAGACACTGTCAATTAGAAACACTACGGCACACTGTATTAGGTGTGTTTTGTGCCAAATTAACAGATTGGTGTGTAAAACATGTGGATTAAAGCAAGCAAATATTATTTTTGTCCATTTCCCCAGTGTTAGCCTACCAGACAGCACAAGTTATCACCAGGAATTTATAGAGGGCTTGCAGCCTGCCCATTGCATACCATTAGTTCGTGCCATTGTCACTCCTGTTTGCTTGCTTCTTATTTGATGGGTTTCTGTATCCCATCTTACCCATCTTATGTTTGTCTTTCCCTTCGAACGTAGGCTCTTTACAATCCTTTTGCTTGGCTGACTTGTATCCTTCCACTGCTCACTTGTCAGGTACTCTTTTTGGTTACTCACTCCATGAGAGTGCATGTGTTTTCCACCTCTCTCCCTCATATACTTCTCAAAGTCATACTTTACAGTCCTGCATCGTGTGTTACTCTGGCATGCCTCCTCCCTCCTGTCATGCTGCATGTTGCTCCCAGATTTGTGTGCTTCCCACTCCCACAAACCACCCCGTGTTCCCTGTTGCTCTCATCCTCACATGGTTTTCCACACAAAACACTCCCCACACCCTCACACCCTGTTTCTTTTACCATCATGTGCTTCCCTGCAAACACCACCCTATTCTCCACGTTGCTCTCTCTTTTGTGTGTTTCTCTCCCAAAAAACTCCCAGCCCCATGGTCGATGTTGCTCTCACCTTCATGTGCTTCCCTATCCCAGTCCATGTTTCTCTCTCCCTTGTGTGCATCCTCCACTCTTAAATCACCTGCACTCCTTGTTGCTCTCTCTCTTGTTTGCTTCCTCTGCTTTGCTCTCTCACTTACATGCTTCTCCCACCTGCAAACCCCTCCTTCTACCATGCTTTATGCTGATTTCTCCCTCATGTGCTTTCCCACATGCAACACCCTCTCCCCAAACAGTACTGACAAAGCCAATCGTTCCAAAAGTCGAGACATTTTGGCTTTGCCAATACTCGTTTATTACTCTTTGCTGACACGGTTGCACCAGGGAAATGCTTCTGGTAACAGCACGTTTGTGATTTTCTTGTAATAACTGCCATGCCAAAATAAGGTGCATAAAAGTTTGTGCACATAAATCACCCTAAAGGTGTTTATCTGTGAGTCCAACTATAAAGGTGTCAAATGTTACCATGGTGTGCGAGCAAAGGCAGAACAGGAGACTGTCAATTGTGTTCATTGTTGCTGTAGACTCGGGTATGGGTAACCTAAATAGTATGGGTCATATTTATTTGTCTCCAGTTCATATTTATCTGTTTCTCGTACCTATATGTAGACTGTTTTTGTGGTGAGAGAGCACAGACAAACCTGGCCAGGGCACACAATTGACTTGGGCTCTTATAATCACGCCAAAAACCTTACAAGAGATGAATAAAACAGAAACAACTGGTGCAGAGCTATACTGTTAGTACATATGGCAAAATAGTGGTCTTGAATAGCTCATGCAAAGTGAAGCCAGCATACGACTGAAGCAGGAAACAGCAGAAACTATGACTAAAGTGAAAATCCACAAAATAGATAGACAAAATACAGTCTGTCGAAGCAGACCAACTGCTTTGAACATTGACCCGAGGTCACTGAGAAGCAACAGGCATCTACATGTACTTTCGAATATACCAAAATATCCATGTAATGATATGTATGGAGCTGTAAGTCCTGGTCGGTGGTGTTCTGCCTTCCTACTTATCTCCTATCGGAGCTTACAGAACCTCTCTGGAATGCACTTCTGAGTTCAAAGAAGACCTTTATTGTTGTTAATTCTTCACCACCCACAAGTTCTTGAGAGATGAATTAATAGACTTCAAGCACACGTTCAAAAGAGTAAAAGTAGTTGCAGCAATGAAAACAAAATATATCACAGTACTTCTCAGTTGCAATGTACACAGCAGATTATATTAGCAAAGCATAAAAATTAAATTCATCACCGTTTGAGCAAGGCGGCAGGGCCTAACTCAGCTTCATCTTTCTGGGGTCTGCAAGTTGATGACTCAGGTCAACTGCGAGAAAGAGATTATCTACCCAAACAGGAGACTGGCAACTGGCGCCTAGTTCCAGCCTGAAGTCAAGCAGATTTGAATCTAACTCACTGTAGCCCCCAGGTCATCCTTACAAAAGCGTGCCCCCTCCTCTCAGACTCGGGAAAACTACGCAAGCCTTTGGAGACTGGCCAAATCTCCTAGACTTCTCCTCTTCCCAAGCCTGAGCAGAAAGGAAAACACCAAATGTACTCTCTCTTATCAGGTCTAGTCTGGTGTGAAGAAAACAGCTTAGTTCATCTTGTGGAAAAACACAGCTTGGAAGAATACAGCTTGGATTCTCAACTGCAATGTCTAACTCCACGTTAAAGGCAATAGGCAGCTAACCTAAATATCAAATGTAATGTCTAATGTCATGTCAAAGCCAATAGGCAGCAGAGCTGAATACAAAATGTGATGTCTAATATCATGTCAAAGCCAATAGGCAGCTAAACTGAATACAGCATGTCAAAGCCAATAGGCAGAATACAGAATGTAATGGGTAATGCAATGTCAAAGCCAATAGGCAGCTGAACTGAACAAAACTTATAATGTGCTACTGGTGAACATTAAGCAACTAATATGTGCAGTGGTGAAACACAAAGTCATTGGTCAAACACAATTAATAGCATCACATTCCACCCTATGACCAATGAATTTTTGTTTCACATATCTCTTGTTTCAAACAAAAACAAAAAACATCAGCACAAAAAAAAACATTATCAGCAAGTCAGATTTGAATGATCAAAGCAATCACTGTAAAGCAATGGAAGTGGATTAACATATAGATCTCATAATCTTTCACATGAGATACATCTACACAGAAAAGACTGAAACTTTTATATTCTGAATGAGATTATAGTGTCTCTAAAATAGCAATTTGATGTAGCATGAGTACTACTCATGTAAAGGTGCACGGTCCACCTGAAAGGTTTGCTGGAATGTAAGCGAAAGTCAGAGTTACACATGAAAAAACACAGACAGTTAACTGTTAAGGTTGCTTAGTTCCAGTGGAAGAGTGTAATCAAACAAGTTGAACTTGAACTGAAGGCACCACTTGCGCAAAATGGATCCATGGTGCTTGCACTTTACTCAGTCAGGTTCAGGTTGGGGGTTCGGTCCCTTCCCCGACCCCACACCCCCACACCTGAAGGGGGACCACACAGCACTCTCAGGGACAGTGGCGAAACGTGGTAGGATCTGCAAAAGAAAGAAGTATGACTTTTCTTGCAAATAACATTTGTCATTTGAAATGTACCCTTCCTCTTTTCCCTGTTTTATAATCAGCAGGACGTTTTTAGGGCCCTTTGTTATAATTTCTGCAGGTTCTGGAGGGTTATCTGGGGCTTCAACCCACACCTCAGCACAGAGGTTTTTATCTGCTGCACCACAGCTTCCCTTTTCTTGCACTGTCAGAAGGGCTGGGGCAGACTCATTCTTTACCAAACCTCTATTCACTGCACTTTTGTCAAGTTGGGCCATTCTGTCTCCAATTTGTATGAATGAATCAGATTCTTTTCTAGTTATCAGCATAATTTTGATTTCTCCTTGGTAATCAGCAGCAATCACTCCCCCTAAAACCTGATCAATTTGCCATATCTGTCCTGGTAACTTTCCTCTCTCTGTGACTGCTTGTGGGACAGATTGCTCTTGTGCGTGCTGCACAGTTTGTTTAAAATCTAGGGGAATGTGCATCTCACTCCTCTCTGCCCACCTGTAAGTGGCTTTTTCTCCCAGCTGTTCACATTTCTGGTGCACCCACTTAGCCATCCCCACTAAGTCAGAATTCTGGGTGAAAACTTCTCTCTCTGAATTTTTCTCTTTAACATCTGCAAGGGAATTGAACCAGTTAGGTGCAAGCCATGTGGAAAACTAAACGGCTAAACCATTGGCAATGAACCAAGAATCAGTGTAAAAATGACACATCTCACGCAGCTCTTGCTTTAAAATCTGACACACATTGTACAACGCTGTTCCTTCTCCTGTGCCAGAAAACAACATTTCAGTCAATAAATCATTAGTCAAACAAACATGCTTTTTATCCTCAGTGGACACGAATTCAAATGGTGCACTCAATTTCACTGGTGACTCTTTTACCTGTGGTACTCTAGCCCTGTCTTGCAGGTACCAGATCCAGTGTATGATCCTAGCTAGGGGCACTCTTTTCTTCCCCTGTTCCTGATTTACATGTAAATCAGTGTTTCCCTCTTGCACTGCGCAGAAACTTAAAGTCATTATTTCATTTGCCAAATCACAAGCGCGCAGCTGCTTATAATTTTTCCTAGTGACCATTTACCAAAGTGTTAGGATTTCACTCAGATGAGGGCTATTCTGTTTCCAAAAATAAAACAAGCAAATGAAACTCGGTGTCTCTTGCTTAGTGCAAACAGTAAGAAACTCTAAAATCTTTCGTTTACGGGACCTCGTAAATCACATTCTGAGCTCTGTTCTCCGTGTTATCAGTTAAGGAATGCACTTCGACTGCCAAAAAACCTGGCTCACACAGAGGCTCAGACTGGCTCACAGCTGTCTTAACCCCCTCATTACTGGAATGGGAAAAGACAGATTCTTCTAAAACAGCATTTTTATAACTTTCAGCATTATCTTGCATTAATGTATTCTGGTTAATTTGCTCACGTAAATTCTTATTTTCATGTTCTAACTGCCTACATCTCTCCTGCATTTTTCTGTAAGCAGATAAAAGTATCCAAACCCTTCTGTCAAAAACAAAAGGATCATCATTTCTTTCAAAAGGCACATTTTCTAAATATGCTTTATCACAGAAAGAAAACATGTTTCTCACAGCACCATCAGGCAGTTTAACTACACATGCATTTTCAAACATGGTCTGCCGTGCTTCTGTAATTCTCCAAACAAAAACACAATTACACTTTTAAATTGTGCACGTAGAAATCTATAATTCGGCCCCACTTCTGATACCAAAATGTTCTGCCTTCCTACTTATCTCCTATCGGAGCTTACAGAACCTCTCTGGAATGCACTTCTGAGTGCAAAGAAGACCTTTATTGTTGTTAATTCTTCCCCACCCACAAGCTCTTGAGAGACGAATTAATAGACTTCAAGCACACGTTCAAAAGAGTAAAAGTAGTCGCAGCAATGAAAACAAAATATATCACAGTACTTCTCAGTTGCAATGTACACAGCAGATTATATTAGCAAAGCATAAAAATTAAATTCATCACCGCTTGAGCAAGGCGGCAGGGCCTAACTCAGCTTCATCTTTCTGGGGTCTGCAAGTTGATGACTCAGGTCAACTGTGAGAAAGAGATTATCTACCCAAACGGGAGACTGGCAACTGGCGCCTAGTACCAGCCTGAAGTCAAGCAGATTCGAATCTAACTCACTGTAACCCCGAGTCATCCTTACAAAAGCGTGCCCCCTCCTCTCAGACTCGGGAAAACTACGCAAGCCTTTGGAGACTGGCCAAATCTCCTAGACTTCTCCTCTTCCCAAGCCTGAGCAGAAAGGAAAACACCAAATGTACTCTCTCTTATCAGGTCTAGTCTGGTGTGAAGAAAACAGCTTGGTTCATCTTGTGGAAAAACACAGCTTGGAAGAATACAGCTTGGATTCTCAACTGCAATGTCTAACTCCACGTTAAAGGCAATAGGCAGCTAACCTAAATATCAAATGTAATGTCTAATGTCATGTCAAAGCCAATAGGCAGCTGAGCTGAATTCAAAATGTGATGTCTAATATCATGTCAAAGCCAATAGGCAGCTAAACTGAATACAGCATGTCAAAGCCAATAGGCAGAATACAGAATGTAATGGCTAATGCAATGTCAAAGCCAATAGGCAGCTGAACTGAACAAAACATATAATGTGCTACTGGTGAACATTAAGCAACTAATATGTGCAGTGGTGAAACACAAAGTCATTGGTCAAACACAATTAATAGCATCACAGGTGGGCACTTTTTTGCTTCTGGCTCTGACCCATTCTCGTCTCCACTTGTACGCCATATTGCTCCTGATGCACACCTCGTGAATCAGTCACCATTGTCTATCCAGAGTCAACAACAGTGCGACCGTGTAGACATCTGAGTAACATTCCTCTATAGAGCTAACAGAGTGGGAGGTGCTGTTGTCTACTGGCACACAGATGTGCTCAAGAGTACTCAAATGAATTGAGGCACACCACAGAGGACAATGAACAGTCAGCATTGATGTGAGGCATGAACATAGGTTTGTTGGTGTCATGAAACCCGCTATTTTAGAGGTCACACCTTGGTAGATTTCCTTAGTCCACAAAGGTGGTTCTCATCTCCTCATTAAAAATGAGACTGGCGTTTCCCACACCGCATTCCTCTGGAATATATTCACAAAACTAGCAAGAGTACATGATGTATAGAATCTGATAGACTTGCGAGAGAAGCTTGTATTCTTTCAGGGTGTTAATTAAGGACTCCACCCAAATCACAGGATCGATATACACACATACTTTGGTATTTTATAATAAATTAGTGATGAGTATATGCCAATTTAATGTATCCTTTGAATTAGGATTACCACCAGAATAATAGCTAACTCAGCGCTCATCAATTATTTCAAAGCAAAGAAGATATACAACTTAAACATTATTCATCACACAACCCTTATCAATTTATTCTAGAACTACCGATCTGCCTTATGGCAGTATATCACTATGTTATCTATTACCAAGTGAAGGTTTACCCCTGCACACCTGTAATGGGCCAGATGGTCCTTAGTATAATATCCAGACAGGCATCATGTGTCCAGCTTCTGCCTCCTCTCTCTGCTCCCTAACTTTGGTGAAGTTATGTAACTTTCTCTAGCTAGATTTTCTACAGAGCCCACAGAAGCTATCTTGCTCGGAAACCTGTGTTGCATCATTCAGCCAAACACACTGCTTTCACCCCATTCTGAAGCATTCAGAAGCCTAATAATACATGTTACTTTCAAAGTCATTGGTACAGAAACAACCAAAAGCCTTAGCTGAGCTAAACCGTTACCTCCTAACCGCAGCCGCATACAACAGCGAAAAAAAACCAGAACGTTCCCCCGCAGTTATAGCTAAACAGAACAGAAAGCATCTGCCAGTTTTGCAAAAACCTAAAACAAAATTATTCAGCTTGCTTTACACAAATTAAGTGGAGAGCTTACATTCATTGTCGGGCCTCCTTTTAATATCTAATACTAAATGAACCCACTTGAAGCACAAACTATGTCAATCTATATGAAAGCCTGTAATATAAATATATTACCACTGTCAAGATAGGTATAGGATATTGCTACATGACACACTCTGGGAGTCATTCCGACCCTGGCGGTCATAGACCGCCAGGGCCGGGGACCGCGGATGCACCGCCAACAGGCTGGCGGTGCATCCAGGCCAATTCTGACCGCGGCGGTAAAGCCGCGGTCAGAAAAGGGAAACCGGCGGTTTCCCGCCGGTTTTCCCCTGGCCTGAGGAATCCTCCATGGCGGCGCTGCAAGCAGCGCCGCCATGGGGATTCCGACCCCCTTCCCGCCAGCCTGGTTCTGGCGGTTTTGACCGCCAGAACCTTGCTGGCGGGAACGGGTGTCGTGGGGCCCCTGGTGGCCCCTGCAGTGCCCATGCCAATGGCATGGGCACTGCAGGGGCCCCCTAACAGGGCCCCACAAAGATTTTCAGTGTCTGCCACGCAGACACTGAAAATCGCGACGGGTGCCACTGCACCCGTCGCACGCCTTCAACTCCGCCGGCTCCATTCGGAGCCGGCTTCCTCGTTGAAGGCGCTTTCCCGCTGGGCTGGCGGGCGGCCTTCTGGCGGTCGCCCGCCAGCCCAGCGGGAAAGCCAGAATTGCCGCCGCGGTCATTTGACCGCAGTGCGGTCATTCAGTGGCTCCCGCCGGGCGTGCGGTTACCGCCGCCGGCGGGAGTCGGAATGACCCCCTCTGTCTTGTACGTTAAATTGTCATACGAAAATTGGGACCCTGTCTTACATGCAAAAGAAACACTTCCATGTTAAACTACGTAATCCATCATTTATGTATAAGCCATCAAATTGTGCACCATCATATGCCTAGCTGCGTTCAAAAATTGTAATATAGACATGACTGGGGGAATAAAGCATCTGGACGATGTGCTGTAGACATCAGTATCCAAAAGGCAAAATTGCTCAAAATCGATTATACGTTTGCCCCTAGTCCTTTGCTAAAACCTGTGCCATTTTTCCGTGAACTTTCAGCCTTGCGATACGTTTCGTGTTTATGTTGTGAAACTGACACAGTTCTTTGCATGCTAATTTGTAGATTCACATCCTCACTGCTTAGCATTCGTGGGAACAGCCATTCTCTAAATACACACGCGGACTCCCAATGCTAAAGCCTGTATGTAGGATGACTAATGCCACAGGTTGCTTTCCATACAGCTGATGGTTACAACTGAACCAGTCAGCTTACATCAGTAGTTGGTTCACAAATTGTACACCGGAACACAATCTATACACACTGAAAAACAATCACCTGGATCCGGACTCGCTAGTCGTTAAAGTTCATATAAGCCAGAGAAAACAGTTCACAGCTGTGCACCATTACTGTCAAATGAACATAAATGAGCCGTTGGAATTCAAACGTCGTTTTCAAAGGAAGACCAACAAGATTTGAAGTGTTCCTCTGAAACTCGAGACTGGGATCATACCATTAAAATTGAGAAAGTCTCTGAAGACTGACCATAAAGCGTAATGAACATCGCTCAGCATCCCTATACCTTCTGACATAAGATGTGGTTACTCCAGTAAAGTTGGAGAATTCAGAATGGTACTTAGTGAGAATCAGTAAACTCTGGCGGGTAAACTGTTGAGGTAATCATGTTGCTGAGGCTTTTCTTGGCTATTTGGGATACTTCATACATAGACCTCTATAACTTTTTTCTACATAAGATAATCATGCCAAATCTGCATCTTTTTTCCCAACATAATGGAGGTTCTAAGGCAGTGATACTCCGCATGCGGCCCTCCTGACATTTACATGCGGCCCCCAGGTCATCAGCAGCACTGTGCTGCTGTTTAGTCGACTTGGCACTAGCACTAAAAATTGTTAAACGGGCAAGTATTTATTTGGAGGCTAATTGAAAAGGGAGTGACTAGGGTGTCCTGGAACTCAACTTTAGAAACACCTTCATTATTTAAGACATCTTGAAGCAAAAATATAAAAATATAATCTGTTTGAAATTCAAAAACTGCATTTCATTAACCTGCAGAACCACTTCACCTTTGAACACACAATTATATTACTGCATTGAGAAGTATTTTTTAAAGTGATATTTTTCAAACATAAATTTAGAAACTTTCATCCCCCTTCACCACCCACAACCTGGCAACAATGTGAACTGAGAACTAAGAGGCAAGTCAGTTATGTGAACTCTTTGGGAGGGCTCGGTTTCTATTATACATGAACAACATTATAGTTTATTAAATCAGGCACAGAAGGATTTATACAGCATACATCCTGAAGACGTATTTCAAGGTTCTTATATGTGATGATGAAGGAGAAGGAGGTAAAGTGAAATAAAACATTTGCCTGGAATCACACAATTTGGTTCAGTGGAGAAGCCGGGATTTATACCCAAGTTTCTGGTTTCACATGGCGCAATTCAGACACTAGATGTATATGCTTCCCTTCCCCTACAACCACTTTACCACTACCCCTCCCTACCCCCAACCCTCCGACCGCCACCCTGCTGGCATCAATGCGGCCCTCAGTCACATCACAGACCAAACAGTGCGTCCCCTGTGAAAATGTTTGTGAGTACCCATGTTCTAAGTGTTCTAAGGGTACCCAGGGTCTGTGGATTTTCTTGGAGCGGACTGAGAAACTAATCGAAATATAGCTGAATTTGGAGTTTTTGTTTTAGAAAAATTGAAAAACTCTTCTGCACAAGAAAAGTGTCGATTTATTTTTTCATAAAAATGGCATCAAAAAAGGCTTGTGTGCTAAAATCAGCATCTCCCCAGCCTTGAGGAACAAGCAGAGCTGAATGAAATATACTTTTTTATTATCGTTTTAGCATTTTCCCTCATTTTTGTGCTTTCAATCTACCTGCAGTGTGTGGTGGAAACAGTATTTCCGGTGCTTCGTATTTAACTGTGAGCAACGGCGCTTATGACAATCTGCCACATGGTGGCACTGTCTGCCTAATTTAGTTATGAACACAAGAACACCTGTTTATTAATTCATTATATTAACAATGGCTAATTCTGCATCCAAGCCATTCTTATGGTTTGGGAGCCCAGAATAGTATGAATTGTCATATTTGTCAGAGTGTAATGGTTAGTAGTTGTGCCCCGGGCCAGCCTTAGCACTGGTGGTGCCCTGTTGACAATGTTTGGTGACCCCCCCAGTGAGCATCTTTGGCACGGATTTCCTCACTACCACCCTGTAACAGTGGCCCTCATGTCTCCATAACCACTCTCTCTCAGAAGCATGTAATTTTGTTTTAGCACCACTCATGTAGGATGTCAAAGCACTTTACATTGCACACACCTTACACAGCGACAATCAATCATAAGTGTGTAAATCCACAAATAAGAAATATGACGTAAGACAGAGGACTACTAGGTGTAGGAGTCACGTCATCCATACTGGTAGGCTGTATACTTTAAGAGTGCTTGGTCTGGAGAAGCACAAAATCAGAACTTAAAATGTAACACCATGATTTGGGGTTCTCTTTAATAATCACAAATGATTTCAACCCAATTGAACCCTTTTTGCAACCTTAGGATAATGAAAGACTGGCGGAAAAATCATAGCGCTGTAATCTATACCTTGCTGTATGGAGATTTTTGATGACAGCTAATAATTTACTGTTTTATATTAGGATTTTAATTTATACACTGCAAGTAACAAAAGGACCTCTCTGACAAAATTAGTACCCCACTAACCTATTTGCATTATATGCACTTTATGATCTGCATGGTACACGTTCTTTGCATCAGGCATATTAACCCTCTGTGTTACATTAAAACTTCCACTAGAGAAAACTCCAATACCTCTCCAGGCAGAACATTAATCACCAGCATTATCATGACATATTTATTTGTGCATGAAAAATGCTGAGGCAAGGAACGCCTGCAGCAGGAGCTTTTAAAACTATAACATACTTGCAAACACGGTGCCCCGCCCAAAGTCAGCCTCCGGTGCGGTGGTACCAGTTGGTTGCACCGCGCTAGAGCCGACTGGTTGTGCCTGTACTGTCATTGGCAATGCTGGTAGGGGCAATGGATGGTGGGAGCTGGAGTGTCCTGCTGATGAGGGTCCTGGCACCTACTTGATTTGTTTTCTTTTTTTACAAATGAAGGCATGTGGAAACAGGTGTGAAACTCACAGATGAGCTCAGAAAGTTTTAGATTTCTGAAAAGTAGACAAAGTTCTGAATTCACAAAGTTGTTTTTGTGTAGACCCCTCAAGGTTTTCCCAAAGAAACTAACTGTTAAACAAATATTGAAAATGATTAGGGTAAGATAGCCATTTTTGACAACATTTTCGTCTATAACTTCTTGTCACAATGACCGGTTTACAAAAGCAGTACATCATTACGTCCACTTGACTCTTCTGGATGCAGAGATATATAGTGTATGTAGGTTGTCCAACAGCCTGAGGTACCCAGAATAAACAACTGGGCCTTACAAAGGTTTTACATTGTGTACAGAGTAAAGAGCAATTCATATGGTGAAATATAAAGAGTGAAAAATGGTTATGAAGGAATCCTATGTATTTCTATAATGTACACCAGATACTGAGTTTTAGAGCAGTGATTATTTGTTCACCTCTGAATTTGGGGTTACCCATACTATTATGTGATTCAGAGGGCATTTTGCAAAATGTCTTCTTTTTTACACGCTTGCTTACATTTGGAAGCCACAAAAGCAGAGAAATGTAATGGGTAATAACAAACGTTCTACTTTTCTGTATTCCCACACATTTCCAGATAAAAATGGCACCCCATTCGTATGGCTCAGCTAGGCACCTGCAACACAAAATGTCCTAAAAAATGACCTGTGGATGCCATACTTCATCTAGTAGAATACCCCTTTTTTCACTATGTGGGTAGCTGTGAATTTTGCTCCCTGCTTCAGCCATTGCCCAGGGAAATCTACTATACCAAGACATTTCTAAAAACTAAACACCAAAGGGTGTCCAGGGTGATGTGACTTGTGTGTCTCTCACAAGGTTTTCATACCTAGAAGCCCAACAAACCTTATACTTTTGCTAAAAACACACACAATTTCCTTACATTTCTGCGTGTGAAAGTTCTGGAATCTCTGAGGATCCACAAATTTCCTATCACCCAGCTTTTCCCCACATGTCCCGATAAAAATGGCACCTCATTCGTGTGGATGAGACTAGCATCAATGACATGAAAGTGCCCAAAATGCAACATGAACAAACAACATTTTTTCTCTCAAAACCGACCCTGTTTTGCAATTTGGGTAGCTGTGGACTTTGGGCCCTAACTCAACCGACACCTAGGGACCCCTACCGAACCCACACATTTTCTGAATACTAGACACTGAAGAGAGTTTAGGGTGAGTAACCTGTGTGGCTCTCACCAGGTTTTCCTATCCAGAAGCTTTTGCAAACCTCAAATGTTTTTCACATTTCTGTTAGGGAAAGGACTGGAATATGTTGAGAGCCACAAATGTTTTACCACCCAGCACTACTCCTGTGTCCTGATAAAAATGGAACATCACTTGTGTGGATGGGTCTAGTGCCTACAACAGGATAGGACCAAATAGAACATGAACAGATCACATTTTTCTAATCATAACCAAACCTTTTTTTTTGTAAATTGGGTAGCAGTAGATTTTGGGCCCTAGTTCATCCAGCAGCTATGGAAACCTACCAAACCCATACATGTCGCACCGCGACGTGCGGCGCGAGCCGAAAACTCGGCTCGGGTTGCGGCGCGGAGCTGAGAGACGCCGCACCCCCAGTCTCTCGTGCAGCAACAGAGGCCCCAAATTGGGCATGGGGCCTCGTTTCTTTATAGCGCTGCACGCATTCTGGCATATCTAATCTCCCCCCACTCACCTGCTATTGTTGTCTTTTCTTTCTGTCGCCCTCATTGTGCTTCCCTTTATGTTTTTCCTTCTTTCCTATTATTCCCCTCTCTTCCCAGCATGCTTTGGTTCCCTACTCTCTATGGCTCCTTGTCCATTACTTTCTATGTGTTTTTCCCTATCTAATATGGTGCCCTGGCACTTCCTGTTGGTCGCTTCCTGTTTTTGGGTATTTAAGGGCTGTAATTCTTTCCCTCCTTGTGCTGCAACACCTTCTGTTTGGATGGTGTCTTCGCTCCTTCTTCCTTGTGCCAGATACTTGTTACGCGTCTGTTCCAGTGTTTTCCTGTTCCTTTTTTGATCTATATTTACTCATTGATTTTTGCTCCTGTTCCAGGAAAATTCCTTTTGGAGGTTTTCCCCTTTTTAGGTTTTTTTCCCCTCTGGCACTACTTCTGAAGGACACGGCCTGCCCTTGGCGTTCCTACCGCCTGCAGCACCATGGCTACCAGAAAGAGTCGCCCCTACCTGGGCCAAGGCCGAAAATTCAGAAACAAAAACCTCGCCACTCGTTCAGCCGACTCCAGGTTCAAGCAGTGCGTAAGATGTGACAGATTGCAGCGCCAAATACACACCGACTTCTTCTAACACCGTGGATGATACAGTGGCAGCTGCTGCAGATCCTGATCAGTCCCTTCTGGCAACCATTCAGCAACAGGCTCAGGAACTGCAACAATTACGCAACGAGAATGCTGCCTTACGACAAGCTTTGGCCTTCCACAGTACAGATGTTCCTACCATTTCCACCTCAACTCCTCGTTACTCCGGTGAACCAACAAAACTGTGAGATTTCTTAGATGCATTGACTGTTTACTTTGCCTTCCGACCCACACAATTCTCTCACAACAAGACAAAGGTGGGCTATCTTATCAGTGCCCTATCCGGTCCTGCTTCGGCCTGGGTGACTCCGATGTTATCATCCAATGACCCAGTATTGTCTGATTATCCTTCCTTCGTGAATCGGTTTAAACAGATGTTTAGTCGTCCAGGATTGGAGGCCTCTGCTGAAGAAGCATTGTGTGACATCCAACAAGGCTCTCAAGATGTCCTCCAATATATTACACGCTTTCGACAACTTGCAGCCGAGACAACCTGGGTGGAGCGAACTCTGGTTACTCTATTCCGTAGAGGACTAAAGGAAGAGATGAAAGACGAGTTAGTGCACTCCACCCAAGTTGAAGATCTTCGCGGTCTGATGGATCTAGCTCTTTCCATCGAATATCGTCTCTAAGAACGACGCTTGGAAAAAAGAAGAAACAGAGGACCTTCCCAGCCAAGTACCTCACATGTCTTTTTGCACCGTCCGGATGAACCTCGCCCTCCCGTCAGAGAAACCAAAGGTGAACCTATGCAGGTGGGCACTACTCGTGGCCAACTTTCTGTCAGTGAGTGGGAAGAAAGACGTAGAAAAGGATTGTGCCTGTATTGTGGTGCTGCTGGTTATATGCATCGTCCATGCCCTGTTCGTCCTCTAAGGCCATCGGGAAATGCTAGTTCCCGTCCTCTGTAAGAAGGGAGGTGACGGGATCATCTGCTATACCTTTCATTAGTTCTTTCAATGCCACTACTTTGTTTATGCTTCCTGTGACTCTGCAGTTACCTGACGGTCGTGAGGAGAGAACAAAGGCCTTACTTGATTGTTGTGCTAGTGGTATTTATATGGATAAGTCTTGGGCCACAACACAACAAATACCAACACGACCCAAGGAAGTCCCGGAACAAGTACACACAGTGGATGGGTCCTTAATATCCTCTGGTCCAGTCGATACTACTACCCTGATTCTAAGTTTACAATTTGGGAACCACCAAGAACACATCTCCTTTGACCTAATATCATCTCCCAATCATACTATAACCTTAGGAATTCCGTGGTTCATAAGACATAATCCTTCTATAAATTGGGAAACCAGGACTATTTCCTTGTCTTCACAGTTTTGTCATGAAAATTGTTTTGCATAAGACACGTACTGGTTACCCAAGAAATTGATGCCTACTGAACTCACTACAGGTTGTTCCATCAATACAGTCCAAGGAGTCCCTGATCACTATCTAGAATTTTAAGATGTATTCCAAAAACCATCCAGACCTGTTTTGTCCCCACATCGAGATTATGACTGTACAATTCCCCTGGAACCTGGGGCGATTGTTCCCTTTGGGAGAATGCATTCTCTCACTGAACCTGAAAAGGAAGTTCTCAAAGATTATCTCCTAGAAAATCTGCACAGCGGTCTTATTGTGCCATCATCCTCTCCAGCGGGGGCTCCTCTCTTTTTTGTACCCAGGAAGACTAAAGATCTTCGTCACTGCCTGGATTTTCGTGGATTAAATAAAATCACTATAAAAGACCGTTATCCTTTACCCCTCATCAAAGATATTCTGGAGACAGTCAGAGGGGCTCAACGATTTACCAAATTAGATCTTCGTGGAGCTTTCCACCTTTTGCGCATCAAAGAAGGAGATGAGTGAAAGACTGCCTTTCAAACCCCATTTGGTTATTATGAATACAGAGTTATGCCTTTTGGTCTCACAAATGCCCCCTCAATTTTCCAAAGATTTATGGACTCTGTGTTTTCTGATCTTTTGAACCATACAGTAGTAATCTACTTAGACGATATCCTTATATATTCTAGACGTCCTGAACTTCATTCTACACATGTTAAACAAGTCCTTCAAAGACTCAGGCTACAACAACTGTCCTATAAACCAGAGAAATGTGAGTTTGATAAGAACGAAGTCAAATATTTGGGTTATCACCTTAGTCCCACTGGAATAGCTATGGATCCGGAAAAGGTACAAGCAATCCTAGATTGGCCTTCCTCTTCCTCCATCAAGGAGACTCAATGTTTTCTAGGACTGGCCAACTTTTATCAACTGTTTATTTTAGACTTTGAGGAACAGACCAGTCACATTACTCAAACATTAAAGAAGGAGAATTTATGCAATGGATTTGTCTGGACAAAGGCAGCTGAAACAGCTTTTCAAAGTCTAAAAAAGGCCTTCACGCAAGCACCGATACTGAGACATCCAGATACCAACAAACAATTTGTTGTTGTTACTGATGCTTCCGAAAGAGCCATCGGAGCAGTCTACTCCAACAACAAGATGATGATGGTCTAGAACATCCTGTGTTTTATCTGTCTCATGTACTCTCTGTGTCTGAACAACATTACTCAGTATTGGAAAGGGAGTTATGGGCCCTGAAGACTGCCTGCCAAGAGTGGAGACTATTCCTTATGGGTTCCAAAGAGCCCTTCGAGGTGAGAACGGATCATCGTAATCTACAATGTTTACGTAACTTTCAATGCCAGGACAGTCGTCAGGCTCGTTGGGTCTTTTTCTTTAGTCGGTACGACTTCTATGTCACCTACATTCCTGGATCCCAAAACATCCTGTCCGATGCTCTGTCTCACCGTTATCCAGATTGTACTCCTACCCATCACAATATCTACTTGAGCCCAGCAAGATCATGGGTGTAGCTCAATCATTCCTGGATGAGGTACAACTGGAATATTCCAACCTTTCTGAACAATAACTGGAGAACTTAAACCCCCTAATACGTAAACAGAAAGGGTATTATTATTATTATAGGAACCTGTTGTTGTTCCCTACTAGAGGAATCAGAGAAAAGGCGCTGCAGATGAGCCATGATTCTCCGGTTGCTGGTCATAGAGGCATCAAGGCCACGCAGGAATTACTCTCGCAATCTTTCAGGTGGCCTACCTGGAAATCGGATGTCGAAAAGTATGTTCAGACCTCTCCCATATGTGCTCAAGTAAAGATACCCCGTACCAGACCTGTGGGATTACTGCAACCGTTACCTGTTCCACCTGCTCCCTGGCACACCATTTCTACCGATTTCATGTGTTCACTACCTCCATCAGCAGGAAGTCGGGTTACGATGGTGACAATAGATTCCTTTACGAAAATGGCTCACTTCACTGCCCTAAAGAAATTACCTACCTCTCAAGAACTAAGTCAGATATTCATCCGTCATATTTTTCGTCTACATGGACTCCCACACAGCATTGTATCAGACAGGGGACCTCAGTACATCTCCTGGTTTTGGAAACATTTCTGTAGGATCCTGAATATCAATATAGCATTGTCATCTGGTTTCCATCCCCAAACCAATGGGCAAACCGAACGTCTCAATCAAGGACTAGAGCAGTACCTTTGCTGCTTTTGTAATTCTACTCAGAGTAACTGGAACACTTACCTTCCTATCGCTGAATTCTCTTACAACAACACTGTCCATAGTGCCTCCAAGGTCACTCCCTTTTTCTGTTCCTATGGATATCATCCTACCTCTTTTCCTACTACTCCTCAGTCTCCCTCTTCACTTCCTGCTGTCACCTCATTTTCCAAATGACTTAGAAAGATCCATAGATTGATTTGATCTAACTTGCTGAACACTAAGAGATACATGAAGAGAATGGCAGATAAGAAGCGCAGAGATGCTCCAGCATATCACATCCAGGATAAAGTCTGGCTTTCTTAAAAATGTCTGCCTTTGCGACTTTCTCAGAACAAGTTTACACCTCGTTACTACGGTCCTTTCCCTATTCTTCAGCTGATTAATCCTGTCACTGTCCGTCTTCATTTACCTCGTACCTGGAAAATCCATCCAATCTTTCATGTTTTCCCAGTTCAAACCCTATGTGCCTGATCCTTTCTCTCGGCAGTTCCCTTGTCCTCCTCCCTTGTTGGTGAATGATGTACCTGAATATGAGGTACAGGAAATTTGTGACTCTCGTGTCTTTCGCAACCGTCTTCAGCATCTGATTCATTGGAAGGGTTACCCTCTTAGCGTCTTCTGTTCATGCCCCTCTTCTGATTTGTCACTTTCACTGCTTGTTTCCGCACAAACCTGGGGCTTCGGGGGGGGACCTACTGTTGCACCGAGGGGCGCAGCTCGAGCTGAAAACTCGGCTCGGGTCGCGGTGCGCGGAGCAGAGAGACGCTGCGCCCCCAGTCTCCTGTGCAGTATCAGAGGCCCCAAATTGGGCCTGGGGCCTCGTTTCTTTATAGCGCGGCACGCATTCTGGCATATCTAACCTCCCCCCACTCACCTGCTATTGTTGTCTTTTCTTTCTGTCGCCCTCATTGTGCTTCCCTTTATATTTTTCCTTCTTTCCCATTATTCCCCTCTCTCCCCAGCATGCTTTGGTTCCCTACTCTCTATGGCTCCTTGTCCATTTCTTTCTATGTGTTTTTCCCTATCTAACATGGCGTCCTTGCACTTCCTGTTGGTCGGTTATTGTTTTGGGGTATTTAAGGGCTGTGATTCTTTCCCTCCTTGCGCTGCAACACTTTCTGTTTGGATGGTGTCTTCACTCCTTCTTCCTTGTGTCACATACTGGTTACGCGTCTCTTCCAATGTTTTCCTGTTCCTTTTTTGATCTATATTTACTCATTGATTTTTGCTCCTGTTCCAGGAAAATTCCTTTTGGAGGTTTTTTCCCCTTTTTAGGTTTTTTTTCCCTCTGGCACTACTTCTGAAGGACACGGCCTGCCCTTGGTGTTCCTATCGCCTGCAGCACCATGGCTGCCAGAAAGAGTCGCCCCTACCTGGGCCAAGGCCGAACATTCAGGAACAAAAACCTCGCCACTCGTTCAGCAGACTCCAGGTTCAAGCAGTGCGTAAGTCGTGACAACACATTTCTGAAAATTAGACATCCTGATGAGTCCAGGGTGGGGTGCTTGTGTGGCTCTCGCCAGGTTTTCTTTTTACTCAGAAACCCTTGCAAACCTCACATTTTGGCTAAAAACATACATTGTCTCACATTTCAGTGAGGGAAAGTTCGGGAATATCCGAGGAGCCACAAATGTACTACCACTAAGTACTCTCCCACATCCCCAAATATAAATGGTACTTCACTTGCGTGAGTGATCCTTACACCTGTGACAGGAAAGGAACCATCAAATCTTTCCACTCAAAACTGACCTTTTTTTTTGCAATTTGGATAGCTGTGGAATTTGGTCCCTGGCTCTGCGGGCACCAAGGGAATCCAACCAAACCCACAAATTTCTGAGAAATGAGCACTCAGTGGAGTCCAGGGTGGGGTGACATGTATGTAGCTTTCATTAGGCTTTCTTACTAAGAAGCCCTTGAAAACCTCAAATTTCACATAAAAATAAAAAATTTCCTCACATTTCTGTGAGGGACGGTTGTGGAATCTACAAACTTCCACACATTTCCAACCTCCTACACTACCCTAAGTCTCCCGATACAAATGATACCTCACTTGTGTGGGTGGATGGAGAGCTCTCAACTGCAAAGGACACAACATTGAAAATGGATAGATCAAATTTTTCCACTCAGAACCAACCCTTTTTTGCGATTTGAGTAGTAGTAGATTATGGGCACTAACTCAGCCGGCACCTAGAGAATCCTACCAAACTTGCACATTTCTGAAACTAGACACACAGGGGAGTCCAGGGAGGGATGACGTATGTTGCTCTCACCAGGGTTTCTTACACAGAAGCACTTGCAAACATCAAATCTAATTTTGGCTAAAAACACACATTTATCTCACATTTCTGTAAGGGAATGTTCTGGAATGTGTGAGAAGCTACACATTTTCTGCCATCCAGCATTCCCCCATGTCTTCTAATAAAAATGATCCCTCACTCTTGTGGGAGGGCTTAAAACCAACAACAGGAAGGGGCCCAAAATGCAACACGGATAGATCAAAATATTTCCTCTCAAAACAGACACTTTTTTTTGCAATTTGTGTAGCTGTGAATTTTGGGCTCAAGCTCAGCCAGCAACTAAGGAATCCCACCAAACTCACACAATCATGAAAACTAGACACCCAGAGGAGTTTAGGGTGGGTGACTTATGGGTCTCGCATCCAGTGGCTTAACGAAACTGGAGGGGGCCCCCTCTGCAAAGAAGTTGGAGGAACCTCTCCTCTGGACCCACTCAGGCTACGTGCTGTACGGAGGGGTGCCCCCTGGAGCTCAGGGGACCCCCGCAACACAGGTGGATGCAGGGGCCTTTGTTACGCCACTGCTCTCACCAGGGTTTCTTACCCAGAGGTCCTTGCAAACCTCAAACTTTGGCTAAAAACACACATTTTCCTCACATTTCTGTGAGGGAAAGTTCTGGAATTTGAGGGGAGACATAAATTTCCCACTAGCCAGTGTTTCCTCATGTCTCCAAATAAAAAAGGTACCTCATTTGTGTTGGTGGGCCTAGCGCCTGTGACAGAAAAAGGCCCAAAACGTAAAGTGGGGACATCAACATTTATTGTCAAAAGAATGACCTGATTTGACAATGGGGGTAGCTGTGGTTTTTGGGCCCGGGCTCAGATGCCACCTAGGGAAACTTACCAAACCCAGACATTTCTGAAAACTGGACACCACAGGGAGTCCAGGGTGATGTGCCTCACGGGGGTGCCCACAAATCCCATAATGTTTTCATACCCTCTATTTCCTACAAAACCCAAGCTTTGCCAGGCATCCAGAAAATTCCAACTACCCAACGTTCCCCCACTTGTCCCAATAAAAATGATATCCCACTTGTGTGGCTAAACCTTGTGACAGGAATGGATCAAACAAGGGTAAATGGGATTGTCACTGCCTTGTGGAATCCATGCTAAGCACTCCACCCGGGACTAACCCAAACTGTCTAGTTTTCAGAAATGTCTGGGTTTAGTAGGTTTCCCTAGGTATCGGCTGAGCCTGGGCTCAATTAGTGCAGCTAACCTCATTGCCAAATCAGGTCAGTTTATTGACAAGAAATGTTCTGTTTTCAGGCTTTTCCTGTTGTGGATGCTAGACCTGCCCATACAAGGATGGTAGTTTTTTATCTGGACAAAAGGGGGAATACTGGGGTTGCTCAAATGAGAATTTACCTTCAAAAACACCAGACACGAGGCGTCTGAAAAAACAGGAGTGGTTTGTTTAATTAAATATTACAGCCAGGAGAGCAGTAACAGAACCAGGGTCTGAGGACTGTCTCTCGTTGTACATCGGATTGAAGCAGGTTTTTATACCTTTCTCTGAGTGCATTATTTTCTTGATAAAAAACAGTTGTCATGGAGCAATGAATACACCCCCAGATAGTGAACGCAAGTGGGCCTCGACCTGATGTGGACACAATGTGGACCAGCGAGTATGTATCCAGATATCTGGCCTGAGGGACCCGTGGTCACTGCATGTGCTGTGTCCTGAATGGCTATGTGTTCTTAACTACATGTGACATCTAACTTTATTGTGCATTTGGGAATACATGCATCCCTCTGGCCATGTGTGCTTTATTGGGGCCAATCTCCAGGGACCAATGTGGTGTTAATGACTATCTGTGGGATCTGATCTAAGTTTTCGTGTTTGTGCGTTTGCCTGCCGGTTAAATGTTACCTCACCTGTGACTTGTCAGTCATTAACCTCAGGCCTAGGTCTCAGAGCCTGCTTGACCATGTACGTATGTACCGGGGTTGACTGAGAGTTCATAATGGGGGAATTTAATATTGGTGATGCAACTTCGTTTGTGTATATAAATGTATCGCTGTGTGTATCAACATCGATCAATCATATATTAACACTGGGAAGTAGGAATTTTGTGGTTCCCTTTAATTTTCTGGAAGGTTACATCACAGAAATGTAAGCAAAATGTGTGATTTTAGGCCGAGTTTGAGGTATGCAATGTATTACTTAATGTCTGAACAAACAATTTAATCTCTCCTGGCTAATACATAGCACAATTTCCTTGCCTATAATCATACGGAAATGTGAAGAATGTTCACAATTAAAAACTGAAACCTATTGGCACTCTTTAAAGCCTCCCCTGCTCCGACCAATGGCCAGGAGGTTCAGTGTTAGAATAAGTGAGCATTTGAACAATAGAACAGTGAATTCTTATTCTAAATACAAGATAATCTGTTTAAAAATGAGCAAAGTTCCCAATGGGCTGCTGTAATCCAATGTACTCAACAATACAGGTGAGGCTTTTTTTCTGGCAATATAGATCATATGGGATTTTCTGCTAATAAAGCACAGTTACTTTTCCACACTGGAACACTCTCCATTATTTTTATTTGTGAAGATCCTTCACATTTCTGTATGATTATACGCAAGGAAATTGTGCTATGTATTAGCCAGGAAAGATTAAATTGTATGTTCAGACAGTATAAATGGCGACAATCCTAAACCTTTTGCTGACATTAAGTAATACATTGCATAATTTTTACTCTTTGCATCTAGTTCATATAGATGGAAAAGAGGCACATCATTGAAAAGAGTCCCCAACGTGTGCACAAAGTGTACACACCGTGTTTTTAGTGCCTGTAAAGACGACTGAAAAGGAAAACTGCTCTACACTGTTCCTGTTCCCTTCTGAATGATTCTAAAGTATCATTGATAATTTTAAAGGCTGACAATGTGAACTTGGAGACTGAATACAGTCTTTCAGTTACCACACAAAGGCCATTGTCTAAAAACCTGAGAGAACCTTTGACAGTTACTTCATTAAACTCAGTCATGTGTTTAGCTGTGCCTCTCAAAGAATATGATCATTTTGCTGCAAGGGTGACAAAGTCTCATTTAGACCTGGACGAAGACGGTGCCTTTTAGAAAAGTTCTAGTATTACTTCACAGAACTCATTAAAGGAATACATGTGTTTTGTAATCGAGATTAAGAAATAATCATGAAATCACACTTCACAGAGCCTACCAATATAATGTTTCATAACCTGGATCTTGCCATTCCTTGGATCCACTCTACACAAAGAGAGCGACGAGAGATGTATCACCCCACACTTCCTCCCGATAGAGACACTATTAAACACAAAGGATGTGTGGGTGGAGAGGGACGCATGTTGTGTTGTTATGTTTAGCACTATTTAGGCACTAGTGTTTGCAGTGGTTTGCAGTGTTTTACACCATGCATATTCACAAAGTGTGTACACCAGTAAAATGCTGATTCTGTGAGCTATGGGGTGACTTACCCTTAAATTTCCTATTTTGTTGTTTCCTTTATTAGGTGCCTAGACAAATATCTTTCCATTCAGGTAGGAATTGAGTGCATTTATGTTCAAATAGTACAGAAGGTGTTAGTTCATCTCTCACTAGTAGGGATCCTAAGCCCTGAAGAAGTCCCTAGGCCAGAACAAGCTCAGAGTGAGGGCAGAAACATGTTATCTTTCTGAAAACGGGTTGAGTCATTATACTCACAGTTACCCTTGATACGTTAATAACCTTACCCGCGGATACCACCATTAAAGGTAGAATTTACTGGTAGTCCATTAGCTATTTTTATCTACTCTGGATCCCACAATTATCCAGTAGCATTTATCCAAGCACTCTCTCCAGAGTAGTCCTACTGAGAGGTTGAGTCCGGTCTGGTGGCACTGTCTTACCAGGGCGGGGAGAGGTGGTTAATGATAAGGCATGACACAATTAAGTGTGTGAGACCACCTCTTCCATAAAAATGGAGCCCCCACTAAGCCAGCCAACACATCCATTTCCAGACTGGATTACACTTGTAAAATACCCCCCCCCCCACAACTTTTGTGTTTAATAATAATTCCTTATATCCATTCTGTTTGTGATTAGACCTGAAAGATGTGCTACCAGAATATCAAGTTCTTAATAGTGACCTACAAAAATGACAACTCCAGAATATAGATTCTTAACTATAAATACTTACAATACACGTATCTTTAAGGTACATATATATTGAGGTACAAACAGAATACCTATACATTTCTATGTATAATAACCTTGAAACTTACGAACTAACTATGTATACCATCCTTGAACCTTGGTAGTCGATATTCAGCAGTCAATATTTTGTTTAGGTTTATATTCATGAACTCAATATACTGGTGTTCCCCTTCCTATTTGCGATTCGCACCGCGATGCAGAATTGCTTTGTGACCGCGAACGCGGTCTCAAAGCAATTCGCAGTTAGCACCCATGTGAAGTGGGTGCTAACTCATTCCCAAAAGGGAATTGTGTGAATGGCTCTGAAAATATTTTTTCAGAGCAGGCAGTGGTCCTATGGACCACTGCCTGCTCTGAAAAAATGAAACCAAATGGTTTCATTTTCCCGTGTGTATTGCAACTCATTTTCCTTTAAGGAAAACGGGCTGCAATACAAAAAAAAAAAAACTGCTTTATTAAAAAAGCAGTCACAGACATGGTGGTCTGCTGTCTCCAGCAGGCCACCATCCCTGTGAGTGCAGGGAATCGCAAGGGGGTCGCAAATTGCGACCCACCTCATTATTATTAATGAGGTGGGTCTTTGAGACCCCCTTGCGATTCGCAGATGGTGTCAGGGACACCATCCTGCATATGGGATTGCGACTCGCAAATTGCGAGTCGCTCTGACTCGCAATTTGCGAGTCGCAATCCTGTACTTACTTACATCTGGCCCGAAGCCCCTTGGGTGTCCTTAAAGAAATGTATCTTCGAGGTTCCCAGGAGTTCCCAGTGTATGAAAATAATAGTGCCAAAGGTTCATAAATACAGAAATCAATCAATTAGAAGTTGCATAGCGCAGCACTATCACCCCTAAGGGTTTCTGGGTGCTGATGGTGCTGTGTCTCCGTCAAACAGACACGTTTTGAGTCTCCTTCTGAAATCAGCCAGGGAAGGAGCTGTTCAGAGTTGTAGGAGTAGGTTGTTCCACAACTTGGCTGCGATGTAAGAGAAGGAGTGGTCTCTGCTGCGGCTGCAATGGATGTGTGGAGTGTGTGAGAGGGCGAGTGAGGCGGAGCACAGGTGTCTTTCGTAGAAATGGAAGTTTAGACAATGCTTGATGCAGGAAAGTCCTTGGTTGTGTAGAGCTTCCTACGCAGGTGTGAGGATCTTGAACTCGCATCTCTTCTGGATCCGGAGCCAGTGGAGGTTTCTGAGGTGAGGGATGATGCTGGTCCCATTGGGGAGATTCAGGATGAGGTAGGCTTTGGTGTTATGTATGGTCTTGAGTCTTTTGAGGAGGAGGGTGAGAATTCCAGCATAGAGAGCGTTGCCATAATTGAGGCGGCTGTTTATGAGGGAGTGCGTGACTGTTCTTCTGGTGTCGGTTGGGATCCATCTGAAGGTTCGCAGAGCATGCGGAGGATGTGGAAGCAGGAGGAGGCAAATTAGTTTACTTATCTTTTCATGGACAGTTGGCTTTCGAGAATGATGCCGAGGTTAATGCGTGGTCTGATGGTGCAGGTGTTCGTACGAGTTCTGCTGGGCACCAGCTGTGGTCCCATTCAGAGGTGTTCTTACCGAAGATGAGGACTTCAGTTTTGTTGGAGTTTAGTTTGAGACAGCTGTCTCTCCTCTACATTGCTATGTTGCTCATAGCGTTGCAGAAGTTGGTTTTGTCATTGTCGGGCTCCTTAGTGAGCGAGAGGATCGGTTGAGAGTCATCAGCATAGGAGATTATGTTGAGTCTGTGGGATCTGACAATGTCTGCAGGGGGGTCATGTAAATGTTAAACAGGGTGGGGCTGAAAGATGATCCTTAGGGTATTCTGCATGTGATGTTCTTGGGTGCAGAGGTGAAGGGAGGAAGGTGGATGCTCTGTGTGCGACCTGAGAGCAAAGAAAAAAAACACTTGACAGCGTTTTGCTGAATGTCGATGTTGTGGAGTCTGTTAAGAAGAGTGTGGTGGGAGACTGTGTCGAATGCCACATACAGGTCAAGAAGGATTAGGGCTGCCATTCCTCCTCAGTTGTGGAGGGTTCTGAGGTTATCTGTGGAGGCGATCAGTGCAGTTTCCATGCTGTGGTTGGCCCGAAATCCTGATTGTGAGGCATCAAGCAGATGGTTTAGTCTCTTAAGCCTCCGTTAATGAGAGATATACATTTTATTTTTTTAGGTGCGACACACAATACCCCAAGGCTTGCCTTAAGCCATGGTCTAACGTCAAGACTACAGCAACTGGGTACACAGCACCTGGCTCTCCACGGCAGTTGAGTCCCATCACACAACTGCTGGGATTACTTCTTGATGCAATATTGATTAGTGGTGTGGAATGAGTCATGGGAGAGGCTTTAGAGTGTCCTTTAGTCTGCAGTTTCCAAGTTCTTTCTGACTCCTCTCTGAGCCCAGTCACTCCCTTCCCTGGACTTCTTTTTAATTTCTCAGTCTGACTCCTCCCTCCATGTAATTTTCTCTTTACTAGGAAACTCCTATCTTGGTACTTACGCCCCCTCTGTCCATTCCATTACCCTTTTCCATACCTGACTTCTGCGGCACAAACCCTCAGGACAAATAGCCTCCTAATAATGCTCCAGAAAGCGAGGACAGAATGTAACCTCAGGTTCTCCACCAAAGATATATAACCCCCGCAATGTCTGAATTTAAATTAGCAATTATGTTGCTCGATAGTGACAAGTTTCTCCAGCAAACAATGTGCTTTATAAGCAAACCATCACACCATATCACATTGAATTTTCAAACAAATCGTTGATAGTACTACTTTCTTTGTAAAATCCAAACTCATGCTTGTTTGGTGATGTAAGAAATAGTGCAAGCAGTGCATTTCTTGCAGATACACCTCAATTCCTCTCCGACTTCCAATTTGCAAGGTACTAACTATTTCGGCATGGTGGGCGACAGAGGTAGTGGGTCTCCTGAATGAAGCAAAACCAAACGTTGTTTGCTGTACTGTATTGTTCAGAGAAGCGAGATACCATGCAAGGAAAGAGTATCAGACGTTATATGTGCCTTGCTTTTTATCTCACCATTCCCCCTTAAAGAAATAGTAGCATTCAAAACCATCTTCAAAACAATTTGCTACATAGCCATTTGAAAACGGTTGTGTGTATGTTATTGTACGCCAAGAAAACAGTGCACAAGTCCAATGTCCATACTTTGATTATAGAAATATGAGTTTGGGCTAAACTTTATTCTTGCAGGAGCTGTAAAACATGGAAATGTAGCTATACACTCAAGCGAGCTATCCTACTCCGTTGGCTGTGGTGTAGCTTTAGGGGGTTATTTGGGGTGTTACACCCCTAATGTATTTTCTGATGAATAGATGGGTGCAGGTACTTTTAGTCGGGTATGGGGAGGTGTCTGTCATATTTTGCCTAGGTTTTTTGCATACACACACTGGCAAAAACACCAGGGGTGGCTCCTTCACAATGGCGATGGAGTGGCATTCCCCTGGCTGAGCCAGGAGCTGAAAGATAAAATGATATTTCTTTATCGTTTTATCTTTTAGCTGCTGCCTCAGTCAGCAGCATGTGAAGAGAGGGGCGGGTTGGTCCACAGGAGGTGGGAGCTGGGAGGAGGAGAGAGTGCACCTAAGTGCGCATGTGTGTTTGCTCTGCCGTCTTAGGCCGGCCAAACACACATGCACACTTAGGTTTCTCCAACCCAGCTGTGTTGAACATCTGGGCTGGAGAAACACCACAGACCCCAGAGCAGTGCCTGAGCGGCAGTCCAAGCTGCTCAGACGAATCCTGACACTGCTTTCATGCTAAGTTTAGCATGAAAGCAGCACCAGGATTGCTGTGGAGCCTGTGCTGGTGTCCCACTGAATGCTGGGACACCAGAAAAAGAGGAGCAAAGTGGCAGGTGGTGGAGGTAATGGGAAGAGGCAGTTTTTAAAATTATTTTGTATTCTCCCAACCCCGCCAGCCCTCCCCCAGTCCCTCCACTTGAGATTTGCGATGGCTGCAGCTGAAAACACACACACACGCTCTCTCATCTCTGCTTTTAAAGCCCCAAAAATGTTGATTATTTTACAAAATATTGTGTTTTACTCCCTTCCTGCTCCTACAAATCTGCATTCCTCTCCCTTTCCACTGCCTCTTAAGCCCCTCGCATGCGCCATGCTCAGCCTATAATGTATTTTAACTTTATATGCCAGCGTAATTGTCGGGAAATCTGAAGCTCACACCTCCCCAATTTTACGAACCATGCTAAGCCCCTGTCCGTTGGTGTCTGAAAGCTGAAAAAAGCAGCGTATGCTGCCTGTTTAAACAGCACAGGTCTATAATTATCAGTATCCTGAAACAGAGCAGCATCAGTACAACAAAGCAGAGGCTTGTAAATCTGTGAGGGGCTGATTGACTGTGCCAGTGTCCCTTCACTAGTGAAGCGTCCTTGAGTCATTTTTCCTCAAGGTTAATCTGAAAGGTGTGAAGTACCTGTACTATCTCTGCTAGTCCAAGTATATGTTACTCAAGCTTTCCCAGAAGACACCATCTTGCAGTGGGATGGCTGTCAGGTTGTCAACAAACACATTCTCTGTAGCACGATTATATGAAGTTTGATGGCTTAGTTGTACATCAAATGGTTGTGGTTCCGTGAAATCTGGCAGATAATGCGCACTTGTCAGTCAAAGTTTTGCTTACATCTTCAAAACATCAGAACATAAACTCACAAAAACAGGAAAAGCAACGAAATGAAAGAAAGCCGGTACACCATTAAATTTCGTGCTCTAAATTTGGCACAGCGTGGTTCACCTAGGTGAGGTGCATAAAATGAAATTTCACGTGACGTGAAGGGTCAACCTGGATTTTACTAAGATATATTTTGCACGCTATCTATTAGAAGGGTCACTGGAATTATGCGATTGTGTGGCCGCAGCGATTTTTCGCCTAATTGTATATGTGGTGCATTTGCCACATAATCCATTTTCTGCCGCATAATCTGCAGATTCTAACAACGTTTGTTCACGGCTCACACGGTTCGATAGTTACCAAAAATGCTGTGACACGTGTTGCGGGCAGTGGAAGACCCTTTGCAAAACTGGAATTGTCACATTTTTGTTGCTTATTGCTATATTTTGACATTAAAAGGTACTAATGGGGTGCAACCAATGCCCAGTGTTACCAAGTTTAAAAATGGTGAAACGAGGAAGTAATACTTGCCGCATTATGCTTCATAATTTGCCTTTTTTACTGCACAATTTACCTAACCCTGTCGCATTATTTGGCCCTCTTTGCCGCATAATTCCAGTGGTCCTGCCTAATGGCCAAAGTCTAATTGGGTTGTCCAAAATTAAATAAACTGTCTTTGAAAGTGTTATTAAAATGTACTCCTTTTCATAGCATGGCTATTGTTAAGAACTTATGATTTCCTTTATGACTAACACAATGATGAATTATGTTGATAGCATAAATACATTCGCCCTTATTATTTTATCCCTGCATCACTCTCTTAAGGCCTGTGTCGTATCTTTTGGGAATGTATTCCACCTCCGCTAAATATGTTCAGACATACATTTCAGCTGTATCTTATTGACTTTACTGTGATAAATCTGTTTTTTTTTTTCATTTTCACTTTAATTATACAGGGTATACCTTAGACAGCTGGAGTCTACAATACACGTCAAAATACAAAGTTGTTTCCAGGGTAACAGTATCCCATTTGAACCAGTAGTGTACGTAGAAACTTTTGGCAGTCACGAGCAAGTGAATAAGGTCAAAATTCCATAAGCTTTGTAAACTGTTCTGTGACAACTGCTAGCTTTCATAGGACTCTGTGACTTTGCCATCACCATCAGGTGCCAGAGTTGCTGAGTCAATAAATCTTACTGTGAATTCAACAGGGTTCTTCAGACTTGCAGGCCTCTGCGAGTACTCTAGTAAAGTTAACCCACTTCTTCTCTGCCTGTCCCATACTTGGTGACTTTTCTTGGGTTTCCTGAGTTTTGATCTCCAGCAGGATACGCAGCCTGCCAGCTCAGGAATGTATCCACCCTCCCTCAAACCGGTCTTAGTCGTGACCCCTCCTACAATTCCACAACTAGGCTACACATATTGTCTAAATTCAGCTTCATTGTAAGTCCATTCAATTGCAGGAAGTCAACATGGACATTCAAATAAAACCGATGCGCGTATATGACTAGAAACTCCCAATTCTTGAGCATTACCTGGGAATCATATTAGTAAATGTAGAAGCGAATGCCCTGTACGTCCATAAGGCCAGTGGCTGAACATCAATTTTAAACAAGTTGGATCACAGGGCGACCACAGTGCACAGCGCACAGGCTTTAACTGGATGCAAATGAATATAAAGCCACTAATTGAGTTCTCTCAGATAGATCAGACTTTATCCACAACAGACTAACGTATGATACAAACCTCCATGTGATGTCCCAGGAGGGTAGCAGGATTGGATCTGATCGGATACTGCGGACTCACTAACCCACAAGACTCCAAGCTTTCATACCACCAGCGTCGGTATTCACCCTGAGATCGTCTAGTATTAAACTGGCACTGATTTGGTATTTTTGTGAGGTTGGAAGGCAACTTGAAAGTGATGAATTAAGCCATAAGACATTCTGCTTTGATAAACATTTTCATGGGTATTAAAATGAGCAGCATGGCACAAAAGCTGAAAGGATCGTCTTCAGAGGGTTTTTTAGAAAACATTTTGTTGGCATATGCAGAGATTAAAGTAACTCTAACAGAAATCATCAGTTAATAATCAAGATCCCATTCGGTAAATGTACGGCCTAATGTTGGTGAACGTCCTTTCCTCCCACCCCGTTTCCCTGACACATCTGCGAGTTTTAGGAGTTTTTTTGCCCCATCCTCCCGAAAAGACCCCCTCCACCCGGGGCTCAAAAGCGTGTACCTATTTGTCTAGTGTCCCAGGTCACTGTGGCCACGGCTCTTCCCTGATCCCCTGGTGCTGGCCAAAGTCTTTCCTTATCTTGTCATTTTTTTCTGGGCACCCTCTGACAAGACAAATGGGGCCTTTCAGGTTGAGACATTGATCCAGCCCCTTGTCCCAGCCCTCCAGAGTTGGGGGCGTGCCATCTTTCCAAGCCTTAGCATTATCTTGCTTAGCCACTACCAGGCCGAGCCACAGAAGGGCCCTTTTGTATTAGTTAAAGTCTATGTCGTCTAAAATAGTGCAGATCTGGGCGTACTGGGGAACTCCAGCCCAACACCTGCTCAAAGCAAGCAAGCGCCCCCCCACCCCCTCCCGAAAAGGTAGCTAGGCACTCGCAGCCCCAGACTGTGTTTAGGAAGTCACCCTTTTTCATATGACAGCATAGACAGTACTGTGAGTCGATCACCCGTATTCTCCACAGTCGGTCTCTTGTATGCTCAATGTAGGTAAGTGAACTATACGATGAAAAACTATGCCACAATGGCAGCCTTTCTAGGAGACGCCAGGGCTTCCCGTCAGTCATCGTCCATGAAAGCACCTTGTCCTGAACCCATGGCTCCTGCAGGTGGGAGAAGGTATTCCGGGTATTGACCACTAGTGATTTGTATAGGGAGAACAGTGTGTGATCCATTGGGCTCTCAAGAAGTACCTAGGCCTCTAAAGTATAATAATTGGGAATGTCAGCTAGGTGTGATATGTATGGCATAAAGGCATGTCTAATCTGAAGATAACACTAAAATTGGCTCAGGTGTATGTTGTGCTCCTCCTATAACTTCAGCAATGATTTGAGAGTGGTCCTATTCATCAAGTCCCCCAGAGTGAAGATCACAATCAAGCCCCCATCCATTGAATCCCTGTAGCCCTGATACCTGTAGAAGCTACTCCCTGGCCCAGAGAGGGCCAGGACCAACCCTGGGCCTTGGTTATAGCCCCCCACACCTCAAACATGCCCCTCATAGCTAGAAGCAGGGTCTACAGAGGTGACCATCTGTATAGCACTGATGGCCCCAACGTGTAAATCCAACCTTAGGCTGATCGGTCACTCCACAGAATCCATTTCAGATTTTAAGGCATTGTCCGATGAGGATGACTGGCGATGCTGCTTGGTCCTATTTCTGCCAACCCCACTGGAATGATTCTGACGTCTAGTCCTCCTGATCCTGCCCAGTTATTGCCACAAAGGTTTGGAGCCCTGTCCACTCACTAGTGCCCCCCCCCCCAAGGAAGTGGGGATGCTGTCCCTGAGGGCAAGGCGCTCCTCCACTCATTCCGAGGCACTTTAAAAAAAATGTTTTTTATCTGAAAAGATGACCCTACTGCGGGCAGGGAATAGCAGCATGTTTTGAACCTGCATAGCTCGTAACTTTTGTTTGACAGCTGTGAAAAAGCAGCATTTCTGCTGTACTTTCAGAGTGTTCTCTGGAAATATCATGACCGTCGAGTTGCTCTGCATCAGGTTTTTTTGTTTTTCTGATAGGCTTTCAGGATCACATCTTTGTTGGCAAAGTTGAAGATGCAGGCAATGAAGGAAAACGGAGGATCGCCGGTGGACGTCACAGGTTCAGAGATGTTTGTACTTGCCCTACCAGCAAGTATGGCAAGACTTCCCCCACCACCACCCAGGATTTCAAACATTTGCTGACAAGCTTGGTCTGGATGGTGTCCTCCAGCCCTCAAAGATACCCCCAGCGTGAATGTTGTAGCACTATGAATGACCCACCGTATCCTCCGTTCGGACCTCAAGGAATTGTGCTGTCATTTGGAGGCCAGAGACCTGGGCCCAACCCCCCAATTTGAATCCTCCATGGATGATATGTGTTCTTCAGCTTTCTTGACCCTGTCTACTGTGTTGCACAGATCTTGGTGGAGTATGGAGAGGTCGTGGCTAACCTCTCCTATCTTCCCCTCTAGGGAGGACCTTGAGTCCTGGATGGCCTCTAAAATGGAGGAGGTATGATCAGGTGAGTCCTCGTCAATAGGCCGGGGGAGCTTCCCTGTGGGCCTTGAGTGGGGCTGGTAAATTTATCAATCTTGCTATGGCAGGACTGTGAAGATTATTTGTCCTTACCCATGGCAGGAGACTGGGAGCCAATGTCCCTTTCAGGGTGTTGTGCCAACACAGGGTGGGCAAGGGTCTAGCTGTTGTATGCCCTGGGCTTGATACTATTGCCTGGTCTCCCCTTGACCCCTAGATTCCAGGCCCCCCTTACTTGGTACCACTTGTGCAGCCACTGACCTGTCTGAGGGTGGGGCTGCCCTCTGTTAAATTCTCAAGATAGTGGTAATAAGGCTTCAGGGCATGTTTAATCACAGTAGTGGGCTCCTCTGGTTCAAGGCATTGACCCCAGCCCATCTCCCTTTCTTTGTTGCTGATCTCAGCCTTCCAGGACCCCCGGCCCATCTAGGATCACAGCAGGCACCAGAAAGCTCAATCACAGTAGGCACCAGAAAGCACCAGGTTGTCTCACAGGCCGCCAGATCCTACCCGGTGCAACAGCCTCCCTGTATTCAGCTGTGGCAGCGCTGGCCCCCCTGGTCACCAGGGCTCATGCCTCCAAGGCACCCACCAGTCTGCAGCAGAGGAGATACACGGGGGAGGCTCTGGCACCCGACACAGCCCCAAGGCTTTTCACTCCAAATGGCTAAGACACTCAATCACCCATGTGGCCTGCAAGGCCTCCCGGGCAGGCAGGCTGGCTCTTTGGGCTCCAGGCTGGGCGTCACAGCAACTGTGCTCAATGCTACTAGGGCTGCCTCTGAGTTGGGGGATAAACACATGCCTCCGAGGCCAGGACCCACTGGTATGTCTTGGGGGCCAGCAGTGAGTGGATATAGTTGGATGGCGGTGGGGCAGGAGCAGACCTTAACTGAGTGCGACTGCTATCTTCTGCGGCTCGGCCAAGCCCAGAGCACTGTTTTTTTTAGCACTATTTTTTTTAGCAACTTTATCCCACTTGCCTATATTTTTGATGGAACAACTCCCATTAAATTGATTCTCATCAGGGCTGGAGATGGTTATACCATGGCAGATGGTGAATGGGGAACTATCTCTAGCTCGCCATAAAAAGATCCTAAATGTTATGTATACAATTATTTTTAATTCATTTATGTTTTTGAAATAACTTTGCATCTATTGTTTAAATAAAATAGCTTAACAACTAAATCATATCTATCAATAATTTATATTTATCCTTACAGATTCCGCCAGGGCTAAAAAGCATTTAGTTTTTTTAAATGTCGGGAAAATCCACCCTCTTTTTTTATGTAGCCCCAGGTGGGCCAGGTCCCGGGGACACTGGGCGATTGAAAGAGGAGGGGGTCGCACAGGGCCCTCCTCCTAGGGGTTGGATTAGCCCATGGGGACTGCCACCTCCCTGGAGCTATGACAGAGAAATATGCAGGGGGGCCACATGCCCGTGCGTCCAGGGATCACAACCTCCTTGTGGCAAAATATTAATTTCAAATGGGGGAGCCCATATGGCCTCCTCCATAGCCCCGGGGACCACCACCTCCCCTGGGCTAAATCTGAGATGAATGTAGAGGGGGCCTGCTTGGCCACCCACAGCCCTGGGGACCCCATGTCCCCGGGGCTAAAATTAAATATTGAAGGGGGTCAGTCGCAGACCACTGGCCCCGGACCACCATCTCTGTGGGGCTATTAAACAATGGAGGGGGGCACCCTTGTGGAGCCAATAATGGCCCAGGGGACAGCCACACCCTTGGGCTGCCTCCTGCTATGTTCAGGGTGCTTTACCAGCTCCCTCCAAGTCAGAGCAAACACTCATCTTCCAGTGGGTGAGAGGTCTCAAAATGCTCCCGTCTGCTGGAAGCGGATGTTTCCTCTGATTCCCCAGAGGCGCAGGCAGGGACAGGGAGGAAACGATTGCTTTTGCAGACAGTGAGCTGCATGTTTAGCAACTCCCTGTCTGCAAAAGCAATGCTGGTTCCCAAAGGAGACTGGCTGGGACTGTGGGGCCTTTCATGCTCACCCCGCCATCCCTTTGCACCTTAGGTGCCCTATGGGGTACCCAGGACAGATGACCAGGACCCGAGAGATGGGGCCCCGGTGGCCAAAATTGACCCAGGGATGGGGGGCCCGCGTCTCATTTTATTTAAGGCAGGGCCTCAGGGGATGGGGTCCCCGGGGCCAAGATCAGACAGGGGAGGGGGCTGCATGGCCCATTTACCCCATTTAATAGAGGTGGGCCCTGGGGGATGGGGTCCCTGGGGTTGAAATCGGCCAGGGGAGGGGGCTTGTGCACCCCCCGCAGCCCTGGGGATCACCACCTTCCCAGGGCAAAATGTCAATACCGTGTGGGAGGTTGCGAGGCCCCCCTGCAGCCCTAGGGAGCGCCACCTCCATGGGGCTGAATTTAAAGAAGGAAGGGGGTCCATCACGGACCTCGGCCCCGGGGGCCACCACCTTCCTGGGGCTAGTTCACATTGGAGGGGGGCCGTGTGGAGCCAATAATGGCCATGTGTACTGCCACCCCTCAGGCCGGGCTCTTGCTATGTCCCTTGGTGCCCACCCCGGGCCCATAGCTGTTTGCTCTGACTTGGTGGGAGCTTTGACAACTCCTGCCAAGTCTGAGCAAACACTCCGCTTTCTGCAAGTGGGAGATGTCAAACAGCTCCCGCTTGCAGAAAGTGGAGTTTACATCTGTTTCCCTCCACTCAAATATGCGTGCAGAGAAACAGATGATAACGTTAATCCCACAAGCAGAGAGCTGCTAATTGAAGGAGCTGCCTGCTTGTTGGAGCAATGCTGGCTCCCGCAGGACGTGGGGAGCCGGCTAGGACAGCGGGGGCCTTGAGGCTCCCTCTGCGGCCAGTCCTGTCTCTCTCTCTCTACAATCCCAGAATGGGATGGAAGAGAGAGAGATTGTTTTTTCAATGGCCACTCCATACAATGACTTGAAAGCGTCAAACTAGCAAGATGTTTGGCGCAAATGTTATACTTGCGTTTTGATGGACAGCAGACCAGGGTCACTTCTGGCCTAATGGTAAAGCTCTTCGACTGTCAGTAGGTTGAAGGTTCAAATCCCAGTATCTCATGACAGTGTGTCTGTTAATTTTCTAGTGTTTTGACTGTTAAATATTCCTGGTGATGGAACATTGAAGTCTTTTCCCCTCCAAACCTGTGGGTTGAATGTTATAGCTAAATCTGGACACTGCACAGGAAGGAGTTACCTCTGGCCTAGTGGTTACGGTCTCAGACATGCACACTGAAGGGTAAGGGTTCCAGTCTAGGTGAGTCTGTGGTCATTTCCTCCTTTAGTTTCTTTTCAAATTTAAATATTTAAGTTACATACTGAAAGGTGTTCTCACTCTTTTTAATTGACGAAAACGTTTTTCTTTTCAATTTGTCAAGAAATATCTCATTCTATGTATATCAATCATCAAAGTCTAAAAAGACTCTCTCTCTCTCTCTCTCAATTTTTCTCTGTCAAATCTTTCTCTAAATCGCTCTCTCTCTCAATCACTCACTTTCTTTCATTCTCCCTCTCAGGATTGGGTGGTTATAGGGAATTGGCTGCAGGGGCTGGTTACAGGCCTTGTCCTGCGGCCAACCCCCAATGTGCATGTTCAAAGGCCGTGTGAGGCGCAGGGTTGTGTGGTTATTGAGTTGGCTGCAGGGCCTGGCCACAAGCCAGGCCCTGCAGCCAACCCCGGCTGTGCACGGCCAAAGGCCCTGTGCAGCGGTGCTTGGATTAATGTATAGCAATGAAAATTACTTTACGTTAAAAAAACATAGGAATTTACTGAAAAAAAACAAAGGTTACAGGGACGTTATAATTAGGAAGTAGAATCACATCCCTGTAAAAGTTGTTTTTTTAAGTGAATATATATATATATAAGTATTTAAACGTTATATATATATATATATATGCATATATATATATATATATATACAGTATATATATACACACACACATATATATATATAAAAATATTTAAACGTTTTATAATAATGTATATAATGTTTAAATACTTTTATTTTAACATTATTTCCTATGGGGTTCTATTTTAAGACCCAATCTCTATTGCTTTCTACAACAGGGTGTTGTAGTACCTGTGACTGGCCATGTGTGGTTCTCAGGTCTGAGTTTGAGTACATTTGTTACTGTTCTGGTACTTTTTGGATATAGTAATTTTTGAAGTGGAGTTTAGGTAAAACAAATTGTCTTAGTCTTTAGTTGCTGGGCACATGTCCCTTCCAAACCTCTACCTAGCCCCCTCGTAGCCTACTCTCGTAGCCTCTCCTTACTATACCCAAAACCCCTCTCTTTTAGTTGAAGTATTCCCCATTTTCCAGCCACTGCCCCGTCCCTCCCACATTTACTACCAAAATGGTTGCAGCGACTTCAACAGCAGGGGCAATATTCTCCACAAATAAAAGATAGGCAGCAGAGATGCTGACCTCTACATGTAGCTTTGTGAATAGCAATATTGGTGCTGTATAGTAGTACTACTGAAGTACTACAAAATGTAATGAGTAATGCGTCTTTCATAGCAGGCTTATGAGAAAAGCCCAGAAGCTGCATATCATTTAAAGCAAGACCATCTTTCTTGAGGCCTGTCACACAGGTGATTTGCTGCCTTGTCTGCACAAAACCAGTTCACTTACTACTTTTTGTATATCCTGTCAGTGAAGTTCTTTCCTTTTCTTCAGAAGACAAACTTATTTTTACCATATATTTGATGTGTAGTTTGAGGATCAAAATGATGTCAATTATGAAAGCTAGATATTTGGTGAAAAAGAGTGTTCAGTGGAGTTAATTCAACTGTATCAAATGTTATGCATTTCAAGTGGGAATATTTGAATATAATTTGGATAAAACCTGTTGTGTATTTATTTGGGTCCTGGGGATGCCAATGGTTACTTAGCAGTAGTTGTGTGGATAGTTTCATTATAACAGCTGTCCCATGGGTTCCGATACCATTGCACTCCAACTGAATAACCAGTGCACTCTATTTGGGTGTTTTTTTTTACTATAAGTGTTAAGAGGAGGAGCCAAAGCTTACTCTAGGAAGGTTAAATACTAAGGAAAAGTGTGACATAGTAAATAAGGCTCAATGACATCCATTTCAAATCAGTACTTTAGAACAAGCATTGGCAAAGCTAGTAGGTCTTGGCAATGGACGACCTATTGCCTTTGGCAATGGGGAGGGGGTAGTAAACAGGCGGGCGGGTGGGGGTGTGAGAAACCGGCGGCCCTCGTCCTTCACTGCTGCAGTGTTAAGGGCAGAGGAAACAGATGTCCTTTTTTTCAGAATAGTGTCTGTGATGAGGCATTTGTAACAGAAACGCAGTATGTTGTATCACGGTGGTGCCAAAATGGTACAATAGGTTGTGGATGACCATGATTAGGGGGAAGAAAGGGCATCGACAGCAACAATGTATTACCAAATCCGTGTTTCCATAACAGTGCAGTGAGGCTGGGAGGGGTGCACATCAGCTGCATGAGCCCTTCAGATTAAAAAGATGGGTTCAGAGGGCAGACTTGAATCATGGGGGAAACAGTTCTGCCTAAAGTTTGCTGGTGGGCCATTCTTGTGTGTGTGTGTGTGTGGCGGGGGTAGCAGAGGCTGAGTTGCTCAAGAACCTGAATCGTGCGCAGCTTGATCTGAGGAGAGATAGGTAAACGAGGCCAGAGTGGTGTAACGCAAAATGATGACCCCCACCCACAGAATGTGCCTGAATGTGGCAAGGGGCCCATGAGAATCCTATAACGCATGGATATTCACAGACCTTGGATGGAATCACCCAGGGCCTGCCCTACAGTGGCATGCATTATGCCCCTGACTGAGATTACCTCTGTGCAGACTGGGAGATGCTCTGGGCGAGGAAGGGGTGAGGTGCCTCGAAGACCCAAGGGAGTTGGAGTCTTGCCTCGTATTTACTGAAGGAACCAAAGATTTCCCGGAAGTAAGTAAAACTAAACAAAAGTGTCGGCAAAGCCAGAGCTCGTCATCCCGGCAATGCGTGAAGTCCGATTCCTGGCACTCAGTGATGTGGAAGGAGGCTCTGGGGAGTGCTGACTCCGGTGCCAGGTGTTGCAGCTACCCGGCTTCTCTTCTCCAGCATGTGCTGCAGGCTTGGTGGGTGTTCTGGGGTTTGTCATGACTTGGAAGCCAGCAATGCTCCAAGACTGCCTTATCTGCACCACAGGCAGAAACGCACAAACAAAGGGCAAGAAACTAGCAGAAAACGGGAAGAGAGACACGAACAGAGGACAAGAAATAAGCAGGAACGAACAAATAGAGGGCAAAAAACCAGTGGCAGCCCGTAATTTTAGGACGGATGGGGCCAGACAGGACACACATGCACAGTCACACTCATTCATTCACACACTCGCGCACGCACACATCCGTTCACAACACTCATTATCAAATATTCACATATACACGTATGCATGCACCAAACGTTCATAACAAAAAAAAACACGCACACACACACACACACACACACACACACACGCACACACACACTTAACTTCAGCTTTGCCTTGGAAGTCCCAGGGGGGTTGGGATTGCTGCCTTCCCTCACTGGCTAACCTAAAGTCAGCCAATGAGGGAAGGCAGCAGTCCCAACTCGTCATAGAGTGAGATGGGATCAGTGAGACTGCTGACCCCACCCTACTCTGTGAAGAAGTGTCACTGATTGACATTCGGCCCTGGATGCTTCAGGGCTTAAAACTGAAGCACCCAGGTCCAAACCGATTAGTGATGTTCCCCCTCATCAAGAGGGGGAGTGTTTTGAGGTACCTTTGTTACGCTGAAGAGGTCACACCCACAGGGCTGTGACTAGCAAAGTTCAGCCCAGGCAGCAGGGAGCCTGCGCAACTAGCGCATGTCTGCTCCTGGCCGTCGGACCTGAAAATGAAGAGTGTCTGTCAGGCTGACCTTTGTTCAGCCTGACAGACACTCTTCTTGAGGGGCAAAAGGTGGGGGGGCGGCCACTCAGCCCCAAAGGACTGGCCGCTGCTGCAATAAATGAGCAGTAAGGCACAAACAGAGGGCAAGAAACTATAGGAAAACAGGCAGAGGGGCACGGATAAGAAAGTAGCCATATGGAACAAACTGAGCGACAGGAACAATAACAGTCCTAATGTGTGGCGGGAATTTTCACCCACTGAAAACAAAATGAAAAAGTAGTCCTGAAACAATGACTAAAAAATGTCCGCTGCGTACGTCAACAGTAGTTGACTCGGGGAGGGCTAGACACCGGAAAAGGCATGACATATGCATGCTCTTAATGAATGGGAATACTGCAAAATGGAACGACAATGGTGCCGGCAAATGGGAAGGTTATGGGCGGGCTGAAGCCCACGATGTATATACAGCATTTCTTGGTTTGCGTGCACGGGTCTAGAGCTGAAACCTAAAAAGGAGCTTCTATACAAAAGATGCTACATTTTCTAAAACAATGACCACATAGTTAATCTTATCAAATGCAGTGCAACGTGAATAATTCTTTTTTGCCTCTCGTAAAAGGCTGCGATTTGTGGTAAGGTTCTACTATTTTATTTGACTCGCATATGCTATCCGGTCTCAAAAACTGGGACGACTCTATATTGGTAATTTTGCATGTCATGTTTTGGATGGCTACAGCCGTCAGCGAGAATAGTTCTAAAACATGTTCCTGTTCTGACAAGGCCCATGCATTAGGGCTGCTGTGCACCTCACATGTCCAAGCGTTTTTCTATCTTTGTTGAAAAATAAGCTTCACAGTGGATATACTTGCTGCAAAGAAAACTAAAAAGGGGAGTTTCAGTATGATTTTGTAAATTAATCTTTCCACTCATCCCTAATTTTATAGAGATAGGCTTGGGTCGACTCAATGATCTTTGAACTGGATGGCTCTGGATCTCTGAGAGACCTACTCCTTGCAAGGGTTTTAGGCTTAGAGCAAAGGATACCGATATGGGCCCTGGTCAAGTCTTTAAATTGAGTTCCAAGCTGTACATCTCAGTGGACTAAGCTGCAGTTAATGGGTTTCCACAACTAAAAATAAAACTCCCCCACAAAACATCAATAGATCCATATACCCACCAGTCAAACAAGGACCTCGCTTCAGTGAAGGCAATGGTGCGGTTTATTGATCTGGTCCTAAGGTAAATGGTGTCAGACAGTTCCTATCACTGGAGTTGGACTGAAACACAGTTGAAGGCACTGGACTACATAAACCTGTTTTCAATGCAACTGTTATCTATTTAAGTAAATGGGGGACGTTACAGAGAGTCATCTCCCACTGTGGAATCTTCCGGGGTACCTATACTTTAGGTACAAGTATCTCAGAATCTAGTGGTCCAAATTGTCAACTGGCTAAGGTACTCACAGGACCGGAAGCATACAATGAAGTCACTGGTTTCTGCAGTTGCAGCTGAGAACAGGACTTAGGGTTGGAGTCTTAACAACTACCTTAAAAGTCAATGTCTTTGGAACCACGTAGGCTACAAAGATGGATTGAATGGTTCTGTTGTACGGACAATACCCCACTGACAAAAAGAACCTGATTGCATGCTGTGGTTGTGAAGACATACTACTTTCTATTCTTTCTGTGTCTGGGTGGTACACTCACTCTATAGGAACAGGAGCGGTCAGAGACCGTGCACACTATCTCATTAAAGGCAGAAAGAGATGTAACTCCATTTCCCAGATGAGGTTGCATGATCTTTTTTCCATACCAGTGGAACTGTGGGGACCTCACAGCTCCTGGACGACCTGGTCCATTAAAATATCCTCCATGCAGATTTACAAGTCAGCTACATGGGCCTTGTGTAGGTGTGACTTGATTTAGCTTAGCTTCTAATAACAGGCACATTCTAGTTTCTTGCGCACACAGCGACAGCCTCTGCCTCTCCTCAGGTCACAGCAGCCGTGTTTCCCAGAGATAGGCCTCTTCGGAGTAAAGGTGATCTCCAAAATACTGGCTCACAGTGGCTAATAAGAGGAGAAGCCAGAGACTAACAGATGCCTACTTTGTTTACATGTTCAGACTTTCATTTCATAAGAAGAACATATTCTGTTCAATTTTACCTGGCTCTCAAGTCAAGAGTGACAGGTCAGGCCAGTTTGGACTGGCCGCATACTTTTGTGGAAAAGAGATAAAGCACTACACCTACTTCCATTGTCAGGAAGACCAGCAACAACACATAAAGTGGGAGGTGAGTGGGCTTTATTCAGGCAGGGGAAACTATTATATTTAATGGAATAGGTTGGTAACCTCTCACACCAACCAAGAAGAAGAGAATTCCGGGAAACTGGGGCAGGAGCTCATGAAGACCTTTACTGGTCACCCAAAGCAGCTGAACTACCCATTCTATACATACATGCTCCTTACATGTTAAACACAGAGTGCTGGCAGGACAGCAATCTGCCCCTCGCTAGATTGGGTCTGTACCATTCAAATGCACACAAATAAATACACACATAATAATAATTTACAGGGACATGATGGACTTTTTATGGGACTGAACTAGTCCACAGTCTCCCCATCAGGGTACAGATAGAAAGACATGTGCCTCAGGACTATGAATTCACTGCCAAGCCACCAATCACTGTATAACCTGTGTTGATGCAGTAGTAGCTACTAAAAAGTAGGACATTCCAGTTTTGGCTATTTCAGCTGCAAATAATTATTACTCACTGATATTCTTTATTACACTGGTTCACCTTTCCTCATCTAGTCCTTATTTCAGAAGTATTATCCAACTCTATGAGGTAGGTACATTGCTGCCTTTCCACTTTGTATAAAATAATTTGCCATAAAACAGATGCACCCAACTATGGATTGTTCATAATAGGCTAAATTATCTCTCACTAATCCACTAGAAATACCTCAGCCCCGATGATTGAGACCCATATAGTAGAGATAGGGTGGAAGGGCGGTAAGGAATGAGACAAGGAAGATGTGAAAGCTACCAGTAAATAATACATACATTACAAAATCAAACTTCTTTCTTGTCCCAGTCCTTAGTGTTGAAAATAGAGCATCTCAGCATGTAGTGGGCTAATCCCGTACACCTTTTATCAAAACACACAACCACAGTAGGATGATGTATACACAGGAAACCTTAACACGCAAAACTGGAAATTTGAATCTGTGAGATCTGCAATTGAGAAAACAGGGTAGAGAAGCCAAATACCAGAACCCACATTGACCCACTTCTATTCAGTAGTAGGACACAAGTGTGGGGGGTGAGGCCCATGTGACACCCCAAAAGGCATAGGTGAGACAAATACTACTAATTTCCACCAATAAGCTTCATCTCTCTTGTAGACTGACCAGGAAGAGCTCCTAACAGAGACACATCTGGAGAGAAAGCCAGGGTAATGAATTACTTCACCCAGCTGACTAATGGGCATGCCAACAACTTCAATTTATGTAGGACAGCATTATAAGTAACACAAAGGCTGTCACAGAGGCATAAGGAAGCCAGTCACTCTCAGTAAATACCCACTACCCTAGCAAAATCTCACATTATAGCTTACATTCCACCTCAAAGCAGACTGGAAGAAAGGAGGGAAGAGTGATTTCTGGGTGAAAAGCAGATCAGACCGGGAGAACAAACCCAAGGCTGAGCTAAGGGACCAAATGATCTGGGAAGCTCTGTAAACAGAACGGGACTGCCATCAGCACACCTGCAAAGCACCTAGAGAAGGTTGCAGGCCCGAAGACAAAACACCTGAAGGGCAAGAAATGTAAAATAGAAAGTGCATCTTGTCCAGACATCCATAAGGGAGCTTCGGCAATGAAGATTGCAAAAATGGAAGAGTAGTCTGCCCTAGAGCAAAAGACAACACACAAACCTCAGGAGTGCACAGCCCCACAGAAAACCACAGAATTTGTCTAATGTTCTAAAAATAAATCTCTTTGTTCACAAAGGGCACTGACAGCAGCTTAATGAATCACCAAGGTGGCAAGTGACACAGCACAAGACCGAAGGGTTGTTGCAAGAATTCGGGAAGCCATCAACCATCCCAAACCCAGAGTGGACCTCCTCAATGGGCCAAAATAACTCAATGCTTATCATTAACCCACTCTCATTGAAGCTCTGAAAGAGGCATGGTTTGAAGAAGCCAACAAACCCACAAGGCTGAGCTTTTCAAGCCCCATTCACTAAAAAGAAATGTTTACAGCCTCCACTGCCAGTAGTCCAGAGAAGAGAATGATAGACTCATCACGTCACAAGAATGCAAAAGCAGCATCGTTGATTCTAGGATGCCACTACCAGAACCACGCTAGGCCAAGAAATCCTGATATTGTTGGGAAAGACAAATGCCCTCATTACAACCCTGGCGGTCGGTGATAAAGTGGCTGTAATCTCGCTAATAGGCTGGCAGTAAATACCGCCAAATTATGACCATGGCGGAAAGAGGTCAGATAGACAGCCACTTTACCATGCCGACCGCCCGGGTGGAAACAACAGCCACCACGGTGGTATACGCCTACAGCCAGGCGGAAGACAATGTTCCGCCCACCGTATAATGACAATCCAATTCGCCACCTTTTCCGGGACGATACCAACGACATCAAAAGTCTGGCGGTAACACTTCACAGAAGGGAAACGCCTCACCTTTAGAGACACAGGGAAGAACCACACTGTCATGGAGCCCAAGCTGCAAATCTTCCCAACGATATTTTACATCCTGCTCCACCACGAACATCAACTATGGCAAAGACGACCATGGTGAGTACAGCCACCTAGACCACAGGGGAGGGGGGTGGAAAAAGAGAGTGACACACACATGCAACACGCAACACCCCACCTCCAACACCATACACAGAATCAGATGCAGTAAGAAAACGTATTTACCCCGTACCGCCCAGGAATAATGCAAGGACAACACGAATAGAAGAAAGTGAGTGTAATAATATAAATAAATCAAAAATACGTACATCCAATCTAAATGTATATACATATGTACAAATCAAGGGACACTGCCCAGTCCTCAATGTGCGTGGGCCACGGGGCCACATGACAAAGTCCAAGGCCCAACTTGTCTCAACAACACGGAGAGAACACTGCAGGGGCATCAGTTCAAAAATAGGCAGGCACCTCATGGGGACAGGGAACGGGGGGGAACCCTGTGAGAAAGTAGCCTTTTTCTAGCCTTGTTACCCCCACTTTTGGCCTGTTTGTGAGTGTATGTCAGGGTGTTTTCACTGTCTCACTGGGATCCTGCTAGCCAGGGCCCAGTGCTCATAGTGAAAACCCTATGTTTTCAGTATGTTTGTTATGTGTCACTGGGACCCTGCTGGCCAGGACCCCAGTGCTCATAAGTTTGTGACCTATATGTATGTGTTCCCTGTGTGATGCCTAACTGTCTCACTGAGGCTCTGCTAACCAGAACCTCAGTGGTTATGCTCTCTCTGTACAAATTGTCACTAACAGGCTAGTGACCAATTTCACCAATTGACATTGGCATACTGGAACACCCTTATAATTCCCTAGTATATGGTACTGTGGTACCCAGTGTATTGGGGTTCCAGGAGATCCCTATGGGCTGCAGCATTTCTTTTGCCACCCAGAGGGAGCTCTGACAATTCTGCACTGCCACTGCAGCCTGAGTGAAATAACATCCACGTTATTTCACAGCCATTTACCACTGCACTTAAGTAACTTATAAGTCACCTATATGTTCCCACTCTGATTCAGGGGCACCCCTAGTAAAGGAGTTAGAAAGGAACCTTCCCAGCCTGCCCCCTAGCAAGCCACCTAGCATGGCTGGTTCTAATGTGACTTCACATCACAGTAGGAGTGTTACTTCTGTAGGCCAGAATGTTAGAGTGCCATCTGTTAGGGACAGGTCTCCCTCTGTTCATTCACACCATTCTTCTGTGTCAAAGCATGCCCAACCCACCCTCCCTGAAGACAGAATGTTAGAAAGGGAACTCAATAGATTGAGAGTGGAAGAGTCCAGGCTGAGGCTTAAACAGCAACAGCTGGCTCTAGACAGGGAATCTTTAGACTTAGAAAAAGAAAGACAGAGGTTGGGGTTAGGACCCCATGGTGGCAGCAGCAGTATTCCAAATAGTCATCCTGTAAAAGAGCATGATTCTAGGAATCTGCACAAGATAGTTCCCCCTTACAAGGAGGGGGATGACATTAACAAGTGGTTTGCTGCACTTGAGAGGGCCTGTGTTGTACAGGAGGTCCCTCAAAGGCAGTGGGCTGCTATCCTATGGCTATCTTTCAGTGGAAAGGGTAGGGATAGGCTCCTTACTGTTAAAGAAAGTGATGCCAATAATTTTACAGTTCTTAAGAATGCACTCCTTGATGGTTATGGCTTAACCACTGAACAGTACAGGATGAAGTTCAGAGAAACCAAAAAGGAGTCTTCACAAGACTGGGTAGACTTTGTTGACCATTCAGTGAAGGCCTTGGAGGGGTGGTTACATGGCAGTAAAGTTTCTAACTATGAAAGCCTGTATAACTTAATCCTGAGAGAGCATATTCTTAATAATTGTGTGTCTGATTTGTTACACCAGTACCTGGTAGACTCTGATCTGACCTCTCCCCAAGAATTGGGAAAGAAGGCAGACAAATGGGTTAGAACAAGAGTGAACAGAAAAGTTCATACAGGTGGTGACAAGGATGGCAAGAAGAAAGATGGTGAGAAATCTCAGGATAAGCATGGGGACAAGGGTAAAACCAAAGATCCTTCTTCAAATCCTAAACACTCTTCAGGGGGTGGGGATAAAACAAATTCTTCCTCTTCTTCCCAACCCACACACATTAAAACGCCTTGGTGCTTTGTGTGTAAAAACAGAGGCCATAGGCCAGGGGATAAGTCCTGTCCAGGTAAACTCCCTGAGCCTACCACCACTAATACATCAAGCTCTAGTGCCCCTAGCAGTAGTGGTACTAGTGGTGGGACTGCTGGCAACAGTCAAGTTAAGGGTGTAGTTGGGTTCACTTATGGGTCCATCATAGAAACTGGGGTAGTCAGTCCCAAGACAGTTTCTGTCACACCTAGTGGCATTGGCCTTGCCACACTGGCTGCTTGTCCCCTTACAATGGATAAGTACAGGCAGACAGTTACAATAAATGGTGTTGAGGCCCAGGCCTACAGGGACACAGGTGCCAGAATCACTTTAGTGACTGAAAACCTAGTGCATCCTGAACAACACATCATTGGACAACAGTATAAGATTATTGATGTCCATAACTCCACTAAGTTTCTTCCCTTAGCTATAATTCAGTTTAGTTGGGGTTGAGTTACTGGCCCTAAGCAGGTGGTAGTATCACCTAGCTTACCTGTAGATTGTCTCTTAGGTAATGACCTAGAGGCCTCAGGTTGGGATGAGGTAGAGTTTTATGCCCATGCAGCCATGATGGGCATCCCAGAGGAATTGTTCCCTTTCATTTCTACTGAAATGAAAAAGCAAAGGATAGAAGGCCTGAAAACTCAGGATCCCTCTCCAACAACAGGTAAAAAGGGTATCACAGAATCCCCTAACCACCCTGCCATTCAGGATACCATTCCTGTGGTGGGAGAAACCTCTCCTGGGGTGGCACCTGTTCCAAGGGAATCATCAGCTGGCATAGCTGTACTCCCTGAGGTGGAAGTACCTCTCTGTGGGATGACTAACACTGGTGAGAAAAAGAGCACCATTTTAGTTAACATGGAGCATCCCTCCAACCTTCCCAGAGAAACTTTAGTGCAGAAACCCTGCACTGCCTCACAACACTTAGGACAGCATCCCTGCCCTAGTGTGGAGCTCATAGGACAGCATCCCTGCCCTGCTACAACTCAAGAGAAACAGCATCCCTGTTCTCTCTTCCAGCCATATGGACACAGTTTTTGCCCAGCTGTGGCTTTTCTGAGACAGCATCCCTGTCTGGCATTCTCATCAAAGGTTCAGTTGACAATTCCCACTGCTCTAAACTAAAACTTACTGATAGAAACTCTGAAAATATATCTTCACATTGTTGCTTAGCTAAAAAACTTAAAACAGGGTGGTTTACATCCCCACAGGGAAGTAACCATATAGTGGATGATAAAGGGAGTAACCAGTCTATTGCAGAGCTACTCTCTACTTATCACCACTTAGACAATAAAGTCTCAACTGGCCAAGGTTAGCCTTATTGTCCTTCGTTTGGGGGGGGGGGTTGTGTGAGAAAGTAGCCTCTTTCTAGCCTTGTTACCCCCACTTTTGGCCTGTTTGTGAGTGTATGTCAGGGTGTTTTCACTGTCTCACTGGGATCCTGCTAGCCAGGGCCCAGTGCTCATAGTGAAAACCCTATGTTTTCAGTATGTTTGTTATGTGTCACTGGGACCCTGCTAGCCAGGACCCCAGTGCTCATAAGTTTGTGACCTATTTGTATGTGTTCCCTGTGTGATGCCTAACTGTCTCACTGAGGCTCTGCTAACCAGAACCTCAGTGGTTATGCTCTCTCTGTACAAATTGTCACTAACAGGCTAGTGACCAATTTCACCAATTTACATTGGCATACTGGAACACGCTTATAATTCCCTAGTATATGGTACTGAGGTACCCAGGGTATTGTGGTTCCAGGAGATCCCTATGGGCTGCAGCATTTCTTTTGCCACCCATAGGGAGCTCTGACAATTCTTACACAGGCCTGCCACTGCAGCCTGAGTGAAATAACATCCACGTTATTTCACAGCCATTTACCACTGCACTTAAGTAACTTATAAGTCACCTATATGTCTAACCTTTACCTGGTAAAGGTTGGGTGCTAAGTTACTTAGTGTGTGGGCACCCTGGCACTAGCCAAGGTGCTCCCACATTGTTCAGGGCAAATTCCCCGGACTTTGTGAGTGCGGGGACACCATTACAAGCGTGCACTACAGAATATAACCTGGAAGTGAAAGAAACACAAGGGTAGTAAGGGTGACGGAAGCCGCACTTCTAGGTAGTAACACAGTAGTTTTTAGCAAATATATATGGAAGAACAATGTCTGGTGCAATCAGGCCGAGTGCCCTACTACCCAGCAGGCACAAAAGTGAGTAACAGAATACCCACAACCAAGCCTAGAGAAAAAAATTTGGCCAGAGCACACAGAATGTAGTGTCCAATAGTATTGCAGGGATGAGAAACCCTGATGGTATGTTGAAGGTAAGCGAAAGTTTCACTGCTCACCGCGCCTCCCCGGCCTGAATCTCTAAGGTCTTGTCTCTACGGCTTATCAAGGCCTCCCATACCATTGTTTACCTACGTGCTCAATTACCTAATCACCCTGTTGCTGCTCAGGCAGCCTTACCACTCTGAATTTCCTCAATTTACAAAGCCTTGATGAAGTCACTTGTGTGACGAAACACGTGTTGGCTGTTTATCCATGACGATTATCATGCTCTACAACACCTACGAATAAAGGCACTTTCTACTAACAAGACTCTGGACGTTTTCGTCAACCTCAAACTTTCGCTTACCTTCAACATACCATCAGGGTTTCTCATCCCTGCAATACTATTGGACACTACATTCTGTGTGCTCTGGCCACATTTTTTTCTCTAAGCGTGCACTACACATAGGTCACTACCTATGTGTAGCTTCACAATGGTAACTCCGAACATGGCCATGTAACGTGTCTAAGATCATGGAATTGCCCTCCCAATGACATCCTGGTATTGGGGAGACAATCCCATGATTCCCCTGGTCTCTAGCACAGACCCGGGTACTGCCAAACTGCCTTTTCAGGGGTTTCACTGCAGCTGCTGCTGCTGCCAACCCCTCAGACAGGTTTCTGCCCTCCTGGGGTCCAGCCAGGCTTGGCCCAGGAAGGCAGAACAAAGGACTTCCTCAGAGAGAGGGTGTTACACCCTCTCCGTTTGGAAAAAGGTGTTAAGGCAGGGGAGGAGTAGCCTCCCCCAGCCTCTGGAAATGCTTTCATGGGCACAGATGGTGCCCATTTCTGCATAAGCCAGTCTACACCGGTTCAGGGATCCCCCAGCCCTGCTCTGGCGCGAAACTGGACAAAGGGAAGGGGAGTGACCACTCCCCTGACCTGCACCTCCCCTGGGAGGTGCCCAGAGCTCCTCCAGTGTGCTCCAGACCTCTGCCATCTTGGAAACAGAGGTGCTGCTGGCACACTGGACTGCTCTGAATGGCCAGGGCCAGCAGGTGACGTCAGAGACTCCTTCTGATAGGCTCCTCCAGGTGTTGCTAGCCTATCCTCTCTCCTAAGTAGCCAAACCTCCTTTTCTGGCTATTTAGGGTCTCTGCTTTGGGGAATTCTTTAGATAACGAATGCAAGAGCTCATCAGAGTTCCTCTGCATCTCTCTCTTCACCTTCTGCCAAGGAATCGACTGCTGACCGCGCTGGAAGTCTGCAAAACTGCAACAAAGTAGCAAAGACGACTACTGCGACCTTGTAACGCTGATCCAGCCGCCTTCTCGACTGTTTTCCTGGTGGTGCATGCTGTGGGGGTAGTCTGCCTCCTCTCTGCACTAGAAGCTCTGAAGAAATCTCCAGTGGGTCGACGGAATCTTCCCCCTGCAACCGCAGGCACCAAAGAACTGCATCACCGGTCCTCTGGGTCTCCTCTCAGCACGACGAGCGAGGTCCCTTGTTTTCAGCAACTCTGTCCAAGTGACTCCCACAGTCCAGTGACTCGTCAGTCCAAGTTTGGTGGAGGTAAGTCCTTGCCTCCCCACGCTAGACTGCATTGCTGGGAACCGCGTGTTTTGCAGCTGCTCCGGCTCCTGTGCACTCTTCCAGGATTTCCTTTGTGCACAGCCAAGCCTGGGTCCCCGGCACTCTAACCTGCAGTGCACGACCTCCTGAGTTGTCCTCCGGCGTCGTGGAACCTTCCTTTGTGACTTCGGGTGAGCTCCGGTTCACTCCACTTCATAGTGCCTGTTCTGGCACTTCTGTGGATGCTGCTTGCTTCTGAGTGGGCTCCTTGTCTTGCTGGGTGCCCCCTCTGTCTCCTCACGCAATTGGCAACATCCTGGTCCCTCCTGGGCCACAGCAGCATCCAAAAACCCTCACCGCGACCCTTGCAGCTAGCAAGGCTTGTTTGCGGTCTTTCTGTACGGAAACACTTCTGCACGACTCTTCACGATGTGGGACATCCATCCTCCAAAGGGGAAGTTTCTAGCCTTTGTCGTTCTTGCAGAATCCACAGCTTCTACATCCAGTGGCAGCTTCTTTGCACCCACAGCTGGCATTTCCTGGGCATCTGCCCACTCCCGACTTGATCGTGACTCTTGGACTTGGTCCCCTTGTTCCACAGGTACTCTCGTCAGGAAATCCATCGTTGTTGCATTGCTGGTGTTGTTGTTTCTGGCAGAATTCCCCTATCACGACTTCTGTGCTCGCTGGGGAACTTAGGTGCACTTTGCACCCACTTTTCAGGGTCTTGGGGTGGGCTATTTTTCTAACCCTCACTGTTTTCTTACAGTCCCAGCGACCCTCTACGAGCTCACATAGGTTTGGGTTCGCATTCCACTTCTAGAGTATATGGTTTGTGTTGCCCCTATCCCTATGTGCTCCCATTGCATTCTATTGTGACTATACATTGTTTGCACTGTTTTCTATTGCTATTACTGCATGTTTTGGTATTGTGTACATATATCTTGTGTATATTTGCTATCCTCATTCTGAGGGTACTCACTGAGATACTTTGGCATATTGTCATAAAAATAAAGTACCTTTATTTTTAGTATATCTGTGTATTGTGTTTTCTTATTATATTGTGCATATGACACTAGTGGTACTGTAGGAGCTTCACTCGTCTCCTAGTTCAGCCTAAGCTGCTCTGCTAAGCTACCTTTTCTATCAGCCTAAGCTGCTAGACACCCCTCTACACTAATAAGGGATACCTGGGCCTGGTGCAAGGTGTAAGTACCCCTTGGTACCCACTACAAGCCAGTCCAGCCTCCTACACACCTCAGCCTGCAGATGGAGCAACACCACTGGTCCTGGAGGAGGCAACATGCCCTGAGCTTGGACCTGGGGAGTGAAAGGCCACAGGGCCTGATTCTGAGACTGGCGGGCGGCGGAGGCCGCCCGCCAGTTTTCCCCTGACAAAATACCGCTCCGCGGTCGCAAGACCGCTGAGGGTATTTTGAGATTTGCCCTGGGCTGGCGGGCGGCCGCCAAAAGACCGCCCGCCAGCCCAGGGCAAATCTACCTTCCCACGAGGACGCCGGCTCAGAATTGAGCCGGCGTAGTGGGAAGGTTCGACGGGTGCTGTTGCACCCGTCGCGTATTTCAGTGTCTGCTTTGCAGACACTGAAATACTACGTGGGGCCCTCTTACGGGGGCCCCTGCGGCACCCCCTACCGCCATCCTGTTCCTGGCGGGAGACCCGCCAGGAACAGGATGGCGGTAGGGGGTGTCAGAATCCCCATGGCGGCGGAGCGCGCTCCGCTGCCATGGAGGATTCCGTAGGGCAGCGGAAAACCGGCGTGAGACCGCCGGTTTTCCCTTTCTGGCCGCGGCTGAACCGCCGCGGCCGAATGCCCTTAGGAGCACCGCCAGCCTGTTGGCGGTGCTCCCGTGGTCGGTGACCCTGGCGGTCACTGACCGCCAGGGTCAGAATGACCCCCCACAGTCTCTGAAGTGGGTGACTTGCCCACTGGCTCTGGAGGGGGCAACATGCCCTGTGTTGGGTCCTGGGGAGTGCAAGGCCACAGTCTCTCAAGTGGGTGACTTGCCTACTGGCTCTGGAGGGGGCAACATGCCCTGTGTTTGGTCCTGGGGAATGCAAGGCCACAGTCTCTCAAGTGGGTGACTTTCTCACTAGCTCTGGAGGAGGCAACATGGCCTGTGCTTGGTCCTGTAGAGTGCAAGGCCACAGTCTCTCGAGTGGGTGACTTGCCCACTGGTCCAGGAGGGGGCATTGTGCCCTGTGATGTTCATCCTGCTGAGGATAGGGTGAGTGAGTGCCATACCCACTGGTTCTGGAGGGGGCATCGTGCCCTGTGCTTCTGATCCTGCTGAGGATGGGGTGAGTGAGTGCCATACCCACTGGTTCTGGAGGGGGCATCGTGCCCTGTGATCTTCATCCTGCTGAGGATGGGGTGAGTGAGTGCCATACCCACTGGTTCTGGAGGGGGCATCATGCCCTGTGTTTCTGATCCTGCTGAGGATGGGGTTAATGAGTGCCATACCCACTGGTTCTGTAGGGGGCATCGTGCCCCGTGATGCAGATCTTGGGGAGTGCAAGGTCACAGTCTCACAGCTGGGTGTCATACCCACAGGATATGCAGGGTGCAGGCCACACAACAGCCCATGGATGCAGAACTACAGACTGCCCCTGGCAGTGACAGCTGCTCAGTGGTGCTGCTGCTGTTGGTGGGGGGAGCACCTACCCATCCCCTGCAGCCTCAGACGGCTGCCCACTGGTGGTGGTGGCGCTACTGCTGGTGATGGGGGAAGCACCTGCCCATCCCCTGCAGCCTCGGACAGCTCCCCACTGGTAAAGCTGCTGCTGCTGGTGGTGGTGGTGGTGGGGGGAAGCACAAGCCCATCCCCGGCAGCCTCGGACGGCTGCCCACTGGTGCTGGTGGTGGTGGTGGGGGAAGCTCCAGGCCATCCCCTGCAGCCTCGGACGGCTGCCCACTGGTGCTGCTGCTAGTGGTGGCGGGGGGAAGCACCTGCCCATCCCCTGCAGCCTCGGACGGCTGCCCACTGGTGCTGCAGCTGCTGGTGGTTGTGGTGGTGGGGGGAAGCACCTGCCCATCCCCTGCAGCTTCGGACGGCTGCCCACTGGTGGTGGTAGTGCTGCTGGTGGTGGTGGTGGGGGGAAGCTCCAGCCCATCCCCTGCAGCCTCGGATGGGTGCACAACCATGGTTGGTGGTGGGTGCCCTCACCGTCAGTGGACTCTGCCTCCTGGGTCCTGTGGGATGCAGCTCCCTCTGTCGCCAGTGACTCTGCTCCTCCGCCAGATGATGCTAATGCACTTAAGGACAGGATGACAAAATAAAAAGGAGGGGAAGAGACAAAGGAAACATTTGGTCAGTGGCTGCACCAACACCACCGTTGGCGTACATAGCGCCCTCACACACAGGGAACAGCCCTATGCACTATGCAGTGCACTACCAGTAATAATGCTAGTCACCACAAAATGCAGCATACCTGGGAGCCACGCAGCCCTGCCCAGTAGTGGATGCCTACTAGCTAGGTAGGAGGAATATCACATCAGAACCCTGCCCAACATGGGACCTACTGTTGGGCAGGGGCCTAGGGGCACCCACAGATCCCCCACCTGGATACCACCCTACCATGCGTAAGTTGTAATGATGGGCACTGTACTCACCCCGTTGTGGCTGCTGTGATGACCTCAAGGGCCCATCCACCTCTGGATAGGCCACCGCCAATATGCGGACCATCAGGGGGGGTCAGACGGGCACCCCTTCCTCGTTGGGAGGCCATCCCCAGCTGGGCCTCCACCGTCTTCTGTGCCCAGCATCTCAGGGTCACCCACCGTTTCCGACATTGGGTGCTCCGCCTGCCGTAGACCCTCAGGGTCCGCACGTCCTTGGCGATGGCACGCCATATACCCTTCTTTTGATGAGCGCTGACCTGCAGAGAAAATACACACAGGGAAAGGTATTAGTCAAACCGTCTTGCCTGTTACACTCATGGTCCACCATACCCCTTTCCATCCCCATTTGCATAAACATGGCCCAGCACACAAGCTGCCCAGGGGACATCCACCAAACACCCCCACACGAGGCCTTCACACTCACCACTCCATGCATTCATGCCCCATGCATCGTGCTCGCAGTGTACTCACCTGTTGGTCTGGAGGCCCATACAGCAGTCGGTACTGGGGTTGGACCCCATCCACCAGTCGCTTCAACTCCGCCGAGGTGAAGGCAGGGGCCCTTTCCCCAGTTACACGAGCCATGGTAGGTTCAAGACACAGGTCACAGCAGCACATGCAGTGTAGGTCCTCTCCTGTTGAAGGTCAGGTAGCAAGCAAGGGAACAGATAGAAAATGGCAGTCACGTCTACGGCGGTGCATACTGTCACCGCCGGCGTACATCACCATTGGCCACTGTACCCCATAGGGCCCAATATTATCCAATGAGGTGTTGCATGGCGGTTCTCGACCGCCTCCCGCAACGGGTCACAACATCAGTGGAATTACCTCACTTCCACCTGTCCCACTACACAGGAAAGGCGGACCCCATTTTGGAGGGGGGGCAGGCCCTGGATTATAACTGCATCACAGTTCACAATTGTACATATGGGCCAAATACCACTTATACATTTCAAAATAACATCATGCATTGTACGGTTGTGGCTACAATGTATAGTTTATGACCGGCTCCTCACTCTTTTGCCCCATGGATTGTGACCACTGCGGATGAATAGGAGATAGAGACATACCCCCGTGTACAGACCCCTGGTAGACTTGGCAACAATGGAGGACAGGCACATAATACTCACCTGCAGACTTGACAGGGCCACAATCACAGAGCTGTGTGCCCAACTGGAGCCTGACCTGCTATCTGCTATCCGTCACCCCAATGGGATCCCCCTCTTGTGCAAGTGCTATCTGTGCTCCATTTCCTGGCAACTGGTTCTTTCCAAGTGACAGTGGACTTGGCAGCAGGAATGTCACAGTCAATGTTCTCAGTAGTGCTGACCAGAGTGTTGTCTGCCCTGGTAAAACACATGTGCAGCTACATTGTATTTCCCCAGGTGGAAGATTTGGCCACAGTGAAGGCTGACTTCTATGCAATGGGACATATCCCCAACATAATTGGGGCGATTGATGGAACACATATTGCATTTGCCCTCACCCCCCGGCAAAATGAACAGGTATTCAGAAATCGAAGGAGTTTTCACTCAATGAAAGTCCAGATGGTGTGCCTGGCGGACCGTACATCTCCCACGTCAATGTGAAGTATCCTGGTTCAGTGCATGATGCCTTTATCCTGAGGAATAGCAGCATCCCAAATGTGATGGCCCAACTACAGAGGCACAGGGTGTGGCTAATAGGTGAGCCCTGGTTCCCACCCAGTGGATGTTGGTGTATGGGTATGGTGTGGGCCTTATGGGATAGTGTGTGGCTAAATGTTGTCCCTCGGTATTTGCAGGTGACTCTGGTTACCCCAACCTATCATTGCTACTGACCCCTGTGAGGAATCCCAGGACCAGGGCAGAGGAACGCTACAATGAGGCACATGGGTGAACGAGAAGGATCATTGAATGTACCTTTGGCCTCCTGAAGGCCAGGTTTCGGTGCCTCCATCAAACAGGTGGATCTCTGTGCTACTCACCCAAGAAGGACTGCCAGATAATAGTGGCATGCTGCATGTTGCATAACCTTGCCTTGAGACGCCATCTGCTTTTTCTGCAGGAGGAGGAGGCTGGAGATGGCAGTGTGACAGCAGTGGACCCAGTGGACAGTGAAGATGAGGAGGCAGAGGATGAGGACAACAGAACTGCAGTGATTCAACAATATTTCCAATGACACACAGGTGAGACAGTGGGAATTCACATTTCATTGGCATTTTTTTGTTTAACTTTGTCACTGGCAAGCTATTTCCCACTTCTATGCCCACTCACTGTACCCTTTGGCAACCCTTTTTCCAGATGTTGGTTCCCCACTATCGCTCCTGGTGTGTTCACTGCAACCAACTACAGGTCTATCCTATGTGCACATTACTGTACAGTTGATTTGCAATGTTTGAAGCTTGGTATACAAATACATACTTTAATCATTTGACATACAACATACTTTTTCAAATTTTGTTTATTGCAGTGGTAAAAGCAATGGGCTGGGGTGATGATGGAGGAAAGTCCATGGTATTGTTCCAGTCTATTTGTAGCACAGGTGCATTGTCCAAGGGGGCATAGGAAGGGGAGCAATGGCAGTTCAAGGTGGACAGGGTGACAGAGTGGGACACAAGGGTGACAATCAGGAGAGTCTTATTTACTGGCGGTGGTCTTGACAATAGTCTCTGGCTTCTGCCTGGATCGCAGGGAACGTTTGCGGGGTGGTTCTCCTACTGCAGGTGGAGGGGTGCTGGTGGCCTGTGAGTCCTGTGGCGGGCCTTCTGTCCACTAGCGGCAGCGGAGGTGAAAGGTTGTTCAGATGTCTGGCTAGTGGCAGGGCCCTGCTGTTGTAAGACTGCCTCCCTCATAATGTTTGCCATGTCTGCCAGCACCCCTACAATGGAGACCACGGTGGTGTTAATGGCCTTCAAGTCCTCTCCGATCCCCTGGTACTGCCCCTCCTGCAGCCGCCTGTTCTCCTGCACGTTGTCCAGGATCTGGCCCAGTGTATCCTGGGAATGTTGGTATGCTCCCAGGATCTCGATGAGTGCCTCCGGGAGAGTCGGTTCCCTGGGCCTGCCCTCCCCCGGTGCACAGCAATCCTCCCAGCTTCCCTGTTGTCCTGTGCCTCTGTCCCATGAAGCGTGTGCCCGTTGCCACTGACCCCAGGTCCCTGATTGTCTTGGGTCTGAGGTTTCCCCATTGGGTCCCTGTAGTTGTGGACACACTGCTGATTGGGGTGTCCTGGGGACAGAGGTATGGGTACTCTGGGTGGGTGCTGTGGTGGTGTTTTCTGATGGGGGAGGCTCTGTGGTGGTGTGTGACTGTGACTGGGTAACCAACTGTCCGGAGGTCCCTGATGGGCCAGGTTGGTCATCCAGATCCAGGCGAGCAGAGTCGCTGTCATCACTGTGTGCCTCTTCTGTGGGGGGACTGGATAGTGCTGGCACCTCTTCTCCAATGACATTGGCTGGGATACCTGTGGGGATGTAATGCAATGTTATTGTTTCTGTGTGTGACAGATTGTGCATGGGTGGGTTGCCCTCTTTGGTTGTATTTGCCCTGGCAGCTTTCACTCGTGTGAGTTGGTATGTGGTGGGCTCACTGATTTTTTCCAGTGTGCATGCTTCAGTGATAGGTGTCCATGCAGGGCTGTGAGTGGTGTCCATGCATTGGTATAGCATGCAGAGCTTGGCATTGGGATGAGTGAGATGTGATGGTGGGGTGTGTGGGAAGTGGTGGAGTGATGGGAGTGAGGGTGAGGGAGGGAGTATGTGATGGCATGCAGGTAGGGGGGTGATAATAGTATAGAGTTGACTTACCAGAGTTCAGTCCTCCTGAAACTCCTGCCAGGCCCTCAAGATGCATGATTGCCAAGACTTGCTCCTCCCATGTTGTTAGTTGTGGGGGAAGAGGTGGGGCTCCACCGCCAGTCCTCTGTACAGCTAGTTGGTGTCTTGCTGCAATGGAACGTACCTTCCCCCGTAGGTCGTTCCACCTCTTCCTGATGTCATCCCTTGTTCTTGGGTGCTATCCCACAGTGTTGACCCTGTCCACGATCCTCCACCATAGCTCCATCTTCCTAGCAATGGATATCTGCTGCACCTGTGCTCCAAAAAGCTGTGGCTCTACCTGACCCTTAGCTTCCCTCAGAGAATCTGGGGTGTTGTTGTGGTGCCATGGGTGTTGCGTGAGTAGTGTGGGTGAGGGTGTGTAAGGTGATGTGTTGGGGTGTGTGCTGTGAGGTGCTTGGGTCGTGTATAGGTGGTGGTGGTGTGTGGTTCTGGTCGTGGCAATTGTTTGTAGTCGTAAAGGGTTGTGGGTAGTGTGGGTGTATGTTTTCTAGTGGTGTGGGTGTGGTGTGTGTATGGGTGTCAGGTGTGTGTTATTCAAATTGACCAATGTGGTGTTGTTTTGTTTGTGTGTGTATTTTGAGCGCTGTGGTGTGCACCGTCAATAGTTTACTGCCATTGAATGTCCGCCGTAGTGATTTGTGGGTCATAATGAGGTGGGCGTTGTTCTGTTGGCGTAACAGTGTGGGTTTTGATACCTCCACTTTATCACTGACCTTTGGTGTGGCAGAATTGTGTCTGTGGCTGTAAGGTGACAGATTGGTGTGTGTGTGTGTCATAATATGGTGACCGGATATCCGCTGCAGCGGTGGTATGTTTGTGGCAGTCAGCATGGCGGTAAGTGGCATTTACCGCCAATGTCATAATGACGGCCAAAATGTATAATGCAAAAAGGACACCAAAGCCTACAACTCAGTGCTCACTCTATGGGGAACCAGAAACTGAAAGAGAGGGCTAAAACCCATGGAATAGATGCAAAAATAAGTAAACTGCCCAAGAGTCCAGAATCTCTGGCACATTATCAAGAAGATAGCCAGGACAAACATAAGTCCTGAAAGCATGGATATATTGGGCTCAACTGAACCACCACTACATAGTCAACTACTTGAATGAGGTCTGTGCTGTTAATAAGGACAAGAGCTGATATTCCACCCAAACTATTGTCGAGAATGACAGCTATGAAAGTAGCCAGGAACTTGGCTCACTCCACCTGCTGTCATAGGCCTTGGCTATAGTGCTAGCGTTACAGCAAAACCATAAACTCTTTGGTGGAAACATGGGAAGTTTATCGGACAAGAAGAACTGCTAATAGTTTTCCTACAATTGGGGCATTGGTACAGCATTCAGAATACCATTGTTGGACCTGGCCCTTTTTGCCGGATCATCCCAAACTTTTTGCCTCCTTCCTCCTATTTCTTTCCAACCCGTTTTTATTGGCTTTAGGACTCTGGACACTTTATTATTGCTAATCAATGCTATAGTGCTTAGGCTGTCTGTCTCAATTGTATTGGTGATAGGTTTATCCATGATTGGCATATTTACCAGTAAGACTCTAGTATAGTGCACCATGTGTGCCCAGGGCCTGAAAATCAAATGCTACTAGTGGGCCTGCAGCAGTGATTGTCCCACTCACATGAGTAGCCCTGTAAATATGTCTCAGACCTGCCATTGCAGTGTCTGTGTGTGCAGTTTGTACTATCAATTCAACCTGGCAAGTGGCCCCAGTTGCCAGGTCCAAACCCTCCTTTTTACTACATGGAAGTCCTCCCTAAGGTAGGCCCTAGGTAGCCCCATGGGCAGGGTGCAGTGTATTTAAAAGGTAGGACATGTACAGGTGGGTTTTACACATCCTGATAGTGCAATACTGCCAACTTTGGTTTTCACTATTGCAAGGCTTATTGCTCCCATAGGTTAACACGGGGATTGCCTTTAAATATCTTTTAAGCTCAGTTTCCCATTAGCAGCAGATAGAAATATGGATTTTTGGTCTCTGAACTCACAATTCAAAAATAAATATTTTGGTAAAGTTGGTTTTTAAATTTTCTGTTTGAAAATGTCACTTTTAGAAAGTGGGCATTTTCTTCATTAACCATTTTGTGCCTCTGCTTGGCTGCTGAATACGCGCCTGGGTCAGACAGATAGTTGGGCTCTCTGTGAATTCACTCTAGATAGTGGAAACAGACAAATGGAGCTGAGGTGTGTCCTGCATATCCTGATGAGTCTTCCTGGGCTAGAGTGGGAGGGAGGAGCTGACACCTGCACTTGAAAGGGCTATGCATGCCCTCCCACAATATAGTCTCCAACCCCCCTATAGTGTGTCTGGCACAGGACAAGGAAGAGGCAGAGTCTTGTGCACTACAAAGACTTCCCTTTGAAGTTTGCCTACTTCAAAGGCAGAAATGAGTACCAGTATTGGACTGCTGACCCCACAACCTTCGATTACTTCTGGAGCAGGGTGGAACCTCTGCCAAGGAGAAGAGCTTGATGCTTAAGGAGGACCTGTCACTCAGCCTGTTGCTTTGCTGTGATGGCCTGCTGCTGCTTCTGCCTTAAGAGGGAAAAAACTGGACTTTGCTTTCTGAAATCCTGCTTGTGAAGTTTCTCGAAGGGCTTGGACTGAGCTTGTCTACTGTTAAGAAGTTTCAGGGACATCAAAGACTTCACCTGTCAGCCCCTGGGTACTTCTGCTGAGGACCCTGTCTTGCCAAGGGGTGCCAATGCAGTTCCTATGCCCTTGGGAGTGAAAACAGACCTGAAACCAGGAAAAACCAGGCACATCAACTCCAGGACCGGCGCTGCTGCATTACTCTGCGTCGCTGCCTGAAAATCGAAGCTGTGGTCCCCACTGCAGTGCGATGACCCACGACCGATGCCATAGCCCCGATGCTACTACAGCCTCGCTGAAGTCCTGTAACATCGCGAGTCCCGAGTGTTGTGTCACCGACGTCCGTGATACCTGATCCACTGCGGCGCCTGTAGCTCCGTGGCATGACCGCAACCTCGAGAGGGATTCATTGACCCCACCGGATTGTAAGGAACTGATGCCTCACCCTGACGCCGCATCACTTCCCCTGTTTTGCAGTAAGCATCCAACACTGGCACTGGATCAAGCGACGCCTCACCTCCCTGACTCCATGCACCGGCTTGTCTTCCTCGTTACTAAAGGTGCTATACCTGTGGGTCTGTGCCACTCCGTGTCTGGCGCTGCCATCCCCGCGAGTGGCGTCAGACTGTTGGGAACGATTCCGTCAATGACGTCGGGATAGCCCCAGTTCGAGCTATTGTGGTTCTAAGTGTTTTTATTGGGAATTAATCTGTTAAAATTCATATCTCTGCTTGTGTATGCTGGATCTATGTTGTTTTGGTCTTGTTTGATTTAGATAAATATTAGTTATTTTTCTAAACAGGTGTGGAGTCATTTTGTGGTGTTTTCACTGTGTTACTGTGTGTGTTTGTACAAATACTTTACACATTGCCTCTGAGATACCAAGCTACCAAGGGGGTGAGCAGGGGTTATCTAAGCTGTGTATCTCCCTTACCCTGAATAGAATGAGGGTCCCTACTTGGATAGGGTGTAAACTGACTGCCAATTAGAGACCCCATTTCTAACAACCATCAACCCTGAATGGAGGGGCACCTTTAGGAGGCCTTCAATCTAGTCCCTCTAACATTCATATCTGATGGCCAGTAGAACAGGCACACACAGAGGAACAAACAGGAGGAACTGAAGTGGACCCAAGTGTGAATGCATGTATGGGGAAGAAGATCGACCCAGCACTACATGTGTGCCTAACACCCACCATGATAGGAATCAAAATCCCAAAGTGTCAGGGTGATGGACTACAGCAGAAGATTCAGCATATAGGCCAAGTGTAGGTGGACTGTTTAAATAACCTGACACATGTTGCACTTTCTTGGGACTTTTGCAAATTATCCAGTAGAGCCTGATCACCAATCCCTGTGGAGCTCACATCACCAGAACCCCTATGCAGCCGTACCACTCTCTTCTGAGCTCAAGGAGCTATTCTTTGCACAGATGCCTACCTATTCATGACAAAGCTTATATACCTGTAACCAGCATTGCCTTAACTCCTGGAGTATCTTAGAACAATGTTGAGCTGCTAAATTCTTTAGTGAATTTACTAGGGAACTTAACTCCATGTTGTAGGAAAATACCATCTTGCCTGGCATGTTACCCCCATATTTCACTGTATATATGTTGTTTTAGTCTATGTGCTCATAATTATGTGCCCTGTATGTGTTCCCTGTGTGATGCCTAACTGTCTCACTGAGGCTCTGCTAACCAGAACCTCAGTGGTTATGCTCTCTCTGCTTTCCAACTTTGTCACTAACAGGCTAGTGACTAAATTTACCAATTCACATTGGCATACTGGTACACCCATATAATTCCCTTGTATATGGTACTGAGGTACCCAGGGTATTGGGGTTCCAGGAGATCCCTATGGGCTGCAGCATTTCTATTGCCCCCCATAGGGAGCTCTGACAATTCTTACACAGGCCTGCCAGTGCAGCCATTTACCACTGCACTTAAGTAACTTAGAAGTCACCCATATGTCTAACCTTCACCTGGTGAAGGTTGGGTGCAAAGTTACTTAGTGTGTGGGCACCCTGGCACTAGCCAAGGTGCCCCCACATCGTTCAGGGCAAATTCCCCAGACTTTGTGAGTGCAGGGACACCATTACACGCGTGCACTATACATAGGTCACTACCTATGTATAGCGTCACAATGGTTACTCCGAACATGGCCATGTAACATGTCTAAGATCATGGAATTGTCACTCCAATACCATTCTAGTATTGGGGGGACAATTCCATGATCCCCCGGGTCTCTAGCACAGTACCCGAGTACTGCCAAACTGCCTTTCCGGGGTCTCCGCTGCAGCTGCTGCTGCTGCCAACCCCTCATACAGGTTTCTGCCGTCCTGTGGTCCAGGCAGCCCTGGCCTAGGAAGGCAGAACAAAGGACTTCCTCTGAGAGAGGGTGTTACACCCTCTCCCTTTGGAAATAGGTGTGAAGGCTGGGTAGGAGTAGCCTCCCCCAGCCTCTGGAAATGCTTTGATGGGCACAGATGGTGCCCATCTCTGCATAAGCCAGTCTACACCGGTTCAGGGACCCCCCAGCCCTGCTCTGGTGCAAAACTGGACAAAGGAAAGGGGAGTGACCACTCCCCTGACCTGCACCTCCGAGGGGAGGTGCCAAGAGCTCCTCCAGTGTGTCCCAGACCTCTGCCATCTTGGAAACAGAGGTGTTGGGGGCACACTGGACTGCTCTGAGTGGCCAGTGCCAGCAGGTGATGTCAGAGGCTCCTTCTGATAGGCTCTTACCTCTCTTGGTAGCCAATCCTCCTTCCTTGGTAGCCAAACCTCCTTTTCTGGCTATTTAGGGTCTCTGCTTTGGGGAATTCTTCAGATAACGAATGCAAGAGCTCACCAGAGTCCTCTGCATCTCCCTCTTCACCTTCTACCAAAGGATCGCCCGCTGACTGCTCAGGACGCCTGCACAACCGCAACAAAATAGCTAGACGACTACTAGCAACATTGTAGCACCTCATCCTGCTGGCTTTCTCGACTGTTTCCAGGTGGTGCATGCTCTGGGGGTAGCCTGCCTTCACCTTGCACCAGAAGCTCTGAAGAAATCTCCCCTGGGTCGACGAAATCTTCCCCCTGCTAACGCAGGCACCAAAAGACTGCAACACTGGTCCTCTGGGTCCCCTCTCATCCTGACGAGCATGGTCCCTGGAACTCAGCAACTCTGTCCAAGTGACTCCCACAGTCCAGTGGCTCTTCAGTCCAAGTTTGGTGGAGGTAAGTCCTTGCCTCCCCACGCTAAACTGCCTTGCTGGGTACCGCGTAATTGGCAGCTGCTCCAGCTCCTGTGCACTCTTCCAGGATTTCCTTTCTACACAGCCAAGCCTGGGTCCCCAGCACTCCTTCCTGCAGTGCACAACCTTCTGAGTTGTCCTCCGGCATCGTGGGACTCCCTTTTGTGACTTTGTGTGGACTCTGGTTCACTTTCCTTCCAAGTGCCTGTTTAGGTACTTTTGTGGGTGCTACCTGCTTCTGTGAGGGCTCCCTGAGTTGCTGGGCACCCCTTCTGTCTCCTCTCCAAGTGGCGACATCCTGGTCCCTCCTGGGCCACAGCAGCACCCAAACATCTCTACTGCGACCCTTGCAGCTAGCAAGGCTTGTTTGTGGTCTTTCTGCGTGGGAACACCTCTGCAAGCTTCTTCATGATGTGGGACATCCATCCTCCAAAGGGGAAGTTCCTAGTCCTCTTTGTTCTTGCAGAACACCAATCTTATTCCACCCGGTGGCAGCTTCCTTGCACCCTCAGCTGGCATTTCCTGGGCTCCTACCCACTCTCGACACTGAGGCGACTATTGGACTTGGTCCCCTTGCCTTACAGCTACTCAGGCCCATAAATCCATTGTTGTTGCATTGCTGGTGTTTGTTCTTCCTGCAGAATCCCCCTATCACGACTTCTGTGCTCTCTGGGGGTAGTAGGTGCACTTTACACCTACCTTTCAGGGACTTGGGGTGGGCTATTTTTCTAACCCTCACTGTTTTCTTACAGTCCCAGCGACGCTCTACAAGCTCACATAGGTTTGGGGTCCATTAATGGTTCGCATTCCACTTTTGGAGTATATGGTTTGTGTTTCCCCTATACCTATGTGCTCCTATTACAATCTATTGTAATTCTAAACTGTTTGTATTACTTTTCTTGCTATTACTTACCTAATTTTGGTTTGTGTACATATAACTTGTGTATAGTACTTACCTTCTTACTGAGGGTACTCACTGAGATACTTTTGGCATATTGTCATAAAAATAAAGTACCTTTATTTTTAGTAACTCTGTGTATTGTGTTTTCTTATGATATTGTGCATATGATATTAGTGGTATAGTAGGAGCTTTGCATGTCTCCTAGTTCAGCCTAAGCTGCTTTGCCATAGCTACCTTCTATCAGCCTAAGCTGCTAGAAACACCTCTTCTACACTAATAAGGGATAACTGGACCTTACACAAGGTGTAAGTACCTCTGGTACCCACTACAAGCCAGGCCAGCCTCCTACACATGTGCTCATAATTTCTACCTACCTAGCCATTGCAAAGCTTGTATACCTGTAACCAGACAGTACCTGTTCCACACCTTGTAGAACGTATGCCTCACTCTCCAAAGAACTCCTGCATCACTCCCAGCAGTAACCCCTCCAATCCTCAACAGACACTGGCACAATGTTGTCATATTCCCTGCATTACCTTCTTTCAACTCCCTACCATAGCTTATGCACTAAAACCTGAAGATCTCTTATGCCAGTCTGTATAAGCCTTGTGTGACCCTGCCCGCGCTACTTAATTCAGAGTCAATGCAGACTCCTTTAGCATTCACAGTAGGGCATCAATGGCAGCTCACAGAGGCAAGCGGCAGGTGCACAATCTGGTGTCTCCTGCAGATGTTTAATTCCCTAGAACTAATTGTGCTCCCCCAGAATAAGAGGGACAATGGGAGAGAGAGGCATGAAGTGGGGGGTGAGCATAGCATCCTCTCAGCCAGAGGACAGGGCACACTCATGTGGCAGGATGTGACCTAATAGAAATAGAAAATGTAAGTGTTTTAGATATCTGTAGCACTCCCACTAGTTGGTACTCAGAGCATTTGCTTGCCTGAATGTAGCATGGACCCAAAGCCTTCACACCTACTTCTCTACAAAGATCAGTTCTGGACCCCATCTTAAAAAATATTCTGATGCTATCTACACAGTACCATTCAGACCTCCCCATAAAAAGCCCCATCCAAATCACCCTTTATACAGCCCGTAGTATCCTGAGGACACAGCATGGTGTAGTCCCCAACCATAGGGCTGTGCCTACGCTAACACCAGGGCCACTAGAATTATTTGGCACTGGAGGGTCAATTTATGCAGCTCGGTTGAGTACAGTATGCAGCAAGAAAAGGTCAATTATGCAGCGTGATGCAGCACATTTTTGGTAGTATTTATTCATTAGTTTGTCATTTTTACACTTGTTAAAGCTGTCTGGGCATTGTTGGCACCTCAATAGTACCAGTTTATCACCCAGATTTAGTAATAAGTGACAGAAAGGTGATCAGTCAAGCTTTGCAAAGGGCCTTCCACTGCGCAGCAACATTTTGCTGGGTTTTAGTAACTTTTGAAGCGTTTGAGCTAGAAACACATTTTTGTTTGTTAAAATCTGCAGATTATGCAGGAGATGATGAATTATGTGGCATATGTATCAATTCTATAATAATGCGAAATGCGCCACAACCAAAGAATTGCATAATTCCACTGGCCCTAACATCCATCCATCCACTCACAGGCGTCATCAGTGAGGTGACCAGGCTATTAAAAGGGCACCACTGGATTATATATTAAACAGGACAGAGTTATATACATAATATAATCTGTTTTATGACCGAGTCACTGTTGTCTGAAACTTATATTTCCTGCATTGTCCACGTGTGACACCACCAACTCGATATTCAATTGTGTGATATTCCCATCATCACCCCTCGAATTCTAACCCCCAAGCCACAAATCGGAGGTACACATGGGTAGACAGCATCCATCCACTATTTACACAGGGTGGACAGTGTCCACCCTGCCAAGAAGTTGGGCCCTACTACAATATGCTGAATTTATCCTGGTGTACGTTTCAAACAGCAGGATTCTTTCAGCAGTGCCTGCATGTTGTCTGCTTTTGTTCTGTTCAGCACAGAGTAGGAACGTGCAGACAGGAGGGTAGGGGTAGAGGGGATTCTTATTTTAAATTCCTGTTGGCCCAAGACAAAGGGCGAAGTTGAAAGGCCATCAGGCTGGGAGATATCTGGAGCCTCACACCTAAATGGAATCATAAGGAAACAAAGATACACAATTTATCACTTCACAGGTGCAGAGGAGAGGTATGCTTTTGACTTTGTTCAGTCCCTGTATATAAAAGCTATGCATGCACTGTAAGAATGTCAAATGTGTTGGTTTGTCTCAGTATTTAAACAAATAACAATTTAAATGCTACTACTTTACTTTATTTCTTTTATAATCCTATTCATCCCAACGCAGGATGTCAGATTGCTTTACATCATATGTAAAAATTAGACACTAACAATAAATCATATGTATGTAACTTAGTATACAGGGTGTGTTACATAAAACAGTGAGAGTTACCAGGGGTAGGAGTTTAGGAAGCTGGCTCACTATATAGGGCACAAAAATGAATTACACTGTGCAGACAGTCCAGTGAATCCCCAATTGGTATTACAGAGGCAAAAGTAGATAGGACTAAGGCCCTTATTATGACCCTGGCGGTCTTCTGACCTCCAGGGCAAAGGTATTGGTTTCACTGCCAACAGGCTGGCGGTGAAGACCGCCACACTCATAGTGTGGCGGGTTGGCTTCTGCCAACTCGCCACATCCTCGCTCATACCGCCAGGGCGTTCAGACCCGCTGGGCCGGAGACGAGCATCACCGACCTGGAGTTCCACAGAAGCCTGCCGACGGTATTAGGAGCTGCCTTTCCACCAGGGTTTCCGCAGTGGTAACACCACCAAAAAACCCTGGCAGAAAGGCTACCAGTGATAGGGAATTCCTTCCCTGTAACCGGCAGACAAATCCCACACACCCCCAGTAAGCAGTGGTGGTGTGGGTGAGCAGTTAAGCTTATCAAGGAGTCGTGTTAGGCATTTGTTCAATAAATGACACACACACTCAATGAATAAATCCGAGACCAATTAAAAAAATAACATTTATTTTTATATATGCTTTGAACCAAAGAACTTTGTTATGTCGCGTAGGCTCTCATTATTCTAATGAGACTACTGGATTGTGAGCGGCAGATTCACCCGCGATGTGGAAGACTAAGTCTAACCCACTGCATGTGACACTGGCCACTCTAATCCGGGTTTTGCTCTGGCTAACTAGCAGTGCCTCATCTCTACCCAAGGATAGGGATGACTGGGCAGCCGAGCGCATGACATACTTGGTTTCTCAGGGAAGCCGTGGTCACTCAGGTCTCATCCGTTTCTCTCAGTTACACTTAGTCTCATATATAAATGACAATCAGAGGCAGTATATGTTTCAATAATGAGTTTAATAAAACGACTCCATCTTAGAAAGCAAAGCGTGAGCTGCAATAACCAGGACGACACAACATGACTATTAAAATTGTGACAAGAAGAGTGAAGCATAAAAATAATGCTATCATATTGTCACTATTGTCAATAGACTAACTCCTACCTAGACTATGATAGAGCATAGCATGTTAAGCTCTATTTCCGTCCTTCAGGTTCCCCTGGGAAGACATCATCCCCCATACCTGAGCAAAGGCCTGCGGTCTGTGTTAGCATCTGTAGCGCAGCATTCAGCAATCAGCATACAGACGTGGTTCTCTGGCTGGAATCTCCCTCTAACGTGTAAAGGACAAGGAGGTGTTTTTATAACAACACAGCTGATGTTCTAGGAAAATGTCCCTACGTAAGGATGTGTGTTATCTACGAATGTTGGAGACTGAACTTCTACCACGTTCACCGACAATGTACCATGCTGTAGCCTTGGAAGAAGCACAGAGTGATCAAGAATGTCTCGTTTGAAAACAGAGTGCTGGCCTAGGCAAAAACAGTTAGATAAACAGAAAATAAAACAAGGCCATAAAAGTGGCAATTGTCACAATAATAAAATCAAGCTGAATAAAAATATATCTAGATTAAGGTGCACAGCGGCTTGGCCTAGTGTGTTAAAATAACGTGAATGGAGCTATGGCTAAAATGGCTACACAACAGTTATAAGGTAAGCAATTTTTAAAAGATAAATACTTTGCAGTTTCAATCAACACTTAGTGCAATTTTTCAGTTCAGCATTGTTAACCAATGGGATGAAAATAAGAATGACATTTTGCAGGTAAGTACATGACTTACAAATCCAGTATTCGGGGTTTTAGGTCAACACCAGGCAAGGTTCAAATCAGTACCAAGAGTGCACCCACAGCAGCACAGCGGCTGCTGGGTGCAGAGGCCATATTTGAGCTTGGTGCCCAATGTTAACCAATAGAGACTGGGGTGAACGAAGATGAGCTGCTCACGGGTGAGTAATGCAGTGTCAGGGCTCGATCCCCTGGGGTTAAGGTAAGTACAAGGGGGGCCATAAGGCAGCACCAAACTTACACCCACAGCAGCACAGGTGTGGCCGGGTGTAGCGTGTCAACACAGAGTCAGGCACCAATGTTAACCAATGGAGACTGGGGCCCTCACTCCGACTTTGACGGAACCTGAACTGCCACGCCGGCAACGGTCTTTTGACTGCAGCCAGGGTGGCAGTGCAGACCGCCAAATAACGAGCGTGGCGATTTGGCCTGTGCCAAAACGCTATATTCCTTTTGCTACCGCCAGGGCGGTTGGACCTCCCGGGCCGGAGACGAGAATCTCCGACCTGGTGGGCCACCCAATACTGCCAGCGGTATTCCGAGTCCTCGTTCCGCAAGGGATTCCGTGGCAGGAGCACCGCCACAAAATCCCTGGCGGTAAGGCTACCGGCAACAGATATTTGCATTCCTGTTGCCGGTAGATGACTCCCTGCCCCCCACTCCCAGTAGTGACCCCTCCCACCCCCACCTTCCAGTAGAGAACCCCACCCAATCCCCATACTGCACCCTGCCCTTCAAACACACACGCACACCCTGACATACACACACACTCACAACACCCTTACAGACATGCGCACACACACGCATCACCACAATTACACACAGACACACACGCACGCACACACAAACACTCCCCTCCCACCCCCCCATGCATTACACACATACACACACTCATACACACCCATTCATACACCCCATCCCCCTCCCCTTGCGGAGGTCACTTACCTCGTCCGACGAGGTGCTACTCCATGAGGGGATGGGACCTGGCTCTCCCACCGCCAGCCCCACACTGCCATCACAACACCGCCAGGCTGGTTTACAGGTTGTAATACAGCTGGCGGAGTCCTTTTGGCCAGGTGGGTCCGGCGGGGGCCCGCCTCTGCACAGCTGACCGCCAGCACGAATAATGGAGGATTTTGCCCAAATTGTGGAGGAAGTCCTTCAGTACTCGGAATATGGCGGTTGGAGGACCGCCAGCACTGGCAGTTCTCTGGCAGCCACGCCTTTGGCAGTCTCACCAGAAGACCACCGAAGTCCGAATGAGGGCCTGAGGGTAACCAAAGATGTGCTGCTCACAGGTGATTAAGGCGGTACCAGGGGTTGAGCTCCTGAGGTTGAGCTAAGTACGGGGGCCACAAGGTAGCACCAAACTTACACCCTCAGCAGCACAGGGCAGCCGGTGCAGAGTGCAACACAGTCTTGGGTGCCCAATGTTAACCAATGGGGGAGATCACTTTTAGAAAAAGGATGCAGGCTCAGGTCAGGAGGCTGAATAAAGAAAGCCTGCAACTGCCCAGGTAAGTATTCATGTTAGGGGACATAGGAACACCAACGGTCCAGCTCTCCAGGAGCCAGGGGCTCCAGTTGCAGGGGTGTCCTTGGCACCAGGACCAGCTTACCAGGCAGGTGGTAATCAGGAGGAGTCTTCCATTTGAGGCTGCCGGGTTTGAGGCAGAGTCCGGCAGGGGTCAGCTCACTGTAGACTCAGAATCGCTGGGCCACTTGCACTCGGGTCATGGGCATCGGGTGCAGAGGTGGGTCCGGAGGCAGTTTAGTGGTTCCTCACGGCAGAGTTATTTTCTTTTAAAAGTGGTTTCTTCTTGAACAGGTCCGCTGTTCTCAGGAGATCTTGATCTTTGTTGAAGGCAGGCAGTCCTCCCAAAGCTTTGGAGGTCTCCTGGCTGCAGGAAGGGTCATCTTTTGGCGCAAGATCGTCGAAGGCTGCAGACAGGCTGGAAGGCCTGGAGCCAATTCAGCTTTCTCAGCGAGCAGAGGGACGGGTAGGTCGTCCACACATGAAGCTCCACAGTCCTCAATAAGCTGAACACAGCCCTCTGCCTATGACCTATGGGGCCCTGTCCTGACTTTCTGCAGGGCTGGACATTCACACATGACAGAAGATTTAATGTCCATAATGGTACTATAAAAATAGTTTATATTAATGATAGACGTCACTTGTTACACATGTAGTGGTAACCTTTAAGGCACCACTTAGCTGACATTTGTAGCTCCCAAACTAGGGAAATGTAATTCATTTGTGTTCCTGAAGAAGCGCAGCGGATCTGATTCTCCTGGACCATCAGGCACAAAACATGTTGACCTTTACTCACTTTTGACTTTTATGGCTACGTGGGTTTATTACTCTCCCAGAGTACCCTTCAATACCTCTGTTTGGTGGATTTTTTAATCCTGCCAGGAGTACTGTGTAATTAAATGACTTTTGTCAACTCTTAGACGGTTTTAATTATTTACTTTTCCTTTCTCTCACACTTAGCTCTCCACATTTGACTTCACATTTTAGGACACTCTCACACGTACAGTCTTCACAATACCACATCTAATAAAAAGATCTCTGTTAAAGTGACCCTTTGCGCGGCCCGTAGGACACTGCAGCGCTGGACCTATGAGAAGCAGCCTGATAACGAAGCATGACATCTCTTTTTGGGATGTGCGAGGGCACTAAAAACCAAGGGAGTAATTCCCCTACTGCTTGACCTGTTTGAGTGTGTAGCCTTCTAGTATCTTTTCTGTTAGGTACAGTATCCCTCTATTTCTGATTAGCCAAGTCAGTTTGGTGTCTGCAGTCTTCTCTGCTGATATGACTCCGTAGCGTCCGGTTCTTCTTAGGTCATCAGGAATCTGAGTTCTCAGGTTCAGGGATGCCCTTTAAATACTCAATTTAGGGGTGTTACATGGAGTGCCAGGCGGTAGCCAATGGGCTGACCACCTTAACGGTGACTACACCCTTCTTATGACCACTTCTGCTGGGAAGTGGGCATAACCCTATCCCTAGTGGCCTAATTCCTTCCGAACAAGATAGAGGAATTTAAAAAGTAGTGTCCACTTCAGCTCATCCACCTTAGGGGTGGGACTGGCATGAAGTGGGCACTCCTCCTAATTTAACAAATTTTCCCACCCGTGCTGCTGCCAAAAGTGGGATCAGGAAAGAGCGGTTTTTCATCTCCACTATCTGGAGAGACCTGGGTTGCATTACAAAGGTGGCAAGACCTTTGAAGCTCCCCGCCCTGGAATGTCCATCCTGCCTGGGAGAGGAGGTAACACCTCTGCCCAGTGCAGGCTTTTGTATCTGGGCCTCAAGAGCCCTGGCTCTCATTGTGGGGGTCCAGAAACACGTCTGTGGTGGCTGAACTGGTCAGGATCAGTCAGTCAACTCACTAGTAGCTGGTAGGTTTTAAGGGGGCACCTCAGTGGAATGGAGAGTGGGTTTATTACTCTGAGGTGTTTGATACCAAACATCCCAGGGTTCACAGAAGCCATCATGTAGCTGGGGAAGCTGTAGTGACCAGTGTCTAGCACATGCATTTAAAATGGTTTTCCTGTACACTTACTATGTCTAGGAATCGACAGACATAGTAGTGGCATATTTTCTCATGCATATGCCCTCACATGTAATATAATGCACTCTGCCTTAGGGCCCTAAGGTCTGATAGAGGGGTGACTTACATGTATTGCGTGCACTGTTATGGGACATGGCACACAGGCTGTGTGCCATGTCGTGTTTTCTATTTTCGGAGCACCTTGTCACCCAGCCTGCAATGGCAGCCTGCATAAGGTTGGCATAAGAGTGCATAAATTGTGCTGCAGCTCTGAGGGGCCCTCTTCAGTACCCATGCCCTAGGTACCAGGGGTACCATTTACTAGAGACATATAAGAGGCTGAAGGGCTGGGTCACTTGGGGATCAAGTGACCAGGTGTCTTGTTTTAGGGAAGGAACTCCAGCACTTGGGACTTGGTTAGCAGGAACTCATTTCACTTCAGTCGAAGTTGCATCTAAAAACCAGGCAAACAGTGGGGGTAGGGAGTACTGCAACCAGAACCCAGCTCCCTACAAGGAGCCACATACCATTTATAGCTCACTATATTAGAAGGACTACAATTTATGAACTGCAAGTAACAAAAGAATCTTTGTGTTAAGAGTAGTAATCCACTTAGCTACATAAAATAAAATCTGCCATGCATGTTATACCATGTGCTTTGCAGGTAGCAAATTAACCCTCAATGCTACTTTGATTCAAAATTGGGGCTTGGTAAAACAGATTTCTCCAACAAATGTGTAAGCCAAAGTTATTTTACCATTACATTATTCTCTGAGATTTGCAGGGCACACAAAGATCTCTACAGCGGGTGCCGTAACCCTATAATTAATTTTAGAATGGAGACGTTGCAATTAAGCAGAACAGATTTAACCCCACCCCCATTTCTCCTTGCTGCCAATTTCTTTGTGGCAGAGGTTTTCAAAAATAAATGCAAAATGTGAGGGCCAGATTTGGGGTCCAGGTTTTGTCACTTTTTTGGCACAACCCCAAAGCAAATTCTTACTTGTTAAACCTTGTAATCTGCTCAACAGTACTCATGATAGAACTGCTAAACATATGTCTGAGGTGTTAAGATCTGATATCACTTCTTGTGGTGTTACTTCCTGTAAGGTCAGGGGTTGTGATGTCACTCCCTGTGATGCCAGTGCGATGTCATACTCCATGATGTCATGCGCCATGATGTTGTATGCATACTGCCTAGCTTGATTAGTCTGTCCACTTCTATTTTTAGGTCTTGTGTTCTCACCCCGCAACCACTTCGCTTTGAACCCAGATTCTCCTGACGTCAACAGGAGTTCGAAGCTGCTGCCTTGGGGAGCTCGAGGTGTCGTGTTAGGAGCAGGTCTTTAGTCACGTACAGTCATAACTCTTGTTTCATGCAGAGACGAAGGGTTTTTAAATGGTGGTCTCGGCAGTACTAGGGCTGATAGAGTCTCCAGGAAGATCATGAGAGGGTCGCGCCCGTGCAGCTATGGCACAGGAGCCGTGTCTGACCTGTTGGAGCAGAGATTATCAGTCCGATCTTCTCTGCAAAATACCTGTTGGTCTTGCGCCCGGATTCCGCGGAGCCACTAAAGCCACTGAGCTGTGACTGTACGTACATGTCACGTGATACAGTGTCGTTGCTAGGGACGCCCCATGGTATGCCCCTCTAGTAGGAAGTAACTATAGCCTGCGTAAAGGCTGTTGTCAGGCTGGAAGGAAAGGCGACTCGTCGCCTGGCAACGCCCAGTGCCCTTTCTCAAAGAGGTCTCCTGTCAGCCACTTGTCAATGGGGACCTGAGGAGGCGGCACCCTGTGATCGACCACTCGCCGGAGAACCCCCTGGCCCACCCAACTCTCATCCCAGGAGAGCCAAGTGGGCGGGAGCTGAGGAGTAAAACCCTAGGCAGTCTCAATAGCGCAGGAAGAGCGAGACCCTGAATCCGAACACCCCTCCCTCCCCCAAGTGAGTGCACCAGGGTTATGAGAATGGCTATTATGAGATGGGCGGGGGTAGGTTCTGAAGGAAAGGTGCTGACAGACGGTGAAAACAATCTGTGGTTGTGTTGGCTATTGTGTTACGAGTACCTGTAATTTTTACTTTGGAAATGTACCAAGGGGTTTAGGTTAAGTTGTTTCATCACTTTCATCTGTCATAAATGTTCATCAGTCTTTTCTGTCTCATTACATTGATATTACAAGTTGGGTCCAAGTAGTTTAAGAGTTAGGAAAAGCATCACTAAGCAGCTAATCTGGGATTTATTTTTAGGTCTGGCCTGTACCTCCAGCTTCTTTTTTTAAAGTCCCACCCCACTATAATTAGGAGGACTGGTCATTGACCGTAATGAAGTGTGTATTTACTATTCTAACTCCACGCGTGCTTTGATAGTAGGGAATCTTATAAAGCGGACTGAGGCAAACGTAACTGCACTTTTCGTTTTTTGATACACTCGCTCGAAACTACCTAAACACACTATGGGGACCGGTCCTCATAACACACTGGTCCTTACGAGGATAGTGTTTGTCTTGAACTTTCAGTGTTTACCAACACTGAGGACCGAGCCGGTCCTCACAGCATGGGCTACACACGCACGCACACACACACACACACACACACACACACAGACACACCTAGAAATTTAGTTGTCATGTGAAAAAAGATCATCTACACTGTACATTCCTGTGAAATTTTATTAAAATCTGACTGACCGTTTTTGCACACCCTTCTCCAAATGCCATGAAACTTTCCATCCTCTGCCTATGTGCAGGGGGCAATGGGTCTGCAAAGGTTTGTTGAGATTCATCACACAGGTGCAATGTTGATACAGAGCAAAAATCAGACAAATTCTTATCCGGGGTAACCCTAAATATAACTACAGAATTGCTACTGTCACTCTGTAATATATACATTTAGTGGTTAAGTTATAAGGTGAAACAACCTAGTGATATCTGTTGTTGTGATAGTACTGCGATACTACTGTGGTACATGGCGATGACAACTGGCTAGTGACTGCTCTTACAAAAGTTAAAGGCAGACATCTTTTTATGTGCAGTTTCATGTGTTTTGCTTTACGCCTTCAGATCTAGGTAAGTATTTGGTTTAGTATGTGTCCCTTAACTATTACAAGGTAAAAATATTTATAAGATTATAATAATATATTTACAAAACTTTACACAATACCCTGGTACTGCCTCGGGGCTACAGTGGTACCAAAAATAAATTTAAAAAAGTTAAAAAAATTATTAATTACGTTATAATACATTTAGTACACTGTATTTTACAAATATAGTGTATTAAAGTGCATTTTTCTATTTTAACATATTAAAATATGCATACAGATCTCTAGTTACTACAATAATAATTTGAAGGTGCTGCATAATTTAGACATTTAAGTTATAACTATAACTTTGACATTCTAATGGTTGTATAGTTTAAGCTGGGTTTGTATATATAGTTAGATGGATTAATAGAGAGAGGGAGGGGGGGGACCTGCTGTCAGACACCTTCATCTATTGTTTCGTTTAACTTCAATTTACTCTTTGCTTCAGTGCCCTTCATCTATTCACTTTCTTCATTGTGAGTGGTGGTATTTTGGGCTTCGTCCATTAACATCTGCCTAAAATCTATTCCAGGGCAGGGCTGGTAGGCAAAATTATGATTTAATTGCAAATATTGTAATCTTTTTTGCAAACATGCGTGCCACCTTTAGATGGCAGCATATTTTCTTTTCATTACTGTTAGACATTTCATTTCAATTGTGTACTTTTGTGGACAAAAAGGAACTAAATATCAATATCAGTCTTTTTTAGGCAGGGCATACCTATTGGTTTTTCCAATGCCTGTTTATGATGAAACAGTGTCAGGCATGGCCGGTGCTATAGTAAAACAACAGTCAAGCAGCTTTAGGACATCTTCCCAAGACGCACCAGATGGCAGTACAAACCCACCTAAAAAACAATACATTTTTGCTACTATTTTGCAGTAAAACAATCTATGAAGTAGTTAACAAAAATACACTTTTTTAAAGGAGCGTGACACGCAAAATGTTTCATATTAAAAGTTTGCATCATATCCATATTGAAATTGAGCACATCTAAGACCCAGGTCAGTTGTTTCAATGTTCAGATGGCGTGGAATATGCTAACAATAACAATCAAATGTAATACTGACAGCTCAGGGCTATCAAGAATGCTTAGTGAGAATCTTAACCTTGCTTGAAGTCGAAAACCAAAAGGAAGAAAGTCCAACCTTTCATCAGGCCATTCATAGTTCTTATCACTCTGGTTGCACGACACCTCATATTTTTGCAGTTTGTACATAAACATCACACTAATGAATCACCATGTCTTAAAGCCCGGCATGCTTTGCACCCAAATGGCTAGCCAGTGACCTTTTGGCATGCAGCATCCCAATTCTTTATTCTATAAGTTACAGTGTATACAGTAGTAATTATATTTTTGATAAGGGGTTCCAGACAGATTTAATGTATTATAATACCATTATAACCACATTGGCATTATAACCACATTGTTTGGATTGACTTACACTCAAGTAAAATTCTTATTGACCCGTTTATGTACAACACACATTTATTTCTGACTGGAGATGGCAAGGGCATTTATCAGTGACATTTCTGTTATGTTACAGCTGTTAGAACGATTCCCTTTCTAAAGCTCACATATAGTTTGAGAGCGTAGAATGGCTTTCCTTATCCAATGAAATTACTTTTCTCTTATTTCACGTGAATTGCCACCAATATAAATTATAGTTAGCTTCACCTGGTGCTACTTTCCCACCCATCTGTGCTCACCTGCACCCAAGTAACTTTATAAGTGAGTTTTATTCCTGCCTCACGTTAGTGTCTGATTCTAACCAGAAGTGCCTTAGATCTAGGCTGATACGTGTATTCGCTTTAAACAATAGGAAGGTGGTATCTCGAGCTATCCCTACTATTTCCTTTTGTGTATGTTTAAACGATTTGATCAGTAGGATTCAGCAAAATCCTTAGCCAAAATAGGACAAATCTGACAGACATCTCATAATAAAGACGACATACCCAGAAGGAGGTCCAATAAATTGCTTTAAGAATTTCTGTTTTATAGCTGGAATTTTGATGCATTTATAGTAGGAGTGGGTATAACTGGCTTAATTCTCTTTAGTGTAATTGCTTGTAATTTCTGCAAAATCAGTCGTAATTGTGTGAGAAGTGTAATAGAGCATTTAGCCCTATTTGCTTAGTGTAAAATGCACCTTTGTGTCTAAAATGTGCCCGAGGATGCATTTTGTGCTAAGAAAATAGCATTACATGCTGCATGACACATACAGCAGTAGCCAGCAGCCGCTTGCTGTCTCTTAGTTAGTAGCTCCTGTGCTTTGGCAGTAGAATTTTTGCCCCCAACTACTCTAAGCTACTCAAACTGGGGTAATCAGTAATTTTGCATCACATCAGTAATATGTCATTACTGAAATGATTCTGATTACTCCAATGTAATTGAAATTTGTCTGAGGGCTAATTTATAGCCACCTAAAGCAACAATCCCCACCTGCGCTTTGTAACACATTATAGCATGGCATCACCTGTAGCCCCAATTCATCAGTGAACTTTAGCAGGGCAACTGCTCTACGTGCGTCTTCTCTGATTTTCCCACTCGGTTATTCCATCCCGTCTATCTGTCGAAACTGATGCCCAAATAATTATAACACTGAACGTTTTCCAACGGTACAGCACGTTTTCTAACGGTGCACTTTGGTACGAAATCCAGCTGTTTGAACAGATCCATATTTTCATCATTTATTTAGATTTCGTCAGATTTATAGCTGTACCTTTACCCTGATAATACTCAGTAAAGGTACATAGGAGTTTGGAGCTCCATTTTCATGCATGAGAGTACAACTGCATCACTAGCAAACAGCAATATTGGGACTGGGTCGTCTGCCAACCTAGGGACGTTGTGCTAAGTATTTCCAACCACTACAATGACCTCAGTAATTAATTCCTTTAAAAATGTTGGTGCTACCGCACATCCCTGCCTCATTTCTTGGATTGGATGACATTTCTCTCCCATATCTCCATTTGGGCCACATTGTAATATGGCATAGTTTTGTGTACAATGGGGTTTCATTGCTGGAAGCATATGTGGGGTCTATACCCATTTATTTAAAATCACACGAGAGAGTGAACTTGGTAATCAAAGCAAAGGCTGTGCTCAGGTCTACAGATGCCAAACAAGCTTCATTCTCTTGAATTGATGGACTGGCAATACGACAGTGCCCATGCGGCCTCCAAGCGGGCGGCCTCCCCACTGCCATATTATGACCTCCTTGCCAGGCTGGCAGGTGCCGACAGTGCGGTGGAATTGAGCAGTGCGCATTTTGGGTGTGCTGACCGAGGGGCCCCTGCACTGCCACGTCATGGTCCTGGACAGTGCAGCCCTCCCCCACCCCCCCGTGACCCCGTTCCTGTCTTTCAGCCAGCCTTTTCAACACTTTAGTTTTGTTTTGAGAGATAGAAAGGCGGTTACCAAAGAAACATTTAATTTCCCTTTTGCTTAAAGGCCACATATCCGTCTCAGAGGCTTGGGCAGAGCTTCCTTTGGCACAGCAGGTGCAGTAGCACCCGGGCCAACTGAAACCTGATTTTTAACGTATTTTCCAGTTCAAACAGTGGCTAGGGTGCCCCTTTGTTTTCTTTCTCTGGAACTGGTAACACACTAGCTAAATCAAAGCTCAGAGGACTTCATTGGTCTCCCAAGAAACTGAAACAAGCAAGAATTATAACCTTAGATAAATTCAGTGCCTTTGGACTCAGAAAGCACAATGTGTTTAGTTCTTTGTCTTTAGCCCAGGCAGCACCTTTATTTTTAATTTCATGATCATGCTTATAATAAATTCATATGATTACATAAATATTTTTCAGACTACATTCTGCGCGTTTTTGGATAATTTACATTACTTATCAAGCTAAGATGCATGAATTGGTAGCAGGAAATGTAATTTAACCGTTCTTCTTATCTTTTTATATTTCTTTGATCCTACTCTAGTCACGGCAACATAAACGTTCATTGTATGGGCTTCATGAAACCCTTCCCACACATCCTAAAAAGACGGGGATCTTTCTTCCTGCCACTCCCTGGATGTTACATTTCTATCAGTTGTTACTGCATATAATAGCATAGAGTTCACAGTGCTATCTGCCAGAGTTGGTACTTGGTGCCCATCATTCGGTTTAGAGTTGTAAAATATTTTGCTGAAACGTGCCTAGTGCCAGACAGGTAGCAAATACCTGTGTCCTGCTCGCCACACCTAGGACAAAGACTCAAAATATAAAGTGTTCCACTTTGGTATACTCGCAAGCCTGATGTAGGAATCAAAAATTGTCCTGTGTTGGAGAACTCTTAGATGTGTTGGTGTAATCATTCTTTCTGCCTCCTCTAGTGATCTTATGTATGCAGTGACATTTAGTGTCCCTGTTCAATTGAACCATTTTTCTGCCCAATTTTGGAGCTAGTCTTTCCTTTCCTCTAGGAACGTCTTATAAAAAAGAAAATACAAGGAACTGTGTGTTGAAAAAGGTCATAATGAATTATTCCTATAACAAATATTCTCTCTTTACTGAGGAATATTTATACAAGTAGCCCTAATTTGTAAAGATGTAGAAGGTAGAGTTTGTATTCGCCAGAATCTATTTTTTTTATGTTGAACGCCTTTACTTGTATTCCTAAAAAGGAATACCCTCATTTCCAGATTTGTGATACTTGCCAGCAGTTCTTAATCTGATCTGATAGTTGCAGGTGGGATCCATCGCCACTCATTTTTGGGCACCAACACTTACTTTACTTTATCAGACTTTGATCCAGAGTAAGGAGAAAAAACACAAAAGGAGAAAGAAGAGAAAGATGGACAAACTGTTATAAAGGGAGAAAGCAGGGATGAAAGATAACTTGCAAGAATGAAAAAAGGGGCCGGAAGTATATGGTGATAGAAGAAACAGGAATGAGGAGGAATCCAGACTTCACAGCTTTGGTATTCTGCAATCCCAGCATCGATCAGTGCCGGCTGCTGCCATGACATGCATTAATACAGTACTGTCCTCTTCCAGTGTGGTTTGAAAAAGGTTTTGTACTGGTATCAATATATTTGAAACTATTACAGGAGTTACATCTAAAGCAGTCTTTGTTGGTTTTGGAGGTCACATTTCAGATTTATTAGATGTGGCATATTTATATCAGGGGTTTGTGAATCTTTTGCAATTTGCTTTGAGTAATAATGCAAAAATCCATCAATATAACTCGAAATTATTCGTAATTATTGTGCTATATTTTAGCATGAAATGCGTCCTCACATCCATTTTTGATATGAGGACGCATTTAAATAAAAGCACCGCAAGCAACAGCTGCTCATGTTCTGCTGTTCTCATGCATGCACTGTGATGTTTTACAGTGAACACCACATTTTCAATGAATAGTGCATAATTAGGTAAATTAGCATAATGGCATCATTTCAGGAATTTCATGTAACAACCATAACATCGAGCTTCCAAAATTACTCAGATTATGCTGGTGTAATGTAAAATTCAACCACGCATAATTTATATGTCACAAATTTCCAAGTGTCTTTATCCAGATTCACTAGAGCTCAAAGTCTATTGAGGATTTGATGAATTTGTTTACTTTCCATACTAAATTAAGTCGCAAATATGACTTTAGAATTCCTATTTCATGCTTGTTTTTTCAAAGTTTTGTTCTTTAACAAATTTTCACTTGAAAAAGTATTTGCTCTATCGCTGGCTTATTTTAGTATCCCAAAGCGATCCCTCTATCTTGAAATTAAGTGTTTTTTTTGCTTCTTGTTTATGTACTTTAACTTGGCTACCATTTCTTTTAAGTCCTAAGAATTTCCCATATGGGATGTTATCTTTTTTTCTTCCTTGGGTGAGCTGATTTGTAATGTATTTCACAGTTTGTTAATGTTGGTTTCTAGTATAGTTTAAACAAAATGTTGCCATCAGGGTGATATATTTTCAAATGTAAAAACTGGATACAGTTATAGTTCTAATCAAGTAATATTTTAACTATACATGGGTTATTATTAAGGAAACTATGATAAATAAATAGATTTTCTTTAGTGAAAATGTCATGAATAAACAAATGTACACATAGAATGACATTCTCACACCCAGAATGTAGACTTTAGTTTCAACAATGCTCCCTGTCATGCAACCCATAAATAGGTTGGCATAAGAAGGATTAAACCAGGTCAAGTGTTCCTGTCTTCTTTTAGAATTAATTAAAACTAAGGATACCATCATGAAATTGGACATGCTGCACTAAATCAGAGAACTATGCATTGTTTTTACTAATTGCACTTCATGGGTTTTTATAAAGATGTTTTCTAGTATGACGTAAAATAAATGGTTTTAAGATAATAAAATGTTTTGCACTAACTGTGTAACATATATTAAGTACTAGTAGCTATATCATTATATATTGTGATATATACCTAAAGAAAATGGTGATTTTTGGTCTTACATAAAGTGTGCTTTATAAAAATAGAAAGTCCCCCACACATGGTAATCTTTAACCTTAATTGTTCAATTAAAACTAGTTGGATTTGTGCATCTGAAGCTAATCTTTAAAATTTTAGCCCTTAGATCCGAGTCAGTCTGGGGTGCCCGTCAAACAGATACTAGCACAATATTTATACTGTTTATCACCTCCCACAGGAATTGCAATGATACACAATCAAAAGCCTTTTCGGTGTCTTATAGTGGAATATACATTGGAGCTGTAATTGTTTGCACTTATTAATTGAGGCACAACGCCATATTTATATGAGAGGTGGTGTCTCACCCTACCACAGATCCATGTTGGAATTAAAAGTCCACTTACTTTAGCTAGACTGCCAATCTCCTATTTAGGATTCTTGACTAAGTGTTTTTTAAACCTCTGTTTATTGGGATTTGTCTTCCATCAAGTCAGTTATTGGAAATCAGTGATGTTCGACAGTGAGATGGAAGGTTCCTTAGAAAATATAGCAATAGCAGTAGGAGCAAACCAGCTGCAAGCCAAAGATATCATATTAAGACATAAGCATAGGGCACCAGAGACAGCACTAAGATTATAATGAGAAGTCTGAACTCTAATCAGGAGGTACTATCAACAACCTACATATTGGTTCGCATAAAGACTGCCATAGGGTATACAGTGTTTGATTCAGGTTCAGGTTCTGTTACCACAGGTGCATCATATTACATAAAGGACTGAATAGTGCCCACCATTAGTCTGCTACGGGACATTTATATGGGCAATTTGACTCTTTCCTTTGCAAGGACTCTTCTTATGCACTCTCTCAGTGTTCAACATCATGTCTCCATTTAACGTAGGCAGTTCTTGAAAAGTCCATAGGGCAAGCCTCTTGTTCACTTGACAATTCCCTGTTCAACGTGTCCCCCAGGTGTTGTGTCAGTGCTTCCAGAAGCTTCCTGTTTAAGGCAGCTCCCAACCATGTGGAAAAAGTCTGTTATGTTGACATACACTGAGGGCAAGGCCTAGGGTCACCCCCTCATATCCTGAAAATCTGTGAGTGGGATAAGTATGAATGTCTGGTAAAGATCATTGAACCTCATGAACTAAAGCTTTATATGCCTAGAAATTATTTGTCTGTACAGCAGCGTTTGCACCCAGTTCTTTTCATCCAAGTCAATCCCAAGGCACTGTTTCCATTTGGTCCTAACATGTTCAAGGGGTTTTCTCACCATTCCAACAACGGATTTATAGAACAAGGTGGTTAATTTACGGTTTGCTCCCATCGTCAACAGGAGTTGCAACAAAGTATGGTGTTGAGGCTCAGTGGCAACCAATCTCCACAAACGTTTAAAGGTTTGCATCAAAGGACCATATTCAGGAACTAACCAGGGATAAAACATAATCCTCTGTAAATGTTTCTATGGGAATGATTTTGCTTGAGGAATAGCAAACCCCTACATTTACAATCCAAGCTTCAGTTCACTGTGATCCATTGTGTGTCTTAAACAAAGAAAAGTGCCAACCAGAGGTTGGGCAGATCCATAGGAAGGACATCCCAATGTCCTTTTAACACAGCGGATCAAACAGTTCACAGCTAAAGAGAAAAACATTGTGTGGTTCTATCTCTCATTCTTCCTGCCCATCAAGACCATTACCAATGCCCCCTAATTTGGTTCTCTAACATAGCATCCAGTTCGTTGCACCCCTCTCCATCGAGCCATCATGCAATCTATTGTAGCTGTGCTGCTAGGTAATAGAGTCCATAATTTGGGGCTCCTATACTATCTTTGATGATGGGATGTTTAAGTATCTCCAGCAAGAGAAGCAAAAGGAGGTATTGCAGCCAGAAGCTCCCCCAGTCTGTGCACCTCAGAGAAGCCCAGCACACCACCGATACTTCAGCACCACTCCAATGCATATCCGCTCCAGTCTGTCTCCCACGAGCAGCTCAGCACACTCACAGAGCCTCTCTCTGGGTGTTGGCCCACGCACGTGGCCCAACATAGGTCTTGTCTGCGGACTTAGCAGCATCAGCAGTTGCAGTGTCACAGCCGGTGAGCAGCTTGAAACACAGCTCTCTCCTCCAGGGCGTATGAGATCCACTCACCCCTCACACAGAACCGTCAGTGCCTATCTTCAAGTGTCCCCACAGCAGATGCCAGCCTCAATTCCATCTTTTTGGTTTGGGATCAAAGTGGGGATGTCATTTTGAATACCAATTCGGCCATGGTCCATTGCAGGTGAGGGTTATGTCTGGGGGTACTCTGTTGGTGTAGTGCGTACTCATCAAAACCACTAGGGTGTTGCTTGCATGTATATGACTTGGGGGTCTGGAATGTGATGGATTTTAAGGAGGGAATATTTCGGGCCAGACTGGGAGCTCAGCAGAGCACAACTGCCTGCATTCAGGCTTGATCACACGCTCACGCGCCCCAGAATTCTTGAATACATTTTAGTATGGGAATTTAACTATAATATTGGCTGATAAGAACGGCATTTGGTGGGTCCATGTGAATGAATTTAGTAAAGTTCGCAGGGATACAATCTGGACATGAAGCCTTTCTAGGAATCTAATCTTGTATAGAATCTATTAATTTAATATCCTCTCTTAACAATGGAGACAGTGTTATGGTTCATTTGGGGATATGGCATGTATCTGTGTAGCTCCTAATGTCTTCTTAGAGGCCAAATGTAATGCTTTAAGTTGGTGCTTAACCAGGTACAATTAGTGGTACAGAAGATTGGTGCTTTTCTTATTGTCAGGCAGTAATCAAGTATGTTGTTGGACTAAGGCTGCTCTAACCTTTAATGCAAATTGATTTACTGTTCTTTTCTTTCCCTACTAAGCATGTTGGTGAGGCCTTTCACCAGGCCCCTTTATATGCTTTGAGTGAATCATACGTTAATGCATAAGATGCAGAGCCATTGTTTATGCTTCTGAATTCCTTGGCCACATTTTTAAAATACACATACATTTGTTCTTCATCATTTGTTTGCTAAATATTTTTTATTGAGCTTTTTGTTATGAAGAGTAGATGCAGCAAGGCAGGGCATTAATGGATACTGTATGAATCGAAACAATATGCCAGAAGAAAATACAGTGTTACAGTTACAGTATAAATAACATTGCATGCACATTTCACCAGGTCTGACTAAGAAATGTACCGGGTGACAATTGGTGGTGTAGACCAGGGGGTGCTGCATGCACCTCTCCACCATGTGCACTAACGGGGGTTCGAACTAAAACAAGGGAGTGAAAAGGATATACAGAGGAGTTGGTGATGACAGATAATCAGTGGCAGGTGAGATGTATATGATGCATGCTTAGGTGCAAACTATAGACATGGTTGGGCAAAGTTTGGAAGGCTGGACATCCACACAGGAAAGGAGATGGGGGTAAAGGAATGGGGCTACCTTGGGAGTCTGTTTTGTCTTATGTTAGTGAGAGGGATTGTAGTCATGTGGTGGCCTAGGCTACTAAATGGGGGCCTCTGCGTCTGATGTGCCTGCCAGGCGGTGAATATGGAGCCTCTATGTATTACAGGGAGGTGGTTTCATCTTGTTCAACTGTCTGTAGAAACTGTGTGTGAGGTGTAGTCCATTGTGAGGAGATGGATTGTTTAAGGAGATAATGGACCTCCTCATAGTGAAGAGCATCCTGATCTGCCCATTCCCATTTGCAAATTGCCCTATACCAGGCCACCACCGATGATGGTGGAAAGGTACAGGCTGTGCAACATAAAAAATTGGATATTTTTAAATCAGGAGTTTTGGAGAACCTGTTGGGTATACTTTAGCGCCTGTGTCCCCTCCTTGTCATGTAGTTCTTTCCCTCTATTTATGTCAGAGTGCTGTGAATGGGATGTCCATGAGCTTGTGAATGGCTTTGTATTGCCATGTTATCTGATAACAGCCATCACCCATGGTGTGTATGGATTGTAAAGCCGGGTGGGTAGGGGGTTCCATTTCCGATGTGTCCCAAAGGATGCAAAAGGTAACATGGGGTTAGCGGTGGGTGAGGAACTGTCCCAGTGCGAGGCCATAGTCAGTGGCTAGTTGATCAAAGGTGAGGGACTGGTTTTCTGAAAACAGGTCTCCTGTTGTGATCAGTGATCGGTCAGTCCAGGGTCGTAAGTCTTTAGTTGTATAGTTGCCTGGAAAGGGAGGGAGGCCTATCAGGGGCATTGGTGGTGCATATGCCCCAGATAAGTGTACATAAAAGAGAATCTAGTTTGTTAAAGAATGCTTTTGGAGGTGTCATGGGTAAATTTGCAGACTAATAAAGGAGATGAGGCAAGAGAACCATTTTATCTAATGGAACATTTCCAATTGAGGCCAAGGGCAGGGGTTGCCAAAATTATAGCGACCTGATGACGGCCTGGGCTCTATGGATATTTCTCTCGTAGAGATCACATGGAGAGAAATAGAGGCAGACCCCTAGATAGTGGATCGCCTTGTGATGCCCGCAAAGTTGTGCATCCCCGAGGCGTATGACTCGAGGCGGATGGTCAGGGCAAAGAGTATCTATTGCAGACTTCGTCCTGGTAACCCAGAGTGCCGCGGCTTCACTGAAGGTGACAAGGGTGTCATGGAGAGGGAAGAGGTGAGCCTTCACATTCAGGAGGTATATTAGGAGGTCATGTGCACAGAAAGATACAGCATGCATTCTGTCTTCTAGGTGTATACCCCATTCCCGACCCTCTCTGCATAGTCGAATGACAAGGGATTCCATTGCCATTGAAATGAGCAGCGGTGACAGCGGGCATCCCTGCAGGTGCTGTGTCCCACCTAAAAGGGGGCAGAGATAAGGCGACCCTGACGAATCTGGGTGCATGAGTTTGCATAAAGTAATATGGTATAGACGAGCAGCCATTGCTCTATGCCTACATGGATTAATACCTAGAAGAAAAATTCCATAGACAACGTGTCAAAGGCCTTCTCCAAGTCCACTATGAGACTGGTGTCCTGTGGGAAGCGGCCCTGGGCTGACCCTGGATGTGGAGAAGACATAGTATATTTGGGGAAGTGCTTTGACCCGGGACAAACCCATTCTGGTCCATATGTATAAGTTCTGGGACAATCTGAGTGTATCTGGTGGTGATGACTTTCCCCAGGATCTTATGTTCCACGCCAAGAATGTCGATAGGGCAGTATGACCCTAGATGGACAGGGTCTGTCAGGCCTGGGAATTGAGACCAGAAGGGATTCTCAAAGTTACTGCGGAAGGTCACTGGGTTGGAGAGCTGTCTTGAATATTTCAGTAAGGGAAACATCCTTTTTTACGACTTTTTGTATTACGAAAGTCGTGGTTAACGAAAGCGTAACATCGCTTTCTTTAACCACGACTTCGGATTTTTGTGCCTTAACTACGTATGTTCTGAACAACGAACATGCGTGGTTAAGGTACAAAGAAGGGAGTTGGCGAAGGTAAGTGGGGGGTTTAGGTTTTGGGGTGGGGTTAGGGGGGTGGGGCGTTTTTGGTTTTGGGGAGGGGGTGGGGAGTTAGGGGGTTTTAGGTTTTGGGGTGGGGTTGGGGGGGTGGGGTGTTTTTGGTTTTGGGGAGGGGATGGGGGTTTAGGGGGTTTTAGGTTTTGGGGTGGGGTTGGGGGGGTGGGGCATTTTTGGTTTTGGGGAGGGGGTGGGGGTCAGGGGGTTTTAGGTTTTGGGGTGGGGTTGGGGGGGTGGGGCGTTTTTGGTTTTGGGGAGTGGGTGGGGGGTCAGGGGGTTTTAGGTTTTGGGGTGGGGTTAGGGGGGTGGGGCGTTTTTGGTTTTGGGGAGTGGGTGGGGGTCAGGGGGTTTTAGGTTTTAGGGTGGGTTTGGGGGGGTGGGCGTTTTTGGTTTTGGGGAGTGGGTGGGGGGTCAGGGGGTTGTAGGATTTAGGGTGGGGTTGGGGGGTGGGGCGTTTTTGGTTTTGGGGAGTGGGTGGGGGTCAGGGGGTTTTAGGTTTTGGGGTGGGATTGGGGGGGTGGGGTGAGGGATGTAGGGTGAATGGTGCCTATTGCTAATGATTTTATCAGGAATGCCTTTACAACTAAATATCGTTGTTAAGGCATTCGTGGTAAAATCATTAGTAGTAAGGACGAGGTCGGTGTTCCGACCTCGTTGTTAAGGTTAGTAGTTGTTTTTAATTCGGTGTTCCGTCATATAATCTTTGAGTAAGGCCGGGGGCGAGGAGTATGGAGGAAGTACGTAATATTCGAGGGGTAATCTGTCTGGCCCTGGGGCTTTGTTATGGGCTAAGTCTTTGATGGTCTGCGCGACCTCGATTTGTTCTTCATCAATAAGTTAATAAAAAGTTGATTTTAGAGGTGGACTTTATTCATCAGTTAACTTTACGCCCACTGACAACTCCACCCGGTCCAGATTTAGGTATATTACATAGAAGACTTTGATAGTGCTATAATTAGGTAATTCCAAGAGTATTGCTTATCTGAAATAGGAAAGTATATCTCCTACACATAGGGATTTCCCTTCTCCGAGTTTCCTATTTTTGTTAAAAAATTGTATTGATTTCATAATGATGAACTACTATAAAGCCTCATGATACAACAGTATTGTGAAGGTGATAGATAGCCAGATAGTTTTTCAAGGCCCTGTTACACATCATCATGTCCTACGGACCCAGTCCATAAGAGTTCAAACATTTACTCCAAATTCTGGTATGTTTGTGGGCCATCTCCTAGTTCATTGTATAGGCTCTTCGTGTTGTCAAGAGGAACTTACTCGCATTGAGTTTGAGGCCGAAGGCCCCCCTCCTAAAGGGCCAGGAGTAATAGGCAATCCAAGTTTCTTTTCAACCTAGATTTGTCACCATCTCATTGATGTTAGCTCCTGCTTTTTTCATCCCACCTGAATGAGTAGTATTAGTAGTAGCTAACTTTGTATTCAGCATTTGTTAAGTGGGATTTCAAGTTAACTAATTCAATTGTAGGATTTAGAAAATACCTTGATTCTTCTTTATTGGGAAAATATAACCAACAAACGGTATGTTTAGCTTTTCCCAGTTGTACTATTTTCCTGTTGTATCTATATTTTTCTTAATGGTCTGTCATGTTTAGTAATGGGTGCTGTAAGTATTCCCTAGGCAGATGACGCACTTCTTAAGTGTGCTACTTGATCAATATTCATTGATCTTAGCATTTTGGAACTTTCAGTGTCTGTTAAGTGGGTCTTCTGTATGCCCCAGATATCTGGGTAAAAGACTACTATTTTTGTCAAACACCTGCTGTCTCTTTTTTCTTTCATTTTAACCTTTTACATTCCAGGTAATATATTTCAGTGCCGACTTCTGTTTTAGAAGTATCTGATAATATTTACTAATAGGAAGCAACATTTTCCTGACCCTAAGGTTCATCGGTTTTCCACCTTTTCACTCCCACTCCTTGACAACCATTGTAATGTTTCCTCTCCTACTTCATTTTCCTTTCTCCCAGTGCTTGCCTTGCCCACATGTTCCTCCTGGAATTCTTGTGCTCCCTTCCAAAAGGGTACACATAGACCCTAAACGATCCTGGCAATAGTATGTCTCCCTTTTCATAAATGATATTGTAATCCTCCTGTAGTTTGTGTAGTGTAAATTAAAATACGATTTTGCTTTTTTTCCTAAAGATGTGTTATACCAATTAAAGGTTAAATAGAAATAGTCAAATATGTATATGCCTCATAATAAGATTTAAGCAATTTCTAATTTACTTCCTTGAGGTAGCATTAGGGCACCTAGCTCTTCTCTTTTTTTGTAGCCCTTAATAAACCTGACTTAGAAGATGAGTTGAATTACCATTTGACCCAGGGTTCCACTTTTAGGTCTGTTTGCCTTTCCTTTAAGGCTACTCTATATTTTTACCAGGGAAAGGTGTGTTTTTTTAAATCTCGGATGTTCGACCGTTCAATGTAGCTATCTCCATCTTTGAAGATGAGTCAGCTTTCCCTCTTAAACCACATGAGATCAATCCTCCTCAATCATTTTCCTGTTTTTCTCACTTCTTAACAATCCAACTTTTGTTGACTGCTCTGTATAGCAAAATACTGTTTGACCCTTATAGATTACTTTCAATCCTGCAGTCTCCTATAGAATGGCATCAGTATGTGTATCGCCTTAAATCTACCCATTGCGTCTCGTGCAGCATCATTTGACATCTGTCGCACATGAGAAATCAGATGTGAAGAACAAAGATAGACCTTTTACAATCACTGAGCTTCATTGCCCTGCTTTTTTATGTAGAAGGTTTCGTAGTTTGTTGTCCTACAGGTTAATAATGAATGGGCATGTTCGGTTACTGGCTATCAGTAGTTGCAGTGGAAGGTGGTGGGCTGTTTGAATTTTCTTAAGGAAGAGGTCTGAAAATGTCTGAAATGTAATCAGGTCTGAAATGTATCCAGGTCTGAAATTTATCCAGCAGGTTATTTTCCTTACTGTCTTCTTCAATTCCCAAAATGTTTAAGCTGTTTCCTCTTTGTCGATTCTCTGAATCTCCAGTCATGGATGAAAGTTTCTTATCTGCCCGGAGAGGCCTTGTTTTTCTCTCCTTGACCGGGAGGACAGATCCTCACTTTCGTTCAGACAGTCTTCGATTTCTTATACCCTGGCATTGGATAAGGCTCCCTCTTGTCTATTTTTGTGAGTGTGATATGACAGATAGAATATGCAGCAAGATTTTTTTTTTATTTCTGTCGCATTTTCTCTTGACGTTGATGACTCCATTTTAGAATGGCTGTCAGTGCTTCTCTGGTGGCATGACTGTTTGCTGATTCGTATTACTTTTTTTTATCTCCTACACACCTTATCAAACAAAATATATCTCCAGTTTGAGTCAAGATTTTGTATTTATCACTATTTCTTCCTCCTCGTCATTGTCCTCCTAAAATCCTCTTTCTATGAATGAATACGCGATAACCTCTGAAATCCCTCCTAAAGGGCCATGCCTTGTTTGGGTTATTATTTTATCACTGTTTGTTCTTGGTTACCAAGGAGAGGAATCAGTGCAGACTGGCTCCTTAAACTAATGTTCACTCTGTAAATATCAGGTTAAATCACATAGCCCTGTCGACCACCCTCCCTCGCCGCCAGATGAATGTGAGAACATCTAAGGAATAATGCATTATTTCTTATAGGATAATATAATGGGTTTTGATCCTTCATGCTGAACTGTAGTACTCAGTTCTCAAGGCTTCCTACAAAGAGCCCATCGGCTAAGGAGCTGAGATCAGTTATTGGGTTCGTGAAGTCATCAAATTACAAAAAATCACTGAAAATTGATCACAAAAGCAGTAGCCAAAAGTGACCTGTGTTTCTCTGGGCAAAGAGATCATCTGAAAATAGAGTTGCTTCCCAGATGCAACAACTACCTTGTGATGGTTCTTATCATGACTGACGGTGAAGCAAGAAGGGAAGATCCACAGTGTCACTCAGCAGTGGCGACCCAAGATTTTTTAAAGTCCCTCAGGTAGAGAGAGGTGGATCGAGTGCCAGGCAGATTATAGTACTCCTCCACTTGTATTTATTTCAAGAGAGATCTTTGTAATAGTAGCGTCTTTCTTATGTTAATCCTAATTTTTTAGACTAGTGCTATATCTGCAGAATGCAGTAACTAGAGCTTACGAGAGACTTCATGCACTCAGAGGAAGTAGGAGCACTTCACGCGTTGTGCAATTGTGTATTGTAGATACTGCCATGAGCAGTTAACTGGATGTCACCCACCTGGATTGTTGTAGCATCTGTGCTGTTGCAGCCACCCGAAGAAGTGTTTCATGAACTGCTTGGAGGGAAAAACATAAATGGCGGTGGCTGGGCTATAGAATTCAGCAATGGACTTCTTCTTCATTTATAAAACAAACATCATGAATTCCAGGAAAGGAGTATGGACAAACTCTATAAGTGCCCCTTTCCAAGATGGCGGTCTGTCCATACAATGTTATCTAGGGTTTGCAGTCCAAAATGCAGTAGTGTTTTTTCTTGTTGGAAACATATATAAAGGAGACAATCATGAGAGAAAATGAGTTGCAGCACTTTTACACCTTGAGATTTCCATTGTGTTCTTCACCACTTTGCTATTATTTCATTCCTGAATTTTGCTTTCAACAGCTAGGGTTTCTACTTGATTCTACTTCTGGATATTTCTGTTCTCCTCCCCGATGTCAGGGGGCATTTGGTGCTTGGTTGATCACTTTCATATCATCTTTAATCAAGAGCTACAGGCTTGCTAAGGAGAGTTTCTCCCCTATCTTTTTTCCTCCTAACTCGGACTCTGTTAGGAGACACTTGGCACCTTTCATGTATGCCTTTCTCTGCAGGGTGGCACAATGGCTACTTGGAGCAGTATCCCATTTAATTGTAAAATCAAGAAGTGGACTCAACAGACCTCAGTAGCCAGTTCCTGACAGATTGCAACACCAGAAATTCAAACAAGAGTTCCAACAGTGGTTCCTTGAAAGGTCTGAGCTAAATTAGACCTTGGTGTCATGGCCTACACACCTCCTTTCAAGTTCCCTGCATTTCCTTGGGATCCAGCAACTTCAAGAGACGTTTTTGGTTCTCTTATAGTGCACTTTGCCTGAATGGATCCCATTAATGGATCAGCATTGGTCTGGACAGCATCCTGATCATAGCTTCTAATTAGCTTTGAAGAAATTATTGAATATTCTGATATGGAGTAGTCTGCTGAGGAAGCATTATGTGATATTCAACAAGGTGTAATATTGGCTAACATGATTTGTTTTTGTAAAACTGCAGCCAAACTACCTGGCTTGAAACAACTCTATTGTCTCTTAACATGATTTATCAAAAGTAAATTAAGGACAAATCGATCAATTCACATTTCTACTTCACTTGTTGATCTTAATGGTTTAGTGCTGTTGAATGAACATAGACTACAACAGTGACAAAGATAAAGAAGGAACTCGAAAGGAAGTTAGTCTAAGTTTTTAGAGTGTCTTCATGTGGTTGAGCAGAGGTTTCAATGGGCTCATTGTCTCAAGCCAAGTCTGTGCATGTGGAAGCTTTGAGTGGCCCCTTTACTGAAAGTAAAAAGCAGTGCAGCTTTTAAGCTAGGCTGTTTCTATTTTGTGATGATGGTGTATCAGTGACTGAGGCCTGTGCCTATCGATATCTGAGGACTTTTCAAAGAAGCCAGTCATTTCCTGAGAAGAAGACAGGAGTGTGTTGGCTTCCTTATATTGGATCTTTTATGAAAAATTCAAATCACCCTTTATTCCTTCTTTCAATTGTTATGAGAACAGAAGAAATAAAGGTTGTTAATACCTCTGCATTGTTGGATAGTGGTGCTATGTGGGATGTTGATTGATCAGGACTGGGCTGTGTAAAATAAAATTCCTAAGAGAGTTAGGAAAACTCCAGAAGTGATTAGAACTGTTGATGGCCCCTCATTAGGGTAGATACAAGAGGCCTATTGTGCATGGCAAATCACATTTGACAGTCATTCAGAAGCGCTATCTTTTGGCAGCATTGCCTCCCCTAATTATGCAGTAATTTTTTTTATTTCTTAGTTGAAGTGGAATAATTTGTATGATGATTGCTGTATTTCATCAATATATTTGCTTTCACAGTTTTATTGTAATCATGCTTTAATGCTTCTAGAAGTAATTGATCACTGTTAGAAATAGATTTTTTTTTGATTGAGGGGGTGAATAACCACAATTCATGTGAGGTGAACGACAAAAGTCATTAAATTACCCTGCTTTAAGCCTCCAGTAGCTTACCACTAAAGCAGCCAGTCTTAACTTAGAGGCAATGTGTAAAGTATTTATGCAACACTTAAACATTAATTTTAAAAAAAGCAACACAAGAGAAATCCCATGCCACCTTAGAACAATTGAGTAAAATCTAATAAATTATTTGATACCAAAGTGACAAAAATCTGATCAGTAGAAACTGAGTTATGAATTTTTAAGGTTTTTAGAAAAACCTAGCACCTGAAAGATCAAAGCACCAAAAGCAGACATCTAGGGCCAGATTTTGAGTTTGGCAGATGGGATAGCCTGTGCGCCAAACTCCCGACAGGGGGGTGTCGCCGTGATCTCGACCACCCCTCCGGACCTATTAGGTGTTTTCAGCTAGCAGGTCAGAATAGCAGGAAACAGGCGGCAGCATTGTCTCTGGCTTATAATCGAGCCGGCAGCAATGCTGCAGTGCACAGGGTGCACCAGCACCTTCACAATGCTTACTGTCTGCACAGCAGAAAGTAAACATTGCGAGGGTGCTTGGCAGGGGGACTCCTCCACTTCCCATGCCAAGTGCCTGGGGAGAGCATGGGCCCCTGTTGCCCCCTGCACCTGTTCTCCACCAGCCTTTTCATGGTGGTGGAGTCCGGCCGAGAAAGAACCAGTTCGTAATGTGCAGATTGCAACCTCCACCCGCCATCAACCCATCAGGATTAACGATCCTGGTGTGGCGTGACCCTGGCGGTCTGACTGCCTGAGTCTTAATGTGGCAGTCAGACCACCACAGCAGCGGCTGTCCTGATTGCCACCATGAGGCTAGTGGCCTTAAGACTGCCAGCCTCGTAATTAAGTCACTAGTCACGCAAGACCATGGTAAGGTCAAAAGTTATGACTGACCACAATGGAGTGTGGTTCAGATACACAAGGTGGATTGGGCCCGGAATTGGCTTACTTTCAGACTTAGAATACATTTTGAGAAAAAAATGTCTGAGAAGGTAAAATTCAGTGGGGCAAGGCAGCAGGTGCTGTCTGAGGAGGTGTGGTCTGTAGAGCTGCTGGACAAAGTTGCAGTGAAGACTTCTACGTTTGGACTTTGTCCCTAACAGAATTTGCTGTTACAGAGGTGATCATAGCAGGAGCTACTTCAAAGTCAGGCCAACCGGCAATGCACCTTTGGCTGATTGGCAAGCAAATAGGTCCTAGTCTCCTCTCGCTTCACAGAGCCCTTGGTGGCTGAAAAAGTTCCAAATTTTGGTTTTAGGTTATCTCCACACTTCCAAGCATTTCAGACCGGGTGGGCAACATTAGAGGGCAGGACTCTCTTTAGCTAGGGTTCAGATGCAGGGTTGTTGGAACGTTTTGTGTCCCTGTAGGTCAGAACAGGAGGCCAGCCAACTAGCTCTTGGAGGCAGGCTTCGAGCAGCAGAACAGTCCTTCAAAAGCACAAAGCAGGCTTTAAAGAAAAAGACAATCCTCTGAAGTGCAGGGCAGGTCTTCTGAGTGTCTTCTACAGGTGCAGGAGTGAACTGAAGAGTGGGTCTAAGAGCCCTATTTTTTTTACCCCTGCCAGCTTTGAAGTAGAAGAATCTTCTACAGTTTCTTTCCCAGATGGCCCATCCTGCCAACATCCAGTCCCCTTTTGTCCCACTCTGACTGGGAGGAGTACACAAAGCCCAACTGTTACTCTAATCACAGTCATGTGACCCAGGACACAAGCTGCAGGCATCAAATGGTTAGGATAAGAAAATTCCAACTTTCTAAAAGTGAAGTTTTCTGAATTATGATTTAAAATTCAACTTTACCATTAAAGAGGATTTTAAATTACAATTCTTTAGAGACTAAATATGGCAGTTCTATCTCTTCTCAAACACAAGTTATGACCTATTAACTGTAATAAGGTAACCCAATGTTATTATATGGGAGAGGTAGACCTCACAGAACATGTAAAACTTTAAAGTACAACTGTTTAACTACAATGCATCTTGCCTTATGGGCTGTTGAGACATTCCTTAGGGGTGATGCATATGGTTTAGGCCTGGCAAAGGGTTATTTTGCAGGGTCGCATTGGCAGTTTAAAACTGCATTCAATGGCAGGCCTGAGGCATTGTTACATGGGTGCCACAATAAATGCTGCAGGCCTACTGGGAGCATTCAATTTACAGGCCCTGGGTATACATTGTTCCACTTTACTAGGGACCTATAGGTATGATAGATGTGCCTACTAGGGACCGATAGGTACATTAAATGTGCCAGTCAGGTGTAGGCCAATTGTACCATGTTTTACATAGCAGTGGTTAAGTGTACAAAGTCCTAAAGCCAATAAAATCAAATTTCAACAAACAGGAGAGATAAACAAAAAGTTTGGGGAAGCCCACCCTAACACTGACAGGTCTAAAAGTCACTGAATGGTAAGATAAAGGTTTTGCTTCTAATTTGTTACAGGGCAAAATGTCTTCAGTGTCACTCTATTACCATTCTTTTTTTACCTGTTTATGCTGAGCCTAAAGGTTTTGTCACTATTTCCTCATAGGGAATATTGTTTTGCCATACCAGTTGAACCTTTCTTATGCAGAGATTTCTTCTAATAGTTTTTCCATTTTATCCTCGTGTTGATCTTTTGGTTCCAGCTACTACAGATTATTTGAATCAATTACATGAACATAGACAACTTTTCTCTGAATACTTACACTGTTCTGAAGTAAAACAAATCAAGATCAATTTCTTGTTCTCTTTCTTGGAGAAAAAGTCTGTCTGTCTTCTCATTTTCTTCCTGAACGTGCAGTGCCAGTTCAATTTCAACCACAATGTAATGGTCCTTGTGTAACTACTCATCAGATCAGTCCTGTTGCCTCTTGATTTGAGTTGTCTCACACTTTAAAGATTCATTCTGCCTTTCATTAAACTCAGCTGAAGCTATGTGTTCCCTGTCCTCATGAGCACCTTCTGTCTGAACTGCTGTAAATTGTGGTGCAAAAACAGACAGAAGATGAGGTTCAGAAGATTTGTGAATCTGAGACGATCTGAGCTTGGTTTCAGTTTCAGATCCCATGTAAAAATGATCCTCCTATTGAGCGTACTTGGGACGATGCATCTTCAGTTCATGCTTTTTTATTAGCTCACAATTTCTTTTAAAAGCGCCCTTATACACCTTGAGCTTTAGGAGGGTGGCATTTTGTTACATTTGTATCAATATCTGTGCCGAGAGCAGTGCCAAGAGCTTACCAGAGGCTTCATGCATTTACCAGAAAAAGTGTGCCAACTACTGCCTAACAACTCACTGTTAGACATAATTGTTGGTTGTCAGTGCCACCTGGATTGTTTTTTGGTATCTGCATGCTCACAGTCATCTGAAGAGGTATTTCGCAAGCCGATCGGAGCTTGGAGCATAAAGGGCAATGGTGGGACTGCAAAATTCTGATTGGTATGGGTGTCAAATGTAGGCTTCTTCTATGTATATCAATGAATTCTATGAATTCCAGGGAAGGGGCATGGGCAAATCTTGTATACAACCCTTTTCAAAATGGTGATCTGTCCATGGGATGATATCTAGGCTTTCCAATCCAAGATTTAGGTGAGTCTTTTCCAGTGTTCTCAGTTCCTGTTTGAGCCATATATAAATGAGGCTATCATTAGAAGAAGATGTGTTGGAAAAAATTAATTCACCAATGTCTGATGCATTTTTCACCCCTTTGCTACTATTTGTATTTCTGTTGTTTCCTTGTAGCAGCTGGTGTTTCTACTGCTTGGCTCTTTTCTCCTCTGTAATGTCATGGGGAGTTTTGTGTCCCATTGATCACTTCAGTATTTATCTTCATCTCCAATCAGGGACCACGATATTGCCAAGGAAGGTATTTTGTAACCTTTGTGGACTTTTCCTCCTTACATGCATCCCCTTAAGGCGAAACATGACACATGTCATATAATTCTGTGCTGGATGGCACCATGGCTGCTGGGAAGAGTTGTCCTTTCTTCAGGCAATTAAGAAGGGTGCTTAACAGACTTTCTCAGTATCCACAGTAACTTCCTAGAAAAGATTTTCAAAACAGCCCCAAACACATAGGAGTACTGCAAATGTGTTGTGACTTGTGTCAGCTAACATTCTGACTGCACAACAGGACAAAGAAAATACTTATATATGTGGTTGATACTGTTCATGAATCCATACTTGAGAGACACTTAGCCATTCTGGTCCTTCTCAACTGATGTACCACATTTGGTAAAGTGACCCAATCTACTTTGATTTCAAGTCTAGAGTCAATCTTAAAGTTAATTGACAAAACTGAGTTGGGTGTCCTTGCTCCTTGTTCTGGATCTGTCTTGGGCTTTTTCCAAGCTTTTTTGTAGATTTACTATGAAACAGCTCAAGGATCAAAGGTTCCCCACAGCTTCTTCCATATAAATGTTATATCACTACTAGCTCACCAAAAATAATAAAAATGTACATTTTATTCCCACCCACAAATCCACCCCACAAATCATTGACAGTTTAAATGGTTCCCCTCAGCAATATAGTGACCTCTTCAGATGCCTACAGCAAATAGAATCTTAAATGCCCTACACAGCTACACTGCTTCCATTTGTGAGGCGTATTAAATTGATTAAATTGAAAGCCCTCACATTGTCTTTTAGCGCACCCACAGGTAAGGGCCACCCTCTCTCTAAGAAATAGATTGGTTCTGTACAAACAACAGAGAGTGCTGAGGTCAAATAACCTCCACATGATGCACATTCCTAAATTCTCTAAGACCCGACGTGGAGATAACTCTTTTTGGTACTTACGGCCACGCTATAGAATGCCCTGTTGATTAATCTCCGCTAGGTTCAGTGAGTTGTCATCTTTAAAAGAGATTTGGAAACCTGGCTGTTTGACTCACATCAGTTCATCAGGTGTCTGTATGTTGTATCAGTCTTTTCACTTTGAGCGCTGGGTTGCTTCGGTCAAAGCAGCTGCACACTTTACAAATGCTTTTTGATAGATCGATTGATTGAATGCATGGTAGCTGGTCACAGCTGAATGCTTCAAAGCCATGTGTAATATATTTGTGTTTAATACTAAACTGAAGAATTTGGAGCTGATTATCTACGCTCCCCATTTTCTTCAGTCTGTCAAAAAGTCTACAAGAGATAAAAACCTAGGACTGATTCTCAATGAAACTATGTTCATGGACCATAATATCTACTACATAAGTAAAACATATTTTGCCACATATGCACAAATTAAAGACAAGCATCCATTCGATTCCTGCATATAATCACAACCTTGTGGCTGGCAATTAAGAACTGAAGGGTCAAATATACATAAGTTGCACCAATAAACTAATCCGCAAACCCCAAACAACCCAAAATTCTGAAATACACATATGCATTAGATTGATGAAGGGAGGTCTTTGAAGCTTGATAGAGATTTGTTGCTTATATTGCTCTGCACAAGGAATATTATCCACAATTCTTTGCTTCCACACAAATACATATCTTTTACCATGCTGCTTACTATTATTTTTCACATTACCATACAACAGTCCATTAAAGCCAGACCGATTGGGATTGCCAATGCTTGTTTTTATGTTGTAACGTGTATTGATAGGATTGATGCCAAGAAAAGTTGAGGAAACTTTATGAACCAGTACTTCTAAATGACGTATACTTAATACTATACATGTTTAATGTGTATTTAATACTCTTTGCAATTGTCAACTACAATAACTGATCTGTATCTTATTTATCTCAAAAGCAGTGGGGGAGATGTATGTCCTTTCTGCTTGAAGTACAGGCGCGATGGCATGGAAGATAACGAAGGTAATAAAATATACATTGTTGTTTACCTGACCTACAGTATCTGATTTAGGGAGCACAACTACCATTTACAGTGGAGGGATGATACACACCTCTTTAATGTTCCATGTAAAGTAATTGATAGGTGGACATATATGGTGCAAAATATTTATATTTTTAATTTTTTTTACCTAATGTTGTATTACTTTTGCCACCTTCTTCCTCCTTCTCCCGACCCTCCCTTGTTACTTTTCTTTTTACATTTGCTTGACAGCTTTAGTTGTTTTTAGACGGCTTGGAAAAATATTCATATAGAGGTGTGCACCCTTAGCCATTGGTTGTCTGAGCAAGCCCCCTTTTTTCCATTGCTTAGAGACACTATCAGCCACATCTTGGACCAATACACAGGTGTATTTCTTCCTCACCATCATTCTATTAGGGATATTCCACTATTTAGGAAGTGCTTCCATTGCAGCGCAAGAGGTGCATTGCTTTTTCCATGTGACATGAAATGTTTGCTGAAGCAAAGGCTAGCTAAGAAACAATACTTCCCACAATAAAAGGAACATATTTCAAGTGGTAACCAAATATTTACTTGACATTTTACCTAAATAAAACAATAAAGACACTGCGATGTTTTTTGCAAGGCAGTGTTTTGGTGTTAAAAAAAACAACCTAAAAATACAACACATATGAAACATAACACTTGAAGGGAATGTTTGTTTCTTATTTTAGTTGTGTCAGTTTTCATCCCTCTTTAATGTTTTTATTCACTGCAGCATGTTTGTAGCAACAGCGTAATCCCTGTAAAAACAATACTATGGTTCTCACCTTAAAATGGCCACAATTTTTGCACGTTTTTCATATATCATATTTCTCAGATATCATGGCCTTGTTCAGCTGCATGCCTTCATCACAGTGTCTCACAGTTCCCCACTTCTTTGTCCACATTGTCCTTTGTTCCTCTGCCTCACCCTCTGCAGGACTGGACATTTCTTCCCATCCAGCCCTACTGGTAGCTGTCTTTGTTCTGTCGCCACTGCGGAGGACTGTTGCTTCTGGCTATGGAAAAACATGTTTGGCGGTGTTGGGAAATTGCCCTTTCTGCAGGGTCCCCCCAGATTTGTTTGCTTTTATGCTCAACCCTGTTTTTGTTAACTATAGAACTCTGTGCACTTTACACCTACCAACCAGTGATAATGTGCTTATGCTCCTCCATTTAACATGGTAAAATTGGTATACCCTGGATTGACTTATTTATCTTACCTATACGTTCTTGTGATATAGTACCAAGGTGTACTGAGGGTCTGTAGCTAATCATCACACGTGGACTACAGCACCCACTATGCCATCCACTACAGTGACAACGTAAACATGACTGCAGACCTTTTATCTGAAGCCTGACTTTACAGGTTTGAACTGCAAGTCAACATTTCTCTTTTCCCAGGCCTAAGCCTACTTTTTTATTATTTATAAGTCACCCCTAACTTGGCCTTACTGCCCATAAGGCAGAGTGCATGCTATGTAGAGGTAGGACCTGCAGAAATGTAATGTTAGATTTATCCTTGCAAAAACGTAATGTTAGATATTTTCTTACAGTGCAAAAAGCCTGTCACTGTAGCAGGGTTGACTGCTCTATAGGAAAGCATTGCAATACAATATTACATTTAATAAAGTTTATTTCTACCTAAGAAACAGGTGTAGGTTTAATTTTTTGAAGTTTTTGAAACATATAAGTGAGTAAAAGGCTTGTAGAGCACACAAATGCCCGCAGGCATCTTGGCACTAACCTCTAAAAAAGAGCCATCAAACCGGAAACCCATGTGACAAGAAAGGACGAGAAGAGCCTGATTTTTAGCTGTTTCCTGAATTGTGGCAGATGGGACTGAGCTCTCATTTGAAAGGGCAAGTGAGTTCCACAGTTCACAGGCAGAGTAGGAAAAGCTTCTACCGCCTCATTGAGCCTGGTTGATTCTGGGGGTAGCACCATTTTGACCAGGCGCGGCCCGTCCTTTAGGGCGGAGGGGGCACACCCCCCCACCTGACAGACACTCTTCATTTTCAGCTCAGGCAGCCAGGAGCAGACATGCACGATCTGCGCAGACTCCTGGCTGCCTGAGCTGAACTTTGCTGGGCTGAGGAGGTCACAGCTCCTGTGGGTGTGACCTCCTCGGCTCAGCAAAGGTGCCTCGAGGCCCTCCCCCGGGTGATGAGGAAATCGTCACCCATTGACTTGGCCATGAGCGCTTCAGGTTTAAGCCCTGAAGCGCCCAGGACGAGTGTTAATCAGTGACACCTCGTCACAGAGTGGGGTGAGTTCACTGGTCTCACTGACCCCATCCCACTCTGTGAAGAGGCTGGGACTGCTGAGGGAAGGCAGCAGTCCCAACCCTCCTGGGACCTCGAGGCTGAAGGTAAGTGTGTGTGATGTTTGAAAATGAATGTTTGGTGAGTGCGTGCATGTTTGAATGTTATGAGTGTTGTTAAGGGATGTGCATGCATGCATGTGTGCGTGTGAAAGAATGAGAGTGTGTGATGTTTTAAAATTAATGTTTGGTGTCTGCGTGCATGTTTGAGTGTTATGGGTGTTAATGAATGTGCGTACGTGTATGAAAGAATGAGTGTGTGTGATGTTTTAAAATGAATGTTTGGTGTCTGCGTGCATGTTTGAATGTTATGAGTGTTGTTAATGGATGTGCGTGCGTGTAAGAATGAGTGTGTGTATCTGTGCTTCCTGCCCGCCCCCCTCCCTCCTAAAGCTGCCGGCCGCCACTGATTTTGGTTGAACTGGACTGAAGGTTGCGATTGGGGAAGTACCAGTGAAAAATATTTTGAAAATGGTCGGGACCACCCTTGTGAAGTGCCTTGGGAAGGAAGCAAACAGCTTTGAACTTAACCTGCTTGCGGACTGGAAGCCAATAAAGGTTGATGATGGTATGCGAGACCGGACGAATTTCGGGATTTTCATGTAAACATGAGTCGCCACATTTTGAATGGTCTGGAGTTTCTTCAGTAGGCGTTACTGAATGCCATTGTAAAGAGGTTTGTAGTAGTCAGTCCTTGAGATGGCTAGTGCAACAATAACTGTTTTCTGGAGACCTGACGGGAGAAAAGGATAGATCTTTTTTAAAGTTCAGATGGAAACGGGATGATGTGACCTGATTAATTTGGTGATAGAAACAAAGCTTACTGTCAATGAGGACTCCGACATTTTTAGCTTTTTGCACTGAGGAGGGAAGTTGCCGAGTTTTTGAAGCCACTAGGAGGTATTTCAAAAGAAGGTGTTGTTATCAAATAGAAGTATCTAGGTCTTATCTGAATTTAACTCAAGACAGTTATTTTTCGTCCAACAGACAATTTGCACCATGCAATTATTGAACTGTTTGGCCACCTTTTCGACATTACACAAGACAGTCACTACTATCTGTGCGTTTTCAGCATACAAGATTACATAAAAGCCGCAGATTACAAAAAATCTATTAGAAGCCCAATTCACTGGCAAAGTCATAATAAAGAGATGAAAAAATGACTTCTAAAAAGTTACCATTGTCCTGCTTGAAGCCCCTGGGAGCTAAAGCCTTATGCAATAAAATGCAACTCATTGAATAATTATATGCAGGAATAAACATGCTTTTATTGCTGGAAAAATAAAATTGAAAATGCCACTAGATCTGTGCACACACAGGTGAACACACAAATACGACTATGCTCTGATACATTCAAACACTGACACACACCCACTGCTACACAAGCACAACACATACAAGTAACACTGCAGCTCCTGTCCGTGGCCATCATGTGCTGACACTGTGCAAATAGATGCTGCCTGTACTAACTGTTTTTGCTCTTTCCACTCTAACACTGCACACCTGACAGTTCAAATCGTACTCCTGTGACAGTTCAAAGCCTGCCCCTGGAGACATTGCCCATCTTGATCCTGCCCACCGCTGCACTGCATTAAGATTTTGTATATGCTGGCATGTTGCACCATAACCCTACCACTGACACTGTAGACCTTGGGACTTACAAACAATAATACTGCAGACATGGACATAGGAGGCACCTGCACTGACCAGTCACAACACTGCCCACTAAGACAGTGACACTGCACATCCTGAATGCTTACTGAGATGGCAGACGTTGACATTTCAGACTGGTACTGCCAAACCTGATGCTGCCCACTCAGACACTACACATTCTGACACTTCACACATTGACACTGTTCGCTTACATTGCACACACTGGCTCTGTACTCTGACACTATCTACTGAAAGTGCCAGTGGTAACGTGGCCTGCTTGGACACACCTGGAACAGCAGACCCACACACTGCAGACTGACAATGCACTTTCTGGCATAACCAATTCTTAGGTTACATGCGCTGACACTACAAACAGTGGCACAGTCCACTCTAAAGCTGCATACCACGATATTGCACACCCTGACTGCGTACACTGACACCGCTCATCAGGGCCCAGCATCCTAATACTGCCCACCCTAAAAATAAATACCCTGGTAATGCTGGCACAGAGCACAAGATGACAGGGCACACACTGCCAGTGCATTTGCAGACACTGTACAGCCAAAAACTGCACAATTACATTCTTGCCACTGACACTGCTCATTCATTGACCAAGCTTACCTTGACACTGCATGCTGACGCTGCACATGCTGATGATGCACCTGTCACAGTAATTTCTGAGAGGGCGGACCCTGACATGACACTACAGACTTTGACCGCAGCATACAGAGCAGGGACACCCTCCAACTGTCAACTGAGAGAATGTCTTGGGAATGAGCACTATGGGGGAGGGTCATTGTGAATGGACCCAGAAGTGGAGCAGGCAGAGATGTTGGTGATTCTCACTGTTGCACCGCCATGCGGGCAGTGTGAAGATAATCAAGATGGTAGCTGCGACAAGACGTGAAAGGATGGTGCCATAAGTGGTGGGTGTGGCCTGGCCTGAACAGCAGGGCCCACTGGTTGCCTAGGGGCTTGTGCATCTCGCTTCGTTTCCCCAGTGGAAGAGCCACACAGTGAAAACAAAGGAGGCAAAGGCCCACTTGGGGCCCCGGCATGGTTTGATTCCTTCGGGCCCTGTATGGTGAAATGGCTGTGGAGGCTAGGGCCATTTAATATACCTTCCCAACCTGTGATATACACCCGTAGTGCTACAGTGGTGCCATCAAATCTGATTGACTGTTTTCTTGATGGTACGGCCTGCATGGATGATCGCCCCCTTGCTGTTGAGTGTTGGGAGCCACTGAGAGGAGAGTTGCCGCGAAGCCTATGGCGGCCAATCGGAGGCCAAAGAGAGTGCCACAGGGCTAAAACTTGGAATGAGGTGTGGATCGTAATGTGGGGGGGAGGCAATTGGTGAGTATAGCATACTGGCATGCTTTACAGCAGAGTGAAACAGGAAACCAAGGACTGGTCATGTTGTTGGCTGGCGCCAGTGTGGAGACCCTCACTGTGAATTCAAGTAGAGACATATAACATTGATTCAGGAGATTCCTGGGCAGGGATAGCGGGATCGCCAGACCACTGCACTAGCAGAGATGAACAGGAACCAAAGGCACAAGGATGAGACAATGGGCAAGGCCCCAGTTCAAACAGGAAAGACCCCTAGCGGCACCAGGACTGTGAGCTCCGCCCAAGCGCCTGCCACAGGGTACAAGCTAAACGTTATCCTGACAGCCACTGGAGCCACTAGAAAATTTCTGGAAAATAATACAGATCCTGTCAGTTGATTTGGAATTGCTGCAGGATGTCCAAAAGAATGTGTTCTAGGCGTATACTGGTTACTGCTTCTGAGGATCTTAACAAAAGATTTATTGCAGCAACCTAGAGGGTACAAGTGTTGGAGTTCAGCGCAATGTACTGGTGGACCAGTGCTCAATGTGTGTTTGTTGTTTCTGGTGCTGAGCACCGGCACTTATTTTGGAGGGCCGACACTTATTTTCCTGCCTCAAGCATTTACTACGAGCAAAAGACACATATGGGAAGGACGGAGGAAGAGAAAATCGAAAAGCATTAGAAGGGGAGAAAGCAGAAAGCTGCAAGAGTGAGCTGAACGGGCAAGGAGTGGCTTTAAATGGATTGAAGAGGACCCGAGATGGCTTCAGGATTACGCTGCCTCTGTATTCCATGTTCGCACATTTAATTGCAGCAGCCCCGTGTTAAAGAGGAGGGCTTTGAGCACCAGCATGTTTTTATTTACAAATTAACCTCTGTGTTGGACCTCCAATTCCATGACTAGATACAGGATGCAGTTGCCCCTGAGGACTCCTCCAAATTCTATGCACTTGTTTGGGTGCACAGGTTTCTGTTGAGACCTCCAAGGTCTATTGCACTGCAGGGATTGCAACTTTATCCTGCAGGAAGCAGGCACACAAGGACTCTTTGTTATTGAAAATATGAAAGTGTCAATATTACCAGATTATAAAGTATAGGTAGAAAGGCAAGAGTCTCAATCACAGCAGTAAAGAGAAGGCTGCTCGTGCCAGGACTTCACTATGCTCTAATCTACACAGCCAGTGATAGTTGGCTGGGCAGGGTGCTGGGTGGGTGATGGTTTGCCTCCGTTCCTTTTTAGGTTGAGCATAAGCGCATGGCCTCTTATATACTTTTAGTATAGTTACTTGGGGCTTATAGCCATTTCATTTGCTAGTTTCAGTGTCATTTAAAAATCCTTCTTTGCTAGTGGTCAGCCATGCCTTTTTTTCCTGGGACCACCTACTGTATAATTACGCTTTGTCCTGTTTACCTTTTCTTTAGGGGGCTTTTTTGTTTTCTTTATTTCCTACTCGTGTTCACTGAAGCTTCAGTATTCATTTGCAGAGCATTCTTGCTCTCAGCTTAGTTTCGCTGTAAGCAAGGCTGTAAATCAGGCAATTTTCTTGGTCACATTTGCTCTTTGTCAAGCCGAGTGTGCCTGCATGCGGTCCAGGGTGGAGGCCCGCTTATTTTCATTTTTTTTTTTAAAGTAAATATATTTTCCCATGTCAAATGCACACGTATACTCTCACTTTTACCCACCTGTTTGATTCACTGCATTTTTTGTATCAAAGATTTTACTTAAAATTCTAATTATCAACAGATGTTTCTTCGGAGCACAAGCGATACCGTGTTAATTGTGACTATCAGCCGCAATTGATGTTGATGTTTATTTTCCCTGCCGTCTATTTTTCAGTTAATCTTGCTTGGTAAAGCCGCCTTTGTACACACATTTTTTCGAAGGCATGGGGATGATATTTAAATAACACTTAATATAAAATCATCTTTATTCATTTTTAACATGGCTTTTCTGCCTTTGTTTACATTAATTTGCAGTCAGGGATCATTAAGATAGTTGTGAAAGTCATTTTAAAGTGATTTCTTCTTAAGTTTACTATTTAAAGTAGGTATTGATAAGGTGAAAAAAATAATGACTTTAAGTGACTTTCCTAACTTTTGCACCAGCTGAAACATAAAAATATTGGTCATGCCCTTAAAGTAATATAGGGTTGACACATTTTCCAGAGAAAAATACTGGCAACCTCTTCACTTTTAACATTCAGCAAAGGCCAGACATGATTCTGAAGTAGAACTCTAGATGACATTATCTGTATTTTTTTTACATCTCGCTTGTGTTAGCGTGCACTAGTGCATGCGCTCTTGCTTGTGAGACATTGATGGTGAGCAGACTGTGGAGATTACAATGTAAAATAGCAGGGTGAGATGATCAGAAAAGATTTGTCTGTGGTTTACGTGAATTAATTATGCACCATTTTAGGTTGTTGTTGTTGCTCTATATTAGTTCAAGGAAACTTACTCGCATTAACCCTGTACTAAATCACAGATGATTTAGTCTATCATATTTTTTCAAGGGACTACTTTACTACATTTCAGATTACAGCAAGTAATTGCTCATATTACGTTCCTCTGCATTAGAATGCAGAAGTAATTTACTCCTTGGAGATCACCGCACGAGAATAAAGAAGGTTACTTTACTGCATTTCATTACAGATTGAGATTACTTTGAATACTCTAACATGCCATATATGCCAAGAGATTATTATGATTACTTTGCAACATCCGAGATTACAGAAGGATTGTCCAGTTTACGTTGTTCTGCAAAAAGTGATTGCTCTGATCAGATCTCCTCAGTAGAATAAAAAGCTACAGTCTCGACTTGTTTTGGGGGCCAGAATACAGGCAGGGGCAAGTGGGCTGCAGCTGTGTTGTTTATTTCTGCAGAAAATATATGGTAGTGCTTTGGTTATTTGCAGGGCCACTAGAATTATGTGGCAGAGAGGACCAAATTATGCGGCAGGGGTGACCAATTTATGTGGCAAGAAAAGCCCAATTATGCATTTACATCGCCAATAGCTCTAATTCAAGCAAATATGAGACCTATTGTATTGCAAATGCTTGTCTTATTTCTCTTTCCTTTTGGAGTTGTCCCAGCACAGCACTGACTGTTATATCTCCTCTCTACTGTTTTAGCTTGGGGTCACGCTGGAATGGTGGTAATGCAATTTCTACACACAGTTTAGACAGGGCATTTTTTACTCCACTTTTCCTGGGGGTAAGTTGGGGATTTGTTCTACTTGTTGACAGTTCATATTCTATGCAGTTGCTTGTCATTGGAGGGATGGAGACCCTTTCATATCAGCATACAGGTTGGCAGGTGGTGGGATGGAGGTGCAGATTGGAGCACCGGGATGATTGCCATTAGAGGTGAACAGTAGAAGTAAGCAACATCAAGGTGCTCACATGAAATGTAAGAGGTGTTCATTCCCCAAGCAAGCGGTATAAGGTACAGGCCTACATTAAAAGGCAGGGGACCCAGATTGCATTCATTTGGGAAATGCACCTCACAAAGTCAAAATGTGAAGCTCTGCTTTAAAATTGTGGAGGGGGGCAGTGTATTACACAACAAATTCAGCATTGTCTTCTTTGGCAGCATGGCCCAGCCCATTACAACCATATTGTGAACCTGTTTCTTGCTGGAGGAGACTTCAGTTGTATAGAAGATGTTAATATGCATAGGTTGCCCCCCTAGTTGTCTGAATCCATTATTCACAGAACATCTAAGGGTTTTCACAAGTGGATGTTGCATCGAGGGTGATTAGCTCTTGAAAAGTGAAGAATCCAGGCAGCAGAGTATTCTGCATGATCTATTTGTCAGATTAGATACAATTTTGTGTAGAAGTCAATTGCATATAAGGGTCACAAGAGGTGAATATCTTGCTAAGCACACTCAGACCATAATCCACTGATATTGTCTTTTAACTGGGATACCCCTAGAATGTCTATCCCGACCTGGAGACTTAATGTAGAGGCGCTTGTGGACCCAGTCTTTCAAAGCTGCCCTTAGGAAGATAATTCTCAATTACATCTCTGAAAAATAAAGGGACAGCCTCCTCGATACTGGTGGAATGGAAGGCATTCAAAATAGCAGTCAGGGGTAGTTGCATAGTTACTGTGGCCGGCGTCTGTGTGCAGCTCAGGGGGATATTCAAAAACAAGATAAAATATGGAATGAGCTTGAGATGAAGGCCCTGAGGGATCCCAGTGTGTGCTGTAAACTGAGAGCTGAAGAAGAAAAGTTGTTACTCTTGATAGAACGCTTTAAAGGGCACGCTTGTTCTGTCTCCACAAAGTGCACGATATAAGGGATAAAGCTGGGAAGCTGTTAGCATGGTTAGCCTATCTGGAAAAGAGAGGCTCTCTGATATTAAACATCTGTAATGGGAAGGGACTACACTCAGGCTGAAATTATTGCAACTTTCAAGACCTATTATGAAACATTATGTGCATCAGGAGATGCTTCCATTGCACAAATATTACATGATTATGTGATGGGTGCCTCGACATGTAGGCTGCCTATTGAGGATATGGAATCCCTGAATGGGTATATATCGACCCAAGAAGTCAGCGGTGCTATAAAAGAGTTAGACAGAGGTAGATACCTGGATTGAATGGTTTGCCTGGAGAGTTTTATGCAGTTTATGCATATATCCTTGCTCCCAAGCTGACCGAAATGTTGATGAAGCTGGGAAATTGTGTTGTGCTCTGCAAACAATGAGAAAGGAGATAATTGTTTCATTATCAAAAAAAGGGCAAAGATAATGTACAAGTGGGCTCTGATAGGCCACTATCTATGCTTAGCCCGATTATACAGTATTGAGTAAAATCCTGCTAAATAGATTGCTACATAAAATCGGCAGGCTGATCCACCCTGACCAATCAGGGTTTATCCCTAAATTCAGCACGATGCTCAGCATTAGATGGTTGGTACAGGTATTAGATTCCCCATAGTGGATCACCTTACGGCATTGGCACTCTCCAAAATATCAAAAAGGCATTCATCTCCCTAGAGTAGGAGTACTTTTATGTAAATATGGCCAGACTCGGTTTAGGTAGTGGTGTTTTGAATGGGCACAATTGAGTAGCTCAGTGGCCCGCATCAGAATGAGAGGGGTGTTCTCAGGTGTCTGTGCAAGTGGCAGAGGCACGCCGTTGGGCTGCCCCCAGTGATGTTTGCCTTAGCAGATGAGCCCTTGGCTTTATACTCAATGGAACACCTTTTTATATATTGTTATACACAGACGATATGCTGTTATACTTGTGTAGCAAATTATCTGATGTGACTGGTGCCTTTGAGGCCCTTGAGAAACTTGGCTGATTATTTTAGATTGGAGGTGAACTGGAGTAAATCTAGTGCATACTTAATGCTTGCCCCTATAGAGGATTATTACCCACCAGAAGTTGGAAATGATATACAATAGTAACTACTATCAAATACCTGAAGTGCACATTTTTCGAACAGAGACAAAATTATTGGAGGAGAATGTAATGGCCATCTTGACCTTGCTGCGATAGTCCGTTACATTGTGGCAAGTGCTCCCTTTATCTGTAAATGGGAGAATAGCATTTTGAAAAATGGTACTACTCCCACTACATTTATATTTATTTTCTACAGTATTCATAGAGGTGTCAGGGTATGCTCTTTTTAAGCTCTAGATAGCTTGCTCATAGATTTGATGTGGAGATGAAATGACACAGAGTTGGTGGATGAAGGTGGACTGGCTGTTCCTACTTTGGAGTTGTATTATTGCCAGTGGATCCAGTGGATGAGGGTGAACTTGCTGTTTCCAATTTGGAGTTTTATTATCTGTTGGACCAATTGCAATGGTGGTCAGATGGAGGGGAAATTGTTGAGGAACCCCGAGGTTGGAGCACCAGATGCCCAAGATTTTCTTATGAAATTGTTTCTTCACCTGTTCCCCGTAGCCCATTTCTAGAGAGCTGGAATCCAAATTAGGACACTTTGCTATGCATGGGCTAGAGCCCTTTAGAGAACGAGTACAGGGTTAGTGTATGTGCTGAAAACCCTGATAGTATCATTACTGGTGTTGCTATGTAATGGTAACTGAAGTGGCCTGCATGATTAGGTGAGAAGGACTGTCAGCCTTGGTGGACTCTAATAGGGAATGCACACAGTGGAATTTCAGGAGCTCCTCAGAGAATATGTATCCTGGTGCAACATATTCTGATGTATTGAGCCATCCTGGCCACAAGTCATGGTTGGGGTAAGTGGGTGTGTATAAACCCTTGTTCATTTATGTTTAAAAAATACATGCATGTCAGATGGCAAGCACAGACTGATAACTCTTCTATATATAATTGGTTGCGCAGTCTAAATGCGAGCTGGCTGGTTGCAGGACCTGGGGCTACCTCTTAATGATGGAGACTGAGCTAATATTTTAAAGCATACTCCTAAAATATCAAGGAATTCCAGGTTTAAATTAATTCAGTATTCTTACTTATGTAGGGCATAAATCATCCTTAAAAGGATCAATGTTTTCTTTCCCATTGCTCACGAGAGATGCCCAAGGTGTGATGGGGAGGGAGTTGACTTCTACCCTGTGGTGTGGAGTTACCCCTCACTGACCAGTGGTGCGAAAGAATATTGAATTTACAGACACAAATAACTTTACAATGCCATTGGTCTGCTTAAATTAACTTTACCCAAGGACCAAGAAAAATCCTGTTACGACCCAATTTGTGAATTAGTGGACTTACAACACTGTTACCTTCACTGTCGACAAGACACCTATCGACAACATCTTCCTTAACAAGACACCAACTGATGACACTTCCGTCTCGGATGCTTCCATTCACGACACGCCCATTACCAATGGCCTTGTCAGGTCAACAGTAGACAACATCTCCATCGACAAAACCTAGAATCTGGTCATCAACTGTAAAACATCTAAAGTATGTGGCTGAAGACTGCTTCACAGTCCCAATAACTTTTATTTCTGAAATTGGAGTACCAACAGAAGTCACACCACGCCACACATCTCCAGTGAAGATAACATGGCATCCACCTTCCAAGTAACTAGATTCTGATGGCTATAAGGATGAAGGACCATTTAGTTCTCCTTACAGCCCTGGCCAATTAGAGGTTAAAGGTCAAGAATATGACTAGAATCATGACTATCCTAATGTGCAGACTCATGATGGGTTTCGTGATGCGGCGTACCAGACGAAGTATTATGAACCCAACAATGAGTACAGTATGGCGGTCATTACAACTTCGGCGGTCTTTTTCCAAGACCGCCGAAGCGGCTGCTGCCAACAGACCGCCATATTTTGAGTGAGATAGAATTTCTGCCTGTTTACAGGTGAAAATCTGACCACGTCGGCCTGGCCCACCACCACCAAAATGCCAACAAGACTCCACCCACCATATTACGATACAATATGGAGTGGTGGAGTGCTGTTGGCGGTGCAGTGCTGGCGGTGTAAAACACCAGGACTGATCCCCTCCAGGACGACTACCTCGCCAGAAAAGGTAAATTGATCGTCCGAAAGGGGGGGGTTAGAGGATTGGGTGGATATGTCTAGTCTGGGTGTGTGGATGTGTGCGGATGAGGGTGTCTGTGTGTGTGTGTGTATGTGTGCGAATGGTGGTGTCTGGGTGCGTGAATGGATGCGGTGTCTGGGTGCTTGTATGTGTGCGGATGGGGGTGTATGGGTGTGTGTATGTGTGCAAATGGTGGTGTATGGGTGCATGAATGGATGCAGTGTCTGGGTGTGTGCTTGAATGCGAATGGGGGTCTGGGTGTGTGTATGTGTGCAAATAGGGGGGTCTGGGTACGTGAATGGATGTGGTGTCTGGGTGTGTGCATGAACATGAATGGGGGTTCTGGTGTGTGTATGTGTGCAAATGGGGGTGTCTGGGAGCGTTAATGGATGCGGTGTCTGGGAGTGTGCATGAATGCGAATGGGGGTGTCTGGGAGTGTGCATGAATGCGGAAAGGTGGAGTGTATGACTGGATGCGATGGGGGAGTGCGTGAATGAATGCGGAGAGGTGGAGTGCCTGAATGGATGTGGAGAGATGGAGTGCGTGAATGTATGCGGTGGGGGAGTGCTTGAATGGATGAGGTGGGTGTGTACATGATTGCAGAGGGGGTGCGTATGTGTGAGTGCGAGTGTGTGTATAGCTGTGTGTGGTTGGGTGGGGAGGGTGCGTGCCTGTGCGTGGAAGTGGGCAGGAGGGTGCGTGCATGTGTGGAACTGGGGGGAGGGTGCCCTTGACAGGAATGGAGATTCCTGTTGCCGGGTGCGTTACCGCTAGGGTTTTTGTGGTGGTGCGACCGCCATGGAAGGCCTGGTGGTCTACCTGGTCATTATACCGCCGGTGGTCTCACTGCTGCCACCAGGCCGGAGATGCTGACCTCCAGCCTGGCGGTCCGACTGCCCTGGTGGTACAAGTGGCGTTTCGTCAGCCAAACCACTGAAGCCGTAATACGTTGGCCTTCACCGTCGGTCTGGCGGTGGACCGACCACCACTCCGGCTATGGCGGTCAGGTGACCGCCAAGAGCGTAATGACCACCCATCTGCTCTAGGCAAGAAACTATTCAAATATCAATAGCACTGGTGAGAGACTAAGGATTAATAATGGCAGACTATTGCCAGTGGTTTCTGGATAAGAAACTACAGAATGGTACACAAAGTCAGACTCAGCAAAGAGTGACTGCTAGACCTCAAGTGATTAAACAAATTGCACAGATTGTATCACCAGCACAAACACCACATCATGCAACTGTGGTACTTGCACTGATCCACACATTTCACATTGGAAGATGACCACATGACAGAAGACATTCCTCACCAAGAATGCCAGCATTGAATGACTATGTGCCTCCACCACACACGAATTCTCCAACACAACCCTGCCTGTAGACTGTCTGCCTGATGATATCACATACCATTATTGAAAGGGCCGCTAAACAATTTGATTAACTGCTTAAAGTTAAGGACATAGAATGCTTTTTTATACGACTTCAAAGATGCACCTAACAACTCATAAGGTCAATTCTAGTTATCTGCCACAAAAGAAACAAAGTTCTCAAGACTGGTCCAAATCCAGTGACAATATCTGCACTGGTCCCTGAAGTGGACAAAAATGACAAGGCACCGGACAGTACACCACCATGCTTTATAGGACACGGTGACTTAGTAATCATGCAAGATGTGCAAGAAGATCAGAGAAGCCTTCCACTCCCTGTACGGCACCCCCTGAATGGAAAGACAGATGCCTTGACAATACTGGAAAAATAGTTTCTGCCACATCAGCAACAATCATCAGAGTTGCAAATGCCCCTGCATATTCTTGGTCATTTTGACAGAGAGATGGGGATGATGCAGCTCCTCTTTTTGAGCCTTGACTGGAAGATACGAAGGAGGCATTGGGTATTCTGAGAGAGAGAAAGCACCAGAATTGGCTGCGATCATAGATGTGTCTGTGGACAGAGCGACCACAGGACTTAGACAATTTTGTAGGAGCGTCTGTCTGAAGAAGGCAGGGATGCAAATTGGTAGGAGTGGCTTTTTGAAGAACGCAGGGATGGCTGTGATGCAGTTCATTTAGGCCTGAAGTACAAGTACAAATTCAGACATGCCATTTGATGGCGAATTTTTGTTTGGCAAACACATTGATGAGGTGCTCCAAGGTATAAAAACAGCCCTTCTGTCCTTACAGAGGGAGTTCACAGCCATCCTACAGAGAGGGGTTTCAACAGTTATCAAACATACTATTCCCAACATCAGCTTCAGTAGGGGCTGCCATCAGTGTCATATACAAGATCTGTACGAAGATGAAAGACTGCTACACAATCCAGATTACAGGATACTAGAAGAAGACAATGATGTAGCACAGACATCAGTCACCAAGAAACCCTGTGCGGTTGGGAGGGAACTTTCCTCTTGTTTTGAGGCTTGGAACATGACACTAGAAGCATATGGGCACTCCAACTAGTGAAGAAAGGTCATGCTCCAGAGTTTATCTAAATACCTTTAAATACACCACTAATCAGAATGCAGGATCTCCATCAGAAAAAAACTACAAGGGAAAATTCTCCATTATAAAAAAAAGGTTGTAGAAAGAGCTCGCAAAACACAGCAAAATTCAGGGTTTTTTAGTCTTGTTTAGTTTTTTTAATTAGGAAAAGGGCAGGAATATGGAGACAAATTCTAGATCTGCAGCAGCTCAATATTTTCCTCAAGAAACAAAACTTCAGGATGGTATCCTTGCAGAAAACCCTTCACCTGTTAAGAGGATCAGAATTTATGACCACCTTGCACCTGCAAGGTGCTGCCTGTTTGCATATTTCCATTTGCCTCAGCCAATCTCAGTTCAGAGTACTGCCTTTTGGGCTGAAATAAGCACCAAGGATATTTACAAAATGTATGTCACTAGTTGCAGTACACTTAAAGTAACAAGACGATGAAGTGTTTCCATATTTGGATGACTGGCTGGTAAAAAGTCCATCCTTCAGTCTGGTCGGAAACTCAAGACAAGCATGTCTGAACTTATTCTACAGTTTCAGACTGATAGTCAACATAGGAACTTCTTTAGTAAATCAATGTGGCAGTATTTAATGTCTGGGAACATTTTTGAATACAAGAAAAGGATATGCATTCTCCTCAGAGGAACAGTTGGTAAGACCTAGTGACCCAACTACGTTCCAAAAAACAGATTACAGTACAACATTTCAAACACTTTTTCAGGCATGATCTCCTGTATTCCACTGATTTCATTCCGTAGCTTGCAGAAGGATGGATGTAATTACAAAGGTAAAAGGCAGATTAGTGTGGTGGTTGAAATAGTCCAATATATCGAAGGGTCTCAGAGGCATATTTATACTCCGTTTGCGCCGGAATTGCGTCGTTTTTTTTGACGCAATTTTGACGCAAAACTAACTCCATATTTATACTTTGGCGTTAGACGCGTCTAGCGCCAAAGTCCATGGAGTTAGCGTAATTTTTTAGCGTGGACACCTACTTTGCGTTAATGATATGCAAGGTAGGCGTTCCCGTCTAAAAAATCGACTCCGAGGCATGTGCGTCGGATTTATACTCCCGGGCAAAATTCACGCCCGGGAGTGGGCGGGTCAAAAAAAATGACGTACGGCCGCTTTTGCGCCGTTTTTTAGCGCCTGCAAAAGGCAGGCGTTAAGGGACCTGTGGGCTCTGAAGGAGCCCAGAGGTGCCCTCCCATGCCCCAGGGACACCCCCTGTCACCCTTGCCCACCCCAGGAGGACACCCAAGGCTGGAGGGACCCATCCCAGGGACATTAAGGTAAGTTCAGGTAAGTGTTATTATTTTTTTTTTTTTGTGGCATAGGGGGGCCTGATTTGTGCCCCCCTACATGCCACTATGCCCAATGACCATGCCCAGGGGACAGAAGTCCCCTGGGCATGGCCATTGGGCAAGGGGGCATGACTCCTGTCTTTGCTAAGACAGGAGTAATTTCTATGGGGGTTGGGAGTGAAAAAAAATGGCGCAAATCGGGTTGAGGCGAAAAAATTGCCTCAACCTGACTTGCCCCATTTCTTGACGCCCAAGCCCCATATCCCCCTACGCCGGCGCTGCCTGGTGTACGTTGTTTTTTTTAACGCACACCAGACGGCGCCGGCGGCTAACGCCGGCTAACGTCATTCAATAAATACGGCGCCCACATGGGGCTTCAGAATGGCGTTAGCCGGCGCTATTTTTTTTGACGAAAACTGCGTTAGCGCAGTTTTGCGTCAAAAAGTATAAATATGGGCCTCAGTTTGCTGAATGTCAGTGGCAAATGCACTGAGGAAGGAAGTCGCTTCCATGTAAACCTTCTGGAGCTCCGAGCAGTGCATTCAGGCCTTCAGCCCGTTATACTGAGACTGAAAGCGTCTCCAGTTTTGATACTCACCGACGATACCCTACAATTTTTTATGTAATGAAACAAGGAGGAACCAGATCAAAAGAGTTATTGAAGGAAGCACAGACTCTGTGAAACTGCGCAATTCAATACATCTTGTCAGCAGTGTGCTTAAGGGGAAGAACAACAAGTGGGCAGATGTTCTCAGTCACAGTACGCCCGAATGTCACAAATTGGAAATAAATCAAGGCCAGATCAAGAAGGCGCTCAGAATGTGCAGATCAAAGATCATTCTTTTCGCAACAGATATACATTTCAAATACCACTTATAAGCAAGCAGGCAAAGGTAACCAGGGTCGTGGTGGAACGCTCTATCAATCGCATGGACAGAGACCTCTGCGTACACATTTCTAACTCTTTCCTTAATTCCACAGGTGGTAGTGAAAATGCAGAGGAAACGTTGCTGGTTAATATGAATCACACTAGCATGGTCATGTCTGTTTTGGTTTACAAAACGTATTCTACTCTCAGAAATTTCTCTGACCCCATGGCAAAGCGCATGATCAGAGCCCATGGCCAGATCCAAAATTTAGACCCATCATTGCTGCAGGATCACACTTGGCTCCTGAACACCTTGGGCCTGATTTAGAAACTGCATTTTGTAGGTTTTAGGTAGTACTATAGTAGTACTACTTGCTTACTACAAAATTAAGTTCACAAACCCACTAGTGTAAATCTCCACCTCTACCTCGCCTATCTTTTCTATGTGGAGATCACTGCATACGTAAGTTGACTACTTTGTAGTGAATGTGGGAGCGACCGGTGATGGCTGGACAAAGCTGCTGCTACTAAATTGAAGGGACTTAGGGAGGCTAGGCAGTGGTTTGTGGAGGGACATTCACACATTTATAAAATACTAAGCCCATTGCTATGCACAGAGTGCACTTCCAAAGTTACAGCCAAAAAGGACCCAAAACAGTCTGCTGCTTCTTAAAGCTACAGCAAGTCCAGCATCACACACGGCTACCCACTGATAATGCAAAACCCTGCAATAGGAAATAATGGAAAAAGAACAGTTGATGGACGGAATGCAGAGGAAATCAAACATTCACTCCTTAGTCACAGATCTGGGTTTAATCCATCAGTTTTCTTTGCTCACTATGCCATTCCAGTTTGGACCCAGCCATATGCAAATCAATCTTGACCATGGGAACAGTCCAGCCTGAACTGCCAGACCAGGTCCTCCCTGGACCACAAACAAGCATCCTGGGACTGGTTTCGGGGTATCGCCCCTCTTCAGCCAGGCTAGCTTGAATGTGGTGGCGTAGTGAGCACGGGACCCACGTCTGGGCATACCCTTCCTACTTGGGGTGACAATTGCAAAAAGAACAGTTGATGGACAGAATGCAGAGCAGGGAGTTATGATCGACAGCCCTTGCCCAAGTCCCCAGAATTTGATGCAGCTGTAGCAAAGGACGAGCATTCTCCCACCTTGCTGGCAAGATATTGAATAACCCCCCACCTGCAGACCATGCACACTCTCATTGCCCTCAGGAGAAAGCTCAAAACGTGGCTGGTTGAGTAATAACTACTAGCCTGCAGTGACAACCCCAGCACCTGGATATCCCCTGGGGCGATCAGCAGTACTCTATAAATCTATTGATTGATTGATTGATTTCAACTTCCTGAAAGTGTAATTTCTAAAATAGCAATCCATAATACGACTTGACCATTAATTTGGATTTCAATTTACTATTAAAATGAGTCTTTAAACCCTATTTATAGCTTTCTAGCTACTCCCAAACTGAATTTAGCTCTTAATAAATCTAATAGTGTAAACCATTATTAACCTAAGGGTGGGCCAGCATTAGCACAATGAACAACGATCTTGTAGGTTATTGCACTACCAGAACATGCAAAACATTGACTATACATGTCCCATGTTTTAAATATCTTGCACCCTGCTTTATGGGCATTTGGAGCCTACCTTAGGGGTGACTTACAAGTATTAAAAAGCAAGGTTTATGCCTGACGAAAGGTATGTTCCGACAGGTCATAATGGCAGCTTAAAGCTGGACATCCAGGCTGCAGTGGCTGGCATGGAAAAATGCTTTACAGGACTACTGTACTAGGTGGCACAATGAGTGTTGCAGCCCACTGGTACCTTTTAATTTACAGGCCTGGGATACATATAGTACCATTTACAAGGGCTATGTTAATAAATGAAATGTGCCAGTCAGCGGTATACCAATTTGATCATGTTTAAAGAGGGGAACACATGCACTTTACCACTGGTTAGCACTGCTTATGTTCTGGGAAACCCTGCAGAAAAGGCACATTTACAACACTTGCATCATATATATAAACAAAGATGTCTAAAACTCTGTCTAGGAAGTCAGATTAGATTTTGGCCACCGTTGGAAACCCGTGAAAAGCGGTAAGCCATTTTCCAACAGGGCACAGACAGATGGGCTACAGTTGCAATTGTATTCTGCTTTATAGAAGTGGGCAACAAATCACACAGCAAAGTAACAGCTCATTCTACTAGAAGGTGCTGTTTGCTCGAATATTATTGACCGATATATGCAGTGCAACAACAAGGAAGAATTTATACATTACAAGACTTTCCTGTCTAGTTGAGACTGTACAAAAAGATGCAGCAGAGGGCCAGAAGTGTTACGTCATCAATAAGGTGTGGTTCTCTAAGATTTTTCCTTCCGTTGGCTATGTTCTGTTAATATGTACTGCTTGTTATTCTGCTGCAAGCATGTGAGTCGATGAAAGATCCAGAATTGTAGAAGAGAGTTACTTACCTGTAACGTTGGTTCTCCATTATTAGCATCCTTCATAGATTCACATGTAACCCATCGTTCTTGCTACGAAAGGCTCACCTGCTTGCATTATAGCTTCACACAAGTGCTATGCAAAATCTGGAGGATAGTGGCCTTTCAGGGTGTAGTCTTCAGGTTGTCACTGATAGGTTGATGTTTGTTTAATTTTAAATGATGTTACTTAGCTACTAAGAAGCCATCGTTTTAGCCTTTCAGCTATGTTTAACATAGAACTACTTTTATAATGGGACTTTTATCTTGAACATGGGGGTTATTTAAGCCTGTGAATCTATGAAGGATACCAATGCTGGAGAACCACCATTATAGTTAACTTTTTCTAACTGCTCTTCTCTTCCCTGAATATGAAAGCATATGTGTTGGGCTCTAGTGTTTGAAATTACTGTGCTGGCAGTGAGTCACTTGTCTGGTCCAGGAGCCATCACACATACCATTTCACCGTGCCAAGGAGAAAAGACTGTCCATGGCCACAGCTGATCCAAAGACCAATAAAAACAAATGTTAGGCATTGTGTGCCTAATTACGAGTGCCCATGGCCACAGCTGATTGAAAGACCAATAAAAACAAATGTTATGCACCGTGGGCCTAATTACGAGTCTGGCGGTCACTAGACCGTCAGACTTGAGGTGGCGGTCTAGACCACCACTGCTGTGGCGGTCCGACTCCCACATTACGACCATGGCGGTCTGTCCGCCAGGGTACCTCCAACTCCGCCGGTATTTTTGATCCCAAGAGGCTGATGGCAGGTTGCAATCAGCCAGAGCAAATCTTGGTTTTTCGCCCGTCAGCCCAGCAGGAAATTCATAATGGGTCAGGCCGGGAGGTTGCCACTACAGTGGTGGTCAACCTGTTGGGAGTTTGGCAGACGGGTGTTCCCGTCCATCAAATTCGTAATTAGACCCTTTGTCTTAAGAGTAAGGGAACATTGTTGTATTCATGATAGAGTAACAGCCTGTCTTGCTTAATGTCTCCTGTTGGAAGAGTGCTGAGAGGTCCATTTTGTATCTCTCCCTCTTGTTTCTCTTTGTCACTATATTTTTCTCTTCCACTCTCTCTCTGACACACACACACACACACACAGTTTCCCTCTGTCACTCTCTCTCTCACCTTCTCTATTTCTTTCTCTGCAATTAAACAACTATCTACTTTAGCCTCAATGTCCACCCACAGCTCTTTATTCTACTAGCACAAACAATTTACTTGTGTCTTGGAAAACATGCATGCAGCTTTCCAAAATATGCTATTAATTAGCCAAAGAGATACCATTCAGGTACAAACCATTGTTTTGCCATCCTGAGAACTGTTTCGTGCCAGTGGTTAATCCTACGCCCTGTATATTATTATGATCATTGTACTTATTCAGTCTGCCTTCAAACCATGTTGCATTCTTATATGAGGCTGTTTTTCAAACAGTGATAAAGCCAACCAGTCCTAGTTTGTTGAAGTCAGATTTTTGGGTTAAGAGGAAGCTGTAATTTCAGTTTAAATATTTTCTCTGGCCTGTACCAGTCAAGGTGTCACTTTAGTGCTGATATAGAACTTAGCATACAGGGTACTCTGACAAACATGGTGGAGTACCCTGTCCTCGAGCTCTGTCTGCCTGACCTATTTAGAGGAAGGTGGACTGCAACTTTCTGTTGGTCTCGCCCTGAAGCTCCATTGATTGAAAGCTTAATCTGATGACCTCATGGAGTGCTGGCTGTCAGAATAAAGACTTCACACAACCCTCCCAAATTAGGGTGGACTGACTAATGTCCTTTTTCTGTCTGTCACTGCCAGGTCAAACTTTGCGGTGATGAACAGAGAAATTAAAACACTGATCCTCACACCCAGGGAAAAAACTCCCTGGATGTGGGGGTCAGCAGATATTTACTTTTCAAAAACAAACTCCCAGTTTGGAAGTTAGTTCTCGGAAAACAAAACGTTTGGTTGATGACTCTCAAAACTCATGGCAGCCATCCACCAAAACGTTGGTACCTTCAGACAATCTGCTGTGACTATGGTTTTTCTCTGAAGATACAGAGATGGTGATCTCTAAATTTGGCAGGTGGTGGCCAATCAGGCTGGCAGACATATGGCCTTATTAGAAGTTCGGTGAACGGGATTACCCTCCACCGAACTTCAGACATGGAGGTTGCCGCCATACTGTCTATCCCCCTGCCAGACCCATTACAACTTTCCTGCTGGGCTGATGGGCAGAAACAAGAGTTTCCGCACATCAGCCCAGCTGGATAGTGGCTGCAGTATTGACGCCAGCTCATAATCAAGCCGGCTGCAATGCTGCCCCTGCAGGGGGCATGAGCACCATTGCAATATGCACTACGCGGGTGCTGTGCAGGGTGACCCCTGCACTGCTCATGCCAAGTGCATGGGCAGTGCATGGCCCCCGTGCCCCCCCTGCAACTGGTCTCCACCAGTCTTTTTATGGTGCTTATACGTCATGAAAAGGCTGATGGAGAACCAGGTCATAATCAGCAGGGCAGTGCTGACTTCAGTGCTGCCCTGGCTGATCCCAACCTCCGGTAGCCCGTCGGGATCATCGATCCCTGCGGAGATAGCGGTACCCTGGTGATATGACCACCAGGGTCATAATGTGGCACATCAGTGGCGGTCCTGACCACCACCGCGAGGCTGGTGATCTCAAGACTGCCATCCTCATAATGAGGTCCATAATGTCCTCCTGCTACTCTGATGGATGGCCAGCGGCCCACCAAACCTTAATTCAAGCTTTAAGATTTCAGCAAGAAAGTGGCAAAGCAGGCATAATGTGAGCTAACATTGATATTAACATTGTTCTTCTTACTCTCTTTCTCATTGTCAGTGTGCGTGGAAAGAGCAGGAAGGGAGCCACACAATGGTAAGATATTGCTCTTTTTCTCTATTTTCTTGTTGATCCGGTTTTACAGTCCCTAGCCCCATTTTATTCTTACTATCAAAAGTACACTCCCTAATAAAAAAGCAGCACAGGAGAAATCCGTGTGTTCTCCGTGTTATGTCCAGGCATATGTGCAACATCCAAAATGCCTAGAAGAACTGGTTACAGGTTTCAAACTGTTAAGATCATTTTCTTAAACATTGTTTGCTAAAATGTTGTTACCAAAACATATTTTGCAACAATCTTATCTTTCCATGTATTGTACTATTTTGACGAAATTGTCACTTTCTAAATCGCTACCTAAATGTATCATATTTTTGTTCACTTTGTATTTTATATGCAAGGTTTAGAACACATTGTTTTCAATGTTCATAGCTCTAAAACTCTTTGTAGTAAACAATATTTACGGGAGGAACCTATGCCAGCATACCATTGTGTGTTCATCTACCGCGCTAAACTCACAGCCAGTGAAATATATAGCTTATAAGCAATCTTTTTAAAATGTTTGAAGATCGATGACATTGTTATGTTTGTTATTCATTTAGATGTAAAGAAAGGATTATTACAGATCCAGAACTAATCTTCAAATGCTTACAACATTTTTTTTTTTTTTTACCATAGAGTGCTATTGTAAAATTGGCCTAAGAGGTCACTGAAAAAGAAAATTATTGTAAAAGAAATTCCGGGAATTATTTTTTTAACGAAATATGTTTAGGGAGATGATTTGTGATAATGTTAAACCAGCTTCTTCAGACAACATAGAAATACAATATATTTGTAGTTGGTGAGACTGTTTGGCGAGCCCTCATGTCTAAATACTATGGCATTTATCAACTTTAATTATGTTTCTGTACCTTTAGTTACAAACGTGTGGTAAGACAATACTGCCATCTATCTAAAACTGCCATCTATTCTGCAGAAAGTAAAGCTAGTACAGGCTGCCGACAGAACACTTTCAGTAATAAAGCTCAAGGAGCCTATGTTAACTTTCAGTTGTTTTCTTTAAATACTAGTGTATTTTTGCAACTCAGATATGGAACATGGCCCGAGGCCTTCCTTTTACCGCACTTGGTGCCCTGAATCAGCTGTCAACATGTTTATGGCTAATTAAAAAAATCCTAGCTCACTTAATGGAGAGTTTCACTTTTATTGAGGGCAAGGAGGTGACAATTATTCATTTAATTCTTAATGTAATCAACTGAGCAGCCTTTACAAAAGCTTGAAATCATAAATTACACATCCCAGAGTTCTAAGGGAGAATAGGCATTTCAACAACACAGTGCTAACATCAGATATGAAATAGCCCTGTTCTTTAGAATTCTTCCAGTGAAGTAAGCCCTTCCAGTGTCGGCACTGTTCATTCCCACTACTCCTGCTTTTGCTTTGCGCCTTAGAAAATGAGGAGATTCTGTTATAACATCATCTCCAAACGTTTTATGTATTTACACTTCTCCATAACAGAGTTGTAACTTTCCTTTATGTTGATATAGAAATGTGTCCTTCTGTGTCTGGACCGGACATGAGGATTATGCATTTTAAAGCGTCCTCATCACCAAAAAAGCTACTCCCACAACCTTTTATAGATTGAATTATTCAACCAATCCACCACCTCCAAGATATCTTCTAGGCAGTTTCCCAAAACAAAGGCTTGAATACCATTGCTTCTTTAGAGGTAATAATTCACCCGTTTGCCAGGATGCACCAAAAGCCATCTAGTATTTTTTGGAAATGAAACCAGCCGAAAGGGATTCTTGATGGAGATAAGCAGCTGCTTGTGCCTACAGGTTTGACATCCATGGTCATATTCTCCTAATTTGTGACTGTTAGAAATGGGGTTTCTGGTTGGCTAGGCTAGGGTATACACCTAAGCCAGGCAGAACCCATCCACTCTAGACAGGGTAAGAGAGTTACACACCCAAGATAACCCCTGCTTACCCCCCAAGTAGCTTGGCACAAGCAGTCAAGCCTATTCCAGAGGCAATGTGTAAAGTGATTGCACAACCCACACAATACATGTGATGCACTATCCACACCACAAAGGAAACACAACACCAAGATATATAAAAATAAACTGTATTGTACCTTTGATGAGGTTGCCACCTCGCCCATGAGCCACAACAACAGCAAGGGTTCCAACTATGATGTCCCCCAAAAGGTGGGCTGTCACTGGGGGGGAGGCCCACACACTGCCCAAGTCGACGAGGTGACCTCTCGGCGTCACCCTCTGTGCTGGGCACAGCTCCAATGCAGTCGCTTGCCTCCAGTGAAAGCAGCAGTTCACTTTTGAGGTGTTCTCCTCCTGGAGCATGTATTGAGCCCTCCAGAGCTCAGAGAAGGCACCTGGCCTAATGAAGCCCTTGGTTGGTGGGTCTCCCACAGAGAGAGAGAGACGCGCTTACTTCCCAACTCGGCCTGTGGTGGTGATCCTCCGGAAAGTAGTTCCTGCTTGTGCCCTAGGGGCACTGCCAGAAGCTCTCCTGTGCCCCAGGGGCACTTTCACAAGCGCGCCTCGGCTGCGCTCGGTTCTCTTGGCCGGCAGTGCTTCCTTCCTTCTCCTGTGCTGGGGAGGAGGAGGCACAGCAGTGCTCACCAGGCGCTTTAAGAAATAAAGTTGCAGGAGGCAGGCCCGCAGCACCCAGCCCTTGGAGACCACAAAAATGAGAGCACAGGGTGGCAGGGCCTAAGAAACAGGCCAGTGCAAAGGGTTGCAGTCAGGCAGTTCTTCCTAGTGACCCAGCAGGTCACAGGTCAGCACAACAGCAGCAGTCCAAGGCGGTTCCTGGTGAGTCCCTCCAGGAGCATTCTAGGTCCAAGTTAATAGTCCAAAAGTGTCTCTCTTTCATGGGGGAAACCCCCTGTACTTATACTCAGTTTTGCACAAGCTTTTACAAAGAGGGAGAGAAGAGGTTCCAACCAGTTCCAACTGGTTCTAGGAGTGTCCCCTCTCTCCTCCAGAACAAGCTCCAGACATCAGTGAGGGGTAAATGAGCCCTGTGTGTGAGGCCATGGCACAGCCTTTACAAATGCAGGTGTTCCCCACCTCCTCTTCTCTCAGCCCAGGAAGACCATTCAGTGTACAGATGCACCTCTGTGACACCTCCACACTCCCTGTGTACAGGCTGCCTGAAAAGTATACACAAGGCACTTCTGTCACTCTGCCCCAGACGTGGATTGGATTCAAGCTTCAAAACACAAGAGCCATAAGCACAGAGAAATGCTCACTTTCTAGAAGTGGCATTTCTATAATGGTAATAAAGAATCCACCTACACTAGTAAGCGGCATTTCTCACTACCATTACAACCATACCAAACATGCCTACGCTACCTCTCATAGATCAGACATTACCCCTTAAACATAAGGCAGGGCATTTCCAAAGCAATCCTATGAGCAAGGCAGCACTCACAGCAGTGAGAAACCAAATAGACTTTTTGCCACTACCAGGGCAGGACACACAACCAGGCACATGTCCTGCCTTATACATACATGGCACTCTGCCCACAGGGCTAGCTAGGGCCTACCTTAGGGGTGACTTACTTGTAGTAAAAGAGGAGTTCCAGGCCTGGCAAGTATATTTAGATGCCAGGTCCCTGTGGCAGTGAACTGTGCACGCAGGCCTGCAACAGGTTTGAAAGGCTACTTCTGTGGGTGGCGCAAGCAGTGCTGCAGGCCCACTAGTAGCATTTAATTTACAGGGCCTGATTTTAGAGGTACCACTGTACAAGGGACTTAAAGGTGAATTAGATGTGCCAACTAGGTGTAAGCCAATCATACCAACTTTAGAAGGGAGAGCACCTGCACTCTAGCACTAATCAGCAGTGGTAAAGTGATCAGAGTCTTAGAGCCAACACCAAGTGGTCAGAGAAGGAAGCAAAAAGTTTGTGGTGACCCTGCAAAAAGGACCAGGTCCAACAGTAACACAACACATAACGCATCACAAAATGCTGGGTATAAAATTGCATGAGTATTGGACTTCGTTGTTTTGGCCACAGTGAAAGGTACTCCCTCTGGAGTAAATATGCTGCCAGACCTTTCTAGTGTTCACAAATTTGAAACCTTCCTGCAAGGCACCATACAGTGTTAGTCTGACCCTAGAGAGTTGTTTGATGTGCATCCAATATGATAGATTTAAGGACTACATTAATTTTCCATAACTGGGACTATTGGGTTCCTGGGGTCTAGACAAACATATTCCTTTAATGAGAATGCAGGCTAATATATGCTTCACCAGCAAGGACTCCATCTAAGGTATATGACTTGCTGAATCAGCAACAAAAGGAATTAATAGTTCCCTAGTCCCCGTCCCAAACAGCATCTGGACAAACTGCCCCATGCTGACTTGTACTGCTTAATTATGTCATCAGCCCAGGCTCTGTGGATGGACTTTTCCTGTTGAGATGAAAATTCCTGGAGTCATCCATTGGTCAGGAAATCGTCCAAGCCATGGGGTGCAGGAAGCCTTCATTGACCAACTGCTGAACCTATCCCATTGAATTCATCTTGAGTATTTGGGATTGGGAAGGAGAGTGAGCATCGGAAAATCCAAAGACAGCTTCAGAAAGACTGGAAACCAGACCTGCTGTTTCCATAATGATGTCACCAAAATCAGATTTACCTGTTGACCTTTGCTTGTGCTGCTGCTTATATGATCCTGGTGAAAAGCGATAAGGGGTCCATTGCTTCCTCCTCTAGGTCTCAAGGCAACTGAAAAATCTGTCAATGGGTACGCCAAGAGGCAAATAAGGCTATCTTGCATCAACCCCAATCTTACTGTGAGCATTTGAAAGATCTATGTGTGCAACTTCAACTCACTGGGATCCGATAGAAATCTTGAATTCCCATCCATGGCCAAATTTAACCAGGCCTGCAAGTATTGCACTGTCACCTAAATATGGTTGTTTAGGCAGAAATGCTGGAACCCCTGGCTAGCCTGCCATTATCTTTGAGTGTCTACCCCTCAGTGTTTTTATATATCAAACCTCTGAGATGTTTTCCATCTTCAGTCGCACCCTATATGTCACCTTGTACTTTGTCAGACATTTGATTGCAAATGATCTTACTAAAAGGTCAAAACAGTTGATGTGGAGGTGAGACTGCATGAGGACCACTTTCTTCTTACAGATATATCCCTGCAATGAGCTGACTGACATTTGATTTTAGTAGATCTGGCATGGATCTAGAGATCACCACCAAACACTGTATCTCTGCCTTTGTCTCAGATGACAGAAGGATCATCTTTGAGTATGTCAAATCCTTTTGCAGGTGGGCATATTTCAGTCCTTTTAGAGATCAATAATGAAGCAGGCCTGGGAAGACTACCTGAATGGAGGTGACCAAGATCACTGCTAGTCTTGCTAGTTGAAGCAGTGCGATTCAGTCCTTCAATAGAGCCCCCCTGAGCTCTTTTAATTGTTGCCCCATTTAAAACTAAACACAAGACGGCCATGATTTGGGCTAGAAGAAATTCTGGCTTCTCTTCATTCACCACAAACCAGAGGTCCTGGAGGAGGCCCAGAACCAGATGCAGGTGCCTCATCCACGTTTGTGGCACTGATCATCATCAGAATGTCATCCAAACAGACAATCAGCCTGAGGCCTTTCGACCACAGGGACTCTATCACATTAAGTTTGTGGATCACCAGAGAGTTAAGGAAAGCTCAAATGGGAAGGCTACAGACTCCATGGTCTGGCCTCAACAGATGAATAGTGGTTTGACCATGGCAACAGTGAGGTAAGCATCCTTAATGACCAGCTTCCACCATCCAGGTCAGAGGACACATGATATCATGAAGGAGGTTAATACCCTGCTGCTCAAACTTTGGTGACCCAAACCCTCTTTGAGCTCTCCATGGTTGATGACTGATTGATAACCTTTGTCCTTCTTTTCTACAGGAAAATGTAGCTCAAGGTACACCTTGGGTGAGGATGGGCCTTCCAAGTGCCTCTTTTGTCTGTGGCTCTGCTATCTCTTTGTCTTTGAGTACACTGTGCTCCAGTGAAAATACAAGTGGCTGGGGCTTGTATAGTTGCAAGGATGAGTCATAGAACTCTATGTTTAAGTCAACTACTTTCTGCAATACAGAAGCTTGATTGGTGATCTCATGCCTTTGGGAAAAAGGGTAGTCCTCATCTGTGAAATCTTCTGAGGGCTGTCCACCGCCTTCTCAGTCTCAATTCATACCCTCTGTGAGGGAAAAAGCTCCAAAGTTTCTTTGGTCCTGCCACTGGCTTACCTGCCTGGCCTTTGGCCTCTCTGGGGACTTCGTGGAAAAAGCAGCAGAACGAGCTCTTCTTGCCTCACCTGTTCCCCAGCTACAAACCTTTGTGACAAATACCTTGCCCAATCAAGTGAATGCTGTAACAAACATTCCAAGTTCTCTGAAGATTAGCTCCCCAAAAAGTATCCCCCCAGCAAGATAACCGTCTTTACATAGCTACCTCGTGTAGCTTAGGGTCCACCTTAATCAATAAATCATGTCTGCAATCTTTGGGCATGCAAAATTTGCATTAGTGGGAAAGCATGTAGTCAGTTAGGGCCACTAACATAGTATATCTGGGGAAATAGGTTTGCCCATAGGTGCTGGAAGTAGGAGTGCAGGAGGAACTGCAGCACCCCCAAAATAAACATGCAGGAGTTTGGAAGGTGAATGATCAGTGAGGATGCCTTTAAATTTGTTTCTATCTCATCACATTTACTGCATGCTCAAAGACAGAAGTCAAATGTCAAGCTACGTCTTCTGACGAATTGCTGCCGATACTTTTAAAATGGAGATTGGTGTTTAATTTTTTTCTCTGCCTGTAATTTTGTAGGATTTTGTAATGTGGAATATGAAGTATATTATACTCTTTCCTAACATTGAGGGAGCGTGAAAGGAAATGCTGTAAGATGTCCATGTTTTCCTAAAAGACAGCAACGTGTTAATACTTGTAAATGAACTACATAAGAGTTTAATGAGATTAAACAAATTAAGACACTTTACTCAGTGATGCACCACAGGGTACCATAACCACATCCTTACCTCTCTTATGCTGAATGAGCATAGCTCATTTGCTGCACTTGTTTTTGTGTGATGCTTGGATTTTTCGCAATCCCTTTGACTTCAGTGATATAACGCTGATGGCAGCCCCCAATCTGAAAATTGTCCTAGCACCATTGAGTTTGCCAGATTGTTTTTGTCTCTGCCCTATTCACAATTTTGGTCAGCAGACCTGCTACTTCCAGGGTTTGTCATGTCATGCTTTCCAGGACCTATCAATAGTTTTTTAGGGCCTTTCACAAACTTGGCAAGAACAGTAACAATGTTCCCATATACTTGGGGCATCGGTCCCCTTTACCTTGCAATGTGTTCTGGGACATCCTGTTCAGGCAGGCTCAAATCATTTTGTTTAGAGGCTTTCATCAGCAATGCACACCATATTCTGCCACTTTCTCCACTGGATACCCTTCAGAACAATAAGTTAAGGATGATGTATGACCCCTAGGTACTTTATATCGGATCCATAAGCCTTACCCGGGTCGGCGAGTCCCAAGGATCGCCCAGAGGGTCTTGTTACCATATCTCAGCCTTCAGGGATTGTTTGGGCCAGGTTTGGCTTCTGAAATATCAGTATCCACTTCATATATCCCCTTGTCCCATTGAGGTATACCTTCCTTAGAGTCAGTGTCATACCTGAGGGGAGTAGAAGTGAAGGTGTCCTGAACCTCCAATCAAACAGGGTAGGCAGCCTGACGCAGTCTTTTCAAGAAGGCCAATATTAGGTTGCCAAATAAGTCCACTTTAGAAACGTATGGCCTCTTGTGCTTAGATTTTGCAGCTGTTGCCAGTTCTTGAGATTCCTGTGACTCCTGGGTCACAGGTGCCCTAGGTTTCTCTTCTTTGTTGGAGGAAGGGGTTCAAGATGGTTGGTGTCAAAGGCATCAATTTTTATCCCATGTATACCAGCATATCATTGACTGCTCTCTTAACTGGTGAGTCAATGACTTCTATGAAGCCCTCTCCCATGCTGTTCAGACACTCTTCCTCTACCTCTTTAAATTCTCCACTCATGTCTCTGACCTCACCACTGTGCGCCTTAACCTCTAAGAGACTGTTCCAATATCAACCTTATACCAGGTGGTGGTAGAAGAAACAAAAGCAAGAGCCTAGATTTTGCCTGACTGTGCTGCTTTTGTATCTGCCTAACATTCCTTTTAATGGTGTATTATATTGATATTATTATTTTATGTCGGTGCCCACCCAGCCCCCGCTCAACCTCCTGTGCCCTTTGGGTTAGCCAGGGTGAGCCCTACCAATTAGACCTGCATAGCGAATGCTCCCACCGATGCAGCACCAAGGGTGTAAGGGTGGATGGAGGACCAGAATAAATGACTGCGCATGCAGCTGACTAACATGACGTGTTGGGACAAAGACAGAGAACAGCAGCCCTATAAGACACTGCACAAGGTTATGGTCACTTACTGCCAAACAAAGGACAAACAGTGGCCCACAATGCCTGGTGTTGGCACTTACAGAGATATTGTATTTTTGCAAAGTGTTCTCTTCAATTTGTGTAACAGATTACAATGCGACTCTTGTTGAGACTTTCGCCCCCTAGGCAAGTCAGGAACACACATAAATAGTATTTGGTATAGGGTATGTTATATGGGAAATATTTTTGGAGTACACTCCACGATTATGGAGGTCCCTGTGTATATTATATACATTATTGGACCAGGATTATATACGTTATTGGACCAGGATACACAAGTGCTTAGCACCCATGCTTGCTATAAAGTGATATTCACCTTCTCAGTGATTTAGGTAATTTCAAGACAGAAAGATGTGCAGAACACAATTGTACTTATGCAGCAGAAAAAACATGTGTGAAATCTTTTGAAGTGAAAGCTCCCTCATTTTTCTGAGTGCAAAATGAGAACTATGGCCATTGCTACTAAAGACAGTAAATGATGAGCACGGTTAAACATTCTGCATTGTGTTGTAGCCAAAGCCATAGAAATCTTGAAGAAGAATCTATAGCAACAACAATATATTTGTAGTGATTGACCAGAGGTAGTAGGCCTGTGTGGTCTCAATAAACCACCTCCCAAGTCTGGGAAGCCTTTGGTTGAGGAATGGATTGTGGCCTTGCAGAGGAAGATGATTTAATTATCTGACAAACTTGTCACTGTTACACATATATCATAGGGTTTGATTTAGATCTTGGCGGTGTTATCGCCAAGCCGCGCCAACAGCAGACCTCACAAAACCTTTGAGTCGTGGTGTTCTGCTTGCCATATTTAGATGTTACAGCCACGCAAGGGGAGGACTGCCGACCAATTGCTGATGGAGGGAAATGGCAGTGAGACCCAATGGACCTCTTGGAATGGGCGGGGCTATGGAATAGAGGTGAGTGACACACAAACACACACGCTGTCCTTTAGCCATATGTGTACCCCTGCACTACTCACTACACAACATTCCACATACACACCATCGTCCATTACATTTCCAACACAACACAACCCGTACATGCCAAAAACGCATTGACATACATCCATGACACAACACACACACAATTGACATTGCACCCACACATGACACAACCACAACAACCAACACAATTACACACTCAGATACACAAACACACTCACACACACGCACAACTACACACATCAGGGCAACGGCTGCCACACAACAACAACACTCACTTCAATGTGTCACACGGCAGCGCAAGATACACAACAACATTGACCTCACATGCAAGTGACACACGTACAGACACAATCATATCACCGACTCCCTCCACCTCAACCAGCCAGTCCACACACACATGCATGTACTGACTCACATACACAACAGATAGCACAAACCTACCTGTACAGGTCCGCTTGCAATGCACACACATGGGCACTGTCGGCCAGTGTGAGTGTACCTTCATTGTGGTGCCAGCATTCATCTGGCAATGAATGATGACACCACAATGACGGTTGTATATGTGTGCAATATGCATGCTGTGCAAGTGTGTCCCCAGCCATGTGTGCCACCATTGTGTACCCCACATATGCATGTCACAGAGATTTTAAAAAATGACTGTGATGCCTATGCCTGCAGTGCTCCCGACCACCAGTGCAATGCCCACCCAATGCACCCCAGCAATGTGGCATCTCTACCTTCTAGTCTAACGATGAGGAGGTTGAGTTTTCTTTGTGGGTCGATGGTAGCAGTGACAGCAGGTGTTGTCCAGTCATGTCGGGTCAAAGATGGGGGTGGTATGGGGAAAAAAGTGAGTTTTTACCCCTCCCTCAATCAGCCACCTCAGAAGTGGAGGTCGGACCGCCACTTTTTTCTTGGTGTTAGGACACATCCAAATCTGCATGGGGGGAAGAATGGCTGGGGTCCTTCCGGCATCCACTTTTCCCTCTCCTGCCGTCGATGCAGGAGGTGTTTCTTGGCGAAGGCAGTGATTCCAATGCAGACTAAGGGACTGCCTACATCTAAATACAGTGGGCCGACTGTCACGATGGTGGAGGGGCTTTTAGTCACAAACTGTCACGATCCAAATCAGGCCCTTAGTGTGCTTTGTCATCAGTGTCCATCAATACTTTTGTTGAAGCAGTGTCAAACTAGCATTTGCACAGGCATGAGCGAAGACCTGTCCCTTGTGTTCTGCTTAACTACCTCTAAACTGCATTAAGAATGTGTTTGTTGTCTATTTTAGGCATAGCAATTTCTGGTATATTGAGACTCGACTGGATAGTATTTGGTGAATTCTTTGCGTTTGATGTATGATGTTTGATGTTACCTCTAATGCTAGTGCAATGTCTGGGACAATTTCTATTTGCAACCTAGTTGCAGTTGTTTTCCATATATTTGTTTATTGATTTTTAGCCAGCAGGGAATTATATGTCAATGAATTATGACAATTTAATAAAGGAAAAGGAAGTAAGAATAAGAACAGTGAGTCAGAAGCAGTTAACACAACCCACCTCGTTTACCATCTCACTTGGGGTGCATGCTGATCCTGTAGTAGCAAGAATTTTTATATTGCAGTCATTGTATAATAATATATTTGTTTAGAATAGGACTGTGGGTTACCTGCTTTCTTCATTATTTCAGCCCTTCATAATTAAGTTATAACTACTCTTTTTGTTGCACTTCTGTTTCACATGTGGAGGTTAGACATTGTTATGTGTACACTCCATCTAAGCATCTCGTCCGTGGGCAGCCAGTGTGTAATTTGAAGTGATAAAGGTCTGTCTACCAGACTGTTGTATTGATAAGTATATTCATCTGGTTTATCGGGGTATAGCATCTATGGAGAGAAGTCAGTGAGTTTTTAACATTACTTCCCAGTCAGCCAAGTCCTATGTACTCATATCATCTCTCCTCAATTTTTTCATTTGGCTCTCCTCTGATGCAGCCCATTCTAGTACATTTTTCACCCACCTGATATAAGGTGGCCTCATGCGTCTCATTGTGTAGTTAATTACTAGTATTGTCCTCTTTGCTGCAGACATCTTTTTCATCTTTATATAGTACATATTAGAGGTGCACCGTATCAATAAACATTTAAGAAAAAAGTTCCTTTCAAGCTTTCATTTATGTCAAGTTCTTCACTTTATTTTCTTTTTGTCTTCAAAAACAACACATATCAACATCAAGCTCAGCCAACGCGTTTTGCCCATACAATTGGACTTCTTCAGGGCTGTAATGCAATAAATATGAACAAAATATAGTGATACTATAATACATTATAACAAAATAACACAATTTCTTCATACTAACGAAGCACTTGAACATATCCATAAAGAAAACTGACAATATTAAAGAAAGAAAATTGATCAAAATTAAACAGATACTCAAAAATACAAATAATACTTGAACAGAAAAGACCACACCTATTAGATAATACACAATAACAAATGCAAGAACAGCAACAAAAACAGTAAAAAGCAATACAACAAACAGATACCATTAAAAGGTTTAAACCATAGATATTCACAGCTTGCGGCTGTGTGGCATCTTAATTTAATATGCGTGTTTGCTAATCAGATTAAGGTACACATGAAATTGTGAGAGCTTCTGTAAACTTGGGTAATTGGAGACAAGAAACAAAAATGCATATTTACTGATCTAATTTATATACATATAATAATAATAAAGCTTTTAAATGGAGGAGAGAAAAGAGCCAACTTCCAGATCTAATTTTTCTACATGATGATATAAACACAAACATGTATACCTCAAAATGAAGGGGGATAATACAACTTTTAGATAAAGGAGAGAAGAGAGACAACCTCCAGACCTCGTTTTTCTACGTATTGGTATAAACACATTGATTTTCTTTTTCATCTTTCTTGTTTTTTTCTAGTAGCACTCTTAGTAAACATTTTTGTGATAATTTATGGAGCCCACACAATGCACTGCTGTAATCTTTTCACCAAATCAGACCAATATGTTTTTATTTGTGGGTATGGCCATGCTATGTGTAAAGAAATCAGCTGTTTGTGACATTTTAGGTAGTGAGGGGAGCTTTTTGGATTTATTCTACTTATTTTAAACAGTGTCCGGTAGGTCCTGTGTTAGTAACTAATTGGATAGGTTATGGTGGCTTGTGGAACCCCACAAGTTTAGACATCCCACAATATACCTCACTCCGAATTCCCACAGTTTGCGGAATCTGAGACGATTTTAAACCTCATTTTCTTTAGGCAATGTGTCCCCACGTTAAAGCACTGCCCAGTGGATCAAAATACAAGAACTAAAGTCAATCAATTAAATGGATCCACTCCATAACTGAGTTCTAAATAAGTGGAATAGTCAAAGGGTGTATTACAAAATTTTAAAATAAGGCAACACAGTCACTGCTATAAAAGCTGTCAGTGAATAGGGCAATACAGAAAAAATCTGAATTTAATCCAAGTCCCTAATGGGCAGCAAAATTGAGGAAGAAGCGGAAAGCGTCCCTAATAGAACAGGAAATTCTTTCGGCTCACCCTTTAAATTGATGGATTTTATACATTATTTCCCCATATAAAATTAAAAGAACTGCAGAATCACTGTGATGTGAACAAATGAGAGCACGGTAAATGTGTCATATTGCCTTAATACCTAAGCACTAACCCACTACATTAATCCTTGTTGTACTCCTTCGATGTACTGTCATCTGGAGATGCTAGAACAGACTGTTTACATAAACAACAGTAAGGCAGCATGAACAATGACAGTAAACAAATAATAAAATACATGGCTTTGTGCTTCAGAAACATGGAACGGAAAAGGTTGACTTCTATTTCGGACAAAATGGAGTTCAGGCCCAAATTGAGGCATGGTTAACACAGGTCAGAACAAATACTCTTCTACACATCATAGAGAAGTTGTTTCAAAGGCAACAGTACTATATCAATGTGTACATGTGTAATCTGTGAAAATACATCCTCCAGGTTATTATTATTAATAATGCACAAAACTAGAAACACACAAAAACCCTTAAAATGTACAACTGTCATTGCTTGATTTGTTTAGTTCATTGATATTCTTTATCTCTTTCACGCTCAGTGAGCAACTCCTCATAGCATGCCTTCCAACTGTTTTTTGCCACCTTCTCTAGTCGGAGCGATTTACAAATGTTTTTACACAGTCTGTTACCCTGTGCCAGGGAGAGCATTGTGGCCTCAGTTGCTGCGGGGAATCTATGTCATATTTCTCTGACAGTTTGCGCTATTTGTGCACATTGTAGAAAATGGCCTCACACAATTTTTAAGAAATCTTGCACCTCTACAAATTTTACAACTTTGTTTCCTGGGTACAGCAGCCCGGTAGTTCCCTGTAACATGTCAGATGCAAATGGCAGACCTTTTAGAATGGGTTTAACTACTGTATCCCGTACCTCACCCACTTGATTATGTATGGGAATATTACCATCCATCATGAGTCGATCCAGCAGTAGCATATTTTCATTAATTCCATTTAGAAGGGTTTTTTCTCAGTAGTTGCACTCGTCTACTCAATGCACAACATGTTATCGGGTTGCCATATAGTAGAACTCTACGTTTGGTAATTCCAACTCCCCGTTTACCCATGCCAACTTTAGTGTGCCCAGTTTCACCCTATTTATTTTTATAGTCCAAATCTGGTGATTAGGTTCTGAGCCAATTCTTTGAAATATTTCTGCTGTATTGGGGTCATAGACCCTAGTAGCAAATATAGGTAGTGCGGCAAAAACACCATCTTTGCGAGTGATACCCTGCCCATTATCTACAGTAGCAGTGTGCTCTAGAAAACAATGGAAGATTTTAGTCCTATCAGAATCCTGCCCATATTCAGGAAGTGGTGTGACTATATATTGAGCGATATATGAACATCAACGTAACAAAAGGTATCTCATGTGAGGCACACATCGGGAGAGGGATAATTGCATTGAACCCCAACCCCCCACACCCACCCTGCAGGAACAGTGCGGACTTTGTCCAGTTTGTGTACAGCCCTCAAAATTTTTCATACTTTGTCAGTTCATTGTGGAGTATAGATATAGGCAGTGTCTCCCAGGTATGAGAGCATCATCATCTTAGAATGATGTAATGTGATATTTCACACCCAACCACACGCCTCGTATCCCATATTTTTAGATTCAGTCTCAAGCTGCTGGCCAGTGATTCCACAGCTAGTGCAGCTTCACAGGTTGTGACTCCAATCTTTCGTGGTGATGTCAGCTGCATCAGTCCCTTTGTAATGTATTCAGACATTCTAGCTTTCCAAGTTTGCGTCAGATTTATTAGTGGTACACTTTCTGTAACAGGGCTACCTTTTCCTGCATCTGTTTTGCTTCAGTCAGTCAGCCAGCTACCCTTTCAAGCCTTTGTAACCATTATGGTGCCAGTGTTTTAAAATAACATTAAATTCCTATATTCCTATATGACCAACCGAGTCTGGTACTTAGTGGACTAATGTGTCCACTGTAGGGGCCTGTGTTTGACCTCATGGTCACAGGTTCAAATCGCGGAGGGTCCACTCAGCCTTTCATCCAAGTTCTGAGGTCAATAAAATGAGTGTCATTGAGTTGGGTAACAATAAACATCTGTTATTCAGCGCCAAGAGGCCTATGTGTGAACGTGTGCTTTACAAATCCACCTGTTATATTCAGTAAGTGGGATAATTAACTTTCAGAATCGGCACTTGTGTGTGACTGCTGCTATCTGTGGACCAAATAAATAATAAGAATTTGGGTGCTGGTGTCACCAATGTTTAGCGTACATCTGCAATGGTTTTCATTCAGAGCCCTCTGTTTTGCCTTGAACTACTGCACAAGCATTAGAATATTTATTCTTTATAAATACAAGACAGTGTGGCATTAATGTAAGGTCATTAAATGTAGCATTTTAGAATTGGTCTATTGGATGAGTAAGAATTCATTGATTTTCATATAGGATTGTATTAGAACTGTATGTCTGCTGCCGATTGAGTAGGTGTCCATTGCACCTATCTCATGTTCAATGCTCTGAATTTGGATTTGCTAACCTTTGTGGCAGCTTCCAAAGGAAATACTGACCAACACCACTATTTTATTTTAGTGGGCTATTGATCATTCCTATTTAAAGCTATTTGTTCAGTCTGCCATGTGATTTGTTTGCGGATATATACAAGCATGTCTGTATGTGTATGGTACTTCAGTAGTGCAAATCTAGCCAAAATTCAGCAGTGTGATGTATATGGTCAAGGCAAGCATAACATCAACGCGTAAGAGAGATGGAGCTAGGTTAAGGATGGTTAAATGCTTTGTGGTGTAGTGTTCTTTAAAGAGGAGAGTCTGTAACTCTTTCTTAAATTGGAGCTGCGTTAAGGCCATCATGATGGATACAAGGATGCTGTTCCAGATCGTGAGTGCTTGGAAGGAAAAGGCATGGTGCCTAGTTGTTTTTCTTTTTCACACTTCTTAGTCTGCAGTCTGGAAGGTGTCCTGGCTGCGGGTGTGCTAGGATTTACCAGAGATGGTGATATTGAAAGATAAACAGGGATGCATTTTTAAATGATACTGCTAGTTTTCAGTGTGGTGTAGGCTTGAAAGGGAAGCCAATGAAGTTCCATTAGGATGGGGCAATGTGATCATACTTCGTCAAGTTCTGTATGAGGAGTGCTGTAACATTTACAGTGCCCCTAAGGAGGTGCCAGTGTGGCCTCTGGTAGACCACGGAGAAGGACATTACCACTTTCCACATGTGAGAGTACAAGGGCTTCAACAGCAGGGGTCATCTTCATCTGCGGTCAAGAGGGCATGCTCTCGGATGTGTAAGGTAGTGGTTTTCATGCTGCAGCATGATCCAAAGCCAGACCGGTAGTCATACAAATCAATTCTAGCATTGATGTGGTCTCAGAGCCGACCTTAGACTGTTTTTTCAACAATCTTGCAGATGAAAGGTAAGTAAGTGATGGGCCAGTAGTTGGTGAGGTCATCGGCATCTAGTGTAGGTTGTTGTTAGGAAATATGAAATATGCATTGTCTGCCCCTCAATCTAAAGGACATAGGTATAACCTGATCTGAACAACCCGTAAAATTAGATTCAGTGTATTATGATTTGCAAATATTTAGGCTGTAGGAACTCTAATCTGCTCTGTTCTATTAAAAAATGTAGTATGTTCATCTGTCTAGTTTTCCTCTGAAAAGGTAGGTTATAATAGCCAGTAGAAGGGGTAGGCCCTGTTTGCATAATGTGGCAGAATATGTATGGACAAAATTCAACAATCACGTTATGGTTGGAGTTCACAAAGTGTGTTTGGAGGTTTTAAAGTACCACATTTTTACCTTATCTGCACAGTTTGTATTCCAAGAAAATTGCAATAGAAAATGCTGTTTTGGATTTTTTGAAACAAATATTTGATATCATGTTTCTGCAAGAAAGATAAGTATTCTCTCTATCCATCGATGATACTTGTCTGTGTTATTTTCTGTACATGTTATCACCATACACCACTGCTTCTAGACTTGCTTGCGGTATTACATAATTGTTGAGGCAAACATACTTGTGACATAGAAGTGAATGCCAATACACATCCTACAAATTTGAATTTTGTCAAATATTGTGATTCTCTTACTATGCGTTGGCTGAAGACACTGAAGACACTATTCCCCATGTCAATAGGTGTTGTTGCATACTAGAACTGCCATGAGCAATAAGTGTGTTTTTGCAGTACTTGTGATCTTGTGTGACTGTTACTGATTTCTATGACCCAGTGTAAACAACTCGCACTATCAGGTTTAGATATTGAAAGCATTGAGGAATTCATGAAGAGTGACACTGTACAATTACACCATGATACTGAAATGTTGTTGTTATGTTTTTATATCATGCTTAGCTTGTGGTTTAAGTGATACTGTGCTGAAGCTGAGGTTCACCTCTCAATGAAGTAATGTGCACAGTTGCCTCTTTGTCTCAACCTTTATAAATTGGAGGCGCTTTTATAAATTGTTGGGGCTTGTTGGTAGCCCACTCACTCACATGTGAATCCTGGCATGCCAGAGGCACACTAGACCAGAATTTATCAGTTGTGAGTCCTCACCCATAGGCACATCAATGATGAAGTGCATGACCAGGTGTCACTTAGAATATAATTTTATGGGATGTTTGATATCCCCTTCTATTTGAATTTCAGTTTTATACATTTCTGCTGCTTTATTTATGTGTCAATTAGGAGGTTTGACTTAAATATATGTTTAGTGTTCAGAGTCATTTTTGGAAGGACCTTTAGTTCCTTGTGGACCATGATAATGTCTGCTATACTGTCTAACAGCACTGTCACCCTTGTCTTATTTATTATCAGAACCTTCTTTTCTGAGGTACTTTTCTTTTTAGTTGTCACTCTAGCCACCTTCTATTTTTTTTAAAGATGGGTTGTCTGATTAGAGCCCTTCACTTCACATTTCCAAGCATATTTCTGGTCTCTCTACGCCCTTGTTGAAATATGTTTTCTGGAAGAATGCTTACTCCAGGTAGTGTCTTCTTGGTCCCTCACCTGTCCCCAGAGTATCTGTCTGAGTGTCTGCTATGACTTTGATGAGCTCTCATCAGAATTGCTACATATTTCTGTCAGTTTTAATCTTTTACTATACCTTTACTTTGTACCCCCCATTGGGATTTATATTGTCCTAATTTGAGATTACACACTATTCCTTCCTGGATGTAGCTGAGAGAAAAGGATGAAATCTGATACACCATGATTTCCCTTGGAAGTCATTCTTATCATGTGCCCAGTTGCCACAAATCCTCTCTGCTCTTGGGCGGAGGTGCGGCACTGCTAGTTGGCTGTAAATGGTTTTGGCCCACAGTTGTCACGTGGTGTGGGATTGGACTCAGTTCCCCACAATTCAGGTGATACTACTTTGCGATTCCAGTAGCCCCATTAGAATAATGAGAGCCCATGTGACAATCCGATAAAGGTGGAATTAGGGTAGTCATAAACACTGTAGATTACCTCAGGGAAGTGGAGCGTCAATTAAAAGATACATGCAAATTAATGAAATGTTCAATGGAACAAATAAAAGTTCAACCAGAGATGAAATTAAAAGGTTTGCTACAGAAGGATCTCATAAAAGAACAAGAATATAAGTTTTTGAGACAAAGATCTAAAAATGCCCACTACTTATTTTTCTCAGATTAAAAGGAAACTATTCCAATGAACAAGATCTAGAAATGAAAAATGAGTAAGTCAAAAATCTGACAAAGAGGATATCATGAACAAGATATAATGAAAGGCCTACAAAGATCAACAAATAAAACCAGGCTCCAAACATTAATTCCAGAACAAAACAAAAGAGCAACAACAAATATACAGTACATGTGAATCTCAATATTTGATCTACATTCTGGAATGCCTGGGTGGATTAAGATATGCGTGGAGCATCACTTGCCCATGATGAAAGCAAATATTAGAAGACATAAGGGCTGTTCATCATAAAGATCCAACATATGTACTTTACAAACATTACAATAAAATACACAAAGAGGGTTGGCAAACATTGAGTTACTATGAAATTGATATGGTTACTAAAACCGAAAGAGGAAGAAATCAGACATACTTCTTTTAATCAAAATATACAGTTAATGATAAGACAGACGTGTGGTCTCAATAATGATGAGGAACTTTATGTCCACTTATGAGGAAAAAAGCAATTACAAAAGAAAAATATATTATTGAAAACGAGATATGAGAAGTTAACAAGATCACAGCCTGTGTGAATAGACCAAGGTTTCAGATACAGCAACTAATAAAGATAGGTTGAGATGTTCGCGTTCTGCTAGCAATACATTATGTCCAATAGATTATTGATTATGATAGTTCATTCATTTGGGAAACAAATCAACCTCAGTGGAAGTTTCAACTTTGAACAATGTGCCACTTAGACTATTAGTTGACATGAGAAAAGACTACTCAGTCACTCATTCGAAAAAAAAGGATGATATATGATTGAAAAACATTAAATTGCTACTTAGGTGATAAAAAGTTAACTAGCTAGTAACTAGAGAGACAGTAAATTATCTGTTGGAGACACTATAGCAATAGGTGACATTGAGAGAGAACCAAGAAAACTAAGTTGAATATTCACATTACGATGATCCCCACAATAATATCAAAAATATATATTCAAACTTGTTGAGCTAAATATTAATATTCATCCTGAGTATTGAGAACTCCTTTTAACATGCTACTGAATTCCTTCAGCTCACATAAAACTCTTAAAAAGGATACAATAGCTCTTTTACTTCTCAAGAATCAATGCCTCAATCTGAGGCGATTCCCAGTCCGGTTGTCCTGAAGACACTGGATTTCAAAACATAGCCACCATCTTGGTACTTGGTATAGCTAGATGTGATGAAAAGATGTTTTTTTAAAACAAAAACCATAGAAATTAATTGAAAAAACAAAGATTAAAGTAACGTTATAGTTTGGTCAATATGTCAGTGATCACATTAACATTTTGAAATCAAAAATACCAAGGAGTCCATAACTATTACTTGTGCCTCTACCATGCCCTGCTTATGACCTCACCTATTTCATCACTCATGATATGTTCTATGACATAATTTATGACATTACTGATGACATCGCAAATGACATAATTAATGACATCAAAAATGATATCATCAAAGCTTCTTTTGTGCATATTATTCTATCAACTAGTATAGCATTAGAGGCCTAAAGGTAAGTACGAAATAGCTCAGAATAAATTGAAGGACCATTAATGCCATAATAGATACAACTGCTGTAGGTGCAGCAAGCATGTGTTATGTGCAACATTAACCCTATACTATAGACTTCACTGTTAGGGCCAGATGTACGACCTTTTGTTTTGCAACTTACAATTGGCAATCCACTTGGGAATCGCAGATTGTGAGTCACAAAACAAAAGGTACAACATTGTTAAGTACACCGTTTGTGGTTCCCAATGGGGTCCCAAATGACCGACCTCATCAATATTCATGAGGTAGGTCACAATTTGCGACCCCATTTGGAATGGCTGCACTCACTGGGATGGTGGCCTGCTGAGGACAGTAGACCACTATCTCTGTGACTGCTTTTTAAATAAAGCATTTTTTTTAAAAATGCATCCCGTTTTCCCTTAAAGGAAAACTTGATGCATATCAGACAAAAAAAAAAGAAAAGTTTTCTTTTCATTTTTTCAGCGCAAGCAGTGGTCCATGGGACCACTACCTGCTCTGAAAAAATATTTTCGCTTCCATTCACAAAGGGGAAGGGGTCCCGTTTGCGAATGGACTAACATCAGTTTGAAATTGGCGTTAACTGAGATTGTTTTGCGACTGCATTCTTGGTCCATCATACATAACACTGTGACTCACAATTAGGTAGGGACGCCCTTGGAACGCCCCTTCCTCATTGCGACTCGCAAACCCTTTTTGCGATTCGGTAAATAGATTACCAAATCGCAGAATTGGGTGTGTACATTGGGATATGCTTTTTTCTTGTCACAAATAGCACTATTCAGTAAATCTGGCCGTTTGCGACAAGAAAAAAGCTTTGTACATCTGTCCCGTAGGGTAGTTCACATTAACAATCAACTACACATATATGGGAAAACTTCATTGCATACGGTGTTCAATTTATATACAACTGTTCAGAAAAAGCCAATTTCCTAAAAATACTGAACATTGGTTCCAAAACGAATAAACTACAGTGGACAGCTTTTAACTGTATCAACCTCCTGACAGTCACCAAACCTACACTGAGAAATGAAATTGATATGAGTAGAGAAATGGGTACTGTAAACAGTATTCACTCAATGAAGCAAGTTTTCTGTGTGCCATACTGTTTGCAGACAGTAAAACTCTCATATGAAATATACTGCAGAGCATTAAAAAGTATTTACTCAGAGCAGTGTACACTGTATGCAACACTTGGAAAGAAAGGCACTATTGACTTCAAATAAGCTACGTCTGAACATGCCAAAGATTATACTACATGCAGCTTTCATACTGTGGTTAAAAGCTTTACAGATACACCATCTTCACAATGCAAAACAATTGCATGTACATAGGTTAGTAACTGCTGCTAAGTTTTCTATGTTATGTAGAAATTACCATGCTGAGACAATTCTGTCTAATAACTCAAGCCTGCTAACAACAAGTAGCATGTTGTATGCAGATTCTTTGCCCTGTTGCAAACTTTTTAACAGAGACTAAAAACTTGTGTGGAACATGCTGAACACAAGTTGTCAGCTGTCACCTGCAAACATTTATAACTTGTTTAATACCTGTTCATAGCTATGATGTATTAGGAGCACATGCGTTTTGCAAACACTTACACCTATTAGCTGGACACAGGATGTACAAAATTAGGTAGAAAAGTACTATGGTAGCTACATGCCACTATGAAAACTATGAATCAGACTAACACACCCCTTGGATGATGTCATCAGTAATGTTCTCAATGATGTCATTTGAGATGTCATCAGTGATGTCATAAATGATGCAATGGAACGTCATGATTGATGTAATACATGAGGTCATAAATGGTGCATGCGAAGGGCACCAGATCTGGTGAGTTTCTGTGTTTTTTTTAGTTCAAAACATTAATGTTATCACTGACATTTTCATCTAATTATAACATTATTTCAACCTTTGTTTTTTCAGTGAATTTCTAAGGCTTTAAAAAAAATATATATATCTTTTTATCATACCTAACTACAATGTAACTTCAGTGTTACTTTAACATTTGTTCCTTCTGTGAATTTCTAGTTTTTTTTAAACATAACGTAATACTTAATTACGATACGTAAATGCAAACCTCTACCGCATACGGCCTTTGGTCGTTTGTGGCAGGGTGTTGGTTGCAGAGCCTGGCCTTGCAGCCAATACCCACTATATAGCCAACCCCACAATGCCCACGGCCTTTGTCCATGCACAGTGGGGGTTGGCCACAGGGCCTGGCCCTGGGGACCCCAACCCCCAGGACCATTTGTTAATTAAAGGGAAGGGAGGCCTTGAAGTGCCCCTTTACGGGCCTTGTTGAGTCCTGGGCACTCCATGGTCGTTTCTAAAAATAAAGGGAGAGGAGGGCCACACATTTCCCCTCCCTGAGCCGTTATCCTCGGGCCACTTATTTAAATAAAAGGGAGGGGGCCATGCAGCACCCTTCTCTGAGTCAGTATTGGCCCTGGTTACCCCATTCCCCAGGGACCATTGTTTGAACCCCACCTCCTCAAGCTTCTTTAGTCCCTGGGGACCCCATTCCGTAGGGCTGTGTACTTTTTTAAGGGGAGAAGGGCCACATACCCCCCTCCCTGAGTCATTAGTAGCTCCACGGATCTCATCCTTGGGAACCACTTCTTTAAATAAAGGGGAGGTAGCCACGTGGTCCCCAACCCCAAGCCTTGTTAGGCCCTAGGTACCCTATCCCCCAGAGCCACTCTTTTTAAGTAAGGGGGGGGCGTGTGTGGCCCCCTCCCCTTTTGGGTGCCCCCATGGGCCTAGGGACAGGAAACTAAGTCCCCAAGTCAGGTAATGGATACCAGCAACATTTCTCTCATATTGTTGTCAGCTAAACAGAGCACTCACCGGGGACTGACTTCCACAGGAGCAAGATTGCCCAAGGGAAATAAAGGTCCCTTGGCCAATCAGAAGGCTGTTTTTTTAAACTGACGCTCCAAAGAGTGTTTCTGAAGACTTTCACGAGCCCAACCATTCATAGATACAATTTCTCAAAAACTACTGAACAGATTTAAACCAAATCACAAAAGCACAATCTAAGGACTAAGATCTAGCTTCCTGACCAATTTGGTAATTCCATTCAGCAGTTTTTGCTGTAGCCTGTCTTAAAGAAGTCTATGGAAAATGCATGGAGAGTTTGTTTTTTAGACCACCTTTTGTTCTTGACCCCTGTTTGACGGATCACCCTAAAACTTTCCAGGAAGGAGCTAAGGTGGATGAACTTCTTTTCGGAAAGTTTTGTGAAGATTCGTCAAATGGGGCCGAAGGTATTAGCAAACCAAAAAATGTTTTTTCTATGGGAAAGAAGATCTAACTATAACCCATAGCTACATATATATATATATCATCAACATATTACTTTATTTTAGCCAAACAGCCATAAACATACAGTACAATAACATCAAACATGCATGTTGATAGCACAGTTAAAACCCTCGGATAAATACAACTTCTTGCAAAAATAGATATAAAATACAAGGTACAAGGTCAGCATCTAAAATGTTAAATGTGAAAGAAACAGGTTAGAAGTACAATGAGGTGGAATATAGTTATATAAGTGAGACTGCATAATGCTTAACATAAAACATATCATGTCTATAGGACAGAGTACACATTCAAGTTTACCAGGATGTAACTGCTGATCAATTATAAACATTATCTCATAGGACTTAGGCTGAAATATAATTAGCCAAACAAAAGTGCATTATACTTAACATGAAACATTTCATAAACCGTAGGACAGAGTACACATTTATGATTACCAGAAAATAGCTGCTGGTCAGTAACAAACGTTGACTCATGAACCTTAGCGTTTAACCACTCACATCAGGGCCCAGCCTTCAATGCACCCGCACGAAGGGACCAGGCCCACTTTAAATATCTTGTGAGGACAAACACAATGACTTCACTCGTGCCAGTCCCATTATGCATAAGGCTACCTCACATTGATTAACTCCAGGATTTCGTCAAAGGAGGAGTATCTACTTGGCCCCTGGGGCTTTGTACGTATGACTGAACAATAAAAAGTGAACCTCAGATTCAACAGTGTTCAGGCAGAAGGAACAGCTCTCGAGTCCTTGTCCGCGATGTTCCCACTTTACAGTAAAGAACCTCAGTGGCAATGTGCCAATTCAAAATCGTATGTACAAGGATTCAGCCTCAGCAAAAAATGTTTCAACAAGCGGAGTGGGCTTATGGCTCAAGAATTTGTCTACGAGCCTTTCAGACCTCGTATCACACAGCACCCTTTCTAGGACATAGTCCCAGAAGAGCCCCTTTATTTGTCTGGTTGAGTTCCTGGTAAGCGTGGAAGGGTCTTCCCATATGCTTGTTAAATTTAAGTTGTAACACAAGGAGCTCACAGAAGTCAACCAAGGTTTAGTGTAGTTCTTGTCTAAGGTAATACGTTTTTGTAAAGCTGCTCTATATGGGATCAGCTCTTTGGTTGTCCAAATTCTAGCCCAATAGGTCAATATTTTAAGGCAAGCAACATGATCACTTCCTTTCAGGTTTATATCCCACCTTAATGGTACAAGGGGAGTACTCAATGGGACATTTATCAGGGATCCTATAAACCTATTTTTCGTGCTGGTAAGTCTTGTAACATTGGCCTAGCCCCGTATTTCTGCCTCATAGAGTGCCCCACCCACCGCCACTGCTCGGTACACTTCAACAAGCAGGCGAAACTGCTCTCTTACATCCTATTTTGTGTTTCCTAGCAATCACCGCTGGCCTATGAGACAAGTGAGTTTTGCTTCTCTGTAACTGAAGGTTCCAAGTGAGTTTTTCCGAGATCCTGACTCCCAGGTAGTCAAAGCTCTTTACTTGTTCAATTGGGGTTCAATCGACATTTAAGTTATTTCTTAATGAGCAATGGGGATTTAACACCATAAGTTTGGACTGTCTGCTATAATCTCAAGACCTTTGTGCTTGCTGAATTCTACAAATTGATTCAACTGATGTTGCGAGCCTACTGGGGTTTGTGAGATCAGCAGGGTGTCAAGATATGTATATACAGTACGGTATATATATATATATATATATATATATATATATATATATATATATATATATATATTCAGTCCTGCAAAAGCTCTCATTAAGGATTGTTGCAAGCATTTGATTCAGTTTCAGCTCATTTATTTCACAACAAGCATTTCAGCTGTCACTCGCTGCCTTGGTCACATGACATGCGTGCCATTTTACTTTGTTTATATACCATTTCGTCATCATAAGTACAGGAAAAAGTCTTCCTACTTAACTACAATATTAACTCAAACTAAAAAATATATAATTATGTGTTCAATTGATATAATCTACAACAATCAACGCATCATCCTAATTAATTATATTATTCCAGTTCATAATATAATAAACCTATACGCACAAATCCTCATAGCAATCAAACCCAAGTGGGCATAATCATAACTTTCAATGCATTCATATCTTATATGTGTTTCAAATTTTTGCTACTCATATAACCCGGGTGGGCTGACACCATATATAAACATTTCATCAATGTTCATTTCATATTAGCAAATTTCTTAGACTTTCAATCTCATGTCCCCAACACAAAAAAGTGTTTTTTATGTATGTCTACATTGCAACAAAATCAAAAACACAGAGACAAAAAGAGGCATGCCTGTCTCACTTGTTCTGTAAAAACACATTGTTTGCACATGGAGGCTTCTTAAAACTGCATCAAAGACAAGCATATAATTCTTCATCTGGGTTAAGCCCAGTAGGCGTAGTACAATCTGAATTTAAGATGTAACACATCTCAAGTCACCTAAGTGCTTTAATGCTGCCCCACCTCATCTGTCAACTGGTACTACATCAACTACAAAGTATCTCATCTGTTTTGCATCATGATTGTAATGTGTCTCAGAATGCCTAGCTACAGGTTATGTCCGGTCAGTGTTGCAGATTCCTCGCATGTGTTACCCTATTCTGTTGTACACAGCACATTTTTGTTTTCAGTGAATCCATAGACAGACATACCCAGGCATACACTAATGTATATGATAACACACCCAGGTACACACTCATCCATAAATGAATACATCCAGTCACACTGCCGTATACATTAACACACTTAGGGAGACACTGATGCATACACTAACACACCCTGATACACACTTATGTAAATACTCACATTCCCAGACACACACTGACAAATATGCTGATATATCCAGGCACACTGACACACCCAGGCCAACACTGATCCATACACTGACACACCAAGGCTGACACTATTGCATACACTAACACACCCAGGCACACACTCATCCATACACTGATACACCCAGGCAAACACTCGAGCATAGAGTAACACGCATAGGCACATAGTCATGCAAACACTGACAGACCCAGGCACACACTGATGCATACGCTGACACACTCATCCATAAACTAACATACGCAGTTACAGACTGACACATACACTCAAACAGGCAAACACACTTTTATGCATACACAGAGATGTCCAAGCAAGCACTGATACACACAGTGATACCCCCAGGTACACCTGTTGTATACTTATGCATTAACTCACAGTGGCACTTAATCACTTATGTATTCTCTGACAAATACATACACATAAAAAGACATATTTTGACAATAACAAACATACACAAAACATATCTTTTTTCTTTCTTAGACCAAAAGAGGTGGTTTCTAACAAGAACCATTTTTTTTCTTTTTTTTACGGAACAGGATTGTTATGATTTTTTTGTATTTTTCTAACAATTTTGTTCTTTTTTTTAATTTTTGCAGTAAAAACTGGAGAAGTAACAATTCACAACACAATACACACAAATTGTGCAACAGAAGAAAAAAAATTAGCATCTATGCTGGTTCATAAGGCAACAAGAGCAGGGATAGATTGCTCCCCATGCTTATAACGTTCTTGCATTTGATGCAGAATTGACCCAGCGTAGCTAACTTTGGGACAGTGGGGGACACATCAGATAGATCTCCTGGTGTTGCAGATGTCCTGGTTGTTATGCACCTGCTGCAGAGGATGTTGCATGGTTTTGTTGTGCTCTCTTTTGGCACGTGCCAGGTGTTGTGAATGAATTGTGAGGAGGTGTTTAAGCATGCTCGTTGTTCTACACTTTTTTTTTTTTCAGTGCCTCATGATAAGATGTTTTTGCAGTGAATGCACGCTACCCTCTGTTCCACAACTATTTTTTCTCCAGATGGTAGCAAGAAAAATTTCCAGGTGATGCTCTCATTTCTGACTGGCCTTTCTTCCTCTGATGATGAAAAATCTTCCTCACCATAACCAGGTACAGGAGCAGATGCCTTTGTGACCCAGCAAAAATATAAAAAAATACCAAGAAAAAGAGCACAAATGCTGCTGTAGCTAGAGAAGTGTGAAAAGCACCAGCCACACCTACAGCATGAGAAAAGGGGTGGAGAATTCCTGTTACCATGATTGAAAACTCTGTCAGCCAGTAAAATACATTTCTTTCTGAGTCACATGGGGTTTGTGACAATATTGTGACATAATTGCGACATCATTACGCATTCCAGAAAACTATTTCAAATGCTTGTAATTTTTTTTAACTTATATATCATATGTTTCGCTAGTATTTTAATGAACCACTGAAGTCAGAACAATAATTTTAATGTGTGTGTATATGTTGTTAGATACTGCTAAAAAACATGCCGGATTTCAGAACCCCTGTGAAGCCAGGAATATGCGATGGTAGAGGTCAGAATGGATTCGCGAATACAAAGAAACATAAATTTAAAAAAAAAAAATGAAAAAACTTAAAATAAATTTCACTTAAGCTTATGAAACATATAAACAACAAATAGACAGTACACAAAATAAAATATATCAAGTACTCTACAGTTATAAATATAGGAGCTTATTTGCAAGCCTTTGAGCCACCTGAGTGTCACTTTTTTTGATGTTCCAATGATGCAGAATGTAGACCCATTTCTACAAGGTGACACAAAGCCACCCTGTGTAGCTTTAGATGGCCTTGTAGATATGGTGTAAGACAATGCAGCACAAGTTGCATTGCCTCACACTTCATTGGTAAGGTGAGCCATGGGTGTTGCTATGGCTGTTCTAACTCGACAACCCTAGTTTTTCACATTACCCCAGATTTACAAAATAACGTAAAGCTGGGTCAGCGACAAAAACTTCCTCCTTCCCACAACAGACGTAACAAGGAAATATGTTTAAAATTCTCCACGTTTTTTCTTCTTTCCACATGTGTTTCATTATGCAGCACACAGAGGATGAGGTAAATGTCTTTTGTGATTGTTTTTGTGCAGAAAAGGCACCTTCAAACATTCATGTCAACAGAACAGATACCCTTGCACCATAGTGCAAAGCTAAATGCATTATCCCTCAGCTGCTATTTGTATGCCGGTGCTGCCTGAAAGGACAGGTATGCACCATATACTGTAAATACAGTGCATTCCTGACTTTGGAATTGCTGCATGGCAGTGCAGCAAAATGACTTGCAGCGCGGCCCTACTCCAATTCTTTGTAAATAAACCATATTTTTTAAAAAACCTGTAGAACTTCACTGAAAAAAACAAAGATTACAGGGACATTACAGTTAGGCAACAATATATATAAAAAAATCATTGGACAATCAATGAAAAAAACAAAGGTTTCAGGAACGTTACAGTTAGTGTTGGAAATGGTGTCTCTGGTTGGCAGTCAGTTTGCACTCAGTCCTAGCAGGGACACTCACTCTAGTCAGGTTAAGAGAGTTACACTCCTCAGACAACCCCTGCTCACCCTCTTGGTAGCTTAGCACAAGCAGTCAGGCTTATCTCAGAGGCATGTGTAAAGTATTTGTACCAACACACACAGTAATACAGTGAAAAACACTTAAAAATGAATCCACATCAATTTAGAAAAATAGCCAATATTTATCTTAATCAAATAAGACCAAAATGACAAAAATCAAACATACACAAACAAAGATTTTAGTTTTTAAATTAAAGAGTCTTAATCCATAGAAATCAATGGATGCGTTGTTTTTACACAAAGTACCTGGTATGCATCAAAAATAAAGAAGCACAGGTGAGTGTGAATCGGAAAAGTAAATGATGCATTGATTCCTTACTCGTAAGTACGGCTGTGTGTCTCGGGTAGACGATGCGTCATTTCTCTCTCCTGCAGAAGAGTGATCCATCGATTTCTGGATGGGCAGCCTCGGGTCCGTGCAGGTCACTGTGGTTTTGACGCCCAGTGATGATGCATGCAAAATATGGCGGTAGAGGGTGAAGAGCTACGCTGCGTGGGTGATGCATCAATTTCGGAAGCCACAAGTGGGTGTTGCATTGTTTTTCCAGCCATGATGCAAGTAGTGCGTGGAGTTTTCAGCCACGAGGCAGGTGCTGCATCGATTTTTCTCCCGCTCTGCTCCGGTGCTTGGATTTCAGCCTTGGCTCCACCAGCTTCTCCTTTCAAGGGACCAGGGCACCACACTTGGCAGGGTCGGGGTCTCAAAAAGAGAGTCCAGGTGCTGGCTGAGGAAGTCTTTGATGACCCTGAGACTTCAAAACAGGGAGAAAGCTCAGTACAAGCCCTTGGAGACACTTCACAAGCAGGAAAACACAGCAAAATCCAGTCTTTGTTCTCTCCAAGGTAGAAGCAGCATCTGCAGGCCAACCCAACAAAGCACACTCACAGGCAAAGGGGCAGTACTCCTCCTCCAGCCCTTCAGCTCTTTTCCTTGGCAGAGGTTCCTCTTGATCCTAAAGTAGTCTGAAAGTCTGGGGTTTTGGGTCAACTACTTATACCCAGTTCTGACTTTGAAGTAGGCAAACTTCAAAGGAAAGTTTCTGTCATTCACAAGATCCTGCCTTTCCCAGGCCTGGCCCCAGACACACACCAGGGGGTTGGAGACTGCATTGTGTGAGGACAGGCATAGCCCTTTCAGGTGTAAGTGTCAGCTCCTCCATCCCTACTCTAGCCCAGGAGACTCATCAGGATATGCAGGACACTCATCAGCTCCCTTTATGTCACTGTCTCGAGGGAATTTACAAACAGCCCAACTGTCAGTCTGACCCAGACGTGGATTCTACAGGCAGCCAGAGGCACAGAATGGTTAAGCAAGAAAATGCCCACTTTCTAAAAGTGGCATTTTCAAACGGACACTCTAAAAACCAACTTTACCAAAAGATGAATTTTAAATTGTGAGTTCAGAGACCCCAAACTCCAGATATCTATCTCCTCCCAATGGGAAACGTCACTTAATGATATATATTTTTTCCAATTTTAATTATTCATAAAAAAATAAACATAACACTCAAAACAATACCATAGACAATAAAATATACAGGCAATAAGGCAACTCCACCCATGCTTTCTAGGAAGGGTGCCGCCCCTGTGTCAGTGAAGCCGAACCGTGCTCTCCGTGAAGGATACAGAAAGCTCAGCACTCAAGTTCTGAGTGCGGGCATCTACATAGCAAAGCAAGGAACCCCAGAAGTGCGAACACTGGAGGGGTTAAAGTACATCGCAGTACGAGCAACCACCTTCCATCAGTACATCGCCCCACAACGGTATTCATTCGTTGTCCAATCTGTTCCAATGTAAGTGAGTGCTCCAAAGCTCTCCAAAGCAATGTAGAGACATCCGGTGACCTATTGGTGGACGGGAAACAAAGGTAACATCTAGGCACTCAACATCTGGACATTGAAAGGCTTCCAGCACAGTGCGTGTTAATTAAACAGAACAGTGCAAATCACATTATATGGTACATTGAACAACAACAACTAGACAGTAGTTCTGCAATGCATGGTTACATGGTTCAATCAGGATGAGAGAGCCGTTAGGGTGCTCCAGTGGCCTAGGTAATAAAGGGGCACAAGACCACGAGGGGGGAGGGAGAGAGCAGACACCCAGCAGACAGGCATGCAACCGAATCAGGCGAGGGTAGGTGGCAAACCACGGTGCGACCATGTCGCTCCTCCCCTAGCCTGTAACCCAACGACTCACGCTTCCACGGGCGTCCCAGGATCCCATCGGGGGAAGGGTCTATAGGTGCTGTTGGTCTCAGTGCATCCATGGGTGGTTCACCTCGGGGTACAATCACCCTCGACATTCGTACAGGAGGATTTGCCTGCCGAGGTATCCCCGTTTCCATCCTCGGCTCCCCCACGCACCACTCAGTCATACTATTCTAAGACTCCAAGTCTCGCTCTGAGTGCTCATCCGTACGGATCCTGCGGAGTCGATATCCCTCAGCAGTCGCCCATTCAAGAAGATCAGTCAGCCATCTATCGCATGTCGGGGGGTTCGGGTTAGCCCACTGGATGGCAATGCACCTCTTGGCCAGTACAAGCCCCAGCTGCGCAAGTCTGTATACCATTTTTCACCCTTTTTTGGGGATAGGCAGCAATCCCAGCAAGCAATGCCGCATTGTTATCTTCACTTTCACTGCCGTCGCTGCCTTTGGCATTCGCACTGTCTGGCACCAGAAAGGTTGTAGGGAACTGCATGTCCATATGATGTGCCCAAAAGTGGCTGGAGATATGCCGCAGTGCATGCATCCATCAGATCGTGTTGGGAACATTCTATGAAGGCGTTGCAACGTCAGGTATGCTCTGCGCAAATAGTAAAACTGCTTCAGTTTAAATCTAGCGTTACTAGACCCTTCCTGCACTAGTGTACGGGCCCTATTCCGTTACCCATCTGTAAGCGTCATCTCCAGGTCTACATCCCACATTGCTCCCGTCGCATGTACATCTATCTGATTGTATTTGTTATGGGCCATGTATATTCGGGAGAGGAGACCTCAGTCACTGCTTGGGTCTAGCAGCTCCCTCACAAGTTTGAATTCGGTGGGCTCCTCCGGAAAGGAGGTACAAATCTCCCGGGCTGTTCATGATAAGCTAGCATATTGCAGGAATTGTCCTTGGTCGGTCCCAAATAGGGTCTTGGGCTCCTTTATGGTTACAAATAATCTGTTTTGATATAAATCTCGAGACGTCCAGTGCGTTAGCGATGCACATAAAGGTGCAGAGCCACCAGATCGAGAGCAAGCGCCTGTAGGGCACTCTCCGCAGTACCTGAGTGACTGCCCGCTCCCATACTCACCTACAGTATTACAAAGGGAGTAGCCTCGGTAGTCTAGAACCACCCATGAGCAGGCTTGGGAGCTGAGATACGCACGTGGAGGCTTCCAGTAGTTTTTTTCCCAGTTGGGGGCATCATCACACCACATTGCCCCATACTGCAGCAAGCCTGCCATGTAATATAGGTGGAGATCTTGTAGCCCCAATCCTCTGTCAGCCTGGTCCAAGTTCAGCACCTCAATGCGGACTCTACATCTCCTACCCACCCAAATTAAAGACAGCAGCAGCCTATCCAACTGGCGAAATAATGCAGGAGGCAGCTCGCAGAACAAGTTCTGCATGATGTACAGGCAGAGCGGGAGCAAGACCATTTTACTGAGCGTGACCCTGCCCATAACTGACAGTGAGAGCGTGGTCCAATATTGGACAGAGGCACAAAGTCCGTCCATCAGCCTACCCATATTCAGCTCATATTGTAGTTGAGAGGAGTGGGTCACACGAATACCCAAGTACTGAAATGCCTCAGTCTCCCATGTCAGGCCCGCCTGCGGGAGTTCCGGCATCCCAAGAGTCACCAGAGACACCATGGGGTATAATACAGCATTCTGTCAGTTAACATGGAGGCCAGAGATCTCCCCAAAGTCATCCATCATACACAATAGGAGTGGGATCGACTGTTCCGGGTCATTGACATACACCAGGGTGTCATCTGCACTTAATGATATTTACAGGCACTCCCCATGTTAACCTATGGGAGAGATAGGCTTTGCAATAGTGAAACCCAAATTTGGCAGTATTTCACTATCAGGACATGTAAACCACACCAGTATATGTCCTACCTTTAAAATACACTGCAGCCTGCCCATGGGGCTTCATAGGGCCTACCTTAGGGGTGCCTTACATGTAGTAAAAGGGAAGGTTTGGGCCTGACAAGTGGATACATTTGCCAGGTTAAACTGGCAATTCAGAATTGCACACACAGACACTGCAGTGGCAGGTCTCAGCCATGTTTACAAGGCTACTCATGTGGGAGGCACAATCAGTGCTGCAGGCCCACTAGTAGCATTTGATTTACAGGCACTGGGCACCTCTAGTGCACTCTACTAGGGACTTACTAGTAAATCAAAAATGCCAATCATGGAAAAGCCAATTAAGGTTGCAATTTAAACAAAGAGCGCTTGCACTTTAGCACTGGTCAGCAGTGGTAAAGTGCCCAGGGTGCCAACCCCAGCAAAAACGAAGTCCAGCACACAATCAGAAACACAGGAAGCAGAGACAAAAAGACAGGGGAAACTGCCAAGAATGGCAGGTCTAACAGTTACAAAAAAATATATAGCAAAAAACATCCAAATTCACAGACAAAAGGTTACAGGGATGTTATAGTTAGGAAATAGAATACAAAGCCTTAGAAGTTCACTGAAAAAACACAAGTTACAGAAAGTTATAGTTCGGCTCATTTTGTACTCATACAAAACCATAGAAATTCAGCAGTTATAGTTAACAGACCTAACTACAATGTAAGCCCCCTCAATGCACTGCTTATGACCTCCCATATTACATCACTCATGACATAGTCAGTGACATCACTGTTGACATCTCAAATTACATCACTGATGACATCATCCACCTAACCACTCACAACCCCCACTTCCACCCCCATACAAACTTCCCATACATTCACTCACACATTTACACAACTACACCCATACTCATTCACACACCTATGCAAGTGCACACAAAACCACTCACTGTTTGTAATATGAACTCACACACCCAGTCACTCACTCATACAGCCGGTCACACAACCATTCACTTACCCATGCAAATAGTCACACACCGACTTATACACCCACAAAATCAATCACACATCTATACAACCACCTATACAACTAACACTATTTTCACTAATTCTGCTATACAGCTACCAACAGACCCACTGACACACCCATACACCCACTTACTTTTCAATAGAGCCACACACACATCACGTCATACAAGCATACAGGCACTTAGGTCCTGATTACAAGTTTGGCGGTCAGACCGCCAGAATGCCATGTTGGCTGTCCCAAAAAGACCGCCAGGTTTGAAGTCCTACAAACCGCCCTATTGCAAGTTATACAGGCAGGACCGCCGTCTGCCAACCAAAAAATGCAGACCGGCAGTGGCATGGAGGGACAGAAATAGGCAGCCTGACCTCCATCCCGACAGCTCAGCGACCAACCACTGACCATATTACAAGTCCCATGTCGCAGTGGCGGGCACACATGGCGGTCAGCCAATGGTGGTCTGGACCACAGCGGTCTGCGGTCACCAAAGTAATACACAGCTGCACATTGGATGAATTTGAAAACAACACAGCTGACACATATTGCCACACTCAACACACCAGCAAATCACACTATAAAACACACCCCTTCACAGACCATGATCCTTTGCATTTTCACAGCAAGACCCATCAAGAGAGAGTGCATTAAAATATATATATATATAGAGAGAGAGAATAGGCACCCCTTTAATTTTTCATACAATACATCCCGCACCCTGCACACACTTTTTCCAATCACACCCTTTTTCACTTCTCCACTTTAGTAAGACACTGTCATCTATTACTTTTCTTTTACCACCATGTCACCTATGAAACATCCATGTTTCACTGATGATGAGTTAAGAGTTATGATGGATGAAATCATCAGAGTAGAGCCACAATTGTTTGGAGCCCACATCCAGCACACTGCTGCCAGAAGGAAAATGGAAGTGTGGGAAAGGGTCGTTGACAGAGTAAATGCTGTAGGCACCACCCTGCGCACAAGGGTGGGTATCCGGAAGAGGTGGAATGACCTCAGGGGCCAGGTCCGTTCCATGGTCTCCAGGCACCAGCTGCAGACCAAGAAGACTGGTTGTGGCACCCATACTCCTCCCTTACAACTCACTTTTTGGGAGATCAAGGTTTTGGCCATCCTGCATCCTGCATCCTGAGGGTTTGACAGGAATACATGGGGGAGTGAAGTTTGGTAAGTCACAACACTAATGTCACCTAAATGCCATGCCATGCATGCTCACAGCTCACTTTCTGCCACCTTCACTGTCACCCCACTCACTAGCCCAGTGTCCACCTGTCCAAAGACCCCTGTCTGGCATCTCACAATTGAAGTAGACCCACCTGGGGGAACAACATCTGTGTATAGTGTGTAGTACTGGGACTGACAGGACTACAACTCTCAACAGGCACTGTTACAATGATTCCTTACACCAGCACAGTGTTCTCACCTTCAAATACTCCTATATGTGAAGTCACCTTTGAGGTGTAACACCTGGGAGGGTAACACTTGTATAGTGTGTGTAGTACAGGGACTGACATGACTACAGCTCTCAGCAGGCACTCTTCCTCCAACTTCAACCACCAGACCAGAGTTCTTTTCTCAGTAGACACCTGTGTCTCAACTCCCCATTGAGGTTTACTCACCCGGGAGGACACCATATATAGACACCATATATATATATAGTGTATGTAATATGGGGTTACATGACTGCAACTCACAGAAGGCTCTCTTACTGTCACTCCTACCACCAGTCCAGTGTTCTCTTCTCCAAAGACTCATGGCTGGGAAATCACACATGAAGTGTTCTCACCTGGGGGATGTCATTTACCAAATGCATGAAGTAGACGGAGTGACATGACTGCCAAGGCCAGGAGGCTCTGGGTCACCAATTACAAATACATGCCCAGTGTTCTCATGCCCAAATGCCCTTGTGTCTGAACTCAAAAATGAAGTGTGCCCACCTGGGAGGATAACATTTGTATGGTGTGTGTAGTAGAGAGAGTTGACTGACAGCAATTCCTAGCAGGCACTGTTTCTGTAACTCCAAACACCAAACCACTGGTTACTTGTCCAAATATATCTGCAGTCGACTCTCGTTTGAAGTGTGCTCCCTAGGGAAAGAACATTGGTCGAGTGTGTGTACTAGGGTGACTGACATTACCGCAACTTTCAGCATGCACTGTATCTGTAACTACAACCATCAGCACAGTGTTCTCTTCTCAAAACTCCACTGGATGCCAATCCCCAAATGAAGTCCACACACCTGGGGGGCTAACATTTGTCTACTGTTGGGAACTAGAGGCAGTGACCTGAATGCCAAGCCCAATTGGCCCTGTTTTGATTACTACAATCACCAACCCAGTGTCCACTTGCCCCAATGCATATGTAAGTGAACTCTCAAAGGAAGTTCACTCTCGTAGAAGTATACTGTTTGTCAACTGTTGGGAATTGGAGGGAGTGACCTGAATGCAACTCACAGGAGGGACTGTCCAAGTGACTCCAAATAGCAGAACAGTGGTCACATGTTCAAAAATACTTGCCTGCTCACCTTCAAATGACATGTACTCACCTGGGAGGGGGCAAAATACAGAGCATGCTCAACTCAGAGATGTGGCTGGCCACCTACCTCCATCTTGAACTGCTAAGCCAAGGTGAAACTATTGAGGACAGGATAGCACAACCAGTATGCAACATAAATCAACAAGGCCTCAAGATGCATCACAAAAATGATATTCGCTGCAGACACATTCACAATGCAATGACCACACAATGTCTCCAATCACTTATGCAACAGACTATTGGGTCTGCCTGCATAACAATCAACCAGGCCTCAAAATGGTCAAAGCCTGCCAGGCCACTGTTTTTGCCTGCACTGGTAGCAAGAAGTAATTCTCTGCCCATCCGCCCAAGTGACAATGAACTCCCAAATTCAACAGCTGCTTGAAATCCATTGAATTGGCATTTTCACAAATATCAGGTCAGTACAACCAATACCATGACTACCTGTCACAATAGGATAACCTGCAAATCAGCTAACTACAAGGTCTTTGCTAAATGAGCCAACAGAAAAGACTGCCACTGCCTCCATGGATGAAGCCCTCGGTGACGACAACACTCCTGTACATCCTGGACGTGGAGTACGGTTTTGGCCCATGTGGACAACCTGGTCAGACACCAACAGTGACTCTCACTGTGTCTACATCAAGACCTCCCAGCCCGGTTGCATCAACCTCACAGACAACCATCGTGTGCCCTCCAGTTACGGGAAAATGCTTTTATTATGTGCCCCACAGCCCCGGGAACAACCACCTCCCTGGGGTGATATATTAACATATGTGGGGGTGCTGCAAGCCCCCCCATCACATCCCTGGGAAAAATAGTAAAATATGGAAAGGGGGTCCGTTACAGACCCCCATAATTCTGTGGATCACCACCTCCCCAGGGCTATTTACGTTGGAAGGGGGCAGCCGGCGATCCCCCTCGGGGAGCCACTGATGGCCTTGGGGACCATCACCCCCCATGGCCGGCTCCTTGCTATGTCCCTGTTTGCCCACCCACTGGACATAGCTGTTTGCGGTGGCTTGGCTGCAGCTTTAACAGTTGCAGCCAAGTCACAGCAGACGTAACTCTGCTTTCTGACAGCGGGACCTGTCAAATAAATCCCACTGTCAGAAAGTGGGGTTTTCATTCGTACAGGGAAGACAGATGGAAATATTGCTCCAACAACCAGGGAGCTGCTGTTAAAAGCAGCTGCCTTCTTGCTGGAGCAATGGGACCGCAGGGGAGGCCTTGAGGCTCCACTCACAGTCCCAGATAGCCTGTAAAGGGCCAAAGTAATAGAGAAAAATAATGAGCAGAGACCACTGGGAAGGCCTGTAGGCCCCCACTTCTCCCACTCCCTGCGGTCCCAGATAGCCCACAAAGAGAAAGAAAAAATGTCAAATAAAAAAAAAGGCTATGGCCTAATGGTCAAGGTCACAGACCTTCACGCTGAGACAAATATATTTTTCTTATCAATTTGTGCAGAAATATCTCATTCTAAGTATATCATCCATCAAAGCCTAAAAAACTATCTTCCTCTCACTCTCTTTCTCTCTCTCTCTCTCTCTCTCTCTTTATCTTTCTCCCACTCACACACCCATTCAGACCCTTTTGCACCCACTCACAGACCCACTCAGACACTCACGCACCCACTCACAGCCCCACTCAGACCCTCATGCACCCACTCACAGACTCACTGATACCCTCGCACACCCACTCACAGACCCACTAGCACCCTCATGCACCCACTCACAGACCTGCGCAGACACTGACACACCCACTAAGACACTTATGCATGCACTCTCACACCCAGACAGAGACTCTCTCAGCCACTCTCACCCCAGATACACCCCAGATACACCCTCTTACACCTATTCTCACACCCAGAGAGATTGTCTGCGGCCAACTCCTGCCACACATGCCAAAGGCCTGTGTACAGAGTAGGGTTGGATAGTTAAGGGGGGTTGGCCACAAATACCGGCTGCGCATGGGCAAAGGCTGTGCACGGTGCAAGGTTAGGTGCTTAGAGGGGGTTGGACTCAGGGCCTGGCCAAAGGCTGTGCACAACGGTGGTTGGATTAACATATAGTAATGCAAATTACTAAATGTTAAAAAAAACATAGAAATTTGCTGAAAAAGCCAACGGTTACAGGGACGTTATAGTTAGAGAATAGAATTGAAAAAAACATGAAAATTCACTGAGTAAAACAAAGGTTACAGGGATGTTATAGTTAGGAAATAGAATTTAAAAAACGTTAGAAATTCACTGAAAAAAACTAATGTTACAGGGATGTTATAGTTAGGTTGTGAATTTACTCATAGAAAACCATAGAATTTCACCTATTATAGTTAGCGTTATCTAAAGTAACTATAGCTTGTGCCCTAAGTTAACTATAACTCGCACCCTCGCCATGCACTGCTAATTACCCCACAAATTGTGGCACTCATGACATCTTTGATAACATAATTGATTATATCAATGTTATATTTGCAGTAAAAGTTTTGACGAAAAAGCTGTGCATGGCGGGGGCTTGGGTTATAGTTACCTTAGGGCATGAATAGCTCCTTTATATTTTGTGGAAGATAAGAGCTATTGATATGGAGATGTATGCAGACAGGTAATGTGAGAAGAGATGTTTGTTTTGTTGGAGATGACCTTACAAAATTGCAAATTTAATTTTTGCCTACTAGTGCTAAATTGGAGAGATGGTACGACCACATAACTATTTAATAAGTATGCCCAATAGGGAGTTATTTAATGTAACAGCTACACATTGTTATATGTTTTGAGCTATAATGCATGAAAGATGTAAATAGACAACAGAATGCAAGCAGGTATTCTGTGATATGTACACCACCAATTAAGGATGAATTTTTGATGTCAAATTTGTGGTTTTAGAAAATGTAATAATAAAATGCTACTTAAGTAATTTGGGAAAATATTTTGAATCACGGGGAAATTGTTGACGTGGTACCCATTTAGAGTGTCGCTGGTGTTGCAGGGTGCTCCTTACTAGAGCGGCTCTCCACCTAAAATTTGGAACTTCCCAGAGTTCTCCTTAGTTTTTTGCATAATTTATGCATCACTCTAACCCTGAAAGGGCCTTGGTTTGATTGATATATATATATATATATATATATATATATATATATATATATATATATATATATATATTTATATTCCTTTTTTGATTTGTTTTAATTCAATTAATAATTTCCCACCACAGTCCATAAAACAATTCTCTCCGACAGAATAACTGCCGACACTACATGTTGCGAGGAATTGAGCAGCTGATCGTAACGCGCACGCAGTGCTCTTGCGCGTCTAATTATTCCCTGTGACAAGCCCTAAAATCTTTCAAGACAAGCGTGCTACCACAGCACGTCTCCCTCTATGACAGCTGAAGTTCTCCGGCTCTTGTCATGGTCATGGCTCTTGTCATGGTTTACACGATGCGTCAGCCACATCCAGCATGGCTGAACATTACGAGAACCCTCTCTAGTTTCTTTGTTTTCAATCAGCGAGTACGACTGCAATGGAGCTGTGTACAGATCATGTACACAAGTTAAAAAGGAGCCTCCAACTGAAATTAAGTTTATATCCATGAATTGTAAAATATCCATTATTTGACATCAATATATTTTTTTATAAATACTCTCTGGTTCACCCTCAATAGCTGATGCAAATCACACCTGCCTGAATCCTCCTTAGTTAAAGTAATCCCATTTAAAATAGCCCTAAAATACACAAATTGTTTTTTTTTAAGAAAACACCTTAGCAATCTCTGTAATATCCTCAACTTAACATCTATTACATATCAAATAAGCAATATAGAGTAATACTCTCAGAAGCAGCAAACAAAAGAGGAAGAACATGGAAGACAGGGATATGTATATGGACTTGATAGTTATGTTTAATTTTGATGTGATTTGCATTATGTTGTTTGGAATTTTCAATGGTTGCTGCTCAGAAGGAAGTGAATAAATGTTTATGCATAATGCTAGCTTCCTGTCTTGCCATAAAATCCAACCACCTGATTTGAAATCCACATTTAAAGGGGACGAAACTTAACTTGGTCAACGAAACTCTTGACAGTTCAGTTTTCAAGCAGCAAAGTTGCAGTAGGTAGACGGAAGCAGTGATGATTAAAACACATGGTTAAGATAGGAAAAGTAATTTACGGTTGGTAGGGACTTTGTCCTATAAATTTTAATTGAATGCAAATGAGATGACGAATACATTTCTTTCCTAAATATAGTGCCTTAGAGCAACCATAACTTAGAGTCTTCTTATTTCCAACTGTGATCCTTAAGTTAAGATAAGATTCAAATCGTAGATCCCAAAAGTTAATAGACATGCTTCGAAGGTTTTTCTGCAATGTTTTATGTTCTTTTGAGACATTTGTCATTGCTCCTGGAAAGGGAACTACAAACATGGCCAAGTTCTATTGCATGCCAATTTACTGTATACCTTGTCATCAACTAGCATCATCCCTATCGTAGCCTAGCCTCTAACATTAGGGATAGTTGGAAGGTGCTAAGATCTTTCACAAAGACTGAGTCAATCTAAACACGTCTGATACTAGTTGTCATATAGAAGGATGGATCTGACAGACTTTGAATGATGCATTAGTTGCATGAAGAAATGTATTGTTTCAACCTGGCCTTCTGACACAATAGTACATTAATGTAGAGTGTCACTAAAAGAAGAAACTACTGCTATAATCAAGAACAGCCTCTCTGAATTCTTCTTGTGAGTCAGGAATGGCAGTTTTTCACCTTTGTAGCCATTATTAATGCTAATGCGATATGGTTTTCAAACACACCATTATACTGGCAAATTGCACATGACAGTAAATTACTCATTGAAGTTAATCTTGTACTAGTACTGTTTAGCCTTCTGTCCTCCAAAGGAACTCACCTTCCCACCTCCTTTCTCTGTACACGTCCGTGCAGATGGAAAAGAAACAGGCTGGGGTGTTGGAGCAGGTTAAATCCGTGGTATACATGCTCCCAGGTTCCACAATGGTGACTCTTTTTTTAATTGTTTTTCTTTAACTGACAAAGCAATAGTTAGTCAATAGAAACAAACGATGTCAGAAAAACAACAGATTGCATGTACCATCTCATTGAAAGTAAATAAAGCTACAAGTATCAGTGGTGGCCTGAAGGACTAAAATACGGTGGGGCGCGATGGCGCCAAACTCACCACATTTGTGGCTCCCCCGGTGCGGAACTTCTGCCCCATTCTCCAAGCAGGAATGGAAGGACTTTCTTTTTGGTCAGTGGAACGCATATCCCACCAATCCTGGAGCTGCTCTCATGCTGATTTACAGCATGAGAGCAGCTTCAGGATTGGAGGGATTGGAGGGAGCAGGCTAACCCAGCGTTCATTTTGAAGTTGGGGCCAGTGCCAGCAATCCCCCAGCTGTTTGACAGCCTGGGAATACTGGGTCTACAGTGCGCATGTCGGGCTGCCCGTAGCAAGACAGCTGGCCAACCCGACATGTGCACTGAAAGGGGCAGCAGTCATCCTGCAATTGCAAGATTCAGCTCCTCCCCCTGCACAAGCTGGTGGCAAAATAAAATGGCATTTGTTATGCCATTTTATTTATTTGTGTTTGCCTACTGTACTCGCAGTAGGCGGGGTGACGCTCCTCCACTTTTTAGGAGGAACCGTCACTGACTACTATATTAAGTACACAATGAGCTTGGAATGATACCATATTGTTGGGAGGTTGTGGAAGTCTCAACAGATTTGAAATGGGTAAGCTCAGAACCAAATCAATACAGAAGTAACTGGCAATATCCCCTTCCTGGTTAGCTATGTTACCCAATTCCTATCTTCATCGCTGAAGCCCCACAGATTTCACCCAGTGGCAAAACACAAAATGATGGACCTCCCTTGCAGAACGTGATGAGGGCTCCCCTGCAGAATGTATTGAGGGGTCGTCTTGGGCCCAGTGGGCCCCCCAGAAGGATTGGTGCCCCCCCTAATGGCTGGGCCCACCTGCACTGTAGGAGCATAAGGGTCTGCAGGGGCCTGCATTATGCCCTTGCCACGGACAGTCAGAGACATGGAGTACCCTTTCCCTAGGCCTTTGTCTGCCAGCGATACTTATTTAACAGTGTTGCATTTTCCGGCAATGCCCCTCTTTGCAAAAAAGAAATACATTGATTTACAAAGGCTTTATCTATCTGTAGCCTGCCATGTCCCTAGCAGTAATGTCGAAGCCCTCATTTCCAGGTTTACCCCAATCACTGACGCAAATTCCCTACACATCACTTTCTAACAGCACACTATTAGGGGACACTTCCAGAGCCAGTCAAATATTGTGCTAATTTCCCACATTCCAGAAAACACCTACTAACTTTGGCTATCCCAAACATATACGTTTTTTTCTGAGTGTAACACAACTGGTATAGAAATTTTGAAACTGATCAGGCTGAAGTGACCCCCGATCAATACTCCTTGGAGGAAATTAAGATCTCCTACGTATGTCGTCCACCTGTCTGCCTACAACCCATTCCTAATTATTTCTCAGTTCTATCAGGTTCTTACAAGTGATTGTCATTAAAGTGAAGTATGTGATGGATAATGCTCAATTTTGCATAATTATGTCCAGCAATGTTTAAGGTGGAGATACCTAAAGTCTGGGATTCATGCAGGTCGTATTCTTGTCTGAAATGCAAGAAGGATGCCATACTTTTGGTTACCTGCCAGCATTGATATCTCTTTATGATTTTTGTCAGTCAGTCTTGTCATGTCCTGACTTACGACTCATAAAGTTATGACTGCTGAGTATCCCCACTTGTAGTGGAATCTTCACACTCAGAGTGGGGGAGGGTTAATCCCCGCACTGCAGTGCTCAATGCAGAGATTTTGCTCCAAGTGCAGAGATTTTGCCATGAGTGTAAAGACTCCTCACTCATAACTTTGCAAGTTCTGTGTCTATGGGAAAATGTGTTTGTATATATGGCCCTAAATCCTTTGGTTAACACAGTGGCACAAGACACATTCATTGATTGATTCCCTTAACCAAACTGGAGAGAAGGCTATGGAGAAGCAACCCACCGAGCTAAATGATCATCATTGGCTCTTCAGTGACCGGAGTGGGTTTCTCAGGAGGATTGGACAGTTGAAATAAAGACCTACTCTCACTTTGACTTTGCATATGAAGGCAAGGAGGGCAGGGAGGTGAGGACAACCCTGACAAAACAACTTCCATGTGGGAGACAAATGCCCCACAAGAAAGATGCTGGCTACTTTATCTAAACTCTCAAGGTGTCCTACAAACTGTCAAGGTGGAATGAGAGGGTTCACATCTGTTTTCATATTGGTTGCTGTTGAGTTAAGTGGGTTTGGATTGCTAGGGTGTCAACCATGTTGCATGATTGCCTGGCCATAACTCCTTGCTCAAGGGCACCAATAACTCCTTTGATCCCTCTAGGGTTGTTTAGGGACACCACACACAACACAACCACTAACATGATAATGTACAAATGAGGCAGCTTAAAATTGTGAGCTTGAAGGTCTGGGGCTTGAATGCTCCAACTAAATGGTTGGCAGTACTAGTGACCCTGAGGGACAAGGGATTTGAGATTTTCCTGCTACAATAGACACACTTGCTTAGGTAGGACTGGTCCCATTAGTCATTGTTGCAAAGGCTGGGGCAGACCGGGACATTATTCCCAGAGAAGAAACTCTGGTAGGTTTTATGGATAAATGATGCTCCCACCACCCACAAGTTAAGAATTACACCCAAAACACTTGTGGGCTGTCCTGGAGTAAGTGTGGTGGGATGCTGAAAAGTGGGTATAATTCCCTGAGTTAGGTGGCAGTTTCTGCTGCCGGGCAGTCACTGGTGGAATAGAGTTTACTGTAGAATGCCTGAGAGGATCTTGGCATCTCCATGTTATCCAATAAGACTGTTGTTTCGTAAAATAAGTATACAACTAGAGTATCCAAAAGAAAAGGGTCACACAACAAATCAGAGAAAAAGAAAAAGAGTAACAAGAAAAGAGTGAAATATATAAACAAAACCAGAAAGCCTGGCTCTGCTAGGAGCATCCTTTTTAAAGGACGATCACATATGTTTTAATGGGTTAGATTCTGTCCCTGTTTATTTTCTCACTCTACTTACATGCTAGAAACCTCCCAGCCTTATTTCTTCCTTTGTAATATGTCTGTCTGCTGTATCTCAATCTTAGTCGAAGCATTGCTAAGTATAACTAAGTTGCTCTGGATCTGTTCCTTCTATCACCTCATCTTCCAAGTTATTTTCTGCATCCTGTTGTGCCATCTCTCTTCCTCTGAAATCATGCCTTTCTCTGCTGCCATTGTCCCAAGCTTCCTTTCTTCTTGAGGCAATGGTTAGACACCCCTCAAACAAGCCCCAGGCATCCTCAGGAGGAATTCAGTCAGCAATAACCCTCATGCACGTCAGGAATAGCAATATATATTTCAATTCGTTTTCCATTGGAGGCTGCCTTATGTTGTCAAAGCTGTGTCTTTGCCACTGTGGTACCAGGGTAAAATCATCCTGGATGATGATGTCCATATCACAGATTTTGGTAGTGAGCTAGGTGCCCCTGTGTGTTCAATTCACCGAGAAATACTTCAAGAGAATGCTAGGTCTAAGAACCTTAGTTATCCAATCCTGTCCCAACAGTTCAACATCTCTCTCAAGAATTCCAATTGGTGCAATATTGTTCCACTTGGATCATCTCTCTGCTTCTTCAAGGCATGCTTTAATGGTTTTGTTTTCTGTCTGTAGATTCTATACCAGGGTGAGTAGGCATTGTTTAGTATGCTGTACATGCTGTATCTTATGTTGGATTATGTGGGACAGCTTTAAGAATGGAATGTATAAGGGAATTCCATGTAGAATTTTGAGCTTGAGGGAAAGGAATTACTGCTGTTGCACTATGTGGTTCAGTTGTCAGTGCGTTGGTTTGCCTCAATAAATCCTAATTCAAACAACATTTGCTGTGGATGGATTCTTTCATTACCCTCGTGTTCATTTTTCAGAAGTCAGTTTGTAAGAGGTTTACTTTGACATTCATCATGTCAATTTTATGTTCCAGGATCTATTTAGTACCTCTGATAGCCATCTGTTTCTCTATTAGAGTTGGTCCTTGTTCATTCTGTGGGGTTTCCTGCACTTGGGTCAGTTCAGTACCTTGGGGTTTAATACCCAGGAATGCCTATTTGTTCAGCTAGTGTTGGGGGGAGCGGTGGTTTGGTATTTTCTTTTCACTCCATCATTTGTCTCATGAGGCATCAAATCAACTGTGTATTCAGGCTCCTATGTGGGTGTTGCAAAGTGACGCACTGCAATCCAAGCACAGATTGTGAAATGTTAGCCCACTTCTCATAATTGGAAATGACTTCAGTAAGGGGCAAACAGTTCATGGACTCTCGTAGACTGAAAGGGCTCTAATTGCTGACATCTGCTAACAAGGACTCCATGGTCTCATCTAATTTTGCAGTAATCCAGTATACTCAAATGAGTCAAAGTAGCAGCTTGTCAGCATTCTTACCTCTCCCCCTTCATGCCCTCCCCAGGCCTCATTACTAACGGTTGCAGGAGTGTCTATATTCAACTCTGATAAGGCTATGCAATGTAGAGAGACACTAAGCATATCCCTCCCCTCCTCACACCTGTTCTGTTATCAGCCTCACCTTCTTGGCCTCCCAGGTACTCATGAAGCACCCAGTTTCCAATGCTTTGTTGGGGTTGGCAATAATTGCATGCTGCACATCTATTCTAGTTCATGGTTTACTCAGTGTTCAACCTCTTAAGTCCTCACCAGCCTCTCACAGTACATGGATTGTAGGGCTGGGACAGCTGCTCTGCTCCCAGTAGATGAGTGCAGGGTTCCGATCATCACTGGGCTCCAGTGGTTCTCTGAGACTTTCTCAGTCTTTAGGGAAATGGAGTCGGAGCACAGAACTTGATCACACTTCAGCCATCTTAGCCGACCACCGGCAGGCCACCCCAAAATAGTAAGTTTTGATGTTTGCCCTAGTTTCGAGGAACTTAGCTGTGGCTGAGAACTTTGCATGAGTGTACAGAAAATCAGGGCTAGAACTAAAATGTACGATTTTCAACACCTTTGTGGTGAAACAATTGGGTTACTTTGTTTGCAGGAGTTTGTATTTTTACATCATCTTTCAAGGTATTGTCCAAACATTTGTTGGGAAAGATGACCTTAATGGATCATTCACTGGAAACAAACTTGTTTTTTATTTCTTTAGGGAAGCCTTTTGAACTACTGTTATTATTGTTTCAAGTTGTAAAGGTATTGACTTCACTTGGTTCCAAAAGATCTTCCCTTTTATCAAGAGGAATTGAGGATATAAGGCACATTACTCACCATAGATTCTTATATAGTTTTAGTTTATAAGCTCTCTTACCTTGAGACATCCAACCACCATCTGTGCATATTGAGTCTACTTGTACAAACCCATAAGAAATAGAACCTGAAAAAGTGAAAAGCCTTGGGGAAAACATGGATGAGTGTATGGAGTTTGGGGCCATGGCCTCATTATAGATGTTGCACTGTGTGTGCTTGTGGGGGTTGATAGACTATCATTAAATACGTCATTACAAAGAGGAGCTAGTACTGACTGTGGAATTTTCAAGGGATGAAGGTGAGTGTTATGCCTAGGTGAATGTTTACTATTTCAGTATAAAGTAGATGCTCAACAGATATGTCTACTGTACAGATACCTATTTGTGTAGCATAAGTCCTTCAAGTTTTGTAATGTTCCCTATTTATAGATCATACCACACCAGTAAACCTTGATGACGAGAAGGAAGACCAATTGGTAGCCAATTCTTTTGAAGCACTGGAGGATGAATCTGTTGTTGATATGGTTGAACACGCCCAAGCTCAACAGGCAAACGCAAGCAGTAAGGAACTTGAAGATCCTAGGGATAATTCTGGATATTATGTACAACATAGTGAATATTATAATATCTGTTCACCAACCAGCTTTTGTCCAGAAACACAGTACAAAATCCTGCATGATAATATGCAGTCAGCATCACATTCCAAAAGCCTGCATGATATTATTCAAGAATCTCCTCTATCCAAATTCATGTATACTCTTTTTCAACCTGCGTCCCAGTCCAAAAGCATGCATGCTGATATAAAACCAGCATCACAACCCAAAACCCCAGAACGTAATATTCAACATGCTTCACAACCCAGAGGTCTGGAAACTAATATTCAACATGCACTACAACTTCAAGGTCTCGAAGATGATATTCAGATACCATATGCTCAAATCCTGGAAACTGATATGGAACCTGCATCGCAATCTAAAAACCTGAACATAGATTTGAAAACAGCATCTCAATCTAAAAGTGTGCAAACGGATATGCAACCAACTTTACAATCGAAAAGCTTTCAAACTGATATCAAACCAGCAACACATTCCAAAAGACTGCAAACTGATATGCAACCTATACTACACTCCGTAAGTCTGCAAACTGATAGGGAACTGCGCTCTAACAGGGTGGTTAATAGTATGCCACCCCCCTCACAATCTAAAAGTCAGCAAACTGATATACCACAGAACTTGCAATCTAAAAACATGCAAACTAATATTGAGCTGCCATCCCAACCCAAAAGCACTCAAACTGATATGCTGCCAACATCACACTCTAAAGGTCTGCAGACCAATATACAGTCTACTTCAAAATCTAAAGGATTGCAAACAGATACCCATCCAACAACACAGTCCGAAAGCCTACAAACTAATCTGTATCCGGTGAGAGGTTTCCAGAAGAAACTCGCTGAGAACTCTCAATATCAGTGTAACTTGATGGCTGAACATAATACAATCATAAAAGAGCAATGCCGCCTACAATCTGAGAACAATGTGCTGCAAGCAGACATTGTTAAAGCTTTAAACAACTCTGTAAGAGCCACTACTACCCTTAACACAACCATGACCAATTTAAGCATGGTGAACAGGACATTTTGTAGACAATTAATTGGGGCTCAGGAGATTTGTACCCAAAATTGGCATGGCCTGTCTACTGTCCTTGGGGGCCAAGAAAAAAACAATTCAGTTCATTCCATGGGGGAAGACAGTTCTATATCTGATGAGATGTCAAGTTCTCCTCAACCAGCGAGGGCGGAAAGATCACAAAAAAGACCTGCCTGTCAAAAAGAAGTCTTAAATAAAAAAAAGAAATGATTGTTTTTGTTAATTTCATCTATAAGCAGCCTAAATTACACATGCTTAGCGATATGTGATTGAAATAAAACATTCTGGTTTTGAAACAAAACACACTATTAAAATATTATTTGTAAATTAAACTCGGAGTGTATCTATTTAGCCGTGTGCTCCTCCTTTTAGAGAATGGGTTCAAGGCAAAATAAATGCTCTGATATGCATCATGTAGCGATAGTACAGAGATGTCCCTTTCCTGGGACATATTTTAAATTATTCATGAGATTGTTCCTTCAGATTACTGAATGACTGGATTTGTTTGTTGACTTCTTGAGTTATCTGAGTGAAGAATCTATATCAAGTCATAGTTGCATGTATCAATGATTTCTTTTTATCTGCCAACAAAGATTATAGGTGCATCACAAAATTCAAACTACATTGCATTATAACCAGAAATTCCTAGTAGTAACGGATAGATTTTCATTTCTGTTTGTTATTCTAAAAGGTTTTATATGATCACCTATTGTGTTTACCATTTAAAGTGGGCCATTTATTTCTTTGTTGGACACTATGCATTCCCAGGAATATTCAGAAGGGGCACAAATTTACCTGAAAGTAAAAATGGGACAGAGCATTGTCCACCTCAATGAGCTCCCAGAGAAATATGGAAGGAAGATTGGATGTTCAATGTCCCTTGGAAATGGAGCTGTCAAAAACAGAATTCTATCAGCTTCCATGTCCACCCTCCAGTCTCTTGCCAAAATAATTTACCCCATCATTATTTGAAGCCTTTGAAATACTGCCAGTATTTTACCCCAACCTTATTGGAAGCCTTTCAAATACAGCAATGCGACTAGTTTTGTGTGCATGCTGCTTTAACCACATCACGCCTGTCATTGTCTCTGAGGGAATCTTGTTCCCCCTTGAGAGGAGTCCGCACAAACTCCAAACCATACTTGCATTATGAAGAATTTGGTGCCGCAAAGCATGTGGATTGTGAAGTGTGTACACAAACAAAGGTTTTTTGTCCCTGGAGGTGCCCCCTACTCAACTTTATCTACTATGCTCACTGAGGTGCACACGACCGTCCTTCTAAACCGTCGATTACTTGCTCACAGCCCTTTTGTATTGCGCTAAATCATTACAGCTAGAGTGGAGTATAGAACTGGCTTGGTTTTGCCACAGTCTCTGTACTACAACTAGGGTACTTAATACTTCTGACTGAAGGGTGGTAGCATTACACTATAGCTGATGTTGACACGTTTAGCAACTCTGGTGGTCACTATAGCCAGAGTAGTATCTGCCTATGCTTTATTTAACTATTGCACATATCCTCTAGATATTTCTTTCAGAAAGATTAATACTCTGTCCTTCTCATTAGCCCCTTCTTTGGGAATTGTGTGTGTCAGCAAGCAGGGCTGGAAAAAGCTTCTCCAATTTAACAATGCCACTTTAACAAAGTGTCTGTTCGTATGCAAGCGCTCAACCCACAACCCATGCTTCACCAACCACCACTTCCACCTCGTATTTGCTTTCTCTTATGAAGGATGAGGCTATTGGCTTTTCGGTTGCTTTCACTTTTTTGGGTAGTGCTGTATACTCCTTCACTGGCTCCCATTCCTGTAAGCGCTGTATTTTTATTCCTTTTTTACTTGAATTGATTGCAAAGAACTTACCTCTCTCTGCTACCAGTGGTGTAACAAATGCCCCCGGAGCGGTGCGGGAGGACCCTGAGCTCCAGAGGGCCCCTCAACACAGTACTCTGGCTTAGGAGCTCCTCCGTGAGTCCGCAGGGAGGCCCCTCCATGTTCTATGCAATGGGGCCCCTTTAAGTTTCCTTATGCTACTGTCTGCTACTCATTCCTTTTTACGTATATTAAATCTACAGGAGCAGACCCATGAACCTTTTGTGGAGCTGAGGTCAATAGTATTTTGAATCAAAAATGTTTCAAGGAGGAATAGTTTAAAAAGTAATTCAAGTAACTGCTGGTGTTGGAGCCCTTTTAAAGAGCCATGGGGCTAGCAAGGGTTACTTGACCCAACCGTGAGGGTTGTCGCCATGTTAATGAGGAGGACAGAGTATTAATCCTAGGGCCTGACCTACTATGGGTCATGAGCAACTAGGCAACGTAGTGCCCTGTCAACACTTGACTCTCATTGGTAGCATGGGTCAAGCAGTCTAAGGGGGCCTATTTACAAGAAAGTGTTGCATCGCTCCTAATGCACCACTTTTTTTGTGTCACCATTGCCCCAGCTAACGACACCCTGGTTGCTCCGTATTTACAATAGGGCGCACAATGGCGGTCATTATGACAATAATGTCAAAATATTTGATGCTATTGTGGTGCTTTGCTGCACTAGCGTAAAACAATTTTGACGCTAGTGCAGCAAAGCACAGGAAGGCCCATTGACTAAAATGGGTGCGTCCTTTTAATTTCTGCTCTGATCAGCCATCAAAAAGGACAGAAAAAATGGTGCAGTGAAATGTTGTAAATTTCACTGCGCCATTTCTTCTGGCCTTCCTATGTTGGAATGACCCCTTGCATACATTATGCCTAGCGCAGGCATAATTTGGTGCAAGGGCTTATAAAGTGGTGCAATGCAAGCATTGCGCCACTTTGTAAATATGGCACTGGAGAAAGACCTCCTCAATGGAGCCTTAGCTTAAAAAAGAAAATGATGGTAGGGCGGCGCAAGGTGGTGTTGGGGGCTTGTAAATATACCCTTAAGTCTCTTCAGGGGAGGTAGCTATAAGGCGTACACAGGCACAAGATTCAAAGGACACAAAGTAACTGTGACTCATGCTTGCCAATTACCAAAAACCATTAATAGGGTCCCAGATATTTTTACAGCTGGGCAGTTGTGGATGTCTCTCACCTTGCATGGGACATTTCGTCCCAAACGGAGGTATACATCATTTATACCGCAAATCAATGAATGGAGGAATGTAAGCATGCTCTATCACATAAATATGATCCAGTTTATCGATTAGTGTATCACAATAATTCAGAAATATGGTGCACGTTCATAAACATCTGAAAATGCAAATATTTGGTGAAGACTGAAAACAAAGAGCAACCCTAAAACGTTTGAGAAACAAATATGGCAACAGACTGAGAAGTCAAATGCAGAGTGCCTACAGCTATACCTGCCCATTTTAGAGACACACCCTTCTTCTGTGAGCCGATAGCATAGTACATGGATTCGTCATACAAGCAACATCACAAAGTAAAATGATGTATGGAGTGATGAAACTTTTTCAAACACTCATCCCCAGTCACAGATCTGGGTTTAATCCATCGTTATTTTGCTTTGCTCGTCACCCCAGTTCGAACCCAGCCATATGCAAATCAGACTTGACTTTTCTCTCTATGGGAGTTGTCCAGCCTGAACTGCCAAGCCAGGTCCTGCTAGTCAGTATTCAAGCACCTGGGACCAGTTTCAGGGTATCACCCTTCATCAGCCAGGCTAGCTTGAATCTAGTGGCTCAGCAAGCAAGGGACCCATGTCTAGACATACCATAGCCATTTAGGGTGCACATAGCAACGTTTCAAGCACTCACCCCAGACACAGATCTGGGTTTAATCCATCATTATTTTGCTTGCCACGTCACCCCAGTTTGGACCAAGCCATATGCAAATCAGTCTTGACCCTGCTCCCTATGACTGAACTGCCGAGCCAGGTCCCCACTGGACAGGATTCAACCTCAGTTCGGAACCAGCCATGTCCAAATCAGTCTTGATCCAACCGGAACTGTCAAGCCAGTTCGGGCTGGACTGTTCCCATGGGGAACAGGGTCAAGACAGATTTGCATATGGCTGGGTTCAAAGTGGGGTGGCATGGTGAGCAAAAGAACGTTGGATTAAACCCAGATCTGTGACTGGTGGTGAATGTTTTAAAAGTCTCAGCCCTCCGTCCATTATTCTTTTCTGTTGCTGAAGTTGCCCTATGTGGGAAGGGTATGCCCAGTAGGTCCCATGCTCACTCTGCCACTGGATTCAAGCTCGCCAGGCTGATGAAGGGTGATACCTTGAAACCTGTCCCAGGATGCTTGTTTCCAGTCCAGGGAGGACCTGGCCTGGGAGTTTGGGCTTGACTGCTCCCATGGGGAACAGGTTCAAGGCTGATATGCATATGGCTGGGCCCAAACTGGGGTGGCATGGTGAGCAAAAGAACAATGAATGAAACCCAGATCTGTGAGTTGGGGTGAGTGTTTGAGAAGTTTCAGCACTCCGTCCATGATCTTTTTGTGTTACTAAAGTTGCTCTATGTGGTAAGGGTCTGCCAAGACGTAGTTCCCTTGCTTACTGTGTCACTGAATTGAAGCTAGTCTGGCTGATGAAGGGTGATACTTTAAAACCGGTCCCAGGATGTTTGTTTCGGGTCCAGGGTGGACCTGGTCTGGCAGTTTGGTCTCCTCTGTTTCTATAAGGAACAGGGTCAAGACTGATTTGCGTATGGCTAGGTCCAAACTGGGGTGGCATGTTGAGCAAAAGAACGATCGATTAAACCCAGATCGGTGACAGTGGGTGAGTGTTTGAAAAGTTTCAGCACTCAGCCCATCATCCTTTTGTGTTGCTTATGTCAAATGAGTCCCACCTTCATCACTGCACACCCACATACCTACACATAAGCATGCCCTGACCAATATTCTGTTTTCTGCCTATCAGTATGGATCGAGTCCTGGTTTTTGTACTCTCAGCAAATTCTGACTGGACCTCGTTGTTTTCTTTGGGTCCCTTTTACAGTCTTATATTCACTGTATTTTTCCCTCCATCACTGTCTTTCGTCGGTTAGGTAGCTTATTCCAGAATTCATCAGCTTTTAACCATGCACATTGTACCATCAGCCATTTTTAGCAGCTACTTCACATAACCTCTGCATCTTGAGCCTGCTTGATAATCATCCAGTGCATGCCTATGCTATGTGTGTTACTACTGGTACAAGTACAGGTGGGCAAATCCGAAAAGATCATTGGACTTAATCACCATGAAGACGAGTCGGGAACTGAGTACATGATATTTTCAGTGGGCATATTACCAAGTGCCCTTTCTGCAGGTATGGCAGAGAAGTGACATAACAAAGAACCTCAGCCTGTCTTGTGGAGGTCCATCATCACCAGCCCTACATAAGTGTAAGTTCTGAGAGTAACCCCAGGGAAGGTGACAGCATATGGTCACAAAACCATCTTTCCTGCAGACATGTTCCAACCCAACTATGTCGAGGTCCAGTGGAAGGGCCTCATAATAACTACCAAAGAACATCATATTGTTTGCCTATTTGGTTCATGATGTAATACTTTTTTCTGAACCCTGGCTGAAAGAGGAGTGCAGATGGATACAGGCATAGCACGCAACAATCCTAGAACGTACCTGGGGATTTTTCCCCATTGCTAACAAGCCTGTCAAGCGATACATGAGAGATCTCATACATTTGCTACCTCAATGAAGGCACCCTAAAACACCTAATATGACTTACATTTTTTCCTCGTTTGATGCACAAGCCTTTCAAGCTAATGACACCCTGAGAAATTAAATTTGTTTAATGGAAGATAGCCTTCTTAAAAGGCCCTAACAATGTCCACACAATAAATCAGTTTCAGGTCTTCTGTACCTTTTCACCCATATTTCCTTCATTCTGAAAGTACAGTCCGAATTCCATTGGAATAATGAAACCGTTCTTCTGATTTTTGTCATGTTCCAATGCCTCCTCAGCTGAGCAGACCATCCAGACCATGAACAAGATGGGTACACTGCTTCTATTTGAAGACATCCCATCCTCAGACCAATTTTATGTGACCTTTGTGACTTTAGGGGACAAAGACACTGGCTGAGCCGCTGTTTAGGCCACCATTGCTAGATGGGTAACAGATGAACCATTGGATCCTGGGCCCGAGAAACCTCAGGGTCTTTCTTCATGAAGATCTTTGGTTCATGGTTTTCACACATCGTTCATCCCATTATCCCTACACTGTGAGTAAAATATGGAAAATGGCTACATAAGTAGGCATTTGAGCCAGTATCTGTAGGTTACCTACTTGAATGCTGGATGGTGTGTGATGACCCAGCACCCTGATGGTTCTGGTCAGCCTCACTTGCACAGAAAGAGGAAGACTTATGTTGATGCTCTTAACTGGCACACTGATGTGGGCACAAAGGAGAACTCTGCATCAAAAATGGCCATCAAGCGCCCTACTTTTTGTGAGTTGGGTGGTAAAACATCTAAACTGTATACAGATGATTCTTCCTTAGGACAGATGATTCAACTATAGAAAAAAAGAAGAGTAAAAGATACTTGCCATAAATGTGGCTGGTCTAATGATGGTAAATGTCATTCCCATGGATGTGTCAGCGTTCTTAAGTTCTTAACATCTGTGTAACATATCTCCTAACACCAGGTTGATAATTCCTTTTTTAGCTGCCACAGGTTCTTTATCTGGTCTTCATATTTCCACCTTTCCCCCCACCCTCCACTTCTGTGCCCTCCCCATGATGATAACTAAATGTACCTAAACCTTGATAGCGAACCACTAGTAGCTGCAGCTAAATCTTCCTAAGAAATTAGGTTCGGCCCCTGCCTTACCCCCAGCACTGCCAAACTTCAATCCTGCCTTAATCAAGGAGAGACTGAGTTGGTCTTTAAGGAAATCTGGGGTGCCTGGAGATCCCCATATGGGTGCATTTACTGCATAGTGTTCAATACCAAAAAAATCACCTAATATTGTACCATATCTTATGGAGGTCCCCAACACTTTCACATTAATAATCTTAAAAAACTTGGGAGAGACACATTTGTGGAGAAAATAATCCTACCCTAAGCTTCATCTAACTGAGAGCAGTCTCCCCCTACATGGGTCATCTGGTCTTGCTAGGTGGATCAGGAAATTCTTGAACTAAAAAGCGTAATAATACAATCTGACAGCTAGGTATCTAGGTTCCTTTTACCTAACTTCCTTTTCCCAATTTACTCCAAGCCAGCCTACTTACCTTAGAGACCCAGATGACATTACCTAACCTTTCCCAGATTTTTGAGATCAAGTCTTCAAGGAATGGGAATGGGATGTTATCAAAAAGAGAGGTACGCTTGGGCAGAATTGACATTTTCATTAGGTTTATTTGACCATGTATTGTTAAATACAAATTCTCCCATATCTTAAGTTAACCATCTATCTCTTTCATCACTTTCATTAAGTTGACCATAGGTATTTCATCAATCTCTGTTATAATAATTTTACCTAGGTACCTCAGCTTGGGCTGATCATTATAGCTGGTCTAATTCATATTCCAGGCCATTGTCTCAGTCTTGGACTTATTTATCAGGTACCCTGAAGCTTTACTATTTGCTCCATATGTGGGATTGTTTGTGGAAGATCATTGTTATATATAATGATGTCGTCCTCATAGAAGGATAATTCATTCTCAGATTGCTTGGCCTTAAACAGACTCATTGTTTTTGTCCTTTCCTGCAAAGGTCTGAGCTAGAGGTTATGTATAAAAATCAAAGAGTAATTGAGAAAGGGTACTCCCTTGCAGGGTCCCTTTAATTATATTTATCCTCTTAGTTAGATTTCCATTAAGTAGGATCTGCACTGAGGGAGCCTTCTATAAATACTTTATTCCTTCTGTAAATATTGAACGAAAACCAAATACTTCTAGTGTTACCCCCAAGTATACACAATTGAGTCTATCAAACACTTTAACTGCATCTATTGTTCCTACAGCTAAAAGGATTGAAGTTCTCAATTGCCAAACCTATAGAAGAAATTAAAAGATATGTCAGATCATGCAGCTGCCTGCCCGGAAAATTAACTTTCTGGTGTCTATGTATGATGCTAATGACCACCTTAGCTAACCTGTTTGAAAGAATGCCCATGTTTATTTTGTAGTCATAATTGAGCATGGAAATAGGCCTATGTGAATTAACATTCTTTGGATCCTTATTGGGTTTTAAAATTAACGCAAGTAGAGCATCCTGCTAGGAAGGTGGAGTTGATGCTTTGTTAAAATGAACTGCATTAAAAAGTTCCACCCAGATGGGTACTGTAAAGTATTTTAATATTTTGCAAAGCTCATTCAGCAGCCCATCTGGGGTTGCAGCTTTACCTTTACTAGATTTATTATTCTGCCTTATTATTTCTTCCACAGTGATTTCCTCAGTACGACTTAATTGGTCCTCCTCTGTAAGCATCACCATCTCTTTATCTTTTAACCAGTCTATTTGCCCTGATCGATCAACTGCCATTGTTTCTGAGTACAGTTTTTCAAAGGTGTTTAATTCACAAGTTGGATCACCTGAAATCTCACCACTCCTCTCCATCTGTAATTCATGAATATGATTTCTGACTCTATTGCATCTCCTTTTCCAGGCTAGCAGCCTGCAAGCCCTTTCCCTATACCCAAAGTACACTAATTTGCTCACCTGCCATTTTGGCTCTGTCTATTCTCCAATCCCTTCTTAAAATCATTCTGCCATTCCCTAAATTGTTGTTTAGTCATCTGCCACTCCTCATCTGATGAAGATTGTAGCAGGGCCCGCTTCAAAACCCCAATTTCTATCTCAAATGTTTTATTTCCTCTCTCATTCTTTTATTCATTCTTACTTTCTGCTTGCATATGCCTTGTATATTTGCCTTTATAAGGATTCCAGACAGTGCCCAACTTTGCTGTCCCATCGAAGCTCAAAGTATTTCCTACTCTTGACTTCCAACTCTTGGATTACATTGAGGTTTTATTGTAGTGTTCTATTTACTGAACACCTAGATTGCCCTTGCATCGAAGTATTGTTTTGTCAGCAGTACTGCAGCGTGGTCCGAGCACTGCACAGGCAGATGTATCACCTATTTTACCTTACTTAAGTCCTGCAACAAATTCCTCACCTCTCTCCTCACTTCCAGAGTGTTTATTCTCCTAACCCCGTTAGGTATGTCTAATTCTTTAACTAGCAACGGATTGAAATCACCACCAATCACAACCAGGAAGGGGAACTCTAATAGATTTGTTGCAGAGGTAAGAACAAAGGAGGGATCATCATTATTTGGCTCATAATTTCCCACACATGTAAAGGTCATTGAGTCAGATCATGACCTAAAGCTCCCGATAGTCAGTCGGCCAGAGAAGTCGGACCCGAAACCAATGAGTTCTAGGCCTGTACTCTTCATAAATATTAACGCCACCCCCTTGGTGCAACCTCCTTGTTCCGTGCTTACCACTGTGCTCACCCAGCATAATTTACTGGACAATGCCTTGTATTTTTTAGGATATCAAGTGTGTTTCTTGAAGTATCAATAACTGAGCTTCAATCTCTTCCAAATAGTGATAAATAAACCTTTGCTTTCTGTTTATGCAGATGCTGTTAACATTCCATGTGAGTAATTCAATTTCTTTTATGGCGCCACCTTGCTTCCTGTCCCCTCCTAATTAAACATTTGGCAAGCCTAAATCTAATCTGATGCCTATGGTGAATGAGGCTTGTTTTTTTTTGTTTTTACCCATATGCTCCCAACCATGTGACCCTCATTAGGGAACCCCTCCAAATTCCAGTGGCAAAATAAAATATTCCTATTCGATCACAATCTTTTAGAGGAAACTTTACCTACCTTTGCGTGAAAACAGACCTCCTCCCCACCAGTACCTCCACCCGTCTGCTTGTCTATTTGTCTGAAGCATGCATGCTTTTGATCAGCTCACCTACTTTCTCTCACCTCCTTATTCTGTACATCTCACCACCACATGACTTCAAACATTACGGGAACCTCATCTGCATCTTGACTCTCAGTTTCTTCAATAAACCCATCCGGTGACCCAGTTCCCACTGTCTCTGCTCCTTAGCCCTCCAAATGTCAGATCTGATGCTATAAGAAAAGACTTCCCCTCTCAGATTTTAGCTTTCATGACCAGTCCCAGAATTTGCTCTTTCACACTGTAGGACAAGAGATTTAGTAAGATTTTCCATGGCTTCTTCTGGTTCTTCCTACCCCTGAAAGGGTCCCTGTGTACCCTTTGAAATTCATTCTCCAGGTCTGCCTCTAGCTTATCCCTGAGAACCCCCTTGTTGAGTAACTTAATCACAAAACCCTTAAGGTCTGAGCTTTCCATTCCCTTCGGGAAAGTTTAAGATTCTGGGACAGCTAGATCGGGAGGGGATTTCCAACCTCACAGATCATCCTGCTGACTTTTATTTTTTATTTTTGCAATGTCAGTGCCTCAGTTCTAGCAGAATTGTGTTCCAACTCTTTTAGTACTTTGTCTATACTGACTTCTAAGATCTTAGTTTGCGGACTGGTCATCTTAGTCAACTTGTTGGTTTTCAATATCTCAAACCTTTTTTGCATCTCGACTCGAAGGTCTAGGAGAATATGCTGCAGGGAGGTTGTGTTTGGAAAAAATGCTAGAATTTGATAGTGATAAACTGGAAACACTTGCCTCCACCCCATCACAATCTCCTATACTATCTGCCAGACTCCTTAACACCTCAAACTGATTATTGGTTATCACTCCTATGCTGGTTGCAAGGCAGATATGAGAGGTACTTCGACCTCTAGCTCTCCCAAATTCTGTCCCTTGGTGTGAAGAGGTCTCTTCTACAGCTGCAGTTTCTGTTTCTGGAGGCAACGTGGTCACCCATATATTGGCCTCTGCCTGTGATGCTGGGTTGCTACCATTATGTACCATGATTCTAAAGAATGAGTTAAGAGATGGTATCATCTTAGAGCCAATAGTCATAGAGCCAATGAGTATACTCTGTGTAGCTTTACCACTCGCCTTCCCCTTCCCTTTAGTGTGTGCATCATCTGACTCGCTAGTGATTTGGGGGAGGGCTGCACCTTTACAGCTTTTATCAAAACAATGATCTCCAGATCTCTAAAAGAAGAAGTGCAGCCTATGTCTGCAACAGCATGGATTACCTCTCCAACCCTAGCCAGAGAAAAAACCTGTCCCTCCCCAGGATTATAGTGAGGTTCTGCCACAGCTCCTCCACCAGCCCTCCCAGGATCGTAGTGATCGTAGTGAAGATCTCCTGCAGCTCCTCCACCAGCCTTGCACAGAGGAAGGCACCTGTGTGAAGTTTGTCTCTCCCATGCACAACAAAGGAATTCAATCTGGGACCCCTACCTGTTGTACAACCCGCTCTTATCTCTGCCTCCAATGTCTGGAAAGAAGGGCTGATGTTAGAGGACCTGCATGCTCCTAAGGCCCAGGCTCTTGATTCAGGGTTACCTTCATGCACTCAAGGTAAAGCTTCTGCCTCAGAAAGCCCCAAGACCAGAATGAGAGAGGAGCGTGGCAGTCTTGTGCTGGCTGCTCATGCAGCCCCCAGGGAGATCAGGGTTAGGGCTTTCTTTCCACAACTCAACTGTGAGACAGCACCATCATAGGGTGTCAGCTGACCCTGGCTTACCACCTGCATCCACATCCAGCGATGTGTGGACTTGTGTAGGGGGTGGTGGTGGTCAGGGATCTTAAAGCTGAATAATTACAGATTATGTTTCAACTATTGGGTGGAAGGAGGTGGCCTATCACCGTGAACACATATCCTCCTTGAGCAGCAATCTGCGACCGTGAGCTACCCAGCTGCCATTTCCCCCACCATTTTCTTTTGGAGTTGAGCCCCAGTGTTAGAGCAGAATGCACGTTGACCTTCTGCCAGTCGTCATTCCAAGGTCATCTAGAACTGCTACTAATGATGCTTCAGTACTACAGTCTGGTCTTCAATCCGCTTGATAATCATCTAAGAAAGAATGATTTTTGAAAAAGGAGAAATGTTGGGTAGGAACAATGCCTTCAAGAATTTTAGCATTTGCTGAAAGAAGTGTAAATGATCTGTGAGGAAAGTAGTTTTTCATATGGTGTGGTTTTATTACCTTACTGTGTAATAAAGCTACAATTCTGTATCCGGTACAGTCAGGTTCCTAAAACCCTAGCTCAGTCATGGGTAGCTATGGCTTTGAACAGTCAGGCTTTATCAAAGGAACATGTGTAAAGCCTCAATAAGTACCAAACAGTAGACTAAGAAGAAAATGCAACGCAGTAAAAATCCAACACCAATTTAGGGCCAGATTTAGAGTTTGGCGGTTGGGGTACTCTGTCACAAACTTGATGGATATCCCGTCAGCCCTATTACGATTCCATAATATCCTGTGGAAATTGTAATATGGTGGATGGGATATCCATCATGTTTGAAGTTTACCTTTTGGGTTCACACCCTGTTTGACCTTCCTGCCCTGAGGAGATCACACCTCCTGCTTTGCAAGATCCTTTGTGTTCCTTCTGGAGTGTCCTTCACACCTCCACCAGTGAGCAGAAGGCTATCTCGAGGACAACAGCTCGCATGCAACTGTAAGAGGTCACTGGAAAACTTTGGACAACAAAGTGGTAACTTTCTGAAGTTGCGAGTTGTGCAAAGGTTACATTAAATTTGACTGAGCATCGTCAGGTTTAATGCAACAATTCTTTTCTCACCTTGCAGTACCATATTTATTAGTCACGTTCAGAAATTATCACTACTAAATTGTCAGTGTGTAACTCTCATCTTGCCCATACTAGCCTTTCCACAGTAAAAAATGACAATGCAGAGTTATTACTGCCAGGAAATATAAAGTCACTAAAACACATGTCCATATTTTTAATATAATGCAACCTGCCTTCAAGGTTTAATAGGCCTGCCTTAGGGGTGGCTTACAAATATTGAAAAGGGAGGCTTTGGCTTTGCCATTACTTTAAATGGCAAAGTCGATGTTCCAGTGTGAAAACTGCTCTGCCAGCCAGCAATGGTGGCCTGCGAGTCAGGCTTTGCTTTGTCACACTTGTAGTGGCACAATAAATTATGTGGTCCACGATGGACACTTTAACCTACACACACTGGGTACCCCTGGTACCATATTCTCGGAGCTTACACATAAGTTAATGTACGCCAATTGGTGGTGAGCCATTTAGACATGATTCTTTTAAGGGTCAGAGCACTGGAACTGAGGTCTGTTTGGCAGAACTCAGTTCACCTAGAGTCAAAAAACCAGCAACATCATGATCCCAAAACTTGGAGGTGATCATGCAAATAGAGGCATTTCTTTACACAGACAATAACTGGTTAAGACTACTTGGTCAGGGTTTATTTTGTTTTTCAGTAAAACCTTTATAATGCCATGTACTAAATCATAAGATACAATAACATGGGGAATGGATAGTGCTGTAAAGTGCCCTCTTTGGATAGTCACACCCCACTTTTTTTTTGCTGTCAGATGCTGTTGTTTTTGCCCTGTCAGTGTGCTGAGGCCTGCTAACCAGACCCCAGTACCAATGCTGTTTCCCTTAAATTGTATGTTGAATTGCATAGGCCAATTGGCAAGGACCTTATAACCCCTGTAGGTCCCTAGTAAATGGTACCCAGTGCAAGGGTGGTAAAGGGGGTCACCAAGGCTGTAGCACTGATTGTTCCACCCTGAATAACCCGAGTAAAAGAGAGACTGCAGAGCTTCCATTGTCAGCCTGCTGCTCGAGTGAGACTCTGCCCACACCAGTTGCAGGCAAAGTCCCTGTTACTGCCCATTAACATGTCAGTCAATCCTAAGGCAGGCCCCCTCTAGCCCAGGAGGCAGGGTGCACTGTCTCATGAGTGAGGAAATATGTGCCGGAGCACATATGCCCCCATGCTGGCATTTAGAATGCGATGCTGAACCGAGTAACCGACGGTCCATTGAATAAGATGGGCTGGCATCTGACCACTGCTCAGATGTCCAGCTCTGCAATGGGCCGGCCAAATCCTGTTTTGTTTGATATCAAGCACTGTGCTTTTTAACCCTGAAGATGATGCCCATGTTTAGGATCACAAAGCAGATGCCCAGGTGGCACCTTTAGAGGGTGCCCACCAAGTTATCGAGTCCTGTACTGTTTTGGCAGGCTCCGAGCCTCTGCCACCAAAGACAAGAGTCTGACCTCCTGCTGGTGCTGCTAGCACATTGGCAGGTTGAAAGACAAAGGGTCTGAGCAGGAAGTAGGTCACACCTCATCCCTCCCAGGCTGGCTAGTGAGTAAAGCATCAGGGCGGTGAGCCTCAAAGGCTTCCCCCGCCTTTGATGTGTAAGTAGCTGTTCCCCCAGTGGAGGACAAAGCCCTTCTTGTCCTTCCCAGTGAGGAAGGTGAGAAATTAGCAATGCCGGAAGCGTGCACCTCCAAAAGACTAGCCACACTTTTAGGGTGGGCAGGAGGCCTACACAGCCGAGGGAGGGTTCTGCCAGAATAGTGAGTTCTGGGTGGGAAAGTGACACACTCCCACAGGAAGTCGTCACTGCAGGGGCGGATTAGCTGAAGGGACTAGTAGCCCATTGGCCACTGTCCCTCACACCTTTAAATAACTCTTAAACCAGGATTTAAGGGGCTCCCCTGGCATCAGAACTTACCTGGAAAAGAAAAAAGGAGCACAAAGCGACATCTGCACAGACAACAGGACCTGGACTCCAGCCCCAGTGCAAAGAGAGGACACAAAATGACCTAAGGAGACCAGTACTGGAACCGAGTGCCCGACATGTGCGGAGGTGAAGACTTGTTGGTCCCAGCAAGAGGGACCCCAGTGGACACTGAGACTCCAAGGAAGACTCCCCTGACTGGTGGTACCAGTTCCTTGTAACTTGCAGGAGTAAAGACGGGCTAAGATCGAAGAACTGCAACCCGACAGGCTCTGCATGCCTGAACCTAAAGAAACTTGGTGCCCAGCATCTAAAGAGTGGTAATGAGGACAGTGCTACTTCCCACCAGATGACCTCCAGCTGCCTGAAAGGCACTGGGACCACCCTTGTAGCTACCAAGGCTTGTCTATCGCCAGCCCAGAAACCGATGGCCACATGATGTTCACCAACTCCCGGGCACCACCCAGTATGGAGACCGACATCGCCAGAGACTCCTCTCCTGTGGGTTTGCAGTCTGAAGGAAGTGACTTCGACTGGAGCAGAAAAGCATCTTTGGAATGACCAGCCCCGTGATTGACAGCTAGAAGCCACCTCTGCATCCGGAGCCTCCATACAGGATGGTGAAGATCTGACTGTCAATTCCTGGTCCTGGCTCCCCAAAAACCTCTACATCTGAAGGGTAGAGTGTGCGTCCACCCCCAAGTCCAATTTTGCAATGGAGTGCAAAATGCAGTAGCCACTGCGGACCATTCAGTACCAAGGACAGCCAAGTTGTCTCTGTAACCAGACTCCCTGGGCATGGTAACAAAAGTCTGACTGTTAAACCTTGGTCTAGGTTCCCGCAGAACCTTAAGTTCCCGTGGGTTCGTCGGAACTCACCCTACAAGTGCCCGAGTGCCGACTGCTATTTTCCCCATTGACTTCAATGAAAGCCCTTTAAACCTACAAAGTACTGTATTTTCCAAAGACTTAAAATGAGGAAATTCAATTGTAAATGCTTTAGAGGAAAGGGTAGATGACTGTTTTCAAATTAGACAATTTACTTTTAGACAGATGTCTAGATAAAAAGAGAGTCATTCTAGTGACATTTTCTTTTGGCATGTCTCACTTCTAAAATCTGTTTAGCGCATTCTGGGGTCAAGCAAGGATAGCATCTCGATTTGTCACATTTTGTAACCCCAGTCAAGGGGGCAATATCATGTGGAATAGACAACGCCTATGTTGTGTAAGTAGCAAAGGTGTTAAAGGTCAGTTAGAATCTGGTGGTAAAGGGAAGGATGTTGTGATTTCAGCATCCTTGACCCTATGCCACTTCCTAATAAAAGTGGAATTCCTAGGCAACTGCTTCTGTTTAGATGCCTTAATTCATCTGAAAAATATCAAAGAATGATCATTACAGGTTTAGCATACTACTTCTGGCTTTGTAATAGTGCTTAATGATGCCCATACTGTATCTAGGGTATGATTGTCTTCAACATTGGGGAAGTTGATGTGTCGTTCTGACCCAAGGAAATGAGTGATCAGAGGATCATCATATTTGTTCAGGTGTAGACTGATATCACCTGATATTATACACAATGCATAATTGGAATGGAAGTCATTTATATTGCCCAGTAAAAAAGTAGTGTGGCCATGACTGAATTTGCATTGGCACATCAAGAATGTCTATGTTATATGTCAACACGGCCCATGATGTGAACTCAGTCCTTGAATTGCCTACATGGGGAAGGTCCAGGGACCCCATAGGGGTAAAAGGCTCCACCACCAGCTTTTTCTGCCATGTGGCACTATAAGCTCACCAGCATGAACATAGACATCAGTATGGTGAAGTTGCACCACCATGATAATGTCCACCCATGTTCTGTTGTGCACTAGCCATGGGCCAGCTATCCCTCTAATGGAGAATAATAATGGGTAGTGGCTGTAGTGGGGGAATGTCTGAGTAGTTGTGAGGTTTAAGTGCGTGAAAAAGTAGTACCTCTGCCCAGGTCTGAATCTAGGCCTTTGTCGCCTACAGATTAAAGGGTCCATTTCCAATGAGAAAGCTTATTAGGTTGAGCATCTTCTGCTGCTATCAATGTGTAACCTGCAGGACATGGATTGTAATGCTAGTAAGAATGCTTGGGTAGGGAGGGATATGGTATCAGGCTTAAGATCAGTGCTTACTTTGATTACAGTGTTGACCCACATGTTGTAGTCTCCCTTGATGAGGATTTTCTTGACAGCAGTGTGCAGGTGTAAGGTAAGTTCCAGGAATTCATCCAGGAATTTAGGAGTATGTAGCCTTTCAGTGAGTAGGCTTTTAACCAATTGGTAGGAGTTGTTGGGAAGGTCTCTGGAGACAATCTCAGCAGCATTAGCTAGTGCTAACTCACTAAGACTTTGTTGCTATGGATAATTCTGAGTCCTGCAGGAAAGTGCTCACTAAGAATAGTGACTGACTTGCCGCAGAGCCATGGTTCCTTAGGTGTCCATGTGGCAGCCAATTTCAGCTAGGAGATCATGAGTATCCAAGGCATGCGTTTGAGCCAAATGCATGTTAATGCAGCCAATCTTCAGGTGAGAGACATAGGCTACCTCTGATATTGGCTGCTGGTTGGGATGGTCACTCCAGTGAAAGAGGATGGTTCTTGGATGATGCTGGGTGTGTCAGTGAGGGGCTTCTCAGGAAGGGTTTCAGCAAAGTCAATGAACTGTTAACTGCAGCTTGGTAGTGTTGAACCAAGATATGCATGGCTCCTACCTGCCTGAGTGAGAATGATGGAATGTGTCTCAGGAGGAGTATATGCCCAATTTAACGTTTGAGCATTGAGCAAGGCTGAGTTTCATCTACAATGTAGAATGCAAAGATTCTACATTGCTTGTGAGGGATTGAAAGGTGGTTATTGTAGGGCACAATTTTATACGTGTGTATTCATCTGCAGTTAAAGTTTCAGAGAATGTGTTAATTGAGTACTATTTAACCTTTTCTTCACATTTTCGGATATTGAGTTTGTATAGACCAATGAGAAGCTCCCTGGGCCTATGTACAGAAGGTCCCCAACTAGATCTCAGTTACCAATAAGTGTACCATTGGGGACCAACAGTTGAACCCTTGTAAACATGATTATTTGCAATGGTTGGAGACTCCCCAGCAAACGATGGTCTTGTGGAGGTACAATGAATCCTCACTACACTGCGTCATTGAGGTGGGTTGCAGACGCCCCTCCACGTGGAGGACTCTGGAAGTGGCAGGCATGGTGGTAGCCTCCAGTGATGACAGGTATGGACCCAGGAGAAGGCATGTTGCCGGATTCAGTGGGACATCTACTGCAAGGGCCGTGAAAAGCTATGAAAACGTCCGTTATGTTGTTCTGCTTTACTTCAGACCAAGAGGGAACGAAGTTAAAGGAATGCAAAGAATGCAGCACTCTTAGTCTGAGTAATGAATTTATTAAGGCACTTTCCAAGTTACATGAAGATAATAATGTGAGCGACACACATGCAACTCTTAAAATAATCAGCAGTAAAATAATAACGATCAAAGAAAATGCAGTACATCAACAATGAATAATATATATATATATGCGAGACAACTTAAGCCACAACATGGTTACTTCGAATACTTGTGATAATGGCAATGAAAATATAGGCTTTGTATGCTGTTTGAATTGTAAGGCATGCAGTAAGAGCGAAAATTCTAATATCCTTAGGCTAGGAGAAAGACAGTTTAAAATCAGAGGTCTCTATAATTGTAATACTGATTACTGCATCTATTGCCTTATTTGTCCTTGTGACAAGGTATATATTGGCAGCACTATTCATCGAGCGAAAAAGAGGATTCTCTAACATATGAGAGCCATTAAACACAATGATCAGAAGTACCCGGTGGCGAGGCACTTTCAGACCATGCACAATGGAGATGTCAATAAGTTAAAATTTCTAGTTATTGATCAGGTGAAGAAGGATCCACGCGGAGGGGACAGGGTTGTAAAACTGAGAATTCTTGAGTCAAAATACATTATTGATTTCGAGACCCTTGCTCCACAAGGACTAAACCTTAGTGAGGAGTTAGCTATACATTTGAGAAAAAATTAAACTTATATCCGGAGTTTTTCGACTTGCGGGTCTTTTTTGATTAATGAATTTCTTCTGATTAATGAATTTTTTGATACTACCAAATGTATATTAGTTAAGAATTGTAAATATTTTTATATTTCTATTTTTGTATTCCTTTGCTTGTATATTTTGGGGTTATTAGTATGTGCGGTGTGGGAACCTGTGTAGTATTAGTATTTATAGGAAGTTTCCAATTTGCAGACTTAGCTTTTTGTCCATTTATCTATTTATTTTGAGATTTCTGAATATATTTAAATATGTATAATTATTTAGATTGAGGTATCACTTATATATAGTTAGGATACCCTACTGATATTAGCTATTCAAATGGGATGTCTATCTAAATAACGGAATAATAAGTAGTTAAGATGGACAAAAGCAAGCCATTGCAGTTGGGTTCTTTACATTTTAGATTTTTTTCAATTGGTCTTATTTTTTTCAATTAGTCTTATTTATATATGAGGCATATTTAAAATATTTAAGATATTTAAAACAAAATAAATAAAATATTTAAAATACTTGTAATATTTAAAATATTTAAACAACATTTAGGTTTTACAACTCTGTTAATGGGCTTTTTAGAAGTGAATTTAGATTTATATTGGAGTTAAGAGTGGGTGATTAGGGACTTAATGTGAAGATAGTATTTTTTGTTAATAAAAAGAATTATAACATCTTTAAAAATTATAGAGGGCAAATATATTTAACCTGCATTATTATGAACTATTACTATAGGTTGACAAACTGAAGGTAATATAAAGATAAATACAGTTCCTTATTATAGGCAAAAGTGTTGAATATGTTGTGTTGCCATTAACAGTTTATTACGTTATAATAAGTAAAAAGATACAGTTAAAAATGGCCGCCACACTTTCCCTCTTTAGGAGCTTGTTTTTTGCAAATTAGTCCTTTCTTTATGTTGTATAGATTAGATTTATATGTGCTTTGAATGAATTGGAAGAGTATTGTGAGCAAGGCTACGGCCGAAACGCGTCAATAAATGTAATTTTGCATGGTCATGGTGTCCGGTTATCCTTTTCTGGATTATGGAATTGCTACACGCGAGATTTTGGGCTCCTGGAACCCGTGCCGGACCGCTTAAGAATTCGCCTCGTCACTGACCAGGACTGTGTTTGTGTTTGGATATATATATATATATATTTTTTTTTATATATATATATATATATATATATATATATATATATAGTGACTACATATTCATGCATGCACACCGCAAAGCTAGAAATAAGAATTAAAAATGTATCACCACGGGGCTTGACTGCCAACTTCAGGTTGTGGAACCCTGACAACCGAAAGACAAAAGAGAACCACCCAGATGGGATTATTCTCTGGGCAATGTGTTCATTCCTGGAGATGGGTACCTTCCTTTCCCAGTTGTCAAGCTTCCCCACCTTATATACTTTAAACAAACTTAAGAGGAAGGTTCTTGAAAGCCCCCTACCTTTGAGTAAGTTGTGAAATTCAAGTGCTGGCCGTGGCCAGATCTCACAGTGTATTTCCAATACTGAGCTGTACCCTGCTTTACCATAAACATTCTCAGCCTGGTACACCCTAATCTACATTTCTCCCCCATGTTATGTTCCCTTTCCTAGTGAGAAAAAACAAAAACACGTTAGCAAGCTGTGCATGGAAAAATACCTGCACCACCAATGTAACGGCGTTTGAAGCTAAGCTAAGCACAAAATGGAGTCAGTGGTCATGATGGAGCCGGTGGTTCAATACAGATAGCATTACAGACATCACGATGAGGACTATGGGATTACACTACAGACACCTACTTTCAATGGGCACAAAATACTAAAATCTTTTGTTCTCAAAGTTGTGTTGCTGACTATTGTAATCTCAGTAGTATCATATACTCCTTTACCTTAGTGCTTTGGCTTTGGAAACCACCATCACTAAGAAACTGATTGATGAACGCACCCTAGAAATATCCACAAAATATACCAAAACCAATTGTTGACAACACGTCCTACACAGAGCACATGACAGAATGTAGCTTAAAAGAAGTTAAGCTTCTAGTTTTAGTTAGAGCTATGTTTCCCTGTACTGAAAATAATGTTGAAAATTATTTCATTCTAAAACCATAACAACCACTGTAATTTGCTGAGCTATCTTGAGCGTGTCCGTTGAATCAATAGCCCTCGTGATATGAGCTTAACCGACTGTACATTTCAAAATATTTTAGACCTTTTTCTACTTATTGGAATAGCCATTGATCTCTGTTGAAAATAAGCACTGGCAAAGCAAATAGGTCTGATCTCGGCATTCTGGTGCAATATTTACATTTAATTTTTTTTTTTTTTATTACAAGCACATGCCACAAAAAGAAAAAGAAAACCGACCACAACATAAATGTGGCCACCATATGCTTGAATTGAAAATATTAAATCTAAAAACATAATTGATGTAGCTGTTTTTAAAACCTTTCTGTTGTGTAAAGCATTTTACCACTACTATTTATGAAAGCGACCAGATGAAATCAACAAAGCACTTACATTGCAGCCAGCTACAATGTCACACGGTTCTTCTCTGTCTTTTGGAATTGATTGCGCCACACAAATGCCACATGCATATATCTATACACCTATACACTTTATAACAACAACTTCTGAGGTCTTGCCTAAGAGAGGTAATGACTTTGTCAGTTTTTTTTTCAGCTATGTTGTACGGCAGTGTGGCTGCCGTGCAGCATGGCTGGGAGTAAAAGAAAACAAGCATTGGTAAATGCATTAGGTTTTGCCTATATGATTAATAATTACTTTTTCTTTTTTTGTAGATTATGAGTAGTTGGGCAATATAAATTACTGAAGCTACGTTAAATTAATGAGTGTCCGATAAAGAAATGTAGCTGTGCATACTGCCACCAAAAGCATATGTTAAATGCATGTGAAAAAGTACCAAAGATTAGTTAAAACCAGTTCCACCTCAATGCAGTAACTTAGCCTGCAGGCATAGAAAGTTATGTAAAGTTGAAAGGTAACATTGTAATGGTTGGTGGAAGAAAGAAATGTATCGATGAAATACATTTTGTGGTTACAGATGGAAGAATGCAACGTGCCACCAACCTTGAAATGCGTGCTAAAAAAATCCATGCACAAAAGACAGTGTAGGGTAAACACATAAATGTATCCGTGTGTGGTAATAATTTTAAAAAATGAAACGTGTACTGTAAATAACACAAAATTGAGTTAAAAGGAGTTTTCAGCCCAACATTATCCGGACTTATATAGGTTAGAGGCACAATACAATTGCGTGCTGACAGAAGAAGCTTACATGTGACAAATTGCTTGTCAGATAACAAGGATGTGCTTTTTTCCTCCTAAAAAGAACATGAAGGATTGCTACAAGTGTTAGAATGTGACTGTCTTTTCCTGCGAAGAGATGTTATCATAATGTTTTGGTAGTTAAGACGTCTTAACAGTGAATGCCTTGTACAAAAATGTACCCCCTTCACAGAGAAACCAAAGCATGTCTTCAAAAGTTAGAATGTGGGTAACTTTTCCCTATAAAGAAATATTATCATGTTTTCAAGTTACCAACGTTTCTGGTCTGTAAACAGTGAGAAGTCGTGTTAATTAAAGTATGTTAAAGTGCCGGTCACATTAAACAACTAGCTAAAAGTTTTAATAGAAGGAGGCGTGGGATCAATTTGCCAGCACGTTTTAAATGCGTGGCGTGCCTAAATTTAAAATGCAAATTATAAACAAAAAACAGTTTAAAAGCATATCCCTTAGGAAGGACAGTACAAATGCTGCTATCAGAACAAGCTTACATACATATAATACATTGTTGGACAAACAACAAAAAAGAGCAAAATTATGCAAACTAATCTGTGCAGCCATGTAAAGTTAACAATGAAATAAGACAAATGTCATAAACAAACAAATGTAGCCGTGTGTGCTGCTAGAAGCATTTTTCAAATGCAAGGGCAAAAGTATTCAAAAAATAGTTAAAAGGAGCCCAATGCCAACACGCAAATAAATGGGAGCAAGCAGGGAAAAGTTCATTTAACGGCCCAAATAAATAATAAAAGTCTTGTAAAAACACATAAAGGTAGACGGGAGTGCTGCCTTAAAAAGATGTTGAAATGTACCGGCCAAAGTATGGAAATAGGAGTCCGTTGCCAACACACAAACAAATGCATGTAGACATGGAAAGTTCCGCATGCAGAGAAAGAAATGTAGACGAGTTCCACCAAAGTGAATGAAAACAAATGGGTGCAGATTAACAAAGAAATGTAGACAAGTTCCATCAAAGTGGATGAAAACAGTACTTTGGGCTCGGGACACTGGTAAGAACAAACACACTTTGAACAAGCAGGGGTAAATTCAGGAAATACGCTACAGCCAGTAGACACGGAGGAAGAGTAAGTGACAAGCAGGGGAACCAGTGAAAAGCAAGGCGGACTATACGCCCCTTTTAAGATTTATATTGAATACAATAGATTTCACAGGCACAGAGTAAGCTCTGTGCTGGTGAAACCTAAAAAGAGGTATGATGCAGCCAGTGCTGACTGTGTCATAGCGCTTTTTTGTATTGCTGGTAGAAGGGAGGGCATGGCTGAAGGCAACACAGAATCAACAAGAAGGGAGTAAGGGCACGTGGGGGCAACACAGACAATGCAGGGTGTGGGAAAATAGGAGGCAAGATGGCTGGCAGGTGTGGGGAAAAACATTATGGTGTTGCCAGTGGTGTGTTCATCATAGTGCTTTCTTTTGTTATGAAGGGCAAGAGAGCAACTTGGACAATGGAAGGGCAACACAGATCATGGAGTGGGGCAGCACAGGCAGCAAAGGGAGGGCCTTTGGGAAAGGCAACCTAGACAACGGAGGCAGGGCGGATGGGGGTCAACACAGGCAACAGATTGAGAGTGGCTGGGGCAACACAGACAATGGAGGGAGAGATGGAGGTTGGGAGGCAAAACTGACAATGAAGGGAGGGCAGGTGGGATACATCATGGACAACGGAGAGAAGGGTTGGAACAAGCAGACAGGTAATGGAGGGTTGGAGAGAGGGTCTGGGAACAAGCGTACGGACAGCAGGCAGTGGGAGGAAAGTGCTGGAGCTGGTAGACGGTCAATGGAGGGTTGGAAGGAAGTGTTAGGAGCAAGCAGATAGGCAGCAAAGAGTCAGCGGGGGGAACATGGAGGGTCAAGAAGTACAGGAAGGTGACAGCTGGTAAACACACTCTTGGAGAATGCTTAAAACACAAATTAAAAAGTAGCTCCTAAAACGTGAGCAGTGGAAGGACATAAGTAATGCGTCCATCCTCCTGGGGAGGATGGACGCACAATGAGAAAGGAAGCCTAGGCAGCTGATAGATAAGAAGTAGGCAAAATGAGAGTGAGAATAAATCCAACCAATGGTAAGCAATGGGGGGTCTGTACGCCAACTGTTAGACAACAAAGGGTCTTTCAAGAGAACACGCATGTAATGTCTTAGTCAAGGAAATGGCAAATACATTGCCATTTATATGGATAGTTGAAGTGCAGGCAAAATAAATAGTAATTTTAAAGCTAATGTATAAATATGCATTGAAAAACACACACTTTGAAGGAGCTTTGTGACTGAAGAAAAATGATCTATTTTAGGCATACAATTTTAGGTGAGCAACATACACATGCATTGTGCAGTCGCTCGAAGCGAAGGGAGCCAATGGGTAAAGTTACCACCCATTACTCCATGCTGTGGGGGGTGGAAGCAAAATATTATGACAATTCAACAGACCAATGGATAAAGTCTGCTGATCAAGAGCCCCTCTGTATATATATATGATACATGATTTATTAGAGAAAAAAAAATCTATCGAGATAGATAAATCTGTCTCAAACGCAATACCTAAATATGCATAATAAACATCGTGTTTTGATTTAGGAAACGCATTTGAATATTTCCAAACCATACAAGAAGTGTTTATCATTGGACCACGTTTCTTCTGTGGTTTGCATTGTAATGATTAGTTTACATATTAATCGACACATAGTGCTCATTCTGATGCATTCTGCAAAATTATATAATGCGTCCTCAGAATTCTGAAAATCCAAGAGTAGGGCAAGTTAATTTTTCTTTGACCACAAGATGGCAGCGTCGACAAAGACAACAATAGTAATGCCCGGCTTGAAATACGTGAACGTTTTTTAATATCCTAGGTTCAGACGGATAGGACTGGGGCAGTCAAAACCGCCACCATACTAATTTAATTGACATAAATGTTTCTCTTGCTATATGCTCTGACATACTCGCCACGAACCATTATTGATTACCAAACGTCAACACAACGTGTGAAATGATTCACTGCTATAGTGGTGTAAAGAAAATCAAGTGCACCCTCTCAACATTCTATGGATTTCCATATTTATAAATTAATCTTCGCCAAGTCTTAACAGTATTTAAAGGTAGTCTTGTGTGACAAATAACGCACACAAATTGTACTTTGTCATCGTTTATTAATCTGGAAGATCTATCACCTAAATAGAATATCAGGAATATTGCTAGCTTGGTCTGGACCCATCAAAGATATTTGTGATAGTCTAAAAAAAAGAATTGCTTCTAACCATCAGTGTAGTAAGGTTTGTAAAGTAATTTTTTAAACAATTTGTAATCCATTATTCAACACTGAGAAACATCAGTTACAAATGGAGAAAGACCAAAATGGTTCTCATTAAATCCACTTATGAGTGTCCATTTCGCAAATGCACCCTAAGATCAGACGATATGAGGTTCCAAAAGACAAAAGCTGCATTAGGGATCTACGGCCTTTATTAATACTGCAAACGTTAAACTCCATGATTTTACTATTTGAAAAAAGACGAACAAGTTAATATGGTTTTCTCATAAGGGTAACCAGGAGAAAATTCTTTCTCTTCAGAAGGCGCATTGTTGCATGGCCTAGGTTTGCAAATCAACATCTGAAGGAACCACAAGATATCAGGAAGAATACCCTCAGGACAGGTACGATAACAAGCATTTGCAAGGCAATGTGTCTCGCATTTGCTCGAGTTAGACTTTTCTTGCCACATAAACTGAAAATGAAAAGTAAAACAGTTTCACATAAGCAAGCCGACAGCCGCCATGAGTGTGAAGGAGGCACACAAAAGAAAACAGAAGTTCGCTTGCATTGAAACAAATCGGCAAACATGCAATTATCGATGTAACAGGGTCGATGTCATGCAATCGCCTGACTACTGCCCAGTGAAATTGCGCTGCGTAGGAAATAAAAATAAAAAGTAGTCCAGAAGCCATGTGGAAAACACGGAGCCTCGTATGTTTTCAGTAGATTACCAGTGCGCTCGAGGAGGGCTAAACCCCAGAAAAGGTATGACGTATGCATGCCTATCACTAATGGAATCAAGCAAATTTTGAAAGGCAAGCCCACGAACCAACAAACGTGAAGGGCATGACAAGGGAGTGGTTAAAAGCCCACAGAGAGATTACAACAGTGACAGAGAGCTTGCACACTCAACCCTAAAAATCGAGTTGTTTTGGTGTACAACACAACAATATCTTTGGTCAAAGAACAAGTACTGTTCTTTATCACAAGAACGTCATATCATCACCAAGCATGCATCAATAAGAAAAAGATCCAAAACACTCCAGCAAATCTAGGACTTAATGTTTCAAAAAGAAAAGAATCAGGGTTCTGGAATGGAGAAGTCTAAGTCCAGACAAAAACCCCATTGAGATCCTGTGATGGGACCTAAAGAGAGCTAGCTGTGCATTAACTAACGCCCTCAAACATCACCAAGTCTATTAGCTTATAAGGAGACGTCTACCAGAATTCCTCCCAGCTGGACGCCAGAGACTGATGAACTCTTTGAAGAAATATTGACTTCAGTCTATTGCTGCTAAAGCAGGTTTCCCACATTGATGAGTCAAGGTATGCACTTTTTTACACAAGGCTACTGAGTGGTGACTGATGTTTGTGTTTTATAAACTTAAGAAATAATGACAAACTGAAATACATGTGTGTTATTTGTTTCATGAGGTTCCTTACGTGACTACTTGAAGAGCACTAGTTGAAGCTCACATATGTTATAATATGAAAATCCATCTAACCGTTACATGGTGTACTTTCTTTTTTCTATCCATTTCTTTTTTCCATCCATTATTTACCCATTCCATTTTACATTATGTCTGACCCTACCGAAAGGGAACATTTACTCATTCTGAAGTGCGGTGCAGTTTACAGAATCTGTGTCTTCCGCACTAGCACCTTTGGCCATCCCATTACAGATGAAGACGTACCCAGATTTACACATGGGCATTATGCAAACAGTACAATGTGACTCTTAGCTATTTTCACACATTTGAAATGCCTCATCTAAACGGGTCTATCCTGGTTGTTGCATCTAGGGAGGTAGAACCTGAGATTCCCAACAAGCACAGCAGTGTACCTAAATAAAAACTTGATGAAACGAGTGGGATGTGAGGTATGGGTGTAGGAGGTATTGAGAGGAATGCGAAGAGTTAAAGATGTCTGAGGAAGGAAAATGACATTTTGAAAAGTAACCACCATGCCTGAAGCCCTTCAAGTTTATCTAATAATTGAGATATGTGTATGTTGTACAAAACATACAGAAGGAATTAACTTTGCCACTGAAAGGTTGGCCCCGATTTTAGCACTCAAGGAGGGACACCTATAGTCAGCCTTCTTTACCAAAGTACCTCCACTAGTTGCTAAATAAAAGGTGGTGGTGAAGAAGGGCATACAGATGGTGGTATTCCCACCTTCTTCAGCTGTCTGCACAGCTCCTGTCATGTAAGACTATTATTGTGGTATTTACCACATTATATTTTCATGTCTTGCTGGAAGGAACTGTGGGTACTCGCAAGCTCAGACGTGACAATAACTCCATTGCTCTAGTTTGCCAAAGCTCAAGAAATACCTGGAGATTCCATCCAGCCTGTTGCCCACCCACAGTATGCCTTGTCAAATCCTATGAATTCCTTGAGTTTCAGGGAGGCGAGATAACTCCCATCACCTCAGCAGCTTCAAGCTACTCATCATGGGATGTGAACATCAATTTCACCCCTTCCCCTGCCAAATGGAATATCCATGTGATTCCATTGCTGATACATTGCAAACTGCATGGCAAGGGCAAAGGAATAACAGGATTCCTCGTGTATTGCTCCCCTTGGAAGTTAATCCTTATGACTGTGGTTCCCTGGACTATTGACATTTCCCCCTTGCATCTGTGGTGCAGGCACAGCCATGCTTATGGGAATTCCAGGGATTTCCCTGGAATCGGAGCTCTCATCAAGCACTGTTTCTGGCCAGTGGTACAAGAATATCAGCAAGGCAGCGCTTACACCTCCATGCAGATCTCCATCCTCCCTCTGCTTTTCCCCTACCATCCAATCCTCTAATGAAGGGCTATTACAGTATGTGGTTGCGGTGGTGGGAGGAGGGCCTGCGTGTGCATTAGTGGGGTTTAAGCATGCACATATGTGGTTCCTTGACTCTTCCCAGGCTGAAACAAACCTTTTGTCATCTGCACGTTAGAGGGTGTAAATCCAGTGAGATAGCTCTAGAGGTTGAGTGCCTGCTGGAGTGATCTCTGTTTGTGTGTGTGTATGGAGGGGGTGATTGACTTCAAGATTAATATTATTGTATGTCAGGTATTTGACATCGCATGAAACTAGGTTCAAGAAGCAGCACAGTCCTTTAAGAAATCTCATAAAAAGAGTATTTGATTCTTAAGGTACCGTACCTGCAAATGTATGGTGTGCCTGGGGTCGGGTTAAACCAAGGTACAAGAAGCAGAAGGGGTCTGACTCTCAAACCTAGTGGGGCGTTTAGGTCGAACACATTCTTATAGTCCTATTTAAGATTGCCAATCCTCCTGTCAAAACAAATTGGTATCTGATTGGTGTATGGTTTCACTTGTGTTAAGGGTGCTGTGTGAGTACATCTACCATCAGGAATGGCGAGGGGGCTGGAAGTGGGTTGAGCTATAGGGTGGGAATGTCCTGTGAGGTTGAGACCACTTACACACTTCACATTTGTGAATATTCTCCGACACCTTTCCACCCTGTGATGGGTTAGAAATGTACTCCTGCCACGAGCAAAAGTGAATCATTTTCCGGGACATGAAGGGAAGGCAAAAACGCCCACAGTTGTGAGAGGGCAGTGATTGGAATTCCTCCGTGTGAAAAAACATTACACACAGTGAAAAAATGAAAAAGAAGTTAGCAGTAACATTTGCAGATTTGTTTTGCATGAAAAACACACACTTGTGTATTTCGTATGCGAAAAAGGTGTTCACAAAGGAGAGAGATTCTCAGGCGTACACCTATAAACCTGCAGCAGGCATGTTTCCAGGCATACCGTGAAACGTTTTTGTTAATTCGTAGAATGAGTAAATCTACACACACAGCAGTTTGTAAAACTCCAAGGACTCTGTTCACAAACTGCATTTTATAGTACGTAAAGTAGGACACCAGCAGTAGGACTTGCTCACTACAACATGCAGTTCACTAACTTACAGCTGGAAACCTCCACCTTCACATCACTCTTTCAAGAAATATTTAATTCAGTCTATCTTTTTTGTACAGAGTTCTCAGCATACGTGAGTAAACATTTTTAGAGTACATGTGGGAGGTACAAACGGAAGGGGAGGTAAATTGGTGAATAATGACTAGTAAATTGGTAGGGGTTTAGAGAAATTTAAGAATGCGTTCTGGGAGGGACATGCTAATAAAAAGCACACAAAAAGTTAAAACTACCACTATTTAAAACTACATTTCTAAAGTTACTACAGACCTAAAGGTGTCAAAACAGGTGTAATGTACTCCAGCCCAGCGGTGGAGTAAGTCAAGTACCATACATGGCCACTTACAGGCACTGAAACACATTCCGATAAGAAACAATGATGGGAGATAAATAACAAAACATACTTCATATGAACTGATGTTAAATTAATTATGTTATTTTGACATTAACATGATATATATTTGTTTAAAGAATTATATTTATTTATAATTTAATGATTTTAAAAGTTAATAATAAGCTCAATTTACAAAAATAAATGAAACTTTCGAAATTATTCAGCACAAAATGGTTAACAAAATTGACTATATATTAAATAAATAATGATAGTGCGACCGGTTTTTAATTAATGTTTAAAATTGATTTACAAATTAAACTAATAGATTTAAATTAAACATGTAATTGATATATATTTATTTTGATGAACTAATGTGCTATACAAATGTATGTGGTTAGTTGTATGTTAATAATAAATATTTAAAATTATTTATATTTATAATATGCTTTAAAATATTTGTATATTTTTTTAGAAGAATAATAATCTTCAATAACTTTCCATAAGGGAATCTTTGCCACACTGGCGGAGATTTTCCCCTATGTGTGCAAGCTGCAAGTTACATGTAGTAACATGACACTTGTAAATCCTGCTGTATGAGACTCCACCCTGTGTTCTGAGGAGGTGAAAACACCTAGGTGTAAATCTCGACTCATATCAGCTGAATAGCAAAAAAAAGTGTTGAGTAACACCTAGTTGCAGTAGCAAACAAACAAATGAAAATAAACATGAACATCTGCGTACCTTTGTGAATTAGGCCGTAAGATGTACTATGTTGCTATTTTTCTCTAAATTGTGTCCAATGTGATAAGGAGGTGGGGATAGTTTTTCATAGGGAGATCCGTTAAACCTCAGTCTGCAGTAGTTGCTTCCTTTATTTCCCTCTTTCCAAGTAGAGCTGGCTGCAGATAGGGGTGAGGTCAAAAGTGTGTGTGTGCGTGTTCTTGGTATTAACAGTAATTAGAACACTTCTCAACCCCTCACTTATTGATCTTAAACCTATTTTGACAGCAATGTGACTGAGCTCTATTCATGCATGGATAGAGTGTGTCTGGACCAGAAACCACTGGGCCTATGCATGCATCCTATGTGAATAATCTGAAAAAAGGGAGAGAAACCCCTCATATCAAGGGTGCAGCAATTCAGGAAGGACCTCAAGACCTGACTATTTGAGTGAGCAGCATGACCGCAACAACGCCTTGAGACCCCACGGGTGATGAGATGTGCAATAGAAGTATAGATTGATTGGTATATTCTTCACATTAAAAATCACATCACCATAACAACACATATTCAATAACAAGAAATATACATAATAAAAATGAAGATTCTCTAAGATAATATATCAAGTCCATATAAAAGACACATCTACTATTTGTGCCATCAAGTGCCCACAGATTAATCCAGTAGTTATGTATGGATCCATAGTGCACTGTAGATCATGTGCTTAGTGTCCGTCAATGTATTTCGGAGGAAACAATTTGTATCAACCAGCTTCATCAGGACTATTTTATTAGTACCTATTTATCTCCTCCCTACAACACATTCATATAATATCAAATAATAGAATAGTAATCAAAAGCTTTCAAACACATGCTGGTATGCTTCACATTACTGGAAAATCTCATAGAAGGCATGTCCTCATTCTATCCAGTTCCAGCTATCTGGATCCCCATGGCGTGAAATACAAAAATATCCCTATTAATTATTAATATGTGTTCTTATTATATATGTGTTGTTATGTTCATGTGAATTTTACCATGAATAATATATTTTTGTGATACAGGATTAAAACCTTATGTATTTTTCTAAATTTCTTTGGTATTTGGTGTGTGTTGTGTTTTATGGATAATTGTGAAATATGTACAGATTGACATGTGACTATTTGCTTGTGGTTTAAATATTCACTGAGGGGAGTTTTTAGAGTTTTTGGTTTGCATACGAGAATAACCATCATTCTCTTAGTGTATGTGTGTTTTAGGCTGATCCTGATGTTAAGGAAAGCATTGCTAAAGGTAATATGTCTGATATGATATATAGGGTATGGATAGAGAATGGCAATGAAAAAGCATTGGCAGTGAAAGGTATTGGCACCACAAGTTGTGGCAATTAAGTGCACTTCTTTTTAGGTGGATATGCACATGTGATCAGGAAAACATCCTGTAGGTAAAAGTGCAAGAAAGCCATAGGCCACAGGCTTAAGTGGGCTGGCCCATTGTCACATGCTGTGTGTTGCGGTGGGCTGAATCAAAATATGGATGGCCGCTGAACAGACCACTAAACTGAGAGAGCTGATGCAAAGACCTGCATAATTGTTATTTTTTTTCTTTAATTATATGAGAGTCTGAGGCAATGAAAGCTATCTCTGGGCTACACCTTAAAGGACCTATTCGGTGTGTAGTTTTGGCTCCTTAGCTGAAGGTTGCACTGGAGCCCCTTAATAATTGCATTTTATTTATTTATTTAATATAGCTTACAATGCATCACCGAATTGCATCTAAGTGCTTTCTGTGACAGAGACTTGTGAGAAGCGTACCGGAATCAACTGAAATTAGAATAGGAGGGTTTCAGTTTCTTTCCCTGAAAGTAATGAATGAGATGCTGTTGCTTATATACTGAGGGAGGTTTTTCTACATGCATAGGTTTTACAAATCGTCAGGAGGGTGACTTCTTTAGAATTTAGGGCCATGAGGCAGCTCATTTTAAGTATCTGAAGTTGAGGATATTTTTCTTTAATAGGCAGTGGAAGTTTCCATGATGGTGGGTGAGGCTATTGATAATGCCCAAACCAATCATGAAACATAATTCTGCATTTTGACTTTTTGGTGCCTCAACTGCAAAAAGCAAGGCAGGAGTTGCCATAGTCTATATGTCAGTCGCAAGAGCTTCTACTACTGCTGAGAAGTGTTTGCTAGGTATCAATGGTAGATTTCTTTTAGCAGTTTTAGCTGGGGGTGAAAGGGTTCGTCAACTGCTCTAGTTTGTGAGGTTAGGCAGAGATAAGTTTCCAGGGGGTGTCAAGGTTCCTGCTCTTGGACTTGACTAAGACGGGTTCTCAGAAAAAAATTAAAGATGGGCTGCGGGAGTCTATTCTCTCTGGAAAGCAGCCAACAATAAGAGCAACTGTATTGGAGCTGTTAGGTTGGCTCATCGAGTTTTAAGTAGATTTTAGGCTGTCTGAGACATTTGAGAATTGGTCTACCTCTCCTGTGCCTCACATATACATTTTTGGGTCCTTGACTTAGGTTTAGAATAATAGGTTGTGAGATGCTAAGAGGCTTATGAAAGGTCTTATTTATACGTTGAACAATAGGGGTGACAAGAAGGCTCATTGTGATACTCTGCAATTTACTGTGTTGTCATTAAAGAGAACTTGCTCAGTCTGCCTACTTGTGACTAGTCTGTCAGAAACTAATTGAACCATTTCAATGACTGAATGATAACTTGGAATAATAGTTGCAGTGAGCATAGAAAAATGACTTCATTGACATCGAAATTGGCGGAAACATCTATGAGGATTAATCTGTGAAGTTGTTGCAGATCTGCATTTCTAAGATGTGATTCTGTCTTCATGGTTGATCATAGAGGTTATGCCCCTGAGTTTGGGATGGAATTTCTGAGTTCTTGTAGTCTGGGATGTTGTTAGTTACTAAGTAGTTTTGGAGCTGAAAGGTGATACTTTTATCCATTACTTTTCAAAAACAATGAAAGCCTTCTGTGGAAAATTGTTATTTCATACTGGCAGGTGTAATATAGTTCTGATTTAAAGGAGTTAACTAAGATGTGTTTATTGTTGATGGTACTTTCCCTGTCTGAAACGGAGTCCCGTCCACCCACCCTGCACAGAATGTTCTTTGTGAAAGGTAGAAGATGTCCCCTTTTGAGGGTAACAGCTAGGAGGAAAGCCACAAAGATGAAAAATAAACTCCTTTGATACTCTAAGTTGTTCTTAATTCAAGATGTAGACTCCATTGGTGAAATCAGCAAGACACCAAACTCTCCTCTGTCATGAGGGTCATCAGGAAGGAAAACAAAGCCAAGCAAAATACAGGTCCAAAGTCAGATGAGCCACAAGAAACTTGATCCAAAATCTAGGGAAAGCATTAGAACAGATAAAAGAAGATAACTCCAAATGAAAAATCTGCTCTGCTGAGCAAAATCAAAGACAAAAATGCATAGCAATGGGGCGAAGAGTCCAAAAAAAGCTAGGTAATGAATACAATTTGACACATCAAGCCTTTTCAAACACCACCTTTTAAACTGGAACTGACATCATAGGAAAGGGACTTTGCCATATCTTGGATGGAATGCTTTGTATGATGAAACTTTGCCTTTGATTGGGATCTCATGGGGTCTGTGATTCCAGAAAGCGGAAGGCCAAGTTTGACATTGTGCATGATTGCAGTTTTCTGGAGGCCCGTTGTCAACACCTGCACTCCTTGCCAACTGCTACCTATATGAGCCCCTCAGGGTCTCCCTTGGTTTGCAAAGCCAGAAGCCTTGTATCAACATGGAGCAGTGTGCAGAAATGTGGTGGACAGTGGCACATGAAAGAAAACCTTTTCTATAAAGAGTGCATAAACGTAGGTAAGCACTATTCTTTCACTTAGTTCTGGGCACAAACATGACGGTATACCCCTTCAGAAGTTCAGAGCTTATCCAGGTGTTTTTTTAGAAAATAATGAGGGGCCAACACAGGATCATGAACCAAAGAAGCTTCTTCCCAAGAATGTTCACTTGGGGAGTAATCCTTCCGCTGGATCAGAAGTTGAAGTTTTCCTCAGAATTTCCTTACATTTTCTGTGATACATTATCTGTGCCTCTCATTGGCCCTAATATTCTATGGCTGGAGGAATTAGGAGATCAAATCCAGGAGAAGAAAACACTATTGGATGGAAACCTTGCATTCACAAGAATGATGATAACTTTGAAGCACTACGAGTTGCATTATTGTGAGAGAGTTCTGCTAGTGGAAGATAAGAAACTCACTCACCTTCAGTAGCATTACTGAAACACTGCAAATATTGTTCCTAAATCTGAGTAGTTCACTCAGTCTGTCTATTGGACTGGGGATGACAGCCACAAGACAGGGCCTCTTGAATTCGCAATACTTTACATATTGTCTTCCAAAAATATGGCAGAGATGGAGTTCCTCTGTCAGGGATAATTGTATGACGCAATCCAGGAAAATTAACTATATCTGACAAACTGCACTGGGCCACTTCCTCTGTTGTTAGTATCTTTGGAATGATGAGCCATCTGTCAAAAAGTGTCCATTGTCACATTGTCGCACAATATTCTTATCTTAACATCATATGCCATGATTCAGGGGGCACTGGTAAAGACTGCAGATATCCAAAGAGGTTTCGAATGCAAGGATTTATGTTGTGCTAAATGTGGCAGGAAAGAGCATATTCTTGGCTAAATGAATAGCTGGCCACCAAAATGATCATAAAATCAAATTGACGTTAATAACTAATCTATGACCTGAAATTGTGGAGGTATGGTACAGCTTGATTTTACTTTACTTGTAATTTCTAAGTAGGAATGTAAATATGTTGTTGGAAATTTAGTCTGTTTCATCGAACTAAATAAGCCTTCAAATGAAGATATTTAATGTCTGTTGGGTTTAACTGTTTTCTACAACGTTAGTCTTTCCAAAAAAAGATTGAACTGGTCCATGACTTGGCTGTGGAGAAATTACAGACTGCTCCTATTTGACTGATGGGTCTAGATACTGGCAGGACAATGCATCCATCAACACATTCTTTAAACCTCGAATGTAAGTGATAACAAAATCTCACTGTGCAAAGAAACATTTCCATAGTGTTTGGTGACTATTTCTGCGCTGGAGGTTTCTCAGAAATTGCAGATTCAGATGGTCAATATGAATTTCAGTAGGTTCTTTGGTCCCCATCAAGAAACGTCTTCATTTACTGTAATGCATCATCAGGGCCAAGAGCTTTCTTTCAAGCACAAAGGTTCTTTCAGCCAGATCATCCTAACAGAAACCTTTCTTGAAATTCACGTTCTTTAGGAAAAGAATTATGATGAGAAATTTCTGCAAAAATCTTTAATTTATCTATATCCAAGATGAACAATGTGATATGAGACCATTTAATTTCTTTCAAAATGTACACCACACAGACATCCAAATACAATATAAGAAAAAGATAGAGCTATATGAAGCTTGCATGTTTGTACATAATGGAAACATTAGAAAATCTTTTGCCACCATCCAACAGGGATAATGTAAAGGGATACATCTAGAGAGAGGGAAAATTCAGAAATATAGCACAAAGAAATTGAGATATATTCAGACATTTGTCAAGCCAAAAGTAAAGCACAAAGGAAATTAAGGATTTCACAGAAACAGTAAAACAGCAGAAGAAGGTAGTAATTGCAAAGCAGTAACCTTGACGCTACGGCTGTCTTATTTCTTCCAGATAAAGCCTGAGGTATGCGGTGCCTTGAATGTGTGTGTGAGGAGTTTGAAATTCGTGCATTTGTGTCTCAGGAAACAGTGAAGCTATCCGAGGTGTGAGCTGAGATGTGTTCTGTGTGGGAGCTTGAGGATGAGTCTGGCTGCTGAGCTCTAGATGGTTTGTGGTCTTATAGTGAGTTGCTTAGAGGGTATTCCCGTAGTCAAACTTGCTGATGACGAGGCTGTGAGTGACAGTTTTTCTAGTGTTGCTTGGAAGCCATTTGAATATCTTCCTCAGCATCTTCAGGGTGTGGAAGTAGGATCCTGTTATGTCCAATTTGCTCTCAATGATTATTCAGAGGTTTCTGGCATAGGTGTCGGGGTGGGTTCATATTTGACCGCCCACCAATTGCGGACCAATGGTGAGGTGTTCTTGCTGAAGATAACTGGTTCTGTCTTATTGGGTTAAGCTTGAGACAGTTGGCTTTCATCTAGTTAGTAAATTCGGTAATACAGATGGTGAACTTGTTTCTTGTGTTGGGTGACTTTCTGAGCGGCAGAGTATGTGTTGCTTGTCGTCAGCATAGGAGATTATGTGTAGGAGGCTGGACTGGCTTGTAGTGAGTACCAAGGGGTACTTGCACCTTGCACCAGGCCCAGTTATCCCTTATTAGTGTATAGGGTGTCTAGCAGCTTAGGCTGATAGATAATGGTAGCTTAGCAGAGCAGCTTAGGCTGAACTAGGAGACGTGTGAAGCTACTACAGTACCACTTAGTGTCATATGCACAATATCATAAGAAAACACAATACACAGTTATACTAAAAATAAAGGTACTTTATTTTTATGACAATATGCCAAAGTATCTTAGAGTGTACCCTCAGTGAGAGGATAGGAAATATACACAAGATATATATACACAATAGCAAAAATATGCAGTATAGTCTTAGAAAACAGTGCAAACAATGTATAGTTACAATAGGATGCAATGGGGAAACATAGGGATAGGGGCAACACAAACCATATACTCCAAAAGTGGAATGCGAACCACGAATGGACCCCAAACCTATGTGACCTTGTAGAGGGTCGCTGGGACTATTAGAAAATAGTGAGAGTTAGAAAAATAACCCTCCCCAAGACCCTAAAAAGTGAGTGCAAAGTGCACTAAAGTTCCCCCAAGGACAAAGTAGTCGTGTTAGAGGAATAATGCAGGAAAGACACAAACCAGCAATGCAACAACTGTGGATTTCCAATCTAGGGTACCTGTGGAACAAGGGGACCAAGTCCAAAAGTCACAAGCAAGTCGGAGATGGGCAGATGCCCAGGAAATGCCAGCTGCGGGTGCAAAGAAGCTTCGACTGGACAGAAGAAGCTGAGGTTTCTGCAGGAACGAAAAGGGCTAGAGACTTCCCCTTTGGTGGACGGATCCCTCTCGCCGTGGAGAGTCGTGCAGAAGTGTTTTCCCGCCGAAAAAACGCCAACAAGCCTTGCTAGCTGCAAATCGTGCGTTTGGTATTTTTGGACGCTGCTGGGGCCCAGGAGGGATCAGGAGGTCGCAAATTGGACCTCAAAAGAGAAGAGACATCGAGCAAGACAAAGAGCCCTCACTGAAGCAGGTAGCACCTAGAAAAGTGCCAGAAACAGGCACTACAAGGATGCGTGAAACGGTGCTCACCGAAGTTGCACAAAGGAGTCCCACGTCGCCGGAGACCAACTTAGAAAGTCGTGCAATGCAGGTTAGAGTGCCATGGACCCAGGCTTGGCTGTGCACAAAGGATTTCCGCCGGAAGTGCACAGGGGCCGGAGTAGCTGCAAAGTCGCGGTTCCCAGCAATGCAGCCCAGCGAGGTGAGACAAGGACTTACCTCCACCAATCTTGGGCTGAAGAGTCACTGGACTGTGGGGGTCACTTGGACAGAGTCGCTGGATTCGAGGGACCTCGCTCGTCGTGCTGAGAGGAGACCCAAGGGACTGGTAATGCAGCTTTTTGGTGCCTGCGGTTGCAGGGGGAAGATTCCGTCGACTCACGGGAGATTTCTTCGGAGCTTCTGGTGCAGAGAGGAGGCAGGCTACCCCCACAGCATGCACAAGCAGGAAAACAGTCGAGAAGGCGGCAGGATCAGCGTTACAGAGTTGCAGTAGTCGTCTTTGCTACTATGTTGCAGGTTTGCAGGCTTTCAGCGCGGTCAGCGGTCGTTTCCTTATCAGAAGGTGAAGAGAGAGATGCAGAGGAACTCAGATGAGCTCTTGCATTCGTTATCTAAAGTTTCCCCAGAGACAGAGACCCTAAATAGCCAGAAAAGAGGGTTTGGCTACCTAGGAGAGAGGATAGGCTACTAACACCTGAAGGAGCCTATCAGCAGGAGTCTCTGATGTCACCTGGTGGCACTGGCCACTCACAGCAGTCCAGTGTGCCAGCAGCACCTCTGTTTCCAAGATGGCAGAGGTCTGGAGCACACTGGAGGAGCTCTGGACACCTCCCAGGGGAGGTGCAGGTCAGGGGAGTGGTCACTCCCCTTTCCTTTGTCCAGTTTCGCGCCAGAGCAAGGGCTAAGGGGTCCCTGAACCGGTGTAGACTGGCTTATGCAGAATTGGGCACCTCTGTGCCCAACAAAGCATTTCCAGAGGCTGGGGAGGCTACTCCTCCCCTGCCTTCACACCATTTTCCAAAGGGAGAGGGTGTCACACCCTCTCTCAGAGGAAGTTCTTTGTTCTGCCATCCTGGGCCAGGCCTGGCTGGACCCCAGGAGGGCAGCTGCCTGTCTGAGGGGTTGGCAGCAGCAGCAGCTGCAGTGAAACCCGAGGAAGGGCAGTTTGGCAGTACCAGGGTCTGTGCTACAGACCACTGGGATCATGGGATTGTGCCAACTATGCCAGGATGGCATAGAGGGGGCAATTCCATGATCATAGACATGTTACATGGCCATATTCGGAGTTACCATTGTGAAGCTACATATAGGTAGTGACCTATATGTAGTGCACGCGTGTAATGGTGTCCCCGCACTCACAAAGTTCAGGGAATTGGCTCTGAACAATGTGGGGGCACCTTGGCTAGTGCCAGGGTGCCCTCACACTAAGTAACTTTGCACCTAACCTTTACCAGGTAAAGGTTAGACATATAGGTGACTTATAAGTTACTTAAGTGCAGTGTAAAATGGCTGTGAAATAACGTGGACGTTATTTCACTCAGGCTGCAGTGGCAGGCCTGTGTAAGAATTGTCAGAGCTCCCTATGGGTGGCAAAAGAAATGCTGCAGCCCATAGGGATCTCCTGGAACCCCAATACCCTGGGTACCTCAGTACCATATACTAGGGAATTATAAGGGTGTTCCAGTAAGCCAATGTAAATTGGTAAAATTGGTCACTAGCCTGTTAGTGACAATTTGAAAGTAATGAGAGAGCATAACCACTGAGGTTCTGGTTAGCAGAGCCTCAGTGAGACAGTTAGGCACCACACAGGGAACATATACATTCACACCTATGAGCACTGGGGCCCTGTGTGACAGGGTCCCAGTGACACATACATATAGGCCACAAACCTATGAGCACTGGGGTCCTGACCAGCAGGATCCCAGTGACACATAACAAACATACTGAAAACATAGTGTTTTCACTATGAGCACTGAGGCCTGGCTATCAGGATCCCAGTGAGACAGTGAAAACAGTGACAAACACCCTGACATACACTCACAAACAGGCCAAAAGTGGGGGTAACAAGGCTAGAAAGAGGCTACCTTCTCACACAACCCCCCCCCAAACGAAGGACAATAAGGCTAACCTTGGCCAGTTGAGACTTTATTGTCTAAGTGGTGATAAGTAGAGAGTAGCTCTGCAATAGACTGGTTACTCCCTTTATCATCCACTATATGGTTACTTCCCTGTGGGGATGTAAACCACCCTGTTTGAAGTTTTTTAGCTAAGCAACAATGTGAAGATGTATTTTCAGAGTTTCTATCAGTAAGTTTTAGTTTAGAGCAGTGGGAATTGTCCACTGAACCTATTTGTAGTGATGGAAATGCCAGACAGGGATGCTGTCTCAGAAAAGCCATAGCTGGGCAAAAACTTTGTCCATATGGCTGGAAGAGAGAACAGGGATGCTGTTTCTCTTGGGTTGGAGCAGGGCAGGGATGCTGTCCTATCAGCTCCACACTAGGGCAGGGATGCTGTCCTAAGTGTTGTGAGGCAGTGCAGAGTTTCTGCACTAAAGTTTCTCTGGGAGGGTTGGATGAATGCTCCATGTTAACTAAAATGGTGCTCTTTTTCTCACCAATGTTAGTTATCCCACAGAGAGGTACTTCCACCTCAGGGAGTACAGTTTTGCCAACTGATGATTCCCTTGGAACAGGTGCCACCCCAGGAGAGGTTTCTCCCACCACAGGAATGGTATCCTGAATGGTAGGGTGGTTAGGGGATACTGTGATACCCTTTTTACCTGTTGATGGAGAGGGTTCCTGAGTTTTCAGGCCTTCTCTCCTTTGCTTTTTCATTTCACTTGAAATGAGAGGGAACAATTCCTCAGGGATGCCCAGCACGGCTGCATGGGCATAAAACTCTACATCAGCCCAACCTGAGGCCTCTAGGTCATTACCTAAGAGACAGTCTACAGGTAAGCTAGGTGATACCACCACCTGCTTAGGGCCAGTAACTCCACCCCAACTAAACTGAATTATAGCTAAGGGAAGAAACTTAGTGGAGTTATGGACATCAATAATCTTATACTGTTGTCCAATGATGTGTTGATCAGGGTGCACTAGGTTTTCAGTCACCAAAGTGAAACTGGCACCTGTGTCCCTGTAGGCCAAGGCCTCAACACCATTTATTGAAACTGTCTGCCTGTACTTATCCATTGTAAGGGGACAAGCAGCCAGTGTGGCAAGGCCAATGCCACTAGGTGTGACAGAAACTGTCTTGGGACTGATTACATCAGTTTCCACTATGGACCCATAAGTGAACCCAACTACACCCTTTGCTTGACTGTTGCCAGCAGTCCCACCACTAGTACCACTACTGCTAGGGGCACTAGAGCTTGATGTATTAGTGGTGGTAGGCTCAGGGGGTTTACCTGGACAGGACTTATCCCCTGGCCTATGGCCTCTATTTTTACACACAAAGCACCAAGGCTTTTTAATGTGTGCAGGTTGGGAAGAAGAGGAAGAATTTGTTTTATCCCCACCCTCTGAAGAGTGTTTAAGATTTGAAGTGGGATCTTTGGTTTTACCCTTATCCCCATGCTTATCTTGAGATTTTTCACCATCTTTCTTCTTATTGCCATCTTTGTCACCCCCTGTATGAACTTTTCTGTTCACCCTTGTTCTGACCCATTTGTCTGCCTTCTTTCCCAATTCTTGGGGAGAGGTCAGATCAGAGTCTACCAGGTACTGGTGCAACAAATCAGACACACAATTATTAAGTATATGCTCTCTCAGGATTGTGTTATACAGGCTTTCATAATCAGTAACTTTACTGCCATGTAACCACCCCTCCAAGGCCTTCACTGAATGGTCAATGAAATCAACCCAGTCTTGTGAAGACTCCTTTTTGGTCTCTCTGAACTTTATCCTGTACTGTTCAGTGGTTAAGCCATAACCATCCAGGAGTGCATTCTTAAGAACTGTAAAATTATTGGCATCATTTTCTTTCACAGTAAGGAGCCTATCCCTACCTTTTCCACTAAATGATAGCCATAGGATAGCAGCCCACTGCCTTTGAGGGACATCCTGTACAACACAGGCCCTCTCAAGTGCAGCAAACCACTTGTTAATGTCATCCCCCTCCTTATAAGGGGGAACTATCTTGTGCAGATTCCTGGAATCATGCTCTTTTGCAGGATGACTATGGGGAATACTGCTGCTGCCACCATGGGTTTCTAAACCCAACTTCTGTCTTTCCTTCTCTAATTCAAAAGACTGTCTATCCAAATCCAGCTGTTGCTTTTTAAGTTTCAGTCTGGTTTGTTCCACCCTCAACTTATTGAGTTCCCTCTCTAACATTCTGTCATCAGGGTTGGTGGGAGGGACATTTCTAGAAACAGAGCTATGATGGGAATGAACAGAAGGAGACCTGTCCCTTACAGAAGGCACCCTAACAGCTTGGTTTACAGAAACATTACTACCAGTATGGTGAGAATAAATGCTTTTGCTATGATGTGAGACAACACTATTTATTTGGTGTGGCTCATCATCATTACCATCTATGCTAGATTGTCTAGTAATGGGCAGGCTAGGAAGTTTCTTTCCTGAATCTTTTCCTGGGGGAGTCCCTGAATCAGATTGGGAACTATTAGGTACTTTTTCAACAGATGGGGCACCTATGGCCTTATCCTGTTCTCTAAGCATGTTAAGTAACAGTTCCAAGGAAGGATTCTTCCCTACACTCAACCCACTCTCTATACAGAGACTCCTTGCTCTTTTCCAGCTAAGGTTGTCATATGCAAGTTTGGACAGATCAACACTTTGGCCTGTGCCAGACATTTTTAGAGAGAGTTAAAGTGATAGAAAAAGAGAAAAAAGTTTTCAGAACTTTTTGGAAAGACAGAAAAAAACTTTTTAAACTTTTAAGAACTTTTTGAAAGTTTAGAAGTACTTTTCAGCACTTAGAAAAGAGTGAAAAGAGGAAATGCAAAACTTTTTAGCTATGTGTATATACACTGACCTTGTTTTGTATACTTTTCTCTTATGAAAAGTACAATGACAAGAGTGGTAAGTAGTCTCAAGCACTTATCCCACCGCTGCCACCAATGTAAGAGGCTGGACTGGCTTGTAGTGAGTACCAAGGGGTACTTGCACCTTGCACCAGGCCCAGTTATCCCTTATTAGTGTATAGGGTGTCTAGCAGCTTAGGCTGATAGATAATGGTAGCTTAGCAGAGCAGCTTAGGCTGAACTAGGAGACGTGTGAAGCTACTACAGTACCACTTAGTGTCATATGCACAATATCATAAGAAAACACAATACACAGTTATACTAAAAATAAAGGTACTTTATTTTTATGACAATATGCCAAAGTATCTTAGAGTGTACCCTCAGTGAGAGGATAGGAAATATACACAAGATATATATACACAATAGCAAAAATATGCAGTATAGTCTTAGAAAACAGTGCAAACAATGTATAGTTACAATAGGATGCAATGGGGAAACATAGGGATAGGGGCAACACAAACCATATACTCCAAAAGTGGAATGCGAACCACGAATGGACCCCAAACCTATGTGACCTTGTAGAGGGTCGCTGGGACTATTAGAAAATAGTGAGAGTTAGAAAAATAACCCTCCCCAAGACCCTAAAAAGTGAGTGCCAAGTGCACTAAAGTTCCCCTAAGGACAAAGTAGTCGTGTTAGAGGAATAATGCAGGAAAGACACAAACCAGCAATGCAACAACTGTGGATTTCCAATCTAGGGTACCTGTGGAACAAGGGGACCAAGTCCAAAAGTCACAAGCAAGTCGGAGATGGGCAGATGCCCAGGAAATGCCAGCTGCGGGTGCAAAGAAGCTTCGACTGGACAGAAGAAGCTGAGGTTTCTGCAGGAACGAAAAGGGCTAGAGACTTCCCCTTCGGTGGACGGATCCCTCTCGCCGTGGAGAGTCGTGCAGAAGTGTTTTCCCGCCGAAAGAACGCCAACAAGCCTTGCTAGCTGCAAATCGTGCGTTTGGTGTTTTGGACGCTGCTGGGGCCCAGGAGGTCGCAAATTGGACCTGAAGAGAGAGGGGACGTCGAGCAATACAAAGAGCCCTCACTGAAGCAGGTAGCACCCGGAGAAGTGCCAGAAACAGGCACTATGAGGATGCGTGAAATGGTGCTCGCCGAAGTTGCACAAAGGAGTCCCACGTCGCCGGAGACCAACTTAGAAAGTCGTGCAATGCAGGTTAGAGTGCCGTGGACCCAGGCTTGGCTGTGCACAAAGGATTTCCGCCGGAAGTGCACAGGGGCCGGAGTAGCTGCAAAGTCGCGGTTCCCAGCAATGCAGCCCAGCAAGGTGAGGCAAGGACTTACCTCCACCAAACTTGGGCTGAAGAGTCACTGGACTGTGGGGGTCACTTGGACAGAGTCGCTGGATTCGAGGGACCTCGCTCGTCGTGCTGAGAGGAGACCCAAGGGACCGGTAATGCAGCATTTTGGTGCCTGCGGTTGCAGGGGGAAGATTCCGTCGACCCACAGGAGATTTCTTCGGAGCTTCTGTTGCAGAGAGGAGGCAGGCTACCCCCACAGCATGCACAAGCAGGAAAACAGTCGAGAAGGCGGCAGGATCAGCGTTACAGAGTTGCAGTAGTCGTCTTTGCTACTATGTTGCAGGTTTGCAGGCTTCCAGCGCGGTCAGCGGTCGTTTCCTTATCAGAAGGTGAAGAGAGAGATGCAGAGGAACTCGGATGAGCTCTTGCATTCGTTATCTAAAGTTTCCCCAGAGACAGAGACCCTAAATAGCCAGAAAAGAGGGTTTGGCTACCTAGGAGAGAGGATAGGCTACTAACACCTGAAGGAGCCTATCAGCAGGAGTCTCTGATGTCACCTGGTGGCACTGGCCACTCACAGCAGTCCAGTGTGCCAGCAGCACCTCTGTTTCCAAGATGGCAGAGGTCTGGAGCACACTGGAGGAGCTCTGGACACCTCCCAGGGGAGGTGCAGGTCAGGGGAGTGGTCACTCCCCTTTCCTTTGTCCAGTTTCGCGCCAGAGCAGGGGCTAAGGGGTCCCTGAACCGGTGTAGACTGGCTTATGCAGAATTGGGCACCTCTGTGCCCAACAAAGCATTTCCAGAGGCTGGGGGAGGCTACTCCTCCCCTGCCTTCACACCATTTTCCAAAGGGAGAGGGTGTCACACCCTCTCTCAGAGGAAGTTCTTTGTTCTGCCATCCTGGGCCAGGCCTGGCTGGACCCCAGGAGGGCAGCTGCCTGTCTGAGGGGTTGGCAGCAGCTGCAGTGAAACCCCAGGAAGGGCAGTTTGGCAGTACCAGGGTCTGTGCTACAGACCACTGGGATCATGGGATTGTGCCAACTATGCCAGGATGGCATAGAGGGGGCAATTCCATGATCATAGACATGTTACATGGCCATATTCGGAGTTACCATTGTGAAGCTACATATAGGTAGTGACCTATATGTAGTGCACGCGTGTAATGGTGTCCCCGCACTCACAAAGTTCAGGGAATTGGCTCTGAACAATGTGGGGGCACCTTGGCTAGTGCCAGGGTGCCCTCACACTAAGTAACTTTGCACCTAACCTTTACCAGGTAAAGGTTAGACATATAGGTGACTTATAAGTTACTTAAGTGCAGTGTAAAATGGCTGTGAAATAACGTGGACGTTATTTCACTCAGGCTGCAGTGGCAGGCCTGTGTAAGAATTGTCAGAGCTCCCTATGGGTGGCAAAAGAAATGCTGCAGCCCATAGGGATCTCCTGGAACCCCAATACCCTGGGTACCTCAGTACCATATACTAGGGAATTATAAGGGTGTTCCAGTAAGCCAATGTAAATTGGTAAAATTGGTCACTAGCCTGTTAGTGACAATTTGAAAGTAATGAGAGAGCATAACCACTGAGGTTCTGGTTAGCAGAGCCTCAGTGAGACAGTTAGGCACCACACAGGGAACATATACATGCACACCTATGAGCACTGGGGCCCTGTGTGACAGGGTCCCAGTGACACATACATATAGGCCACAAACCTATGAGCACTGGAGTCCTGACCAGCAGGATCCCAGTGACACATAACAAACATACTGAAAACATAGTGTTTTCACTATGAGCACTGAGGCCTGGCTATCAGGATCCCAGTGAGACAGTGAAAACAGTGACAAACACCCTGACATACACTCACAAACAGGCCAAAAGTGGGGGTAACAAGGCTAGAAAGAGGCTACCTTCTCACATTATGTTAATGTTTTATGCATGTACAATGTTGGCCAGGGGTGGGGCTGAGCAATGAACCTTGAAGAACTCCAGAAATTAGTTTGGAGGTTTCTGAGAAGTAAGGTGCCAGGCTGACAGCTTGTGTTCCATTCCTTAAGAAGGAGCCAATTCAGCAGAGAACAGGTCCTTGGATGCCAATATCATGCAGTCGCCTGATGAGGATGGAATGTCAGAGGCTGCAGAGTGGTCCAAGAGAATAAGGGCCGCTGTATATTCTCTGTCATTGAACATGTCGATGACATATGTGGTGTGATGCTTCTCTACTGTGGTTGGGCCTGAAGCCGGACTGTGTGGCATCTAAGAGCTGGTGCTTCCTGAGGTGGTCAGTGAGGCATCAGTTGCTTAGTTTCTCTAAGACTTTTGCTGGGTATGGTAGGAGGGAGATGGGTCTGTAATTGGAAATGCTGGCTGGATCAGTTGATCATTTTTTGAGCAGGGATGTGATGGTGGCATATTTCCAAGTGTTTTGAATGTGACTGAGTAGACGGAGATTTTGAGGATAGGTGTAGTGCTTTGCTGATTGGTAGGAGTCCTTTGGTGAAGGCGTGGTGGGGCAAGTGTCAGATGGGGCCCAAGTGGATGGTCTTTATGGTAGCAGCAATTTTGATTTCACTCTATTTATAATGTAACTAAGAAACATATTGTATCAAAAATATTGTGGGACATTATATTGCCCTAAACAAATGTAAGAATATTGTTTTCAATTGATATCAACTTTAAGGTAGTTTATTTAAAATAGTAAACAAATTAAAAATAAATAGTTTTCTTGAGTTATCTACATATATATATATATATATATATATATATATATATACTGTATATATATATATATATATATATACTTATATATATTTATAAATATATATATATATTTATAAATCAGCAAGCGTAATGACATGTCTAACTGCCTCTATAATAAAACATAATGTTAGGAAATAGATATGTGAGATAGATAGGCCTGTGAGAAAGTGAAATGTTCAGTAATGGCTCAAATCCAGGCCACAAACGAAAATAGGTTTTCTGATAGTTTCACTTTCGATAGAATAGCGTGAGGCAGCCCTCGGAGAAAATGTGTGAGTAGTTACATGTAATAGCATGATGAATCGTCAATACGTTGATGAAATATAGGCCTTCTTTGTTAGAACCTGGTTTAGTTAAAAGGAAAAGACTATATAAAGTGTAATACTCAAAGAGACTAGTGTTAAGGGATCAAAGTGATAGCAGCATTGAACTCGATAAAAGAAGATAATCGGAAATGGATAGCCACAAAGCATCAATGAAATAGTTCTGTTACCCTATTGCCCATCATCCGAGAGCAATGCATTACGGTTGTTCACTGAAGGGGAAACAACAAGTCACCGACACACTTCTGAAAAGCCCTGATGTCCAGGGAGCAGTTACTAACTTTTATATGATGCACACTGCTTCTCTCATGTGGGTCATGTAGACAATTAGAAAAAAGTAGCAGTGTTGCACCACGCTTGATATAGCTCAGGGCAATGTTTCTAATAGTTATTTTTCTGTGTGCCCATAAGCATGTCTGTGTGCACTATTTTCACCATTAAGAGGTATGAGCCATTATGCAAATTATCATAGCAAGAATGTTATGTCCTCTGATGGCATTGAAGTGAGACTATGCCACCAAAAGGCAAGAAAGTAATATATAAATGTCAACAATAAGACTTAGGGTCTGATTTAGAGTTTGGCAGATAGGGTTACTCCTTCACAAATGTGACGGATATCCTCTCCACCGCATTATGACCCCATTATATCCTATATGAATCGTAATATGGTAGACAGGATATCCGTCACATGTGTGATGGAGTAACCTATTGACCAAACACTAAATCAAGCCCTTAAGACTTAATTTAGAAGTCGGCAGATGGGTTACTCTGTCACAACAGCGACGGATATCCTGTCTGCTGAAATCTAAATCCTATTATATCCAATGGGATTCCGATTTTGGAGGATGGGATATCCGTCACCGTTGTGATAGAGTAAGCCCTCTGCTGACTTCAAAATCAGGGCCTTAATTACAATTATTACAATTGCTATTGCAAAAGCTGGTGCAGAAGCATTCTAGGTGTTCATTTTCAGGATAGCTTATTGACTTAACCTGTTAGGTGCGGGCGTCGGCCAGTGGCCGACGCCCACACACCCTCCCTGGTGCGGGTCACGACCAGTGGCCGACACCAGGAAGGGTATCAATAAATCCTCGGGTGCGTCGCACCCGAGGATTTATTATTTTTTTTAAACCCCCCCCGGGAGACACGGAAGCTTCCGTGTCTCCCCCCGCCCCCCCACCCGCCCCTTTGTGATGTCAGCGCGCCTCGCGATCGGGGGCCAGAAACAGTTTGAGAAGGCCTCGTAAGAAAGGGGGAGAGTCTCGCCTTTCTTACGAGGCCTTCTCAAAGTGTTTCCTGCACAGCTGCGATCGGGGGCCAGGAAACACCACTAGACGCCAGGGATTTCACTTTGGGGGGGCGGAAAACGGGCCGCCCCCCCCCGGGGGCATAATTAATAAAAAAAAAAAGGTAGGTGCCCCCTGGGGGGGGGGGGGGGGGCGCGATCGCGCCCCCCCCCAGGGGATTGTTGTTTTTTAAAAAAAATAATAATTAAAAAAAAAAAAAAAATGACAGGGGGTCGCCCGTGGGCAGGGTGACCCCCTGTGGGGGCAATTTTTTTTTTAGATGTTGTAGGGTTTCCCTGGGGGCCATTTTGGCCCCCAAGGAAACCATACAACAACTAAAAAAAATAGATCTATATATAGATCTATATTTATATATCTATGTAGATAGATATATCTATGTACATGGATATATCTATAGATATATCTATGTACATAGATATATATATATATATAGAGGTAGATCTATATATACCAAAGAGATTTATAAAGTGTGCTACTCACCTGTGAGGGTCTCAAGGCGCTTGGGGGGGGGCGGGGGGAGGGAAAGGGGCTGGGAGGTTCACTGTTCGAAAAGCCAGGTTTTGAGGCCCTTCCTGAAAAGAAGTAGGTTTTGGGTCTTGCGAAGGTGGGTTGTGAGGGCGTTCCAGGTTTTGGGTGCAAGGTAGGAGAAGGATCTGCCCCCGGTGGTGGTGTGTTTGATGCGGGGGACAGAGGCGAGAGAGAGGTCAGCTGAGCGGACGTTTCGTGTGGGGGTGTGGAAGGTGACTCTCGTTGAGGTAGGCAGGGCCTGTGTTGTGGAGTGATTTGTGTGCGAGGATGAGGATCTTGAAGGTGATCCTTTTGTCAATGGGGAGCCAGTGGAGGGATTTGAGGTGTGGAGAGATGTGTTCGTGTCGGCGGAGGTCGAGGATGAGTCGTGCTGCTGAGTTCTAGATGCGTGTAGTTTGCGCTTGAGTTTTAGAGTGGTGCCGGCGTAGAGGGCGTTTCCGTAATCAAGCCTGCTGCTGATGTGTGCGTGAGTGACAGTTTTTCTGGTCTCTGTGGGGATCCATTTGAATGTTTTTCAGTATACGGAGTGTGTTGAAGCATGAGGAGGTGAGAGCGTTGATTTGTTGGGTCATCGAGAGGGAGGAGTCTAGGATGATGCTGAGGTTGCGTGCGTGGTTGGCGGGGGTGGGTGCAGGGCCTAGCGTGGTGGGCCACCATGAGGGGTCCCAGGTGTTTTTGTGTGGGCCAAAGAGGATTATTTCGGTTTTGTTTGAGTTGAGTTTCAGGTGATTGGCTGTCATATATATATCACTTTTGTCAATATGTGTGTGGTTTCCCTGGGGGGAAAAGGGTCTGACTTGTCTAGTGGCAGTTTTAGTGCCATAAAGAAGCGCAGAAGGTTTATATGCCTACTGCAAAGAGCAAATCTGTATTTTATGTAAATAGCTGAGTACATTAGCAAAGTCTATGGAGAGATGAAGGGCACTTTTGCTGGGTGGTAATGAGGGAATCCGAGGAGGAGGGAGTGGGAGCACCAATAATGATTGTTGGACTGGGCGCAGGAGGTGCTAAAGACTGTGACGAATGGTATGTGACAAGGTGTTTTTTGAGTGTCTTGAAAGTACGTGCTGATTGAGGGAAGAAGCGCAGGTAAGGTGGCCTCTACTGTTGCACGTATCTCACACACCATCGATTTTGTGACTGTCTACGTAGGCTAGTGTTTTAGAGCAACAGTTTAGCCAATAGCAGAGATGGCATCTTGATGGATGACTGCTGCCTACACTCGGGTTATAGAGGACCGCTCTGACATAGGATCAGAGACTGAGACATCAGATACTGAGACAGCATCTGAGGGATAGGACAATGGCGCAGACTCTGGGAGTGATTTTTCAGTCAGAGGAGTCCCATTCGATAACTCCTCTTCCAGTACATTATGAGGGAGGTGATGAGGACAGTCCTGCTGTCCCTTCGCAAGCTGTTTGTGCAACTGGGTAATAGTGGGTTAGGTCAACCCAGAGAGCAGGTGAATGCGGCGGCAAGCAGAGAGAGAGTGCTCTCTTGGGAGCTCCCCAATTTAGTTCAGCCCCAAATTCCACCACCCAAATCATATTGTGGAGACATCAAAATTATCCATGGCAAAACAAACTGGTTTTGTAAGGCAGGCACCTGTGTTTTTGGTCCTGGATTCGGCGGCCATATAGAGAAACACACTAAACCCAAACATTTCTGGAAACTAGACATTAGGGGGAGTCCACAGAGGTGTGACTTGTGTGGCTTCCCCAAAGTTTTCTTACCCAGAATACCCTGCAAAGCTGAAATGTTGAAAAAAAACTCAATTTTTCTCGCATTTCTGTCACACAAACTACAGGAATATGCTGGGATCCACAATATTCCTACCACCCAGTGACTCCTCACCTGTCCTGATAAAAACACTACCCCACTTGAGTGCCTACACCTAGTGTCTGTGTCAGGAATGGATCACCCCAGGGTCAACAGCTGCCTCACGTAAGGACCAACATTGACCGTTGTGTGATCTATTCCTGTCGCAGGCACCAGGCCAAACCACACAAGTGAGGTATCATTTTTATCGGGAGGCTTGGGGGAACGCTGGGTGGAAGGAAATTTGTGGCTCCTCTCAGATTCCAGAACTTTCTGTCACCGAAATGTGAGGAAAACTTGTTTTTTTAGCCACTTTTTGAGGTTTGCAAAGGATTCTGGGTAACAGAACCTGGTCCGAGCCCCGCAAGTCACCCCTCCTTGGATTCCCCTAGGTCTCTAGTTTTCAGAAATGCACAGGTTTGGTAAGTTTCCCTAAGTGCCGGCTGAGCTAGAGGCCAAAATCTACAGGTAGGCACTTTGCAAAAAACAGCTCTGTTTTCTGTGATGTGTCCACGTTGTGTTTTGGGGCATTTCCTGTCGCGGGCGCTAGGCCTACCCACACAAGTGAGGTATCATTTTTATCGGGAGACTTGGGGGGACGCTGGGTGGAAGGAAATTTGAGGCTCCTCTCAGATTCCAGAACTTTCTGTCACCGAAATGTGAGGAAAACTTATTTTTTTAGCCACTTTTTGAGGTTTGCAAAGGATTCTGGGTAACAGAACCTGGTCCGAGCCCCGCAAGTCACCCCTCCTTGGATTCCCCTAGGTCTCTAGTTTTCAGAAATGCACAGGTTTGGTAGGTTTCCCTAGGTGCCGGCTGAGCTAGAGGCCAAAATCTACAGGTAGGCACTTTGCAAAAAACAGCTCTGTTTTCTGTGATGTGTCCACGTTGTGTTTTGGGGCATTTCCTGTCGCGGGCGCTAGGCCTACCCACACAAGTGAGGTATCATTTTTATCGGGAGACTTGGGGGGACGCTGGGTGGAAGGAAATTTGAGGCTCCTCTCAGATTCCAGAACTTTCTGTCACCGAAATGTGAGGAAAACTTGTTTTTTTAGCCACTTTTTGAGGTTTGCAAAGGATTCTGGGTAACAGAACCTGGTCCGAGCCCCGCGAGTCACCCCATCTTGGATTCCCCTAGGTCTCTAGTTTTCAGAAATGTACAGGTTTGGTAGGTTTCCCTAGGTGCTGGCTGAGCTAGAGGCCAAAATCTACAGGTAGGCACTTTGCAAAAAACAGCTCTGTTTTCTGTGATGTGTCCACGTTGTGTTTTGGGGCATTTCCTGTCGCGGGCGCTAGGCCTACCCACACAAGTGAGGTATCATTTTTATCGGGAGACTTGGGGGGACGCTGGGTGGAAGGAAATTTGAGGCTCCTCTCCGATTCCAGAACTTTCTGTCACCGAAATGTGAGGAAAACTTGTTTTTTTAGCCACTTTTTGAGGTTTGCAAAGGATTCTGGGTAACAGAACCTGGTCAGAGCCCCGCGAGTCACCCCATCTTGGATTCCCCTAGGTCTCTAGTTTTCAAAAATGTACAGGTTTGGTAGGTTTCCCTAGGTGCCGGCTGAGCTAGAGGCCAAAATCTACAGGTAGGCACTTTGCAAAAAACAGCTCTGTTTTCTGTGATGTGTCCACGTTGTGTTTTGGGGCATTTCCTGTCGCGGGCGCTAGGCCTACCCACACAAGTGAGGTATCATTTTTATCGGGAGACTTGGGGGGACACTGGGTGGAAGGAAATTTGTGGCTCCTCTCCGATTCCAGAACTTTCTGTCACCGAAATGTGAGGAAAACTTGTTTTTTTAGCCACTTTTTAAGGTTTGCAAAGGATTCTGGGTAACAGAACCTGGTCAGAGCCCCGCGAGTCACTCCTCCTTGGATTCCCCTAGGTCTCTAGTTTTCAAAAATGTACAGGTTTGGTAGGTTTCCCTAGGTGCCGGCTGAGCTAGAGGCCAAAATCTACAGGTAGGCACTTTGCAAAAAACAGCTCTGTTTTCTGTGATGTGTCCACGTTGTGTTTTGGGGCATTTCCTGTCGCGGGCGCTAGGCCTACCCACACAAGTGAGGTATCATTTTTATCGGGAGACTTGGGGGGACGCTGGGTGGAAGGAAATTTGAGGCTCCTCTCAGATTCCAGAACTTTCTGTCACCGAAATGTGAGGAAAACTTGTTTTTTTAGCCACTTTTTGAGGTTTGCAAAGGATTCTGGGTAACAGAACCTGGTCAGAGCCCCGCGAGTCACCCCATCTTGGATTCCCCTAGGTCTCTAGTTTTCAAAAATGTACAGGTTTGGTAGGTTTCCCTATGTGCCGGCTGAGCTAGAGGCCATAATCCACAGGTAGGCACTTTGCAAAAAAACAGCTCTGTATTTTGTGAAAAAATGGGATGTGTCCACGTTGTGTTTTGGGGCATTTCCTGTCGCGGGCGCTAGGCCTACCCACACAAGTGAGGTATCATTTTTTTTGGGAGACTTTGGGGAACATAGAATAGCAAAACAAGTGTTATTGCCCCTTATATTTCTCTACATTTTTTCCTTCCAAATATAAGAGAGTGTGTAAAAAAGACGTCTATTTGAGAAATGCCCTGCAATTCACATGCTAGTATGGGCACCTCGGAATTCAAAGATGTGCAAATAACCACTGCTCCTCAAAACCTTATCTTGATCCCATTTTGGAAATGCAAAGGTTTTCTTGATACCTCTTTTTCACTCCTCATATTTCAGCAAATGAATTGCTGTATACCCAGTATAGAATGAAAACCAACTGCAGGGTGCACCTCATTTATTGGCTCTGGGTACCTAGGGTTCTTGATGAACCTATAAGCCCTTTATATCCCCGCAACCAGAAGAGTCCAGCAGACAAAACGGTATATTGCTTTCAGAAATCTGACATCGCAGGAAAAAGTTACAGAGTAAAACATAAAGAAAAATGGCTGTTGTTTTCAGCTCAATTGCAATATTTTTTTATTTCAGCTGTTATTTTCTGTAGGAAAACCTTGTAGGATCTACACAAATGACCCCTTGCTGAATTCAGAATTTTGTCTAGTTTTCAGAAATGTTTAGGTTTCCGGGATCCAGCATTGGTTTCACACCCATTCCTGTCACTAACTGGAAGGAGGTTGAAAGCACCAAAAATAGTAAAAATGGGGTATGTCCCAGTAAAATGCCAAATTTGTGTTGGAAAATGTGGTTTTCTGATTCAAGTCTGCCCGTTCCTGAAAGGTGGGGAGATAGTGATTTCAGCACCAGAAACCCTTTGTTGATGGCATTTTCAGGGAAAAAACCACAAGCCTTCTTCGGCGGCCCTTTTTTCCCATTTTTTTGGAAAAAACTAAATTTTCACTGTATTTTGGCTATTTTCTTGGTCTCCTCCAGGGTAAACCACAAACTCTGGGTACCATTAGAATCCCTAGGATGTTGGAAAAAAAGGACGCAAATTTGGCGTGGTTAGCTTATGTGGACAAAAAGTTATGAAGCCCTAAGCGCGAACTACCCCAAATAGCCAAAAAAGGGCTCAGCACTGGGGGGGAAAAGGCCCAGCAGCTAAGGGGTTAAATGGTCACTGCTGACATGAATATAACCTAGCAAGACCTATTTAGTTTGCTATCCTTGAAGAAGGAGTACATTGAGTACCATAAAGTTGGGGATTTCCTAATACCTGTTGTTTAATTAGGAGTCCACTACCAACGCTTGCATATGACAAAAGCAGTGAGCAGCTGCTCCTGTGGTAAGAGGGCTGCCTCAGGGCCTGATCCTAAATTCCTCTATGAATGCCTGAATGCATCCATGCCATTATGCAGCACAGAGAGGTTTGGCATTCAAAAGTTTAGGCGCAGGCCTTTCGTTGAATCTGTGCTGTGCAGAACAGAAGGTTGTTGGTTGTAGGGACTGGGTGCACAGAGGTTGGCTGCAGGGCTTTGCCAAAGGCAGCCTGAGTCTGAAGCATTTGATTTTAATCACAGGGCCTGGCTCCAGTCCAAGCCCCGCTCTGCTATCCTACATGCGTGCTCTGCCAAAGCTTTTCATTTTTGTTTAGTAACTGAATGTTTCACTTTAACTGTGTTTTGTTGAGGCAATTTCTGAGTTTCCTTTTTTTAAAGATAAATGAATGACTCATGAGCTAAGAAACCAAAATTAATCATTGACATTTTTTCCAATAAGTGTATATATCTACATCTATCCATGTATATCAGATCAGTGGCCTTTTCAGATTAGAATTTGACAGCTAGCTGTAAAATTGTGTCCAGCATTACAGTATTACTTTTATATTAAGGGCCAGATTTAAGAAATGTGGCGCTGCACTCAGTGCAGTGCCACTTTTCTTGTACCCCTTAGTGCCCCCCTAATGCCACCCTGTGTGTGCTGTATCTAAGATAGGTTGCCCCATGTTGGAGGTTAGGGACATAGCATCAGAATTTGTGACGCTAGTTCGGAGCTTTGCAGGATTAGCGTAAAAATCTTTTCGATTTATTTGTGCCATTTCTTGGGCCTCCCTAATGGGGAAACGCCCCCTTTGCATACATTATGCCTGGTGCAGGCATAATGTAGCACAAAGGGTTACAAAGGGTTACAAAGTGGCGCAATACATGCATTGCGCCACTTTGTAAATTTTCACAGGGTGATTTTGGCCTTGTTGGGCCACATTAGCATAAACAAATGATGCTAATGTGGCGCAAGGAGACTCTAGTGCCTCTTACATTGCCCCACAGTTTCTCTGGAGAAAAACTCCATGACTTAGCAGTATGTACTGAAGTAGTCCAAGAAGGTTCAGTCTTTTAATCTACTTTTTTACTGGAATCTTCCAGCTCTTGTGAGGACTGTTAGCCTGGGACGTCACAAATGTAAACCTCTGGGGGATCTAACTTCATTGTGTCAGCACAAGCTTTGCCAACAGATGAATACAGAAATGGAATCTCAGGCTGATGCTATAGAATCAAGGCACAGTAAGCAGGTTGACGTTACTTTATGATGTATTTTATGTTCATGCATGGGGTCATGTTCTGATTAAACACTGGGGGCATTTAAATCCGTAAAGGACTTCCACAAAGGACACTTCATGTATTTTTCCACGTCAGGTTTGAAACATTGATATATACTCAAATTCCAGTACTGCATAGTGCTTAGCGTCAACTGAGTCATCCACTGCTTCTCTCAATGTTTCCCAACGGAGGTTGTATGAAATAGACTCAAACATCTTTGCTGCAGCTACATAAACTGCTCGATGGGACTGTGTCCAAATGATTCTCAGAGTTAGCAAAAGGCATGTTTAAATTATTTCAGATTATAATCCTCTCCTGTTTTTTAAAATTAATATTTTATATACTTAAAGAGGCTGGAAATACCTTCTATATTGCTTTTCTTGCCTGCTCTACTGGGCGAAAGGAAGGCAATCTCTGCCTCCGGACATCTGAGTGATCAATGTGGGTTGGATCGTTATATACTTCAGAGTGATTTCCAGATGTATTTCTAACTTGCACTCTGTTTCCATAGCAACAAAATGTTGAATATAAAAGTATACATCGTTAGTTGATTTTTTACTATATCAATGCTCAATATGGCTAAATTGGAGTGAGGGTGTCCTAGTCGTGCCAATGGGGATGCTGTCAGATTGCGTATATTTTTGGGTGTTTAGGGTTACAAATGTTCTGGGCCAGTATTTTTAAATGCCTATATGAACTGGTGGGCCAGGACTTGCATCCTGATGTGATTGTCAGCGTTTTTGGCAACGAATGCACGGAGAAGCCACTATACTATGGATTGTGTTACGAAATTGAAACTCCTATGGTGCTGGCACATGAAGAACCTTGCCACTGTCAAGTACTTGTAGCCTGAGATAATTCAGAACTAGATATTGTATTATACAGTTGCCATTTCCAATAATAGATATTTAGGATGTAGTTTCCACTTTGAGCATGAAAGTTTTTCTATTTGAGTTAGGACTTAGAATAATCAGTACTTAATTCCCTTCGCCCCTTAAAAAAAGATTACTGGAGCTCCAGGGTTTATGGAGGATTCTAGAGCTAAAATGAATCCCTCAGAAATCACATTGACTTGGACTAAACTGCTTTGAATTCGGAGTGGAACATAGCAGGCAATGAAACATCGTCCACATCACAAAACAAAATAAAATGATGGACGGAGTGTTGAAACTTTGCAAACACTCACCCCCAGTCATAGATCTGGATTTAATCCATCGTTATTTTGCTCGTCACGTCACCCCAGTTTGGACCAGCCATATGCAAATCAGTCTTGACCTTGTTCCCCATGGGAACAGTCCAGCCCGAACTGCTAGGCCAGGTCCTCCCTGGACAGGAAACAAGCATCCTGCGACCGGTTTCAGGGTATCACCCTTCATCAGCCAGGCTAGCTTGAATCCAGTGGCGCAGCGAGCAAGGGACATGGGAGGACCTGGCTTGGCAGTTCGGGCTGGACTGTTCCCATGAGGGACAGGGTCAAGACTGATTTGCATATGGCTGGGTCCAAACTGGCAAGGCATGGTGAGCAAAAGATAGATGGATTAAACCCAGATCTGTGACTGGGGGTGAGTGTTTGCATTGTTCAGCACTCTGTCCATCATTCTTTTGTGTTGCTAAAGTTGCCCTAAGTGGGAAGGGTATGCCCAGATGTGGGTCCCTTGCTCACTGTGCCACTGGATTCAAGCTAGCCTGGCTGATGAAGGGTGATATCCTGAAACCGGTCCTAGGATGCTTGTTTCCGGCCCAGGGAAGACCTGGCTTTGCAGTTCGGGCTGGACTATTCCCATGAGGAACAGGGTCAAGACTGATTTGCATATGGCTGGGTCCAAACTGGAGTGGCATGGTGAGCAAAAGAATGATGCATTAAACCCAGGTCTGTGACTGGGGGTGAGTGTTTGCGTTGTTCAGCACTCCCTCCCTCATTCTTTTGTGTTGCTGATGAAACATCGTCAGCAAAGATATGTGCTACTTTTTAATTGCCCTTCACTCTACCCATGTGTGGGTGCAGTGCAAAGCGGGATTTGGTTTTCTCTCAGCCCAACTTTCCCCATTTAGCAGATGAAAAAAAAAAGTAGATAGGGGAATAACTGCTGGCACATTCGTACTTGAGATTGATGGACCTGGCAAGCCTTGCTGAGTTGTCAGGCACAACCATTTAACACCTTAACAAAGGAAATGCCATTAGGATATGGTATTGTGGTGAGAGGTCGGTGTGTGAGGCCAGGAAGTAGCAGTATACCACGAGTAAAGGATCTTAGGAAACCCTTGGTTTCTGAATAGGAGCTTTCATTTGTAACTGCACGAGATTGACTATTCAGAGTATGTTTATTAGAACAGGTAGCAAACCTCCTGCTGATATAGTGGAAAGAACGTTCTAAGAGAATTAAGGGCTAGATTTATCATTCATTTTTTCATTCGCAAACGGCTCGATTGGGCTGTTTGCTACCGCAAAAATGCATTTTGGTAAGTATGAATACCAATTTGCGATTCGGTAACTTGTGACCGAATCGCAAATTGGGATTGCGACTACATACCGATTCGGTATTAGGAAGGGACGTGCTTAGGGTGCCTCTTCCTAATACCGAATCGCAGCGATATAGAGGAATGTTTTGTGACCAACATGCGGTCGCAAAACATTCGCATTTTACCACCTACTCCAAATAGGTGGTAACCCATTTGCAAACGGGAAGTGGTCCCAAAGGGACCTCTTCCCCTTTGAGAATGTTAGCAAAAACATTTTTCAAGATCAGGCAGTGGTTCTCTTAAAAAAATGAAAAGAAAACTTTTGCATTTAAAAAAAAAATGCTTTATTTAAAAGCACTCACAGACATTGTGGTCTGCTGAGCCCTGCAGGCCACCATCCCTGTGATTTTAGAGTTTCCTAATGGGTCGCAAATTGTGGCCAGCCTCATGAATATTAATGAAGTAGGTCGCTTTGCGACCCATTGTAAAACGCAAAATGAAACTCCATGAGTTTCATACATTAGAATAGTGATTACTTAATTGCGATTCACAGGGAATCGCAATTTCATAAAAAGATACATCTGGCCTTAAATGTGTGATTTGCCAGACTTGCACACTTACACAGAAATAGAGCTCCAAGGTTGGTGGAAGATTCTTGAACTATATTGTGTCTGGCAGTGCAGGAAGCAAAAGAGAACGACTATTCTGAGATCACCCTGACCACGCCAGCGCAGTAGCCATGATTTCATTATTTACCTGTGAATGCTTTTTTCCCACTAACATTTGGAGGAGGCAACTATACAGTGCTTAAGGAAAGCATTCATATTTTGCTTAGGGCATTTAGATTTAAGTTCTACTTAAATTCAAGTTATGGAAATATTTGGTTAGGCAAATTGTGTTTCTGATGCCAGCATATCACTAATGGATGGCTGGGCGTACACAATTTAAATACCCCCTAAAAAGTCGGCCTTTTTCTGTCTCTCGTTGAAAATTATTTACGCTTGCATTGAACAAAAAGATGTTTGGCAGCTGGACTGAATAAATGACATATACTCAATTTCAGATTTCTTAAAATGCAACAGTCCTGTGTTTCATCGGACGTATATGGGCTTCTGACCCTGACAATTGTGAGGACTGTCTTGTGTGAGCTTTTGACAGTGATCTTTCTTGCTCTGCATTGTTTGCTCCCTCCCCACCATCTGCATGCTTTTCAAGCGACGCTCTAAGCCCCCTAAAAACCTCACTTATGCTCAATTGGTCATTGCGCCCGATTACCATCCATTGATAATAACTAATACGGTATTTGCAATGGCAGCCCCAGGCCTCTGCAAAGGACTCTTCCAAGTAGTGTAAAAGAATACAATCTTGATCCGGATGCCAAAGCATTTGCCCCTTTGGTTTATTCTGTGTCTCAGATAAACCACGGTGCAAAGTACTTGATTCATTTATTCAAGTGACAAATGCATTGGACAAGTATTTATTCAGAGCAGAATGCTACGGTTTAAAATGTAATAGGTTGCACTCAGGAGTGTCAGAAGCGTTGGGTGAAAATATCCACATTCGGCATATTCCACATAATTGTGCTGGGTTAATAAGCGAGCTCAAGAGCAGAGAGTCCAACTGCCCATTGCTAAACATCAGGTAATGTCACAAACACGCTTTAGTAATCTGCACTCTTTTTCGCTCAACGGTTTGAAGTATCTCAAGCCAAGCGAAAAGCCTTTGCTTCATGATATTTGAAATTAGCCAAATTCGCCTCCTGTGTATTGTGGTTTGCACTCTACCAATAACTCACTGCAGTATTCAGGATTCTTGCCAATATTTGCAAATGAGGTACCCATTTGGGAGAGAGCTCCATCATTCTAGCTACCGTGATGTTTATTTGTGCATATGCTCTGAAAATTAAATAATAACACAATTACCCTTCAACTACTGCATTGAGAAAAGAGGCACAACGAAAACACTTTCTACAGTCTCACTGTCTGAGCATAAACAAAATGTAGTATACTGACTTCTAAATCATACTGCGGCGTTAGCTAAGGTTGCACTGTAGAATGTCGCAGTTTTGGGATTTTTAAAATTCTAAGCCAAAGCTAATATGCTCTTCCTAGACTGGCCATCAGCTTCTGGCCACTTCTTCCTCACTCACTAACATGCCACTTCTATTGTGTAGCGTGATGATCTTTTTCACTGAATGGAAGGCTAAGATCCTCATAAAGTCTTGGGCCCTCATTATGAACACGGCGGTAAACACTGCACCGCCGGCGGTGGTGGTAACAACCGCCAACAGATGTGCGGTCCGAACCGCCAAATAGTGAACCAACTGAAACACAGGCATCCTGAAAACCACTCACTGCCAGCAGAGGAGTGCCGACAACGACGGCAGAGCCCGCCTACAGGTCGACGGAAAGGCCCTACTCGCCCCTCAAATAATGAAGCACTAGACCACCATCAGTTCCGGGGCGGAAACCACTGCCACGCAAAGCCAGGTGGAAACGAACCAAATATAAGGAAACACTCACCGGAGGCTCACACAACACGCTGAAGCAGACATGGAGAGAGAGTTGCAGATCATGCCAGCCCTGCTCCTTGCCATGTACCTCCACGACCGAGACCGCAGACGAAGATGACAACGGTAAGTCCTGCAACCTACTAAACAAGGGAGGGAAGAAAGGGCACAGTTACATACTCACCCACTCCACCCACCCTGCAACGCTCCCACAACCCTTCAGAGCAGCAAAAGCCATACACCCCCCAACAAGAGGTACTTACCCGACACATGGCAAATCCAACCTGCCCAAAGTCCATACATGTGCCCAACACCCTCAAACAATGAAACGAGAGACCACGGATCCAGACTGTGCCTTAAACAACACAGGCCACACATTAACCTATAATCTGTTCAATGAGCAACAGAAGTGCATATTAGGCCAATGACTATTCCATAGGTAAAGAAGTCAGATGAGCCACAATGGTCCCAACTTGACTCCCACAAGTGCTACGGTACTCCACCTCATAGGGGCAACAGTGGGGCATCCAGGCACCTCAGTGAACAGGGGCGGGGGTGTTGGGGGTGGGGACTTACAACTGGGAGGGGTGGGCTTAGATTTACGTTTGGAAGGTGGAGGGGGCTTGGGTTTTATGCTTGCAGCTGGTGGAGCGGACTTGGCCTGGGTTGCAGCAAATGTTCCTGGGCCAGCACGGGGTCACTTCCTCACAGGGGAGGTAGCACGGGAATGGGAAGGGCGGACAGGGGTGGGCTGTGACGTGGGAGGAGTGGACAGGGCAAGGAGGTGAGCACGTTTAGGGATGAGACGGGGTGGGCCAGTGGATTCAAATAGGTCAACACAGGATAGGAAAAGTTTCTTAGGGGTGATTGGGGTGGACCTGGAGGGATGCGTGGGAGTGGAGGTAGAGGGAGTGGTCATGACAGGTGTAGGTGTGCATGACGTGGGTGCAGATGATTGGACAGTATGCTGAGGTGTAGTGGATGTGTGTTGGGTGGGTGTTTTAGAAAGTTTGAGTGTCTTGGGAGGAGGGGGGTGGACACAGTGGGACAAGACAGGCTGCCAGTGTTAATGGATGTTGTCTGGGTGTCTGCATGTGTTAACTAAAGTCATTGTGGTGAGTGCAGGTGTGGGGTCTGGGGTGCATGAATGGATGTGTGCTATTGTGGTGGCTGCAGGAATAGGGTCAGCAACATTGAATGAGGGTGCAGTGCCGATGGGTGTGCATGTACAGGGGACAGACAGGGAGGCAGAAGTGGTGGAGACACTGGGGGAAGTGGATGTTGGTGTGTGTGCATGTGAATATTGGCTGTTTGTATGCTTGTGGTGGGAGGTGTGGTGCTTGTGTTATGAAGTGTGCTTCTTGTGTGTTGAGGTGTGTGCCTGCGTGTCAGAATGTGTGCTTTGGACGGGAGAAGGGACTGGGGTGCTGGAAGGGGTAGAGGTGGTTGGAGGGGGGACGGAATGACCAGGGACGCTGGCTGCTGTCCAAGAGGAGGCCAGAGCCTGAAAAGATCTCTGTAGGCCAGACACGGCACCATGAATGCCATCCAGATAGGCATTGGTCTGCTGCACCTCTGATGCTAGCCCCTGGATGGCATTGACGATGGTTGTCTGCCCTACAGAGATGGTTCTCAGGTGGTCAATAGCCTCCTCCGTGAGGGCAGCAGGGCTGACTGGAGCAGGGGAGGGGGTGCCTGGGACGAAGGAGATGCCCACCCTTCTGGGTGAGCAGGCACGGGCAACTCAGTGGGGAGCAACTGGGAGGGCGGTGATGATATGGGGGGTGGCGGAAGATGACACAGTAGGGGTGGGCCCACTAGGGTCCCTACCCCCAGGGAGCTCCCATCGGAGGAGAGGTATCGGAGTCACTACCTCCAGTGGTAGTTGCCTCCCCGTGGTACTCCCCTCGCCCTCCAACCCACTTGTCCTCTTGGCGTCGGATGACTCTGCCTCCTAGGATCCGTGGGCCGCTGCCTCCCCACTCACCGGTGCCTCGGCCTGCTAGCCAGATGATGCTGATGTACACGGACAACACAAGAGAACAGGGATGGGGAGACAAAACAGGAGAGACACTTGTAAATAGGTGACTGGAGGTACATAAGTGGTTCACACATACACCCACCCAGAACATATTCAACCAGGAGCATCTACCGCTATACACATGGCTATGCCCCTGACTAGTGGCCACAACCCTGCTCTACAGCCAATCCCCACAGAAATTAAGGACCTGACGTACTGCAGAATTGACTCTTACACCCTTACTCCCCACGGGGGCCATTATGTAGATGGAAATCAGTCAGACTCCCTGCCACTAGACAGCATAAATATGAACGCACACACACACATCAATCGAGGAGCAAAAATATGGTATTTGTACTCACCCCCTTTAAGCGCCCATCCAGGCCCGGGTATGCCACCGCCAGGATGCATTACATAAGGGGGGTCTCTGCCCGACGGGCACCCCTTCCTCATTGGGAGGACTTTCCCAGCTGGGCCTCACAGATCTTCCTTGCCCAGCGCCGCAGGTCCTCCCACCTCTTCCTGCAGTGGGTGCTCCGCCGATTGTAGACCCCCAGGGTCCGCACCTCCTTGGCGATGGAATGCTAAAGTCCCATCTTCTGGTGGGCGGTTACTATAAGGAACACACAGAAAAAGTAACACTAAGGTTAGACAATGGCCAATAATATACAGCTGACTATACGTCCACTGTGGGACGGACATTTCAAACAGCCTAACAGCACACACACACACTACATGTCAGGAACCCTTGACTATACAGTGTCACACGTGCACACATGTATGCAACCATCAACCACCATTACACACATCCATGCCCCCCCCAATCCTCCTACTCAACTGTACCTCTGGCCGACCATAGAGCTTGGTGTACAGGGGCAGGACCCTGTCCACAAGCTTCTCCAATTCCTCGTTAGTGAAGGCTGGGGCCCTTTCCCCTGCAACAAGTGCCATTTCCATGACCAGAGGCAGGACACAGAAGTACACTCAGTGGAGTACCTACATGCACGAGATCAGGGAGTCAAGTGAAGTTGCGCTGAAGAGTTCGCGTACGCACCACGGTGGTGCACACCGTCACCGCCGGCAGCAATCATGAAACGCTAAGAATGCCCATTGACATCCAGGTTAACCAATAGATTTTCGCACGGCGGTAAACACTGCCTTACGCTATTATGTCAACCACTAGCGGTATGAGGTCACTTCCACCACAATACTTCTGGATTACAGGGGGAAAACATTTTGGCCCTAACTACGCAGTTGTAAAACCCTCATCAGCACAATGCAGGCCCTATTGTCCCCTAAACACCCATAGGCATGGAATAATATACATTACCTCACCTGACCTGTCCTGATATATCATTGTGGTCATGTTGCTGTGAAGTCACACACACTAAGCATTTGTGTCAACGACAATCATGCCAGCAGTGCTGAATGATAAACAATGTGTGCAGATGTATGTGTGTTCCTCACACATGTTTTCAACTCCTCCTAGGTACATACCCTTGTGGCGAGGGAGGGCCCCATCAGTGTACAGACCACTTGTTGATTTGTGGATCATGGTGGAGCGCCACATCATTATCAATTACAGACTCACTCGTGCTACTATTGATGAACTTTGTGCATCACTGGATCCAGCACTGAGACCAGCTAATCGTAATCAGCATGCCATCCCTACTGAAGTGCAAGTGCTCTCTGCACTCCATTTCCTGGCCATGGGCTCATTTCAAGTGACAGAGGGCATGGGTGCAGGTTTTTCACAGCCAATGTTTAGCATTATACTGTCCAGATTCCTGAATGCATGTGTACAACACCTGCAGCCCTATGTGAGGTTTCCCCAAAGTGCTGACCTCCCTGCCATCAAGTCAGACTTGTTTGTCTTTACCAACATAACCCATGTGATAGGTGCCATCGATGGCACCCATATAGCTATCATCCCCCAAAGAGTCAGTGAACAGGTGTACAGAAACAGGAAGAACTTTCATTCCATGAACATTCAATTGGTGTGTACTGCAGACCAGTACATCTTACATGTGAATGCCATTTTCCCTTGATCAGTCCATGATTCCTTTGTGCTAAGGAACAGTAGTGTGCCACACAAGATGGAGCAACTACAAGAGGACAGAGGATGGATCATAGATAGGTGTTTCTGACACTTATTGCCACATAGCAGACAGCCAGGCTGTCTGCCTCTGAGGCTTGTCATTGACAGTCCTGTTTTGCACCATTTTCTAGATGATTCTGGCTACCTCAACTTGAGTTGGCTCCTGACACCAGTGAGGAATCCTGGAACAGATGCAGAGAGGAATTACAATGAGGCTTATGGATGTACTAGGAGGGTGATAGAGCACGCAATAGGTCTCCTGAAGGCTAGATTTTGTTGTCTACATATCTCTGGCGATTCCCTGCCCATGGGCCTGAAAATGTGTGTAGAATAGTGGTGGCCTTCTGCATGCAGCACAACATGGCTGTGAGGAATTCAATCCCTCTCTTGGAGGAGGAGGGTGCTGCATATCCAGACCAGCTTCCTCAGAGAGGGGATGAGAGTGATGGTGATGATGAGGAGGGGGAAGATGTAAATTCCAGTACCCAACTTATACAACTCTACTTCCAGTAACTATGTAGGACTATTGGATGAGATTGCTGTCTGTGCAGCACTATCAGTGTGCGTTTTCATCTAGGGGCGGGGTTGAGTCAATAGTCATTGCCACTATGACCAGGTCTGCATAGGACAGGTAACATTATAGTATGATAGTTCAACACATCTGTAGGCACAACAACATGTGATGCATGTGGTGCATTTCCTGCTACTCAAATAATAATAAATGAGTTATAATACAGTTGCATCCATACTTCACTTTGTTTAAACATAATGACAGGGGGCATTGTAATAGGTGAAAGTGTGTTTTATGTGGTCGGGGATTCAATCATGCAGATTACAGTGATGGGAGTGGGCTACTGGTGGTTCTACAATATGGCAACATGGTCACAGCATTTGTTGGCAGTAGTGGTAGGTCCATCTATGTTTACAAGAGTTTGTTGTTGTTTTCACACGGTTGGGTCGTTGATTCAGTGGGACACTTGGAGGACAGTTATTTCCACAGTCACTTCTTTGAAGGGGCCTTGGTCTTGGCAGGTGTTCCAGTGCCATATCTGGGCCTGAGGGTCCATTTGGGTGCCTGGTGTTGGCCTGTACGGGTTGAGATGGATGTCCCCTGTGTGTCCTCAGAGGGTGGAACATGTGCAGTTTCTGCTGATGCTGTTGTTGTCCGGTGTGTAACCTGGCCTGTAGTAGAGGCTTCCTGTTCTGTGTGGGCCTCAGGCTGTGTTGGGACAAGGTGCAGCAGCGCACCAGCTATGGTGGCCATTGTGGCATTGTGCAGTTTCCATTTCTCCATGGCCTCTTGGTGGTGTGCTAGCTGCATCCTTTGACTCTGCTCCAGGGTGGATACTATCTGGGCCAATCTGTCCTGGGTATGGTGATATGCTCCAAGGACCTCAGAGATCACGTCCTGGGTTGCTGCATAAATCCTGTGGCCCCCACCCTGGGCCACTGATGCCCTCCCACTGGGCCTAGCCCCCTGTGCCTGTGTCCCCTGCACAGGTCTGGCGGTACCACTTGTACTGGGGCCATCGTCTTCCTGCCTGTTGGTAGGGGGTGACTGTGGCCTCTGTCCATGTGTTTCACCAGTCTGTGGCCTGGATACACAGGTGTGGGGACGGTTGCCTTGGGCTGATGTTGTTGGCTGGGTGGTAGGAATGTCAGGGGTGTCCTGTGTGGAGCTGCTGGATGATGACAGTCCAGGATTGTGTGAGGGGCCAGGGTGATCGTCAATATCCGGGGTTCCATCTCCAGTGTCCTGGGAGGTGCCTCCGTCTCCCTGTGGGGCACTGCCACTCCTTGTCCTGTCCATCAGGGTGGCATGGGTGGGTGCAGGATGGCCAGTACCTTTTCCTCCCAGTCAGTGTAGTCGGGTGATGTTGGTGGATGTCCTCCCCCAGTCTTCTGGACTGCAATGTGGAGCCTGTATGCCATGGACCTGACCTTCCCATGCAGGTTCTTCCATCTCTTGTGGATTTCGTCCCTGGTGCATGGATGGTGTCCCACTGCATTGACCTTGTTGACTATTGTCTGCCATAGCTCTATCTTCCTGGCGATGGGTGAGTGCTGGACCTGTGCCCCGAATAATTGTGGCTCGACCTTCAATATCTCGTCCACCATGGTCCTTAGCTCCCTTTCTGTGAAGCGTGGGTGTTTGAAGGGTGCCATGGTGTGTTTTGTGAATGGTGTCTTGTGTGGATCTAGGTGAGGGTGCTCTTATGTGGTTGCGTGTGTGAGTCGTGTGGTGTGGCGTTCAGTGTCTGCCTGTAGTGTTGTCCATCTGCCTTCTCCTATTGGCGATGCAAAGGATTGTGGGGTGTGTCTGTGAGTGTTTTATAGTGTTGTGGATATGTGTCAGGTGTGTGAGTTTCAGGCTTGCCAATGTATGTATTTCTTACTGTTGGGTCCACCTGCCGTCCGTGGAGCTCTGTACCGCCAATAGTCGTTCGGCTTCCACTGACCACCGTGGTGATTTGTGCTTCATTCTTTGGAGGGTGGGGAGTTTGTGTGATCAGCAGTGGCGGGGTGGGAGGTCCAGCATTTCTGCCGACAAGGTCCTGGCGGTGACTTGTGGCAGGGAGATTTTTGTCAGTTTTAGATTTTTTCATCATTATATGGCGGGTTTCTGTTCACTGCCAATGGCAGGCTTCTGTTCGCCGTGGCCACGGCGGTCAACAGTGTTTACCACCGTGTTCATAATGAGGGCCTTGGTCTGGTCGCGCCAGTGCCAAGTGGTCAGAGAGCGATTTGGAGACGAGCAAACATTGCGGGTTCGACAATTGGCACACCAGTACAGCACTGGAATTTGACAAGAATGAAAAGTGACCTACACATACTATTGTTATCCTATTAAATTAATATCCATTTTATTCAAGTCGGTACCCAACTTCAGCATTAATATTTTGATAAACTCAACAAATACAGAAATCTAAAGCAGGTTATACAGATGAGATCCCAGGAATATTACGCAGCATACTCCCTCAGTGCTTCCAACATTATGCTTGACTTGCACTGTATCCTATTAAAGTACAATAAATCTCTGTGATTTCTGTGGTAAATATGGCTCTGAAAAACTGGACCTTCAAGCAACAGAAGGAATGATGGAACTTAATTGGAATGAAGGAACTTTCTTTTTTTAAAAAAAGAGATTCTGACATTGTTTAAAATAAGAAAGAAATACCCTACTATTGAGATTCTGGCAATTCTGAAAGAATGTGGAAGTGAATACAAAAAGGCAAACCCAGACCACAAAAAAGTCCTTCTTTACCGAGAAATTTCAGAAGTTGGCTAATCCACTTCCTATTAAAATTGGAGCTCTGCCTTCAGCTGTATGATGTACAATGATGCAGGATATCACCAATGAGGCGAGGACTGACCTGCCAGCCACTATGAGCCATATTCCATAATTCAGAGGTGTTAGACTTTTCATCTCTGGCATGGTCTCCATTAACTTTTTGCCTCTGTTCCCCAGGTTGTTGATGTGTGCTGCACTCTGATTTTACTGTTTACTCTGGGCACTTGACCACTGCTAACCAGTGCTAAAATGCAAGTGCTCCTTTACAAAATGTGTATGTAATTGGCTTATCCATGATTGGCATATTTGATTTACTAGTAAGTCCCTAGTAGAGTGCACTAGAGGTGCCAGGGGCTGTAAATCAAATGCTACTAGTGGGCCTGCAGCACTGGTTGTGCCACCCACATAAGTAGCTCTGTAATCATGTCTCAGATCTGCCATTGCAGTGTCTGTGTGTGCAGTTTTAACTGTAAATTTGACTTGGCAAGTGTACCCACTTGCCAGGCCTAAACCTTCCCTTTTCTTCCATGTCAGACACCCCTAAGGTAGGCCCTAGGTAGCCCCAAGGGCAGGGTGCAGTGTATGGTTAAGGTAGGACATATAGTAACATGTTTTAAGTGTCCTGACAGTGAAATATTGCTAAATTCCTTTTTCACTGTTGCAAGGCCTGTCCCTCTCATAGGCGAACAGGGGGGCTACCTTTCAATCTGACTAAAGTGTAGATTCCCTTTGGAAGTGGCTGGACATGTGGAGTTTGAGGTCTCTGAGCTCACAATTTAAAAACACATCTTTTAGTAAAGTTGATTTTAAGATTGTGTGTTTGAAAATGCCACTTTTAAAAAAGTGAGCATTTTCTTGCTTATACCATTTCTGTGGCTCTGCCTGTTTGTGGAGTCCCTGTCTGGGTCAGTTTGATAGTTGGGCTGGTTGCACCTCACACTAGACAGTGACACAAAGGGAGCTGGGGTGTAGCCTGCATATTCTGATGAGCCATCTGTGCCAGGAGGGAGGGGAGGAGTGGTCACTCACACCTGAAAGGGCTGTGCCTGCCCTACAGTCTCCAACCCCGTGGTGAGTGTCTGGGGCCTGGCCTGGGCAAGGCAGGATTTCACATTCAAAAGAGACTTTGCTTTGAAGTAGGCCACTTCAAAGGAGAAATTGGGTATAAGAAAGACACCCAAAACCACAGACTTTAGAACAATTCTGGAAACCAAGAGAAACCTCTGCCTGGAGAAGAGCTGAAGAGCTGAGGAAGAAGAGCTGCCCTGCCTGTGACTGTGCTTTTTGGAGCTATCCTGCAGTTGCTGCTTCTGCCAGAGTAAGTGGGCAAAGACTGGCCTTTGTGTACCTTCCATCTTGTGATGATCTCCAAGGGCTTGATTTAGAGCTTGCCTCCTGCTGTTTGAAGTCTCAGGGACAGCAAAGACTTCCCTCTGCTAGCACCTGGAGTCTCTGGAGAAACTCCTACTCTGCCCTTTGGTGCCCATCCTGGGTCCTGGGACGCTGAAAGGAGAAGCTGGCAGCCTAAGAGGAGGAAATCCAAGCACAGAGCGCAGTGCGGGGAAAAGATCAACGCCACTCCTATCTGCGGCTGAAGAAACAACGCGCCGCCGGCTCTGCGACTGAAAATCAACGCTCGCTGGAAATGTGACTGAAGAATCGAAGCACGGAGCTGGAGAAACAATGTGCAGCATCCCTGACGGAGGCTGGGAGATCGCAACCCACGCTGCGTGGTTTTCGGATCATCGTGCGACTGGATTTCCAACGCAAGCACCGCTGGGCGTGTAAAAACAACGCAAGGCCTGCCCAGACCCAAGAGTGCTGACTGGATCGACGCATTGCTTTCCTGCAGAGAGAAGAAACGACGTACCCCGACAAAATAAGAAACAAAGCAACATCTCGCTCGTGAGTGAAATCGACGCATCACAAGCCCTTTTTGATGCACACTCGCCCGTGCAGGGTTATTTTTGACGCACCCAAGGTACATTTTCACGCTAACGGTGTCAGTGTGTGTTTTAAACTACATAAGGACTCTTTTTGCTTTTCAATTGATAACTTGACTTGTGTATTGTGGATCTTTGTCATTTTGGTCTTGTTATGTTTAGATAAATATTTCCTATTGTTCTAAACCGGTGTTGTGCCATTTTGTAGTGTTTTCATTAAGTTACTATGTGTGTTAGTACAAATACTTTACTCCTAGCACTCTGAAGTTAAGTCTACTGCTCTGCCAAGCTACCAAGGGGGAAAGCTGGGGATAGCTGAGGGTTATTCTCTTTTACCCTGACTAGAGAGAAGTTCCTTGCTTGAACAGGGGGTAACCTGACTGTCAACCAAAGACCCCATTTCTAACAAGAGGTGATGCTCAATCTGCCAAAATGTATAAGGAAGCACAAAAGGAACCAGGAAAAATGTTCATTTATAGAGCTATCCATGGACAAAATCAAACGTTTTTTACTGAATCATACTAGTTATTTGATGGTACATGTCTGACAGCCATTGTTAAACCTTGTAGCCAGGATCTGTCCCTTGTTTACACCACATTTCATAAATGAGAACGGTTTGTATACCTACTACACTTAAAAACATCATTGATTACACTACTGAAGCCCAATTGGTTAGTACAGAGTTACTGGTTGACCTCTCAGTCCAGCTAACCTCTGAATGGGACTACTTAGTTGGGTTCTTCAAGGTATCCAATTAACTGTAGCATTAAACCCAACTTGATTCCGAAGTCTAATTTAATATCAATTTTAGAAAAAGGCAACTTTTTGAAAGTTGGTGCTCTGTTACCCAGTTTATCTGGTGGCCTTCACAGTTACTGGACACCAGACAGCTTTCTGCCCTCTTGGGGAGTGGTGTGTCTGAGTCCCAGGCTCAGAGACAATAGAGGCCTACTACAGAGAGAGCTGCTACCTCTCCCTTGCAGTAAGACAAACAGGGTGTTGGCCCAAAAGGTGAGCTTCAAATGAGAAGCTGTCTCTGGTGGGCAAATGCTAATGACACTCGTGTAGGGCTGCTCCTTTGTTCAAGCAGACTGGCTGGTGGTGGAAACAGAGAGGGGAAACCAGTGGCTAAACTGGGTTTCCCATGGGATTGTAGCTCCCAGGTAACCACTCCTCTAGGGTGGGCTACCAAGCTCCAAACATCCAAGGAAGGGTTCAGACATAATGAGAGTGGACAGAATAGTGCACTCTGGGATTGCTAGACGCCACACATAGCGGGAAGTCATCACAAGGTGGAATGGATCCTGGTAGCCCATTGGCTAGTGACCGCATCATCCATAAAGGCACTTTCTGGGCATAAATATGGCACCCCTGGCACCATGAACCTCAGATCACAACTGTACTGGAGAAAGGCCCAAAGAAGTTCTGCCCTGCTGACGCCTGGCGCTGGCAAGAGAGGCTGCACCAACTGCTGGACTGCACCTGCTGCTCCTTGGGCTAGCAAAGAGAGGACTGTGTCTGTGGTGGCTGGCTTGAGAAAAAGTCACTCCTCAGCCCCTGACTGAAGTTGTGACTACAAGGGTCTTTTTGCTGACTCCCTGTTCCAGCACCAGAGTCATAAAAGCTGAAGGAGCTTGTTCCAACCAGTCAGTAGCCACTTGCAAGGAATCACCGCTGACCGCAGGCATGCAGCTTAGAAGACCTCCACCATGGACTCAAAAGTTGCACCTGTGTCTGCCGGACTCAGGAGAGTCATCAGAGTGTGGAGTGGTCGTCAAAGAAAGACACCAGCGTTCACCAAAGGTTATCGTTGAACCTGCTGTGTCCGGAGAACGGTAGCCCAGCCGCAGATGGAATTCTACTGACCCAAAGCGGACTTCGTGGGATGCCAATCATGTGGCCAAAGTCACCTTACCTTACCTGTGGACAGAGGAATAATCCCAGGAAGATCCCTGTTAACCGCACAACAGCCAGAGCATCTTTCACATCCTGCATCCCCAGCATCAAGGCCACTCCATTGAATTATATGACAGTCTTGATGTAAAGTGTGGACCTGTACTTAAGACTGCTTTGGTACCCAGGTAACTTTCCATATACTCTTTCTTGGACCCCCGACCTTCTTCCTGTTGGAAACGGTCTCGCCCAACTTGGTCCAGAGTAGCCAAACACAACTCTTTCGGACTTGTAAACTTTACAGTTACCAATGCCTGTTTGCGCTTTGGACTGAAAAGCTAAGATTTACATTTTACTTGAAAATCCATATTTCCAGAACCCTCTTGTGGATTTTGCTCATCTTGGTGTCTAAAAATTCATAACAATATCTATTTTCATAAATTGGTGTTAGTTTCATTTGTGTTGCGTGACTGTTATTTCTTTGTTTGGTGCTTCTAAATACTTCTTACTAGGTTGTTGCTTGAAGCCACACCTACCCAGGGTTGTTTTTCAAACAAGCCTGACTGAACCCAAGATGGTTTTGTGAGTGTAGTACACAGCAAGATTACACAACCATAACCACATAGTACATCATGATCCTCACAGATACAAAAAGAGTTACATTTGCTAAATTACAAGTCCTGCAAAATGTCTAAAAATGGGCAGTCTCTAATTTTGCACCATGTCTCCACTATTCAACGCTTGCTACACTTACTCTCTGCATAGGAAAATGTTTATGGTGCTCCTGTTAACACACAAAGCTATTTATAGCACACACATATTTAATCAATAATATCACTTTAAATCATTGCTGTAGGACTTCACATTAAAATGCAAGCACATCCTAGTGCCTGATTCAGATAAATTTGGGTAGGAGTCTGAGCATTTCCATCTCAGCATTATAATCAGAAAGGGATAGTCCTGTGATTTGTGGTGAGAGTAGGCCTCGGCAAAATGTAAATTTTCAGGAAATAACTGTTACACGAAATTCCAGAAATTAAAATTGTATTCCTCTTTGCACGATTTGAGGTAACTATTTACAGTGAAGTGCACCGTTCACAGTAAAAATGTACTACAAACTCACTGAAACAAAGGAACGCAAGTGGCTGTTGTTCGCAGTGCACCATTTTTACTGCAAAATGTGTGCTTGTTTATAAAATGACAGAAAAATATAGAGCAAAATGATGGATTTGTATTATGCATAATTATGTATTATTTCACATAATTTTGCCGAAATTCTGCATAGGTATGCAAAAGCAAATTATATGTTTTATGAATTCTCTTACATTCACCAAAAGCTACTGCCTTTTCCTCTAAATATCGCACAGCACAAATGTATGACATATTCAACTACTACTACACTTTCAACCTATAACAAAAATATTGTTACATTGTGAATACATATAAATGAAGTTGCAAACAACCTTATACATTGTAAAACATATGTAAGTGATAATGAACCCATATTTAAATCTAGACTATGACGAGGCTCAGAAGCAGAAATAGGGCAAGTGTGAGAAATTGAGTTGTTGGTTGACTGGAGTGTAGCCCTTGTCAAGCAACAACCACTATCCTTGTCAGGGTGAAGCACAAGCCAACCCTAAATTAATCTGCTCAACTCTCTGGTAGTTTGGCACACAGCAGTCAGGGTTAACTTACAAGGAATGTGTAAAGTATGTGTGCAACACTTCAAACAGTAATAAAGGGGAAAACACCACACAAAAAGGGGTCCCAAACCGGGTTAGAGAAAAATTCAGTAAATAAACCAAGACATAAATTACAAAAAAACCAATCAGTAGAACCGAAGATACGCAATATTAAAGATTTCAGTGATGATCATGTCAAAAACCACAAAGTGCTAACTGTGGATATCTGGTCATGCCGGATGGGACAAAATCGCAAGTTCAGACTGACCGTGATGGAGTGCGGGCCATCTACAGGGATCCAGTTAGGCTTGCTGAGCAAAGTACCCTAAATCCTGGTTTGCAGAGCATTGCAAGGGTCCATGTCAATGATGCATTCCGCAGCCGAAGCGATGTGTTGGTTCTGAGATGCGGTGAGGCTATGATGAAAGGTCCTGCATCATTTTTGGGGATCCCATCAATATAGGCTTGCGATGTGAAGTCCAGAGTCAAGGATGAGCTGCACAGTTGGGGCAATGCATTGGTCCTGAGGAGCTGTGAGGCTGATATGCGGAGTCTGGCATTGTCGTCGAGGCTGCCGTTGACAAGAAATGTGATTCCCTGTGCTGGTTCCAATAAAGCTTGTGATGCAGTGTGGGTCTTTGCAGCAGGGAAGTCCCAGGCAGCTGTGGAGATGTGTCACTTCCGATGGATCCACAGAAGCTGGAAGAACACCTTAGGTCCACTTCCAAGGGTCTAGGATTGGAATGGCACTACATAGGAGGGTAGAATCACAGATGACAGCATCCAGTTCTTGGGGTTGAGGTTGTTGGAGCCTTCTGACCCTGAGTCTCAAGTCACGAGGCCAGACAACTGGCCCTTGGAGTCACTATGGGGTCCTGGGATCACTGGATTCCAGACAGGAGAGAACAGGCAGCAGTCCTTCAGAGCAGCAGTCAGGCAGAGTGGCAGTTCCTTCAGCTGCAGAGCAGTCTTTCTACCTGGCACAATATCCACAGGTCCGGAAGTGTACTGAGGATTTGGTGTCTGAGGTCCAGTATTTATACCCAGTTCTGCCTTTGAAGTGGGAGAAGTTTCTAGAGACATGTTTTTGAAGTGCACTGGTGCCCTGTCTTCCTTGCCCCGTCTCCAGACTAACTACAGGGGCAATACAGCCCTTTGTGTGGAGGCAGGCCACAGCCTATTAAGGTGTAAGTGGGGCTGTGCCCAGCTCCTCCCTCCTATCCTGTGAGTAATGGCCCATCAAGGCACACCTATGCTCTCTATTGTGTCTGGCGGCTGTCTAGGAGCAATACACCAAGTCCAACTGTCAACTACACGTACTCATGAGACCCAGAGACAGGCTGCAGACAGGAAATGGCTAAGGCAGGAAAATGCTAATTTTCTAAAAGTGGCATTTTCAAAATTGTAATTTAAAATCTGACTTTGCCACAAGGTAGGATTTTTCATTACAAGTCCAAGCACACCAAACATGAAAAATTACCTGTTCCCATTTAGAAGTTACAGCTTATTAGATGTAAGAAGGTAACCCCAATGTTATCCTTTGGTAGAGGTATGCCTTGCTGTATTGAAGAATTTTTCTCTACCAGGACATGTAAAACTTAAAATTGCATGCCCAACTTTCTAAATACATTGCCACCTGCCCTCTGGACTGACCAGGGCCTACCTTAAGGGTTAGTTATATGTATTAAAAAGAAAGGTTTGGGCCTGGCAAAAGGTTTAATTTACCAGGCCGAAATGGCAGTTTAAAACTGCGCAGACAGACTGCAAAAGCAGGCCTGAGATATGTTTAAAGTGCTACTTAAGTGGGTGGCCCAATCAGTGCTGCAGGCTCACTAGTAGCATTTAATTTACAGGCCCTGGACACAGATAGTGCCCCCTTACTAGAAACGTACAAGTAGATTAAATATAGTAATTGGGTGTAAGCCAATGTCCTATGTTTAAAGGAGAAAGCACAAGCACTTTAGCACTGGTTAGCAATGATACAAAGGCCAGCAAAAATGGTCTGAAGGCAAAAAGTTAGGGGGGAAACCATGCCATGGATGCCAGATCTAAGAGCAAGGGGTATAATACACTGATCAGATAGGTGGTTGGGTTTAGGAACTACTGTAATCAAAGCCTCTGGGTGGTTGGGAGGCAATATGCTAGTTTCTATTGATACCAAGATATTGTTATGCAGGTGGGGGATGAGCGTCTGATAATCGCTTGAACTCCTGGGAAACCATTCAAGCTTGAATTCTTTCTGGGTTTTAGTTGGCTACGTACTCAGTTGCTGAAAACCTTCCCTCCAAGAGATCCCTTTCTGTTTCCTTGAAAAATCTGAGATGAAGCTCAGCTCCAATGGAGGAGAATATCGAGTCCCAGACGAAGGAGGAATGGGAATCCCATATGGATTCGTGCACTCTTGCGGATAGGAGGGACCCAAGGTGACTTCTCGTCTTTTGGCAGAGCATCCTTTAAATCCGCACTACGTTCCGCTCGGTTTTGTACACAGACTGGGCCTGACGCCTTGTTCTTGTGTGTATGTTTTTTTATACTGTAGTGAAAAGAGGTGCATGATTTCTGAATTGTATTCAACGGTTTATATTCATCAAAGATTTCTTACGAACCGTCCTTGTGTGCAGGGCCGCCCAGTTCACTGCCTAACCTTGACGACTTGTGCTACAGCGCATTTTATGCTGGTGAATGCCCCTGCACAACCTCACTTGGAAACGGCAGTATGGCTGCTTTGTTTAAAACAAGGGAGTGGCGCAGCAGACATCATCTTCAGGGTTTGTTTTCTCTCGCTCTGAGCCTAGGGAAAGAAAGTAATTAGCAAGAATTAAATACTGACAGATGTGTCATAAGCGTTTGAACAAGGTCTGCGCGCTCTCCCCCTAAGTATAATCCTTTGATTGTCCATTGGCTTAGAAACAAATAGACCGATATTTGAGGCACTTGCGTGTGAAGATGCAACACGTGTGAATCTGCACTTTTAATTAGATGGCATAATTGATTTTGGAGAGATGGTTGTTCTTATGGCAATCAGTAGAAAACAAGTCCATCACGATTTAGTAAAACTGAATATCTTGTGGGCACCAGCCCAAAATATGCCAAGACAAGGACAGGTAGTGCAAAAGGGCGCAAAAAAGAACAGATTGGGCTACTGGCCTTCACGTCTAGAATCTGGCATAATGTCACCCTGCTCATTACACTTCCTTTGTGTTGCACCAGCACAAGTGCTACGTGGACATGTGACAACTGGTCTTTAATTTGGGTTTTCAGAGACACCATGGGGCATATTTATACTTTTTGACGCAAAACTGCGCAGACGCAGTTTTGTGTCAAAAAGTTTAACAGTGCCTAACGCCATTTCTTTGCGCCACCCGGGCGTCAAATTTATACTTTGATGCTCCGTGGCGCAAACCACGGGTTAGAGTAATTTTTTTTTACTCTAACCAATGCCCCACGTCGTAAAGAAAAACGACGTTAACGCAGCGAAAATGACTTTAATCCGGTTTACGATGTCGCCAACAGGATACATGCCATTTTTCCCCGCAATAGCGTAAAAAGCGGCGCAAACACAGCAAAATGTGCAAAGGAGCCCCAAAATGGATCCCAGAAGCCATGAGAGGCCCCAGGAAGACTCCAACCGACCAGGAACTAGCCAGGAGGACTCAGACAAGACCCAGGAGAGGGAGAAGAAGAAAAGGAAGTGTCGGTTTAGTGCAGAGTAGCAGGAAATACTGGTGAAAGAGGTGACGGAACACCAGCATCAACTTTTTGTCACCTCACAATTGCCAATTGGGAGGAGAGAGGCAATTTGGCAACAAATTGTGGACAAGATAAACAGGTGTGGCAGAAGTGTGGAGAACAGTCACTGAGTGCAAGAAACACAAGCATGACTGCAAGTGCAGGACCAAGGAAAAGATGGCAAGGAACAGGAAGGCAGCACTGCAGACTGGAGGTGAGAGTCCAGCACCACCGGAGGCCCTGGACCACATGGAGAAGATTATGGCAGCCGTCATCCCAGAGGAGATCGTCACAGGGATTCAAGGACAGGACAGCGTAGACTACCAGGAAACAACACAGGTGCAGGGTAAGTTGCATGGGGGACAAAAATGCCTAAATCTTAAGTGTAAACCGGGGGGGACATACCTACTACACAATGCATGTCAGCCGTGAAAATCAGGTAGTGGAAATGGCAAAGAGACATGGCACGGGTGCATGGGCTGTGCAGGGGAAACCAGGGGCACAGCACAACACTACACCAACTATCTTCGCATGGGGGTACTCTGCCATGCCAAGGATGTTGGAAAGGCAAAGGCAGTCCAAGAGGGTAGAATACAATATAAATCTGGCCTGCTGTCACACGACAGCTGGTATTGTTGCTACATGAACTAGGGCTCAATTTCCAGTCTTAGGCCATATCCGCAAGTGGTATTTACCACTGACAACAGTTGCCACTACCACCTGTGCTGTGTGTGCTGGTCAAGTAGCTAATGGCAGTTACGTGCCCATAGATCAAACACACCCAAAATAGAGGGTTCAGGATGATGACGTTATCAATCCCCTGTAATTCCTAACAAAGTGCAAATCCTGTCAAATGCTTATGTCTATAGGTGCTAGAAACATCAGGTATTGTTACTTACATTATGAAGTACACAGCAGTAACTTCATACCCATGCTGCACATTTCAGGGTCTACCACGTGCATGTGTTACAATAGCTGCAAGGCCACCTTGCAACATCCCAACTGTCATACTGCTAAGACAACAGCATTGAGGGGAAGGGCATATTTATCTAGCTAGTTAAACACACCCGCACCGTCATAAGAGGAAATGGTACACTGCCAGGACAATCACTGCAATCTAATGTAGCACACATTCCCCAACATCAACATGCCAATGCTGTACTTAGGATATGCTAGGTCTCAGCAACATATAGGTGTATGTGAAATACCTGAGACTGGGTCAGTTCCATATTGTTAAGTGTGGTGCAAGTGGCATCATAACACCCACAGCCATTGCAAGGCCTCACCATGCTAATGGAAGTAGACGGAGGGTTGAGTAGGACAAGAAGGTGGCAACATACAATTTGGACAGAACCTACACCTAGAGGATGTGATGCAGACAATTACACAAACTGCCCACACTGCATGTGACATGCAGGTGGGGCATAGGCCTGGGAGAATGCTAATATTAATGACAGGAACAATGAACAGGAACCAAGATTACAATGTTCCACTAATAGGAAGTCAGTAGCGTCACATTACAACTGCCACAACACAGACACACTAAATGTACAATATCTCATTGCAGAGGACCATGGTTCTCCTGGGGATATGCCTGTCCTGGACTTCCCTGATGACATGGATGATGAGCTGACAAACATTAGCCAGCAGACCCTCCAAGATGTCCTTGGAACCCTCCGGACCCCACCTTCAGTCGCAAGGAGGCATACAGATACAGCAGCCATCACAGAGGACCCACCCACCACCCCAATAGTATGTCCTGCCAGCTCCAATCCAGCTGAGGACTCTGAGGACACTGGTACCACCTTTGAGAGGACAGTAGTGGGAGTACAGCGGGAGCTGGCCAAGGAGGTGCGGGTGGGGATGCAAAATATGGCAGCCAGCCTTGAGGGGATGCGCATGTGCATGATGTCATCTGCAAAACAGGCAGCAGCCATGCAAGCGCTACCATCCCTCCTGCAAGGATTACAACAATGTGTGAGGGAATTCACCACAGCAGTTAGGGAGTTGCCACAGCACATGGCGTCCCAAACCTTTGACTGCGTACACAAATGCAATCATGACCCCCTCAGGGCCGACCTGACTGCCTACCACAGTGATGTAGCTGCTACACTCAAGAACCAGCAGCTCCTCCTTGCTGCAGCAATGCCCTTAATAGCCCCACAGTTGGCAGCTACTGGGAATTCTGACTCCACGTCTTCAAACACTGAAGTGTGTGTTGCCCCTTCAAACCCACCACCACCACCAAGGGCAGAGGAGACAACATACACATGAGTAAATGAAGACGTGGAACAGATCACCTTCACCCGTAGGAGTACTCGGTAGCACCATTCGATGCCACAAGGCTACTGATATCCTAGGTCCTGTGCTTGTTAACATGCCAGTCTTGCTATAGTTGGTCACACGCACTGTTCTCCAGCACACTGTTTACCTTGGCACTATGCTCTGTAATTGTTTCTCACTACCTCATTGGCAATTAATGTATGACACTTCACCCCAGCATGTCCAATGACATGTCCCATTGCACTTGTGTTGCATCACAATAGAAGGAGTCACACTAATGGACTCACAATCCTGGACTATGTAAATATTACACTACAGCACTTTAAAATAAATAGCACTTACACAACCACTTTGTCTCTGTGTAATGTGACACATCAACTGTGTAAGAGATTAGTGATGTTTTCACATGTCAATGGCCATAGAATGTCAATACAACAGTGTAGAAAGAATGTGGGCTGATAACTATGCACTGGGGTATGGATTTTATCATCATCTGTGCTTCCTGAGGCTTATTTCTGAAGTGAATGGAAAAAAAACAGTAATAATGCTGTGCTGGACAGAAAAAGTCAGCTTCAAGGTATGTATAAGCTGAAACTCAATGTGGCCAACATTCCCTTCAAGACAATCTTTATGTATGTAACATCTGACTATAAACTTTCATCACACACACCACACAGCAGGAATGGATGTGTACGAGTGTATGGACAAATATGTAACCTGGGAGTACAATGTAAGAAATGATAGGTGTGATTTATGTATACAATACTACATAAGATTATAACATCACTCAGCTTATCAGGGTTCACATGAACATCAGGCTGCAGGCAGACGTCCCACAGTGACCAAGATTCCAATTCAGGGCTCAAACGATGAGAGATTTAAAAACACATCCAAGCTTCACAACACATTGGGAACCATAGTAACCTTGAGTGGTGGCTGCAATGGATGGCAGATGCATAGAGAAATAGCTTTGGTGTAGCTGCCAGTGTGACAGCTCATTTGGAATTGGGAATAACCATGTCAGTAATGGGATTCTGATGTAAGATGGACCAGAAATGCAAAAACTAAATTGACACTGTACACCCATGCCAAGGCCCTGATCCCCAAGCATATGACACATACTGTAAAGGAGTACCTACAACTTTATTTCACTGTAATAAAGGAAACTTAAACTAGGGGAAACACCTTAACTAACCTAACCTATCCTAACTACACATTACCCACAACTGGCCCTAACTACCCTAAGCTAAACTTACTTATCACATCTAACTGAACACTCTAAACATCAGCCCCCCACCCCCTTATATGACGGGACACATGTAGGACAACATATACTAACCTAAACTCATACTAACCTATCCTAAACAAATATATATATTTTTGGTATTTTATTTTATAATTTTTATTTTTTGTTTTTATATACACATAAACCCCAACATCATCCCCCATCCACCCCTGAAAAAACACATAATAATATAACCCCTCCACTCCCCAACCCACTTATACTAACTAAACTACTAACCTAACACTAAGCCCCCTAAACCCACTAAAGATAAGAACCAGGAAAGAGGAGGGAGGGGAGGGAATTGTGGTGAGGATCCAAAAGTCACAAATTGGCCCTCCGCAGGACCTTCTTAATACCCCGCTATTGCGGGACACCTCCTGCTGCAGCCTGTCCATCCTGCGCAGCATCCGTTACATGTCACGTCTCATGGTCTGAAATTCAACATTGTCTATCCCAGCAGCTGGTGTTGTTTGTGTTCCACTTGTGGATGCCACTGTTGGTGCCGGTGCCGTGGTTGGAGGGGGAGGTGCAGGAGGTGCTGCTTGTGGGCCTGGAGCAGATGAGGTTGAGGGACCTGCTACAGTGGCTGTCATCCTTTTGGCGACTGTGGTCTGAGCTGTAGTGGTGGTGGTGGCTGTTGTGGGCAAATGCCCTCCAGACCCCTGTGGGTCTCTCATGGCGATAACGGCGTGCCATATTGCGGAACCCAGCCTCCACATCTAGCATGTGGCAGTAACCCATTGCCCGCCTTTGGAATTCCCTGAGCTCATGGGCATTTTTGTTGGCAGCTGTCAAAATAGAGAAAGCCAAACATTAGTGACATCATTGTGTGATACATCTACATATGATATTCTAACACTTCCTCAAAAATAGCACATACAGTCCAAATTACAGTACAGATCATAGAATGTCCCTGAGGAATGACATGCCAACGCAGCCTACACATCTACTATCTAACAGCACAGCAATGCGCAACAAGGTGTGTACCTAATTAAATGATCTGTACATCATTGTACTGCTATTAGTCACATAACAAATGCTGCAAGTACTCCACATGTGTCAGGCCAACTAATGACTATCTTCTGGATGACAATCAAGGCCCACAAGACCTGTGATTTGTAAATGGAATTGCCTAGACGGTATGCAGTTGCTAATCATGAAGGGGCATCGTAGGTTGGAACAAATGAATGTTTGAATTACATGTCTGTCTTCTACACTGGGATCCTCACACCTAGGTACACATATTTCCTAACCCTAGCCCTGTGCCTCGGGGGGATGGACATGCAACACATACTTTCAAACATTAAGGACAGCCAGGAAGCTTTGGACAGCTGTCCATAGGTTTAGTCAGTCCACCAGAGGTAAGGCTGCGAACTAGGATTGACTCAAACATTGGACAATCACATCCACATTTATGTTTCTAATTGCGGACAATTGTCAACATCATTCGATCTCACTGATACCTTTCCAAAAACAAGCACATTGATGCAAGCACCCATCTGGCCTTGACCTGTATGCACGCCTATGACATTTCACTCAAGTGCCACATAAACGGAGCACAACATGTGGAGCTAGATGCTGCTAGGAAGTCAAACCTACAGCCCAACATGTTCATTAGTTAACAGGAATACTCAAGTCTGTGGGTAAGACTTCGGCATCACTGGTCTGTGTAAATCAGGGTTGCTGACTAAATCATGAAACTGGCCACCTCCAAATTAATCATTGTCATACATGCAGCCAAAAATCACCATGTCCACCTGCCCATGCCTAAAGCACAGCACTCGACTCCCAATATATGACTCTCCTCCACAGAATGTCCAACTCAAACATGGTACAAAATGTCAACCTCCAGTCAAGTCACATATCAGATCATGTGCCAGCACATCATAGCTTGCAATGAGTCCAACACATAGGAGTCAATCACACAACAGCTGCAAACACAACACAGGACAAACATCAACACTTACTGGATATGTCTGGGTCCGCAAATCGAGCCACTTCACCAATTGTATATGGGGGGACATGGAAGGGTGAAATGAGCTCAATGTCTGCTCCCTGTACAAAACTTGGATCAACAAATTACCGTGTGTGACATTTTATATGATAGAGCAGCACATCAGGCATGTAGACACCCCAACAGACATACTACTGCAAACTTGCATTGACACTGTCATTCCAGTGAGTGATAGACACACATATGCACATATGCACTGGCCCTAACTATCATGTGGTGCCAAACATGATTACTCAATTTTGTGCAGAATTATTTCTAGAGGGTACTCCATTTCATTATTTGTTATGAGAGACATGCAAAGCCACATTCCTGGTGAACTGCAATACCAGTGATTCAGGTATTGTGGCTTGTGCATCAAGGGACAATGAGTTACTGTGTGATGCTCATGTGGGTTGTGATTTGTTCAGGAATTATTGTGCTTTCAATGGTCCATTATGTGTGTCTGTGTTATATGTAGGTTACATATGCCACATTGGCAGTGTACCCAGAGCCGCATATTTCCCCTATGACACCATGATGGCAGGGATCTTGTGTGTTACTTCATGACAATATTACACTAAACATGGATTGGCCATTTATCTAAATCAAAACAACAACAAAAATATGCTGACAGTGTTTAATTTGATCATCTGTGACAGAATGCATAGGCACAGGTGTAGTCATTGCACCTGAAATGTGTTCCTCTGGGCCATGTGTACCTAAATCAGGTATTGTAGATCACATTTTGCCACATTCATTTGCTTACATTTGCCAAGTTGGGTGATCTGTGGTTATACAACCGAACTGACACTGTCCGCTAATTGAAACATGGTTTAGCAAATGTCCTACTTCGGCAATCTTGCTGAGGTAGGTCTCTATTTATAACCACCTTGGGAATGGCGGCACTCACAGGAACGCTGGCCTGCTGATCTTAGCATACCACCATGTCTGTGATAGCCTTCGTACTGAGAAGTTAACAATTTTTCATATGCTGCACTAGATCAGCAGGGGTGTACCAAACATAAACTAGCAAACTATTTGATCACTTTAAATGTATGATTGAAGCAGTCAGTGGTCCCTTGCACAACATCATGCAAATAAATAATTTGTGACCAAGCATTCACGAAGTTCAGGGATCCCATGATGACCCAATAACTTTATAACATTGTTTGGCTATAAAGTAACACCAATGGCAAATGCACCAGCTCTGTACCAGCAATTGTGCCCAAGGCAAAAATGTTGTTGGGCAATGCTACTCAATGATAGGATTTCTACGCCTACTCCGAAAAAACACAAGATGAACCTGTGTACTGCTACTGCAATCTGGTAGAATCCAGGCACAATTACGTTTGGCCATGTGAAAGATTATCTGTCCAGACGTAAACACACAGAAACAATTAACTTAGGGCCAGATTTTTTTTTTATGTGTAGCATTTGCTTCATTTGTTTACACTACAGCTATGGAAAGTATCACAAAAAAAATAGATATTATTAAGTGTGCATTACTTTGGCATCCATAATTAATTTAAATGCTGCACAAACCAAGTCAAAATATCAGCCTAAGATATTACCAGAGGTTAGGAAGATCTTTGTACGTATGGCCATGAATACTGTTCAGACATGTATTAAAAATGTTGGGGACTACTTTGGTTACTTGCATTAGCATGTGAAATACATCTCATTCCTGGTCCACTCACAGGCCCTGAATAATACTTTTGTTTGTGGCGCATTACCATCATCTATTGATGTCAAAGCAGCACTAATTTACAAGATAAAGTTGTCTTTGTAAGTTTGGGCAGCTTTTGCATTGACAACTGACGGTAATGAGTAGCAAAAATAGAATAAATCAGGGCCACTGTTTGTTCAACTTGCATTCCACATGTCCACAAACATTGCATGCAGCATGTCACAAAATCTTCTACTGTCACTACAGAGCATTTTACTGTACACATTAGTCTAATTTGTACTCACCAACAAGGTCACCAATCACCACACCAGGTGGTCCAGAAGGTCCTACTCTCGGGCCACCAGGTCAGCCCAGCGATGGTTCAGTTGGTGGTCGTTGCGCTGGCTGTTGAACAGTCTTTTTAGGTGGAACAGCACCTAGCCTCCATGTGATACCCCTGTTTCACCCTGCCACCAGCCCCCAACATCAGGGGGAGGAAGTGGCACACCAGCCACACAAAGGCCCCCAGCTCCTCCTCACCCATTCTCCCCTGAAGTGGCCTACCCAACATCTCCCAAAAAATAGGTAGGAAAGGGTAAAGAGGGAAAAACAGGGAAAGGAGGTATGCAAAAGAAACTTAAAGAACCCACAAACAGCCCAACAATACCCCAACTAACAATACCCACTAATACACTCCCAACAGTACAAAGATAAATCTAATCTCAAAAAATGACAAAAACACACTTACACTGATTTATACAGACACTTACAAAAACAACATATGACAATGGCAATAGCACACAGGAGACAAAAGCACAATATTCACAGACACAACTCTATACACAGCCACACAGTCTAGAAGAATCACAGACTGCAAAGTGAAAGTGAAAGTACACCCACTGTACAATTTCTGTAAACAGGATATCCTGTTACATCACTACCTGTCTCAAATGCGGTGTGTTTTTATTATAATGCGTGAAATTTTATGATGCTTACGGGCTTTGCGTCAATAGTTTTTGCACATATGCTTAAAAATTCCCCCGCATTCAAGGATCAATACATTTTTAATGGATAACCGATTTCATGGGGTGCAGTGTTGGAATTAACGCTCGGGACCAATCGATGTATTATGGGTGTGAACGTCATTTTTTAACGCATATGCCTCATATTTTGACGCATATGCGTCTTTGTTGACGCCTTTGCGTCAAAAATTCTGTCTATAACTGTGTTTGTGTCATTTTTCTTTTTTTAAGATACATGAAGGCTATAACTATACAAAGATGAGATGTTATGACCTGCTGTGCGTGTTCTACTGTTTAGGCACATGTGGCAGACCAGACTACTGCGGACTATAATACTCATGTTGTTGTGCCGGATTAGCTCTCTTAACTGTCGCAGCAGCAACACAAACTTTTGGAATAAAATTTGTATTTCCTAGTTTGAGCAGGTGTTGCATCAATAGAGAATAGCAAGGCTACGCAACTAAACAAATAGACTCATGGCCTGTGTGTTTAAGTCTGTGAATTGGCTATTTCAATTGTTGTTGTGCCTCTGTGTGAACGTCACAATAGGTGTTTTGCATAAATATTTATAACCCTCAGATGCCAGCCATTGAGGTACATCAGTCATGATATGTCTTTGTTATATCTGTTGCGTTTTATGCTGTGTGAACTTCTGTGACTCTGGGGACAAAACATCTCCCATGACAAACTATACACAGGATAGATAGAGGACGGTTGATAATGGCAATGTCAGAAATGTAACCAATCACATTTAATGAAATGTTGGATACCACTTCATGGTCACTTGTGTGTATACTACCCATGAGTCAGGCATTTGAACTTACTTACTAGGTTGGTGCAGTGTTTGTGACACAGAGTCTCAAATCCAATCCAAAATGTTTTTGGTACACCACAGTTTGAGTCAGGTACATGACCTATGTTTCTCCTGTGGCTGTGGAGGACCAGTAGACCGTGCTGCCTGTGTTCACATATTTCCAGTGGTTCAATGCATAAAGGTATCCAGTTAAAGTGTGTGGCTATGTATACCCTGTTTCAGTATTGGCCTCCTAGTTGTCATAGTTACGTGCAGGTCTAGTCATGAGTCTGTGGAGCCATTCCCCCAATTAACAGGGTATCCTTCAAAGCAGATTTGACGTAAAGCCAAAGATCAACTAACGACACACATTGTGGTAGTCCAGCTATGGCACTGCAGAACTTTGATAAGGCTGACTACAGGGCAACCTTGGTTTGCTCAAAAACCTTATGGATAAGTATAAGTAACAGGCAGCTTTTATCACAACATGTGTACACAGGATGGTCTTGAAAATTCCCACTGCAACAGGGAGCATCTGTGCCTCTGTGCTAATTAATCTCACAGCTAGTCGCCACGGAAGCACCATCAAAAGGTGGCGGCCGAAGTGAATCTGTGTCTGGACCGTCAAGGTACAAACATGTTTTGCCCTCACATACACATTTGCAAGCCTTGTTTGTTGTGCTGGAGGCACTGTAGAACAATCCAGGCATACAGCCATAGCACACTGTCACTGTTTGGCAATAATGAATACATGCAAAATCAGACAAGGGATGGGGGCTGGATTAGGCCATTTGAAATACATTGCCCAGAATTGATTACGATGAGTAAAATTATTAAACTATACTATCTATTTGAGGATTCATTGTAGACCTACCAGACACAATACCTCATGATAAAGAGAGGGCATGGAAAGCAACTATGAGACAAATGTAGCCACAGGGAACCTCTATGGTTCACGTAAAGACAGGAACCAGTCTGGCTAACAGGATGCAGGCTCTGTCAGGAACAAACATGAACAAGGCAAATACACAGTGAGCAGACTCTGACTGGGAACAGCTGGTACAACACTGTGGGAACTAAAAACAGTTTGAGCTGTGATCTGCAAAGTTACACAATCCCCCAAGGGCTCTGGTACACAAGTGATTTGTATGCCAATACACAACAAGGAAATTCTGAAAATTGCATTTTCTAAGCAGTTCCAGGCAGCAGCAAGGGAAGGGCAGGTTCAAATGGCTGGTCTGCATGGTAGTGCTCACAGGTGTGTGCAGCTTCAGTCTCTCACAAGTCCTGGAGTTGGAATCAAGTTCAAAGGGCCAAGTGGACCTTTCACATGGGAAGCAATGGGCAGGTGATTACAGGTTTTACCGACTACCAGGCAGTGCATTATTTGACCTGAAGTCCATACAGACTGATGAACTATGACTATGGAATGCCATACTGAAGTGGGAAGCACACAAGAGTCAGAATGGGAGTCTGGGTGTGTGTAGATGAAGATTCTCAGGGTTCAGATAGTCCATTTACAGGCCCCCCTTCAGAAGGGTGGGGAGAGACATAAAACATGGCAGTGGCAGTACTTATTACCTGGGATGGACTGCACAGAACATGTCTTGTGAGCAATCCTTGTCATACCTGGGGCACTTGTGCTATCCATTTTCAGCTTAGATGGACTTCTTGTCACACATGCTCCTTGCAGGGATAGCTGATGCCACACTTACTGCTGTTAAGGGTCTGGTCATACATTCCTGTTACCAATGCAATAGCACATCCACTGCCTCATGTATGAGACACTTTTTTTCCTTATGAATGATTGTGTCTTAGTTGTGTGCCATCTGCTGCAATGGATCATGTTGGCAACATGGATGTGTCTCATAGCTGTGGTCCTCTGATATTGTCCTTCACATGTGAAATAGACAGGATATATGTCATTTCCACTGTGTGCGATGTTGGCTGTACATTCATACCCATCAAATATGATGTGGCTTTTTCAGTATCCTAACTTGTATTTCTGCAATGTTCCATGAGGCTAAACTCTTTATGATTGCTAGGGATCATGTGATGCATACAAAATTACCCAGAGCATGATTGAGTGATGATGTTAGGTGTTTAATGACATTTGAGAACAAAGTGGTGATGATGACTATAGTTAGAAGAAGTTTAGTACGATGTGTTGTCTGCGACGCAATGCTGCAGCAGTGTTTGGATGTTCCCCCTCATTTTCACAGACAGCATCCTCCTCTTCAGGCATTTGTGGATCTGGTTCATAGAGGGGAATGCTCCTCCTTACAGAAATGTTGTGCAGGATGGCACAGGTCAGAATGATCTTGCAGACCATTTCAGGTGAATATAGGAGGCTGCCTCCGGTGATGTCCAGGCACCTGAATCTGGACATCAGGATGCCAAAAGTCCTCTCAACTATGGCGCGTGTCCTACGATGCGCCTCATTATAGGCATGCTCTGCTGCTGTGCTTTGGTTGGCAAATGGGATCATAATTCATGGCTGGATCCCGTAACCCTGATCAGCTGAAAGAGAAAATGAGGGTAAGTATTTGGTTGCTGGTTGCACCTTGATTATCACTTTGCATGGTAGTTGTTATCTTGTATCATCTGTGACTCATCTGTGTTTGTGGTATTGTGTGGGATTCTAGGCTTCTGTGATGTTCTTTCTGCATTGGGTTGTTAAACTATCAAAAAGGGTGTTTGGCTGATTGACCTGATATCAGTGGTATATTTCGAAACTTGCTGTCCAGTGTGTATCTCCCATGCTTTATGTAATGTGAAAGAAGTGTCCATGTGCCTTCAATGGAGGTGACATAATACTTTCACACACACAATCGATTCCACTGTGGTGGTAACACGATTGCACTATATGGGCTGTACATCCCATCCAATTAGACATATGTAATTGCATGTGAAATGCAACAGTGTGGCTTTATGATTTGGCTAGGTGACAATGTACAACACATCTCCATAAGTTGGCAGCACTGAAGTGTTTACAACTGGCAATGCACAATTATCCCATGTGTAACAAGTTCTAGGCAAACCTATTTTTGTGCGCTCACCGAGTTGACTCATGTGCAAACATGTACCTACACTACTGAACTTGCTCCAGGTAAGCTGGCTAACCTGGTTGTGGGAGTGAAGGTTTTAGTGTCAGAAGGCCCATGTGCCTGTACATTTGTTATGTATATGGGGAATTGCCTCAATCCGTATGTGTAGCAGTGTGCACTTTGCATTAGTGTCACAACCACATGTTTTCATAGCGCAGTCCACTTCCTTATTGCTAGCGGGCAATGTCACCCCAGAAGTGATGTGAGATGTTGGTACTGCCTCAATGATTCCATGTCACCTTCATTAGAGTCAGCATCATCGTGCTATGTGTCTCATGGTGTTTGACCTGCCGCAAAACACATTACATACCCCTTACACAGTACGTATTGCTTGGAAGGGTGTGTGGTTGAGTGTTATTGATGTGATATTGAAAGATTAATCTTCCAAGTTGTACTGCCAGGTAAGGCCATGTCATTGTCACTGTGTGGTTTTAAATTGGTCCAGTGTGGCTCTGGAGTGGCATCTCTTGTTATTTGCATCTGTCATTTGTCCAAAGGTGTGTATCCCATTGGGTCAGGATATCATACATGACTACCAGTGTCACAACCTCAGTGTCTTCCTGGCCACGTGTCAATGTAGTGGTGTATGTGTTGTGTGTCCTACAGGGTTGCTGTGCTGTGTGTAAATTCCTAGGTTTCTGTACTTACCAAAAAGTAGGCCATTGCCGTATCGCCCATCCTGGAAGTGCTGATTGATGGTCCAGTGGCGGAAGATGAATGAATCATGTACACTCCCAGGATACTTTGCCACGATGTTGGTGATCAATCCACGGCGATCCACAATGGCCTGCACATTGATGGAGTGTGTGTGCTTCCTGTTGCGATATAGATGGTCGGTTGCAGCAGGTGGCACAATCTGTACATGTGTGCAGTCAATGGCCCCAAGCTTGTGTGGGAAGCCATTGATTTGATAGAACCCCTGTTTGGTCTCCTGTTGCTTCTGCTGTGTGTTGGGGAAGCCTATGTGGTGGGTGTGAGGGAGATGATGGCATCAAGTACCTTGGGAAGGAAGGCAGAGAATGAGGGCTGTGAGATCCTGGCAAATAGGGCACCAGTGGTTTGAAAAGAGCCACTTGCCAACATGTGCAGGACAGCTAACAGCTTGGTCTCTGGTGGAATGATGTGGGGTGTCTGTAAGCTGGGTGCCAACTGTGGCTCAATGTGGTGCGGCATCTGCTGTGTGGCTTGCCAGTTTAGTCTGTACCTCAGGATGATGTCATGTTCCCTGAGGCCCTGAAGGGTTGTCCTGGTCCTGAATATCCTCTCCTGCTTTCTGCGTTGCCTTTGGGGTCCCTGTTGGTGTGGTGGAAGCTGCTGCTGTTGCTCCTGTGCTGTGCGTCTTCGTGCATGCTGGATGAATAGCACCTCTATGTCTTCCTTTTTGTGCTCTGATTTTGCTTCTGTGAGTTTTCCTTAAGTACTCGTGTGTTTGCCCCATTTTAACGCCTGCCCTGACCCAGGCGTTAAATTGTGGCGCAAATCGGGATTTGCGTCATTTCCAGCTACGCCTCCCAGCCGTGCGCCATTTTTGCCCAATTGAATAAATAAGGCGCACGGGTGTTTAAGTCATTTTTAAGGCGGGAACGCCTACCTTGCATCTGACTGACGCAAGGCGGTTTCACGCATCCAGAAAATGACGCACACTGTGATATTTTGACGTTAGAGGGGTCTAGCGTCAAAGTATAAATATGGTGTTATCTTTGCGCAGAATTTGCGTTAAAAAAAATTACGCAAATCTGGCGCAATCAGTGTATAAATATGGGCCCATGTTTCCAGTCCTGGGCTTTCCTTTAATGCACCAGTGCATCATGTGAGTTGTAGTCACATGTCAGTGGATTTGAAGTAATACACAAGCATGCTGACCTGGGAATCGTTCTCGTTCGTATGTAAAGGTAAGAGGGGTTTGGTAATATAATGCTGACAAAAGCCATAGGTCAAACCCCGGCTGTCCGTTGAGCCCTGTTGCATAAGGCTTGGAGATGGACCCATTCACTTGACCCATGGCTTTTGTTTCCAGTTCCGGGCTCACTTTTAATGCACCAGACTATACTGCGCATTGTATGCAATTGCAGTAACACAACTGAAAACACACGCGCAAGACCACTTGGCAATGCTGCTCACTTGCATGTGAGGGTAAGGAGTGGTTTGGTAATACAGTGCTGACAAAAACCACAATCAAGCTATAACTGCAGATAATCCCAAAAGCATCCATTGGGGAGATACGTCCATGGCTTGGCCCGTTCCTTTAATCACTACTATTTAACTCCTACATCTGGTTCACTCCAGGCCCCATCTGCATGCTTCAATTTAAAACAAATGATTACACCAGACATCTGTAATGTTTGCATTGTGGAGAATCACGGGTGCAATTTTTTATTTGCACGTATGATCACATGAAACCGGTCTCGCCTCAACCAATGATAGATCATCAAACCATCAACATGTCATAAATCAAGGAGGCATCGTAAATCATCACAACATGGTCATAAAACAATCATGCGTGACAGGTCATTCATAAATCATTCATTGCTGTTAGATAAAGAAACAAGGGTTGACACATCTCAGTCCAGTCCTGTCACCTGCTTGGGATCATACATGCCGTTTTGGTGGTCTTCAGATATTGTTGGTTTACCATGCTTGTGAGAGGGATAGTCTCTTACTTTTCTTAGACCCAGCTTGCTACCTTGTCTGTTTTTGTGCCCTGCTGTTTGCCTGGCAGGTCTGGGTTGTGAGTTCTGTGCTCTGCTTACTTTCCCTGTCTGCCCCATTCACCGTACTGTAAGGCATCTCCAAGTGAGTGTTCTTTTCTTGGACACACTGCCTTACCAGGTGAGCTGCCTTAACAACAATTGTCCCCCTTTTTCCCACACACCGCCTGTGAGGCTCACGTCTCCAGGTGGCTTTTCCGTGTGTTACTCTCAGGCGTCTCTTTTCCTTTATTCTTTTTTTTAATTTTTATGTGCAGACCATGGCGGCCCATAGATTCGACCAAAACATACCCATCCCTTCCTTTGACAGGTGCACCCCGTAGGGGCATATAGCTCTGGGTGTCTCGAGTGGATTAGGCCATGCTGGATTGCCCTACAGTATTTACTGACTGCAACATTCAGCTTTCTCCTGGAGTTGTCCACTGCATTATTAGACATGGCCCCACGCCATGTGATCCTGGGGATAATTTCGGACCAGATTATGGTTGTGTTGCCAAATGCTCTTGCCATCTCTGTTAAACCCAATCGGATGTCTTAATAGAGATCCCTTCTGCCCAACTGAGCAAGGTCTTTGCCCCTCAAGTGTATGATTAAAACCTCTGGGTGCCTGGGAGTCCCTGCGTGCAATCTGTCTAGCATCACAAAATGTTGACCCCATCTCATTCCTGGGCAGCCCCACTATTTGATGTCTCTGGCTTTCTGGCCTCCTGCTGATCTGCCACTGCTGTTCTTCCATCAAGCATGCATTCCATGTATAAATGAGCGTCCGACCACCCACACTGTTCTGGGCTGAGCCCCTGTTAAGGTAACTGAAAACACTTCTGTCAGTTCATTGGCCCCTTCACCTTTGCGCCAAACCTGGTGCGTTTTCATGTGGCTGGGGAAGTCGAGGGGCACGCATGTTCTTTGATGTGTCCACCTGCCAGCCACTTAACAGATCAAACTGGTGCTTACGAGTATAAGACGGCCGTTATAGTGCCTGCCCTTGATACCCCCTTCAGATGCAGCCTCTGCAATTACCATACCACTCCTTACCTTTTCACACAAATGAGACCGGCTGGCATTGGCGATGCCTGTAATGTTACTGTATTTAATCATTGATAGACATAAAACACGTTTTTCAGTGCAGAAACCCAAAAACACTGAAATTGGGCAATTCAGGATCCGGAATATGCAAATATTATGTTATGTTATATGGATTTATGTAGCGCCTGACTGCCCAGATATGCCCAAATATGGTACTTATTTTTGTATAAGAAGGAACCTATTTAAAAGGTTAAAGAACTGAATGGGATTACTAGCTCAATACTGAAGCTTACAACATCGTCAGGTTATTTTTCGAGCCATGCACTTGTGACAGAGTTGAAACCAGTGGAAAGATGTGGTCTCTCAAATAGATTTTGATCCCCCATTTTTCGTTTTTTGCACTTTTTCAGTCAGCTCAGAGCTCTATCCGGGATGTTCATACTTGTTCACGTCATCCTTGACAAGTTTCCTAGATGCATGAGTGATGTCTCGCTACAATCAAAGTTTTTCCTTTTAATTCTGGGACTGGTAGTCTTGTTTATCGCATTATAAAACAAGACCACAAGTGCCAAAATTCAAAGGAAAAAGTATGAACTGAAGCTGCTTATCACACGTGGACTTTGGAAGCTTTGCAGATATGCCAGGGGGTAGCCATGCTCTGCAAGCAGTGGGGGGCAGAGCTGTCAACTATGATTTTATTCACCCGATAAAATACTCAGGGGCTATGTATTTTGGCAAATTCTGCACCTTTCTATGGGCATTGTTTAGGCTCTCTTTAGGCTAATGAAGAAGCTTAGAGATTGGCACATCTTTGAATAGTAGTTTAGTTGCTCACGGTGAAGCCATGTCTGCCTTCAGCGTAGGTAGCACTGCCTGCAGGTGATGATCCATTTTGTGGAACTTTTCCACAAGTTTCCCTATTTAGTTGTGTTTTTTGTGAGCAGCATTTCTTGTTCTATTACTGCTCCTGGACTGTTAACATTTTTTCTGCAATTCATCCATAATCGTACCAATACTTTCACTTGGCGTATTTTCCATAATCACTGAATAACCTGTATACATTGTTAGCACACTTCTCTTCCAAGGATCAAGAGACAAAATTCCTTTGGGAAGTTTGGTGCCTTAGCTTGACAGATGTACACTTTGAAGGAGCTGGGCCTACACCTCACCATTGTAATCTATTGACATGCACATGATTAGTGTGCTTGATCCTTGCATGGAAACGTGGATATAACAGATAGATATTTAAAATGGGGATTTTAAAATCTCCGGAAACGAAAAAGCCATTTCAGTAATCATAGGTGTATTTCATCAAATTTTTAACGGAACAGCCAACATGTAAGTTGAGTCAGTAAAACTTCAATTACATTCTTATGCCATGTAAATTTTATTGATAATTATTTTTCACTGACTTATTCGGAAAAGAAAAACTGTTTCAACAATTCCTTGCAAAATAAATTCTTGTAGGGTTTCTCTTTCAATCAAAATTGGAAGTTGAATGTAACTCAAACAAAGCATTTGTTACATATCTCAGGAGAAAGTCAGGAAACATCTACTGTGAAATAACTAAGTAAGTGAAATGTGATCATGTGGTAATATAAGTAGTGGACACAAAACCTGATTCTTCAAGGACTGAGCTAATTTTAGAAGTGCACAGCATATATTTCAGGCCACTTAGGTAACAGAGACTCTGGGAAGTCAATGGTCACTGAAAAGGCATTAGGTGGAAAACGTTAACAAAAAAGTCAGGAAGCCTATTTTAAAGAAAGCAGAGCTTGAGCAGCAGGGGAAGGTCTGATTGCTTAAACTAAGACGGTGCGCAGCTCATGGCACTATTTGGGAAACATTGTAAATACATACGTTGCTTAGTGGAATAGTGCAAATAGTGGGTATAAATTCCGCACTTTGAACAGCGAAATTGATGACCTGACCCAACATTTTGTGATGCAACTGATGTACTGAACAGTCATCAAATATATATGTGTGAGGGTTTCCAACCCTCCTGCTCTGTGAAGATGAATAAGCAAATGCACATTTCGCGGCCCTATATGAATGGCTGAGAATGGAGGGATGCGGGAATGCAGGGGTGGAGAGTTGGAAGGGACAGCAGATCTCCATCCCTAAGGACGCATTCTCAACATGTCCATATGTATTTTTAAAAGCACCCCTTGTCCCTTAAAGAGACAAGTGCTACTTAAAAAATGTTGACATGCTGGGGAGACATTGAAGGGAGCATGCATTGGTCCCATGGACCGCTGTTTGCTCTTCCAAGGGCACCTGACATGATTTCAATGGGGATAGCTTCCCCTTATGAATCATTTACTTTCCGGACTAGGGGGTCAATAACAAATCAATTGTTTATGACAGCAGTTGAGGACACAAACCGTTCGAGCATCCCAATGTAATCCACGCAAGGATCGGAGCCAGCCTTTTCTGTCCATTCCTTTTTGTGAATCGAATATGGTTGCAAAATCCCTTTATCTTTAATGCATCGTGAAGACCTTTCTGGCTTGTTAAAGGACTTTTTCCACATTGCAAAAGATACTTATGGTGATAAATCCTGTGATTTTGCGAATTACAGGATTTGCAACCCCAGAGTACCTTTGTACACCAGATCCCTACTTCCTAATAGACTTCAACACGCACAGCTAAAAAGAATGAGCTCAAAAGACTTTAGTCTGCACCATGCTTTCTTTCTTTTCCCTTCACCAATTACTGTTGCCTTCCTAAACAGGTTAATTTATTCCTACAAATTCAAATATTGTGGTGGGGTGTATGACATTACAACGAATGTCATTATCACACATACCTTTACCATGCGTCCATTACCATGCAATGGCTTTACCACACACTGCATTTACCTTGCAAGTCGTTACCATGCACAATAGTAAGTATATCTCAGGTAAACCCTAAAAACACCATTACCACCTAAATCCCTTTACCTACTCTAAACCCTAAAAACACTCATAGCACCAAAATGCCCTTACCCACACTAAACTCTAAAAATACCCCTTCCACCCAAACCACACTTACCACCCAATAGCCTTACCCACCCCTAAACCCTAAAATGCCCTAATATGTATATATAGTAATGACTAGCTATCACCCTGGCTTATGTGCCCGATCTCAGAAGTGCAAAACAGGACCAGGCGGCCTGACCCTGCTCAGCGCTTCCGAGAACCGGCGCAAGTCTCCACACTTCCTTTCACCAACTGCCCTCCGTCATAAACTTGCTATGGAGGACCAAGCACACCCACTGTCTTGCACTAGCCTTACAATTGTTTCCTCTGCACTTACACACAGCCTCAGACTGCCCTTTCTTGAGGGCCCAGCACTAGTCAGCAGCAGCCTAGCTCACCAGCAGCAGCCTGGTAGTTTCACAAAGTGCATAGCCTTGCTTGCCACTGGGCTCTAAGGCACTCTCTCAGGCCGCACACATTTCTATCGGGCAGGTACTGCCGGACTACCACTCAGCAGTTGATGCTTCCCCTGCTGGCCTCAGCACCGTACCCCATAACACCAGTTCTTTTCCCAGGGATGCTGAGGATAGAGGATCTCTACAATTGGAACTCTGACTGCAAGTTTCCTTTCTTACAAGCACAGACCCCCTCCATATGCAAATCCTGCCATGCCCAATGCCAGACCCTGTGTGCACATAGAAGAGAAAGCAAAAAAGGGTCTTACCTGCTGGGTCTAGGGTCTACATTGCCAGCTGCCAGGCTCTCTGCCTCCCTCTGCCCCCGGGCTGCTGAGGAGAGTGAAAGGAGGGAGGCCTGGATCCAGAGCTGGCGCAGCCCCTCAGCAGCAGCTCCACTTCCAGCAGCAGAATAAGTTGTGTATGGGCCATACAGTGCAAGTGCAGATTGTCTGCGCTTGTGCTGCGTGGCCCATAACTGGGCTGCAGACTAGTTATGAGCCACACAGCGCAAGCGCAGTCAGTCTGCGCTTGTGCTTTGTGGCCTATAACAACTAGTGCAGTGAACTCTGCTCCATTCCGGGGCTAGCAGAGTTTTTGGCCAAACTCTACGCTCCACTCCAGGGCTAAAAAGCATTTTTTTTAAAATGTACAGTGGGAGTCGTGATAAATATATGGATCCGCCATGAATTAAAAAAAAAACGAAGCACGGGCTTCCGTGCTGTGTCTTTTTTAAGCCTCCAGGTGGGACAAGTCCTGGGAACACTGTTTATTTGTAATGGGGGGGACGCCTGTCCCCCCAGTAGCCCTGGGGACCTCCACCTCCCCAGGACAATGGAGAAAATATGCGTGGGGGCCGCATGGCCCACGCAGCCCGGGGGACCACCACCTCCCCACAATTTAAATTGTGTGTGGGAGGGCTGTTAGCCACCCCCACAGCCTCAAGGACCGGCACCTCCCAACGGCTTTGATCAATATTAATGCGGGGCCATGCGGCCCCCTCACAGCTCTGGGGACCTCCACCTGCCTGGGGCAAATCCTAAAAAAAGAAAGGGGGTGTATTTCGGACCCCCGAATCTCTGGGGACTACCACCTCCCTGGGGCTACTTTCACATTGAAGGGGGGCCCCAGGGCCATGCGGGGGCCAAGAAGCCACTGATGGCCTGGGGACAACCACCCTCAGGGCCGGCTCCTGCTATGTCCCGGGGCGCCCAACCCCAGGACAAAGTTGTTTGCTGTTTACAGCTGCAACCAAGTCACAGCAAACACATCTCCGCTTTCTGACAGTGGGGCCTGTCAAACAGGTGCAAGATTGGGTGCTTATCGCTGCTTGGTCTGTTGCCAAAGCGGTGGCTGGATTTACATATAGTAATGAAAATTATTATACGTTAAAAAAACATAGAAATTCACTGAAAACACCATTGGTTACAGGGATGTTAGGAAATTGAATTGATAAAACCATAGAAATTCACTATAAAAAGCAAAGGTTACAGGGACGTTATTGTTAGGCTCACATTTTAAACGTACAAACCCATAGAAATTCACCAGGTATAGTTAGAGTTACCTCAAGTAACTATAACTCGTGCCCTAAGGAAACCATAACTCGAACCCTCACCATCCAGTGCTAATTACCTCACAAATTACAGCACTCATGACACCTTTGATAGCATCATTGATAATATGAATGTATTTTTTGCAGTAACATTTTTAATGAAAAAACTGTGCATGGCAGGGATGAGAGTTATAGTTACCTAAGGCCACAAGTTATAGTTACTTGAGATACCTCTAACCATAACTGGTGAATTTCTATGGCTTTGTCCATTTAAAATGTGAGCCTAACTATAACATCCCTGTAAACTTTGTTGTTTTCAGTGAATATATATATATATATATGTATATATATATATATATATATATATATGTATATATACACATTTATATATGTGTTACCTACTGGCAGTCACCAGTAGGTAGTTATTGTTCAGACATAGTTTCCATAGAAAACTTGTTTTTTGACTTGGCTATTTCTTTGGAGCCATGTGGCGAATCTTCACGAAATTTTCAAAAGAAAGTGTGTCCAAGAATGTTGTTGTGCATGTAAAGTTTATGGGTGATCCTTCAAGTGGGGGCTGAAAAAAGGGGGTACAAATGTGCGTTTTCCATGTTAATTCCCATAGACTATTTAGAAATGCCTGCAGCCCAAACGACTGGACGGGATTACACCAAATTTAGCAGAAAGGTAGCTCTTGGTCCACAGATGATCCTTTCTCTTATTTGGTGTAAATCCGTTTAATAGTTGAGGAGAAGTTAAGGTTAATCCCAATTTAAATATATAGGGTCCCAACGACTTTGTAAATACCAACGATCTCATGCAGAGGTCTGATTGGCTGCCCACACTTCAACCAGGACGCATTGGCAGCCATTTTGAGACTCGTCAAACGGTGCCAAAGATATAGGCAAGTCAAAAAACACTTTTTCTACGGAAACTAAGTTTTATATATATATACTGACAAAAAAAGGTTCAGATTTTACACACAGAAAACCATAGAAATTCAGCAGTTTTAGTTATACTTATCTGAAGAAACTATAACTTGTGCCCTAAGGTAACTATAACATTAGCCCCCGCCATGCACAGTTTTCTCATCAATAATTTTATTGGCAATGTTACCATGATATTATCAATTATGTCATAGAAGTTGTCATGACTGATGTTGGATTATTATCAGAGCATGGGGAGGGTGCGAGTTATAGTTACCTTGGGACACAAGTTAGAGTTTCTTGAGATAAGTATAATTTCTGTGGCTTTGTGTGTGAAAATCTGAACCTAACCATAATGTCGCTTAAACCTTTGTTTGTTTGTGAATTTGTAAGATTTTTTTCAATTCTGTTTCCTAACTATAACTTCCCTGTAACTTTTGTTTTTTTCAGTGACTTCTTAAGTTTTTTTAAATGCTGTTTCCTAACTATAACATCCCTGTAACCTTTTTTCAGTGAATTTTTAGGTTTTTCTTAGTGTAAAGTAATATTTAATTACCATATTTTAATCCAACCGTCGGGGCGGGAGTTGGCTGCAAGGCCAGGTCTGTGGCTAGGCCTTCTGGCCAATCCCCAAAGGCAGCCAAGCCAGGAGTGGGGCACGCAGCCTCGCTACCTGGACCGATTTTGACCAAGGGGACCCCATACCCTGGGATCTGGTGCATTTTTTTTAGGTGAGCAGGTACGTGGCCCTCCTCCCTGGGACATTTTTGGCCCCAGGGACTCATTCTCCTGAAGTCCACCATTGAATTTGTGGGGTTGGGGGGATGCAGTCCACACCCTGGGTCAAGTTTAGCCACAGGAACCCCATTCCCTGCGGCCATACCATATTGTAAATGGGGAGGAGGCATGCAGCTCCCGTGCTTGGCTGATTTCAGCCAGGTATCCTATTTCCTGGGGCCTAGTCATATTGTGAAGGGGGACACACCGCCCCTTCCCGGGGCCAATTTGTGGACAGAGAAACCACTTTGTCCTGGGGGTGGGCATGCTGGAAATAGCAGGAGCTGGCTCTGGGGGATGAGGTACCCAGGGCTATTAATGGCTCCAGGAGGGGGACTGTGTAGCCCCCTCACTACTGAATGCACGTCTGGGCCCTAGGGGATGTGGTCACTGGAGCGGAATGTAGCCTGGGGTGGGGGTTGCATGGGCCCCCTCCCTCTTTTTTGATAAGGCGAGGCCCTGGGGAATGGGGTTCCTGGAGCTGAGTGTATTTTTGTGGCAATTTCTTGGGGCTTGACTGAGTCCCAAGACAGCTAACATCACTTCCTGGTTGAAGTGATGGCAGCCAATCAGATCTCATTTTGAGATCTGTCAGGTTTGCGGAGCCTCTCTAGCTATACATAAATATTTTTTCTTTAATAACTGCAAAACTACTGAAGTGATTTACACCAAAACACAAAGACAGATATTTCTGGACCAAGACATAGATTTCTGCCAAATTTGGTGTAAATCTGTTCAGTGGTTTGGACTGTATGTGTGTCTAAAACTCCTATGGGAAATTGCATGGGGAAAACATGCCCATCCTTGGCCCCCGCTTTACAAATCACTCTAAAACCTTACGGATGGCAGCTGAAGTGAGTAGCTAACCAGTTTTGAAAATTTTGGGAAGATTCGTCAACGGTGCCAAAGTTATTATGGAACTAGGGGGCCACATGTACAAACCTTTTTGGTGGTCACAAATGAGCCGATTCGCAGAATTGGCACGTTTGCAAACACAAAAATACTTTTTAGTATGTAGAAAGCCCTATATGCGAGTCGGTCACTCATCACTGAATCAGAAATTGGGTTTGTGATTCGGTATTAGGAAGGGGTGTTGTTTAGGGCTTCCCTTCCTAATACCAAATCACAGTCGTTTGTGTAAATGTTTTGTGATCGAAATGCAGCTGCAAAACATACGGCCAAATTAAATTAGGTGCTAACCCATTTGATAATGGGAAGGGGTCCCCAAGGGACCCCTTCCCCTTTGTGAATGTTTGTAAAAACATTTTTTAAGAGCAGGCAGTGGTCCCATGGACCAATGCCTACTTTTAAAAAGTTGAAAGACAACTTTTTATTTTTTTGTTTTTAAACACATCCTGTTTTCCTTTAAGGAAAATTGGCTGCATTAAAAAAAATGCTTTACTTAAAAGCAATCATATACATGGTGGTCTGCTGACCCCAGCAAGCCACCATCCCTGTAAGATTTGCAATTCACAATGGGTCATAAACCGAGACTTACTTCATTATTATCGATGAGTTAGGTCTATTTGCGACCCACAGGGAAACACAAAATTTGTAAATAACACATTTGTACATTGCTGTTTGCGATAACCAAATAGCAGATTGCAAAAATTCGCTATTTGGTAATCGCAAAGACAATTGTTTGTACTGAGGGCCCTAGGTCCTAACTATTACTACCTACTGACAACCACCTCTAGGTCATATATATATATATATATATATATATACATATATATATATATATATATTTATATATATATATATATATATATGTATATATATGTGTTAGAAATGGGGTATCTGGTTGGCAGTCAGTTTGCGCTCTGTCCAAGCAGGGACCCTCACTCTAGTCAGGGCAAGGGAGAAACACACCTGGTTAGCCCCCACTCACCCCATTGGTAGCTTGGCACAAGCAGGAAGACTTAACCCAGAAGAAATGTGTAAAGTATTTGTACCAACACACACAGTAATACAGTGAAAACACCACAAAATGGACACCACACCAGTTTAGAAATATAGGTAATATTTATATAAATCAAACAAGACGAAAATGACAAAAAGCCAACATACACAAGTCAAAATATGAATTTTCAAAGGAATAAGAACCTTACTCCATAGTAAACAATCAAAACGTTGATTTTACTCAAAGTACCTGGTTTGCTTCAAAACGAAAGCCGCACCGATGAGCATGTGTTGGAAAAGTCAGCGTTGCGTCAATTCCTTACTCACAAGTGAGGCCGCACGTCATTTCTTCTCCGTTTGGGCCGGCGATGCGTCCTTTTCCTCCCTTGCAAGAGAGCGATGTGTCGATTTTCAGACAGGGCACCTCGGATCCGCATAGGTTCACAATGGCTTTGATGCCCAGGGATGATGCGTGAGAAATCGGGTTGCATAGTGTTAGAAAACCGCACTGCGTGGGGTTTGCGTCATTATCTGGAGCCGCAAGCGGGTGTTGCGTTGTTTCTCCAGCCGCGATGCATCAGTCTCCCAGCCGTGCTGCAGGTGGAGTATCAATTCTTGCAGCGAAGTGGGTGGCCCGTTGCTTATCAGCAGCGTTGCAGCTGGTGCGTCAGGAAAATTTCCCTGCACTGCGTTCTGTGCGTGAATTTCAGTTCTTGTTCTGCCAACTTCACCTTTCAAGGGCCCAGGGACTGGATAGGGCACCACTTGGCAGGGCAGGAGTCTCAGCAGAGAGTCCAGGTACTGGCAGAGGAAGTCTTTGATGACCCTGAGACTTCAAAACAGGAGGCAAGCTCAGTTCAAGCCCTTGGAGAGTCTTCGTCAAGCAGGAATGCACAACAAAGTCCAGTCTTTGTCCCCTTTCACAGGCAGAAGCAGCAACTACAGGATAGCCCAACAAAGCACAGTCACAGGCAGGGACAGCACTTCTCCTCAGCTCTTCAGCACTTCTCCTTGCCAGAGGTTTCTCTTGAATCCAGAAGTGATCTAAAGTCTGGGGTTTTGGGTCCACTACTTATACCCCTTTCTGCCTTTGAAGTAGGCAAACTTCAAAGGAAAGTCTGTGTTGTTCACAAGATCCTGTCTTGCCAGGCCAGGCCCCTGACACACAGCAGGGGATTGGAGACTGCAGTGTGTGGGCGCAGGCACAGGCCATTCAGGTGTAAGTGACCACTCCACTCTAGCTCAGATTGCTCATCAGGGCATGCAGGCTACACCCCAGCTCCCTTTGTGTCACTGTCTATAGGAGATTCACAAGCAGCCCAACTGTCAGTCTGACCCAGACAGGAAATCCACAAACAGGCAGAGTCACAGAATGGTTAATGCAAGAAAATGCCTACTTTCTAAAAGGGTCAATTTCAAACTACCAATTTAAAAAACAACTTTACCAGAATGTGCGTTTTTAAATTGTGAGTTCAGAGACACCAAACCCCAAATTTCTATCTGCTCTCAAAGGGAATCTTCACAATATTTAAAGGCAGCCCCCAATGTTAACCTATGAGAGAGCTAGGGCTTGCAACAGTGAAAACTGTTAGGACATGCAAAACACATCAGTCCATGTCCCACCTTTAACATACACTGCACCCTGCCCATGGGGCTACCTAGGGCCTACCTTAGGGGTGCCTTACCTGTAGAAAAAGGCTAAGGTTCAGGCCTGGCAAGTGGGTACACTTGCCAAGTCGAATTGGCAGTTTAAAACTGCACACACAGACACTGCAGTGGCAGGTCTGAGCCAGGTTTGCAGGGCTACTAATGTGGATGGCACAACCAGTGCTGCAGGCCCAATAGTAACATTTTATTTACAGGCCCTGGGTACCTCTAGTGCACATTACTAGGGACTTACTAGTGAATCAAATATGCCAATCATGGAAAAGCCAAATACACATACACTTCACACAGGAGCACTTGCACTTTAGCACTGGTCAGCAGTGGTAAAGTATCCAGAGTTCCAAAAACAGCAAAAACAGAGTCCTGCACACAGTCAAAACATGGGAAGCAGAGGCAAAAAAGACAGGGGAGACCATGCCAATTATGCCAGGTCTAACATGTGTGTCCCCCCCAGCTGAAAGTCTGTAGAACTACCCTGCCTCATGGGAGTTCTCATCACTAAGGTGGAAGAATCTAGACAGACCATCAGCATTGGCGTGTTCTGTTCCAGGACGGTGTTCCACCATAAAGTCTATCCCTTGTAGGGAAACAGACCACCTCAACAGTTTTGGATTCTTACCCCACACCTGCATTAACCATCTGAGGGGCCTGTGGTCAGTCTGAACCCAGAAGTGAGTCTCAAACATGTAGGGTCTTAGCTTCCTCAGTGCCCAGACCACAGCAAAAGCATCACTCTCAATTGCACTCCACCTAGTTCCTGGGGAAGTAACCTTCCACTAATGAAGGCTACAGGCTGGTCTAGGACCTGTTCATTTAGCTGTGATAGCACTGCTCCCACACCATGCTCTGAAGCATCAGTCTGCATTACTAACTCCTTGGAAAAGTCAGGTGCCTTTGCATGGGTGCCATATACATGGCTGCCTTCAGAGCATCAAAAGCCCACTGGCAGAACTCAGTCCAGATCACTTTTCTTGGCTGCTTCTTGGAAGTTAACTCAGTCAAGGGAGCAACAATGGTGCCATACCTCTTGTCAAACCTCCTGGGGTATCTGGTGAGACCTAAAAAGGCCCTCACCTCAGTCTGGTTCTCAGGAGGTTCCCAAGCCAGAATTAGGTCAATATTTACCTGTAGGGGTGCCACCTGGCTACTCCCCACCTGGTGTCCCAAGTACATCTTAGAACCCTGCCCTATTTGGCACTTGCTAACCTTAATAGTGAAGCCTGCTTTCTGCACGGCCTCTAACACTTTGCACAGGTGCTGCAAATGTTCTTTCCAAGTGGAACTGAAAACAGCAATGTCATCCAGGCTGGCAACACTGAAATCATCCAGTCCAGACAACACCTGGTTGACCAATCTCTAAAAGGTGGCAAGGGCATTTTTCATACAAAAGGACATCACCCTAAATTGGTAGTACACATCTGGGGTGGAAACAATGCAGACCTTTGCTTGGCTCCCTCAGTCAGGGGAATCTGCCAATATCCAGACGTTCTGAGTTCTGGAGTGGCACCAGGAGCAGCAGCTTTTGGGACCAAGACCACAGGGCTGGTCTAAGGGCTACTAGAGAACTCAATTACCCCAAGGGCTAATATTTTGGATACCTCATCCTTTATGTTGACCCTGACCTTGTCAGTCACTCTGTAAACCTTATGTTTTACAGGACTGTCCCCGGTGTCCACATCATGTGTACACAGATGAGTGACTCTTGAGATCAAGGAAAATAGAGTGACAAACTGTCCCAACAGTTGGCGACAGTCCCTCTGTTGCTCTGGGCTCAGGAAGTGGGAGAGGTTCACACCCTCCACTGAACCATCTTTCTATTTGGCAGACAGAATGTCAGGAAGATGCTCACTCTCTTCCTCCATCTGTTGCCAAGAGCATTGTTACCTCTGTCCTCTCAAAATGAGGTTTGAGGCAATTCACATGCAGGACCCTCAAAGGGTTTCTTGGAGTCCATAAGTTCACCAGATAGGTGACATCACTTGTGTGCTCCACTACCTCAAATGGCCCAGTCCACTTATCTTGGAGAACCCTAGGCTCCACTGGGGCCATCACCCAAACTTTTTGGCCAGGCTGGAACTCAAGCAGAGTGGCATTCTGGTCATACAAGCGCTTCATTTCTTCTTGGCTTGCTTCCAGGTTCTCTTGGGCAAGCATCCTGAAGCGGGTTGTCTGATTCCAAAAAGCCAGCATGTAAATGAATACATCCTGGGGGGGCTTACTGGAGGCTTTCTCCAAGCCTTCCCAAACCAGACTCAAAGGTCCCCAGACATGGTGGCCATACAGTAACTCAAAAGGGCTAAATCCAAGACCTTTTTGAGGCACCTCTCTGTAGGCGAACAGAAGGCATGGCAAGAGGATGTCCCACTTATCCCTCAAGGGCTCTGAAAGGCCCATGATCATGCCATTCAAGGTGCGGTTGAATCTCTCAACCAGACTGTTACTTTGGGGGTGGTAAGGAGTGGTGAAGTTATATGTCAACCCACACTCCTTCCACAGAGACTTCATATAAGTTGATATGAAGTTGGTATCCCTATCAAATACCATCTCCTTGGGGAAGCCCGTGCGGGTAAAACTTCCCATCTAAGCACGTCCCACCACAGGAAAGGTTCTTTTCCTCAAAGGAATGGCTTCTGGGTACCAGGTGTCGTGGTCCACCAAGACCAGGATGAACCAGAGGAGCCTCTGTCTTGAGATTCAGAGGCCCCACAATGTCAATATCGACCCTTTCAAATGGGATGCTGACAACAGGAAAAGGTGTGAGGGGAGCCATACATTTCCCCCCACTCTTGCCACTTGCCTGACAAGTTTGGCAAGACCTACAGTTTGCATCTGAGCGCATTTGGGGCCGGTGGAAGTGGGTGAAAAGCCGCACACAGGTCTTGTCCTGCCCCAAATGACCATCTAAAGGCACATCATGAGCCAGACTCAGCAGGAAGGCTCTGAAGCACTGGTGTACCACCAGCACACGGGCTGACCCAGGCTCAGCAACCTTGGCCTCACTATATAGGAGGCCATCCTCCCAGTAGATCAGGTGGGAACCAGACTCCTTGCCAGATGCCTGGTCTGCAGCCTGCTGCCACAAACTCTCCAGAGTGGGGCATGTTTTCTGTGCCATACAGAATGCTTCTCTGGTGGGTCCCCCTTCCTGCTGCCACTGAGTCAGCTCAGGGACCTCCCCCAGCTCAGCCCCTTGTTCCCTTGTGGGCTCCAGGGCTTCCCCTTCAGGTTCAGCCTCCTCCTGGACCATGGGAACCTTTGGAGTGGGTTTACTGCGCCCCTTACCCTTCCTTCTTCTGGAAGACACCTGGGCCACTCTTTCCATCTCCAGGGTCTCCTGATCACCCTGACGGGCTGGACACACACACACCCACCCAGGCAGACTCAACATCTCTAAGTGAGACCTGTGTTCTTCCTCCTTCCAAGAGGAATCCTCCAGGTCATTGCCAAGCAGACAATCTAAAGGCATGGTTGGACTCACAGCTTCTCTCAAGGCACCTGAGACCCCCCTCCATTCAAATGAAATCTGTGGTACTCTGCACAGGCACTCTGAATTGTCTACCACAACTACTTGGTGAAGTACACTGGGATCTATCTGCATTTCAGACACCAGGTGACTTGTCACAGTAGACACACTGGCTCCTGTGTCTCTAAGAGCCTTCACCTTCTGTCCATTGATGGTCACCCACTGTCTGTACTTCTTAGTATTCTCAGTTATAAGGGTTCTCTGGACCATCTCACTGTCCCCTAGTGAGACAAGGGTCATCTCAGCTGGCACCCACCAACCTAGAACCAACTCCTCCCCAAGCGCTACACTGGCCAAACCATGTGACTGAGCACCAGTGGGCGCCGGTGCTCACTTGGGACATTTGGGGTCCCCCTCACATGACCCACCTGGTCACATACATAACATTTATGGGAACCCCCCTCTGTAGGTTTCCCTTTGGAAAACCATGGGTTCTTTTTAACTGGGGGCTGGAAATTCTTACCCTGGGAACTAGGTTGGGGCCCTTTAGAGAACTTCCCCTGTTTACCCTCACCCCCTTTATTCTTTTGAGAGGGACACTGCCCACCCTTAGCGTGGTCTCCCCATACCTCTTCTGGAACCTGTTGCTCTCCCAGCGGTCCATTTCCTGTGCAAGCTTCCTGTGATCAGTCAGCTTGCTGTCAATCAGGTCCTGGAGCAGCTCTGGAAAACAAAGACTATAGAAATGCTCCCAAGCAATCAAATTGAACTGCCCCTCAAAAGTTGTTGCCTTACTGCCCTTCACCCAATCATCCAGTGACCTGCAAAAAGAGTCAACACATTCCAACCATGTTAGGGATTCCTTCTTTTTGTAGGACCTAAACTTGTCCTTATACTGTTCAGGGGTGAGACCATACCTGGTGAGTAGGGTATCTGTCATGATAGAGTAAGTGAACCCCCGAGGATCCCCTAAGAATGTCTGAGTATCCCTCCCCTCTACCTCAAAGTGCTTCCAGAGGCCCACCCCCCAATGTGCTTCAGGGACCCGATTCATGTGGAGAGCAGACTCATACCCCTTAAACCACAGATATGTGTCATCCTCCCTCTTATAATCCTTCACTAGGTCTTTAGGAATGTGCACCCTCCTCTCAGGCTGCACTATGGTACTGCTGCCACCATCTCTACTATACTGGCTCCTCTGATCTAGCTCCCTCAAACTAAGCCCATGAGCCAGGAGCATCTTTTTCTCTTCAATGGCCATCATCCACTACTCCATTTCCCTCTCCATTTTCATCCTAAACTTCTCTAACTCCAACGGGTGAACCCTCTCTGTCTGTCTGTCCTGCAACTCTTTAGGAATCAGATTCTTGGATGACACACTGCTACCCCCAGGCATCACATGTACATCCACTAAAACATTGTGAACACTTTGCACCTTCCCATCTTCCTCCTATGTGTGCCCCCCAGCTTTCTTGGCTGTGACCCAGGCCCTCAGTACCTTTTGCAGCTCCTCCTTCCTGGTAGAGCTCTTAATGGGCCGGGCAAGATCATTACAGACTGTCTCAGGTGAGCAACTGTGTAACTTTCCAGTTCCCCTAACTAAAATAGAGCTGCAGCTGGTGCATCTCGAGATTGAGACATAATGTCACATCAAAAGTGCAAAGTTCCAAAACAGAAAAAAAGAGTTCCCAATGAGAAGATCAAGAATCAACAAAAAAAATCATCAAAATATGGCAGCAGGAAAAAGTCCAAAAAGAAAAAAAAGAAAAAACAAGTACTATGTGATCATGTAATGGTCTGCACTGAAAACAGTAGTGTACACTTAATCACTGTATGTTGAGTACAAATACAAGTCCAGTCCTCACCGCTGATCACCAGTGTTAGAGATGGGGTCTCTGGTTGGCAGTCAGTTTGCACTCTGTCCAAGCAGGACCCTCTATCTAGTCAGGGCAAAGGAGAACCACACCCAGTTAACCCCCACTCACCCCTTTGGTAGCTTGGCACGAGCAGGAAGGGCCAACCCAGAAGGAATGTGTAAAGTATTTGTACCAACAAACACAGTAATACAGTGACAACACTACAAAATGGACACCACATAGGTTTAGAAAAATAGGTAATATTTATCTAAATCAAACAAGACCAAAATGACAAAAATCCAAACTACACAAGTCAAAATATAAATTTTCAAAAGAATAAGGGGTTCATTTTGACCCCGGCGGTGAGTGTTAATGTGGCGGTAGTACCGCCATTGTAAAATGTAGTAATTATATTTACATTTAAATTAAATTTAAATTTAAATTTAGCAGAAAGCTAGCTCTTGGCTCAGAAAGTGTGCTTTTTGTCGTTTGTTGTAAATTTGTTCAGTAGTTTTTGAGATATTAAAGGTAAGAGGAATATAGATTTTTAGGCGGAGTCTCAATACAGATCTCATGGTGAGATCTGATTGGCTGTCAGCACTTAAACCAGAAAGGTCTGGCGGCCATCTTGGGACCACAATAGCACCCATTGAAATGCCTTGTTGTGAATGGCAGGTTTTGAGGGTCACAAAAAGGAGAATGTGTAAAGGGTGATAACAGATTTTAGTTGCAACATAAATCATTTGTTGCTCAGGTGACTTTGCCCTGTGAAAAAGCCTTCTGCTGGGATCTCATGAATCATGTTTGAGAGAAAACTGTTGTCTCATGATTTTCCTATACAGGTTATGGAACCAGCAAATTTTCTTTAAATTTACATTATCTTTCTCAGCCATATGATAATGGAGTCTGACATTCACATTAAAACATGTACTTCCGACAGGAGCAGCCTGTCACTTGATTCCCTTGTGTTCTACTGCAGCCTCCCAAAGCTCAACTAGAGTGCTAATAGTCTTACTTATGACAATAGTGTGGCACACCTGAAGCCATCTTGATTGAGTCAAACTGGTAAAACTTAAAACATTTAATTTAGAAAGAAACAAAAAGAGGGGGTTCATTTTGTCATAGAAATTATGGTTAGTGCTGTAGAAAGAAAAACTAGGACACATTTTAAGTGAGTTCTCAAATATCTTCCTGTTGTAATTCCAAGAGGAGCAGCTTGTCAGTTGGTTCCCTTGTGTTCTACTGCAACCTTTCAGAGTGTTCTAAAAAACAACTAGAGCACTAACAGTCTTATTTATGATAAACGTATGGCACACCTGAAGCCATTTTGATTGCATCAAACTGGTAAAACTTAGAATATTTAATTTAGAAAGAAACAAAACAAGGGGGCTCATTTTGTCATAGAAATTATGGTTAGTGCTGTAGAAAGAAAAATTAGGACACATTTTAGGTGAGTTCTCGAATATCTTCCTGTTGTACTTCCAAGAGGAGCAGCTTGTCAGATGGTTCCCTTGTGTTCTACTGCAGCCTTCCAGAGTGTGGTATAAAAAACAACTAGAGAACAGTCTTATTTATGATTAACGTTTGGCACACCTGAAGCCATTTTGATTGCATCAAACTGGTAAAACTTAGAATATTTAATTTAGAAAGGCACACAATGATGAAGGGTTTAACTTTGTCAGAGAAATCATGGCTAGTGCTGTAGAAAGGAAAATTAGGGCATGTTTTTAGCGAGTTCTCAAATATCTTCTTCTATTTCATTAAAACATTCTGACATGTAGACTGAAACATGGACTTTTAACACCAGCAGCAGACTGCCACTTAACTCCCTGGTTATCAGCAGTTTACTACAGTGTTCTAATGAGCAACTAGAGTGCTAACATTCTGAATTTAGGCCAAATGTTTGGAATAGAATCAAAGTGGAAAACTGAAATAATTTTTTACTGAGGATTTTGGATTAAATGAGGAAATTAGGGAGCTTCTAAACAAATAAGCCTCCCTCTTTGTTTCTGTATGTGTTTCATTTGATTTTGAGATTAATCTACATGACCTTAGCTTTGTTAATATAGGGAAATAAATATTCTAACTTTTACTAAAAGGTGTGGTTATTCATGACCGAAAGGTCATGGTGTGTGGCAATTACTGACCCTATTGATTATTACTGTTATTGATTGTTGTTGCTTATTGATATTGTGTATTGGTTCTTGATTATTGATTTGCATGTACTGGAGCAATGGTAAGAACATCTTAATTGCAAGTCAAAAAGTTAATCGATCTATTCGCGTCCCCTTGTAAGTTTACTTATTAAGGTCAGACACACTAACAAGGCCATGCATGGTAAGTGGGAGGGTTAGTGGCAGCACAATGGCCATGGGAAGCAAGAGGGAGGGGCAAGGACATGTACAAAGGACCATGGAGTACAGAAGGGGTGGGTAGGGGCTGGACACAGACAAGAGAGGGCAGGAGAAGGGGCTTACCAACAGACCACGCGGGTAGGTAGAAGGAGCAGCACAACAGAGCACGGAGGGCAGAAGGGAGTGGCAGCAAAATAGACAAAGTAGGTCAGGAGGGAGAGGATGGGGTATAGAACTCGGACAGGCAGGGTGATGGTGACAAGGACAGGCAGCAGTCATCTGACCATGCTAAGCAGGTGGGAGGGCAGTGGCAGCTCAACAGAACACTCTGAGTATATAGGAGGGGCACTGGCAGGTCCATGGAAATTGTGTGGGCAGAAAGACACAGACAACGGAGGACAGGGGGAATGAGGGTAGGAGCAGCAAGCTAATCATAGAGGCTGAAAAGGAGGGCAATGCTGGGGCATATAATTGGACAACAGAGGGCAGGGGGAGTAGGCAGGGACATCAAGCTAAATGGAGGGCAGGGGCAGCACATTAGACCATGTCGGGCAGGAGGGATGGGGCTTGTGCATGGACTTGGACAACAGAGGGTAGGGAGGAGGTGGATGGGATAGCAAACTACTTGTTACAGCCCTGTGTGGCCCTCGGGAAGGGCAATGGAACAACAATGGCCACACAGGGCTGTAATGAGGGAGTGGGGGCATGGACTTGGACAATGGTTGGCAAGGAGGAGAGGGACAGGAGAAGCAAGCTTGGATGGAGCAGTACAATATCAGGTCAGGCCCTTAGTCTAACTCCTCTGCCCCTACTGTGCATTCAGATGGGCATGTTTTTTAATATTAAAAAAACCCTAGAAATTCACTGAAAAAAACAAAGATTACAGGGATGCTATAAATAGGAAATAGAATTAAAAAAAACCTTAGAAATTCACTAAAAAAACAAAGGTTACAGGGACGGTAAAGTTATGCTCAGATTTTACACGCACAAAACCATTGAAATTCAGCTGTTATAGTTAGAGTTATTTCAAGTAACCTTAACTCATGCACTGAGGTAACTATAACTTGCACCCTCGCCATGCACTGCTAATTACCCCAGATATTACATTACACATGACATCTTCTATGATATAATTGATAATATGACTGTAACATTTGCAATAAAATTATTGATGAGAAAACTGTGCATGGCAAGGGCGCAAGTTATAGTTAAGTTAGGGCATGAGTTATAGTTACTTGAAATAACTCTAACTATAACAGTTGAATTTCCATGGTTTTGTGTGTGTAAAATCTGAACCTAACTTTTATATATATATAGATATATTATATATATATGACAGACACAACGAAAACGCAAATGCTGCTTCGCTCACCTCCTGAGGACCAGGTCACTTTCTTATCTCCTACATTCGGAGATGATCATTAATATGATTTGGTTCTGTCTAAACAATAACTTTTTTATCCTTGATGATCAAGTGGTCGGACAGAAACAAAGAACAGCGATGGGCACTTGATTCACCCCTAGCTACACAAATCTGTTTGTGGGCTGGTGGGAGGAGCAGGTGCTTAGCAACTTTGAAGAATGTTCTGAACATGTGATCCTATGGGTTCGCTTCATTGATGATATATTCTTTATCTGGAAAGAGAACATGAAGTTAGTTAAGGAGTTGTTGAGAAATTGAACAATAACTCTTTTAACCTACAATTCAGTGGACAGATCAGCCATAACAAGGTTGAGTTTCTAGATAGATAAGTTAAAGTGATGGGGAACAAGCTATCAACTAGGCTATTAAGATAACCTAATGCTGGTAACAGCATTTTACATGCTAATAGTGCCCATCCTGCGAGTCTGGTATGCCGCATCCTGTATGGTGAGCTGATGCAAGCTAAGAGAAACTGCAGTATAACAGGCTTTTATCTGTGGAAAGGAAATTATGGTTAAGAGATTTGAGAATAGAGGTTGGTCCAGAGAGGTCATCAAAAGAGTAACTGACAGGGTTGAATCAGCTTCTAGACAGATCCTGCTTAATGGGCAGAGACCTGACCAGGAAGAGAGTTATGGAGGAGTTAGATTTATAAGCACATACTCTGCACAAGCTAGGAGGTTCAGAAGTATTCCTAAGAAACATTGGAATGTTCTACACACGGATGACACTCTTAGGAAATACTTAAATGCAGTTTCGCAGTCCACATTTTGGAGAAGTCAATCTTTGAAGGATGTACTTAGCAGGAAACATATCGTAGATGATGTTCCCAGAAAATGGACTGTGGGTGTTTTTTGCTTTGGGAAATGTAAAGCATGTAGAAATAATTATGACACAATGGAATTTGTGATTCCAACACTACGAGGCTGTTTTTGATTCAAAAGTTGACAACTTGTAACACTGAGTTTTGTGTTTATTGTCTTGTATGCCCATGCAATTTGATGTATGTGGGCAGTACTGTACACAAAGGGAATAAGAGGATCTTGGAGCACTTGAGGGCTATAAAGCACAATATTTCCCAATACCCTGTGGAACGACATTTTGCTAATGTATACTATAGCAACACTGAGTACATGAGATTTTTTGTGATTGATTCCAACCTTCCAAATGCATGGGGTGGTGACAGAGAGAGCCCTCTAAGGAACTTGAAGTCTAGGTACATCCTGGACTTTGATACAGGATCCCCTCAAGGGTAGAATTTTGATGAGGAATTGGCATCCCATTTGCAGTAGTCTGCCATAATAATTATTTCCGTTTAGCTGACGATGTAAGTTGTGTATAGATTTTTAACAGTGTTTTAGTAGCTTTATATGTTCATTGTGTTTTAGTTTACTCTATTTTCACAGGTTTCCACGAGTTAATGGGGCATGCATGTTAACATAATTGTGATGCACACTGTGGTATGGTTTTGATGTTATGCATATTGTTTGATCTTTATAAACAAAATGGGTGTGTTCTTTTTTGTGTTTATTTTAGGGTATTTGGTTGTGTCAATGAGCCACATCAGTGATATTCGACGTTATGTATTTAATGAAGGGCATTTTAGGAGACTGAGGCCAGATGTTATCCGTTTGATATTTATACATGACTAACAATGATTTGTTGATCTGATGAGCTTGATATTACTCGCTCAGACTGTAGCCCTGTCTCCGTGATGTGTTACACATTTATTATTTTTGTATTGCTGGGATATGTTTTGATGTTGGGAAATAACATGATTTCAACATTAGCATCAGCCTCATGATGTGCACAGATATTCCAAGATGGTGCCCACTTAATAATTATATATGATTAATAACAATTTGCGAACTTCACAAGTTTGAAATCACTTGCTCGAATTGTAGTCCTGTCTCCATTATATGTTATACATTTATTATTTAGATTGTGTATTGTTGAGATATGCTTTGATGTTGAGAGATGATATGATTTCAACAGTAATAACAGCATCATGATGTGCGCAGATACTCCAAGATGGCACACATTTTTGTGTTTCTTGCAATCTATGTACGTATTTGGTCCATCTTCGATGTTTATTATTATTTTTTGTGTATGTCTCTCATTGGTGTCATTCACGTATTTGTGGTGGATTGGGCGAATTGCCATTTTACCCGTGATCAAGGCCCAGCTGGGCCAAAACACTTTGGGGGGAAGCCTCCATTAAAGCACTTGAGAGCAACCCTTGCTGTGTCTAATCATATCTGTATATTGGATACTGTGTGTTGATGTATATATATATATATATATATATATATATATATATATATATATATATATATATATATATATATGTATACCTGATCTATACTTCCTATTTCATTGTAAAGGCTTGAATGGCATGGTAATAGACACATGGTAAAGGCATTGCTTGGTACAGACTGCATCCTAATGGATGTTTCCCTTGTGGTGAGTCCCATATTCCTGAAATGGCTTTGGTACCGGTAATTATGCAGACATAAAAGCTTGACAAACAAAATATGTGATCACCGCCCATACAGGTAAACAGAGGCCAAAAGGCCCCTATCCCCAGATTTTGCTCTGTCTCTGATAGTATTGGTGCTACCATGTGACTCACTTGGTACTTCAAATTAGTACTAAGGCACTGTTAGTGCGCCTGACCTTATTTGGTTTGTTATACTTAATTTATAAGGGGACGAGTTAGAGGTTCGATGGACCTTTTGTTTGCGCTTAGAGTAAATCCCACCATAAGACTCAATTTCAATACAAATCATTAACAATATCAATCAACAATATCAATAATCTTTGGAGTCAATAATTTCACTCACCATGACCCCTTTGGCCATGAATAACCACACGTTTATGTGAAGTTAGAATGTTTATTTCCCTAGATGAACAATCTAAGATATTGTAACTTAGTCTCAGGGTTTCTGGTGCTACCATGCTTGGATTTGGATCTACGTATGATCTCACTTCATTATTTGGAGGATTCCTGAAAGGACTTAAATCAGTTAACGGACCTGTTCCGTCAAATGTTGGTCTCATGGGAGTTATCATTCTTGCATTTGAGTTATATCTCTCCCTTTCTAAACTCGGGTTCTGAGTTTTTGGCTCACTGTTCTCATTATTTCCCTTGGCGAACAACGGTATGACTAGACCTATGGTAACTGCTACTGACACTGCATCGGAACTTGGTCTGACACTTTGGTCTCGTGGGTGCATTATTCCTATATTTTGGCTTGTCAAGATGGACATTTCTGTCTGTGATCCTGTTGGGTAGGTGTATCTCGGGATCGTCTGTGTCTCTGTCGGGGACATTAGATTCGGGGTTGAGTCTATCTGAATCAATTTTGGCTTCTGGTAAACTTGTCCTGTTGGCACTATCAAGTTTGCTGCAGTATCTATAATAGGTACATTTGGGTAAGTTCTAGGAATATCCATTTGCGGCATAGGCCTTTGAATTGCTGAAGTAACTGGAACACTATCACTAACCTGTATCTGGCTCTGGGTCGATTCAACTGATATCGGGCCAGTAGGATCTAAACTGGTGCTTGAACTTCTCTTGTGTGCTGCATATGGTGGGGAACAATTTCTTAATAACTGTAAAATGAATTTATCATCATCTGACTCTTCATCGTGTGTCAAGGACTTCCTAGACTCTGTGGATTTGTGCTCTTTAACACTAGAAGGATACGAATCCCTCTTTCTGGTGCTCTTTCTAATTTGTTCTCATTCTCTTGAGAAATTGCAGGAAACAACCTAATTCCTGTAAAGTCTCAGTTCTCCAAAATTTCTGATCACTATCCCATCTACCCTCTGCTACTGTCTTCTCAGCTTTTCTCATTCTTTGCTCGAATTTCAATTGCTGCTGCTGTCTAGCTACTAGTTCCCAAATTGCTAACGCTTTGAACTGGGCTGTTCTCAGAGGAGGTTTCAAATCATGCAGTACTCTCCTCACATTCTCTAAGCTCTTTAAATTAAATGTTCCATGGGCAGGAAACCCTGAGCTCCCGTGTTTCTCTGTCGCTTTGCACCATTGTTTCAGCCAAAGACATGGCACAGCACCCTGCTCTTTGAATAAAATATAGGAGGGTGTACCTTCCGGCGGTGTAATTTCTCCTATTCCCGTTGGAATATACGTATCTCCCCTTAGGGCACTCTTTAAAGCTTTGAAAAATTTAATCTCTGTGATTTTACACTTTCAATTAAATCAGGAAGTGACTTTCAATCCCAAAATCCTTTTCCCTGACCTTCTCAACCAATGAAGTTTCACGGTTGTCCATCAATCCGGGCGCGACCCTTCTCACTAACCGACCTATCCCAGCGCGGCTCCACAGACGTCACCTCTCACACATACAGAAGCTGGCAAAGTCTTTCGGCTTGTCCTCCTCAACTCAAATTCACACAAAACTAATGCAAAATTATTGCAAGCACTAAACAAAATCAAAACCCAATTTGTCTGTTTACTACAGGTAGGGTAACACAATTGCCTCAGAAACCTTACGGATTTTTCACAGATGGCCTTTCTCCTTAGCAGCTACTCTTTCTTTCTCAGTTTTTACTCTCAACTGATCAGTGGGTCTGTCCTGGTCCACATTGGACTGGTCAATCTCAGTTGAAAACGTTTCACTCCCTTTAACACGCACTCTTGAGTTTGTCAATCATGCCCGATTGACCTATTAAACCAGACAAATTACAAAAATAAACCAAGTGTCTTGTACACTTTTCAATATACTCTGAGTTTTAGACCACACAGGGTCCATATACCAACAACCATGTGGACAATTTGTGAGCACAAAGCGCCACACACAAGTGAAGTTCAATGACTTCCCTACTCTCACACTTTGGAGTACGCAAACTCCTTCAACTACTTTATTCAGGGCACGCAAACTCCTTCAACAACTTAATTTGGAGTATGCAGACTCCCTAAACCCTCACAAACATCACAATTGACTTGTGATTTGCTTAAGCTGTGCAGGCGCAAAACCTATTCCATTCACACTGTCACTGGAACGCCGAGAACACCCTCAAACAATAATTGGCAAGCTCCAAGGTTCTGGGAAAGTCATTCTAAGTTCTTAGGGACAAATTTTCTCTCCTCTTTGTATCATTGAATCTGAAAATCTTAACTTTTACCATTTTTTCTTACCAAATCTGCGAATTATACTTGATCTCTTAAGGGAACTATTCATCTAGCTCTCTTATCCTGCTAACATTTCTAGAGAGCCAAAGACGTAACCTTTCTTTTATGACGGCCTCCTGCTGAAACATAACCGCGTGGAAACTCTCCTACTCTAATACAGTTTCTGGAAAACAAAAAGGATCTTATGATAGGCTCTTAGGAAGACTGACCTTCCTGCTCTGCTATATTTTTAAGTGGCCTCTTAAGGAGACATAATCCTCTTACTCTTCTACCTATCTCTAAACTTCATGATGGCCTCTTAAGGAGACAAACTATGCAAACCATCCTACTCTGCTACCATTTCTGTTAGCGCGCCTGACCTTATTTGGTTTCTTACCCTTAATTTATAAGGGGATGCGTTAGAGGTTCGATGGACCTTTTGACTGCACTTAGAGTAGATCCCACCATAAGACTCAATTTCAATGCAAATCATTGACAATGTCAATCAACAATATCAATATTCTTTGGAGTCAATAATTTCACACACCATGACCCCTTTGACCACACCTTTGTGTAAAGTTAGAATGTTTATTTTCCTAGATTAACAATGCTAATATCATGTAACTTAGTCTCAAAATCAAATGATATAAATACAAAAACAACACTGGTTGGCCAAATCTTCTAAAGAATCTCAGTTTAACTAAAACATGAATTACTACACATTCGAGAGTTACACTACAAATCAGTAGCATGAACAACTGGGCAATAGAAATGGCATACATCTAGAGTCAGCAACTGATTAACAACAATTATTTTATCAATAGCATCTTATTAGCATTTTAGGATTTCTTTTACTAACCTTCTGATTAGAATAGCATGTTTGGACTTCATGTTAAACAATTTAGTCAACAAACATTTTGAAAAATATCTAGCTATGGCTCTATCAAAATGGCGGTTGGTACCTAGAAACAACAGTCAAATTACAACAAGAACAATAAGATTTTGTTATACCTCTCCTCAGTGTGGATCAGCAAGCTGCAATTATCTTTGTCAGTTGGACATCTGTTCGGTCAGTATCAGCATCTGGCCATGAAAGGGAATGGTTCAGAACTGGGGACTCCAAGTTATCTGAACTACATGGAAGCAATGTCTAAAGGATCAGTATTCAGCATCTTACGTTTAAGCAATAGATAAAGATAAAAATAAAATCATCAGGAGCTGTTGAGCTCCTCAGACAGAATAAACAAGCTCCTCTCAGGAGGAAATCAAAGTGGAAAAAGCCTCTCTCCTCTCAGTGCAGTCGGGCTAAGTTAAAATCGTCTAAAACACTTCTCACGTTGCCATTGGTCAAAGAATCGTACATTTACATTTAGTCCAATAGAATTAGAACTTCAAATCTAAGATATAACTAAACTATCTTTCACATGTCGATGATTGGCTCCTCTTCTCCTGGTCCCATCGTCAGACTCATCAGGTAACAATTTTGTATCCCTCTGTCCTCCAGTCAGTGCATCCATTGTCAGCTCCTGGGACCATCGCACACACTAAACTATACAATGTAACAGTAGCTAGTATATGGCATTCTAGCAAGCAGTTCTCATGAGAAAAGAACATCTGCTAGGGTTTGGTCAACTCAGTGGAAAACAATTCACATATTAATTTCTTCAAGTGAACATTTCTCACAGCGTTATCTTAACAGTACAGTGTAACATGAGGTTGTGCAACTAGGCCCAAGACCTCGCTAACTTAAGGCCTACAATTAATAAAGCAAATACATAATAAGTCATCATTAACATAACATACTACTACATTAATCTAAACATGAACACATCAGTTTATATTAATGAGCATTCAATAGAGACACTTAGGGGGTCATTCTGACCTCGGCGGTAAAAGGCTCTTACCGCCGGTCAGAAGACCGCCATTCTACCGCCGCGGCCGTGGTAACCCGCCACGGTCATTCTGACCAACAACTGCCAAGCCGCCAAAAACCCGACATCCACGGAAGGCCGCCTCATCAGCGGGCAGCGATAAACTGGAGATGACCAAACCTCCACCGCCACGCCAACACAAACCCGCCCATGCCATTACGACCCACCAATCCACGCGGCGGTCTTTCAACCGCGGTATTCCATTGGCGGTACACACCGCCGCGGTCAAAATACACACCCAGGCTCCAAAACCCAGCCACATTGGACAATTTGAAATACACCCACCTGATATACATACAAACACCACCTCCACACATCCAAGCAACTATAAAACACACACCCACATCACCCACAAACCCCCACTAGTTGGAAATCGGAGAGAAGGCGAGAGAGAGCGAGCGAGCGAGCACAGCAATCGAAAACCCCAACACACACAGGAACCCAACATCATCAACCACACCACATCTACGCACACATCACCACACACCACCACTCACATCACCGCAAACACCACCCCACACCTCATCCACACCACCCCATGGCACCCCAAAGACACCCCAGGTTTTCGGACCAAGAACTCCAGGTCATGGTGGAGGAAATCATAAGGGTAGAGCCCCAGCTCTTCGGCACACAGGTGCAACACACCACAATAGCCAGGAAGGCGGAGCTATGGCAGAGGATTGTCGACAGGGTCAACGCTGTGGGACAGCATCCCAGAAACCGGGAAGACATCAGAAAGCGCTGGAACGACCTACGGGGGAAGGTACGGTCGATGGTCTCCAGACACAACATCGCTGTGCAGAGGACTGGCGGCGGACCACCACCCACCCCTCCCGAATTCACAGCATGGGAGCAAGAGGTCCTTAACATCCTGCATCCTGCGGGCCTCGCTGGAGTAGGCGGAGGAATGGACTCTGGTAAGTCTAGTCTCAACTACTCCCCCCCCAACCACCAGCATGCCAACCCACACCCCACCCTCACCCCCAACCCCCCAGCACACAGCCTCCCTGCCAATGTCTCACCAACACAACCCACCCAACCCAAAACCAAACCCTGAATGCCAACACAAACCATGGACACCCATCACCTATGCATGACCACTGCACATACCCATCCCCCCCACAAACCACCCTCACAACTCCTGCCACAAGGGGATGCCAGCACTGGGGGACAAGGGCACCCACAAATCGCACACCATGGAACACACAGAAGCAATAAGCATACTCTTTCACCCCTGCAGGGCCTGAACGCCAACACACCGGCCAGGAGGGTCCAGATATGTCCATCCCACCCCCAGAACAGGCCCGCAGTGAGGACAGCAGCTCTGTCGACCTGGAACCTGATGACCAGCCCGGACCATCGGGGACCTCTGGACAGTCGGTTCCCCACACACAGACACAGGCCACAGCAGACCTAACCCCCTCTGGGAATATCAGCACCGCTCCCACCCAGCGGGCCCATGCCTCTGTCTCCAGGACAGGTCAATCAGCGGTGTGTCCGCCACTACAGGGCACCCAGGCTGACCCAACACCCCAACAACAACAGGGACCTGGGGGCAGTGGTAGTGGGCACACCGTCCAGGGGACAGAGGCCCGGGGAAACAGGGCAACTGGGAGGGCTGCAGTGCGACAGGGGGAGGAGGACAGGCCCAGGGAACCGACTCTCCAAGAGGCCCTCACCACCATCATGGGAGCATACCACCGCTCCCAGGAGACGATGGCGACGGTAATGGCCAGGTTCCAGGAGATCCAGGCACAGCAGGAGGAACAGTACATGGGGTACAGAGAGGAGCTCAGGAACATCATCCAGGCCCTGAACCTAATAGTCACCACATTGCGGGACCATGTGGCACCCCAAAGGGCCCCTGTCACCAGCCCGGACCAGGAACAGCCTACCACCTCCGCCGGCGCAAATGGACAGGAGGCCCCCACACAACGACGGGCCACCAGAACCCCACCTCCTGCTGAAGATCAACCACCCCGCAAGAGGAGCCTGAGATCACAAAGGAAGACAGAGTAGGATGCCAAGACCCCCGACAGCCTAAGATCCCCCCGGATGTCATTCCACTGTCCCACATCGTCACCCTGTCCAACCTTGAACTGCCCCTGCTCCATCCTTCCACAGGCATATGGACAATGCACCTGTGCGAACGAGAACTGGACTCTGCCATGGACATCACTCCACCCCCACCCATCACCGTTTTACTATCATGGACCTATATGTAGCACTTTAAATAAATCACTTATTGCACTTAAAACACTCAGGAGTCTGCTTGTATTCTTAACAAATCTATTACACATAACGGGTCAAAAATGTACAGTTACATTGTGATGACAACATACCAATGTCAATTTGCTTTACTCCATGGCCGAACAAACCAGAAGTCACGCAGTGGGTCATACAGCTCTGAAAAGCCAAGGGAAAGTCACAATTCAGTTGAAAGGAACTGGGGGGAAACACAGAAAGTAGAGATGCAGGAGGCCAGAAGGAAATGTAAAATGATGTGGGGGATTCTTACCTGGGTGCTACTGAAAATACTGTTGTATGACCGTGTCCCTGTTGTCCGTGTCGTCCCCGTCGTCTTCCTCCTCTTCACTCTCCACAGGCTCCACAGCTGCTACAACACCACCATCTGGACCATCCTCCTGCAGAAAAGGCACCTGGCGTTGCAATGCAAGATTGTGAAGCATACAGCAGGCCACGATGATCTGGCACACCTTCTTGGGTGAGTACATTAGCGATCCCCCTGTCATATGCAGGCACCTAAACCTGGCCTTCAGGAGGCCGAAGGTCCTTTCTATGATCCTCCTAGATCGCCCATGGGCCTCATTGTACCGTTCCTCTGCCCTGGTCCGGGGATTCCTCACTGGGGTCAATAGCCACGGCAGGTTGGGGTAACCAGAGTCACCTATTAGCCACACACGGTGTCTCTGTAGCTGTTCCATCACATAGGGGATGCTGCTATTTCGCATAACATACGCGTCATGCACTGACCCAGGGAACTTGGCATTTACATGGGAGATGTACTGGTCAGCCAAACAGACCACCTGGACATTCATCGAATGGTAACTTTTCCTGTTTCTGTACACCTGCTCATCGTCTTTTGGGGGTACTAAGGCCACATGGGTCCCATCAATGGCACCTATGATGTTGGGGATATGTCCAAGGGCATAGAAGTCAGCCTTCACAGTGGCCAAATCACCCTCCTCAGGGAAAATAATGTAGCTCCGCATGTAATTCGTCAGGGCAGACAACACTCTGGACAAAATCTTAGAAAACATAGGCTGAGACATCCCTGATGACATGGCCACTGTTGTCTGAAAAGACCCACTTGCCAAGAAATGGAGGACTGACAGAACCTGCACCAGAGGGGGAATTCCTGTGGGTTGGCGGATGGGGGACATCAGTGCTGGCTCCAGCTGGGCACACAGTTCATGTATAGTGGCTCGGTCAAGTCGGTAGTGAAGTATTATATGACGTTCCTCCATTGTCGACAGGTCCACCAGCGGTCGGTACACGGGAGGATTCATCCTTCTCCTTGCAAGTCCCAGCGGACGGTGCCTAGGAAGGACAACATGGAGCACAGAGTCAAACAACCCACAGGTACGTAACTACAGCTTGCACAGTACACGATTGTCAATGCATTGAATGGCTTGTATGAGTGGCAATGCAAGGCCTAGGCCTGTGTGACGCAGTAGTAATTAAGCCCTGTGGTCCCTTGTAATGGCGGCTGCCTGACCTGAGAAGTGTGACAGTGGGATGTGAGGTCAATGCGCTGGCGTGACACACCGTGGCGGTAGGCGGTCGAAGACCGCGGCGCAAAGCCGCATTGGTTAACATCGAACCCTATGGGTTTCACGAGCCAATGACTAGCTGCGCCGGCGGTCGCGGAACGCACCGCGGCGGTACGCGCCGCAGCGGACGTGACCGCCATTTTCTATCTGATTAATCACTCGAGACCTGATCATCCACAGGAGAGGACCTATACTGCATGTGCTGCTGTGACCTCGGTCTGGGAGATCCAATGGCTGCTGCGACTGGGGAAAGGGCCCCCGCCTTCACTACAGAAGAGTTGGAGAAACTTGTGGATGGGGTCCTGCCCCAGTATGCGCGACTCTACGGTCCTCCAGACCAACAGGTAAGTACACTGTGTGCACGTTGAATGGGCTATGCCTGGGTTGTGTATGGTGGATGTAAGATGGTGGGGTGGGGGGACAATGACGAGTGCAAGGCACGACAGATGAGAGCATGTGCCACATGGCAAGGTTGGGGAGGGGGGGGCCAATCGCATCTATCATGCGGAAAATTGATGATATTTCAATTTCCACCCTGTACATGTCAAATAGGTCAGCGCCCATCAGAAGATCGACATTTGGCGTGCCATCGCCAAGGAAGTCCGGAACCTGGGGGTCCACAACAGACGGGGCACCCACTGCCGCAAGAGGTGGGAGGACATCCGCCGCGGGACCAGGAAGACCGCCGAGTCACTGCTGGGGATGGCCTCCCAACCTGGGAGGGGTGCCAGTCGTACCCTGACCCCCCTGATGTCCCGGATCCTGGCGGTGGCCTACCCCGATTTGGATCGGCGCGTGACAACATCACAGCAGACACAAGGGGGTGAGTACCAGCACATTCAGCTATCTTTACGCGCAGTGGAGGTGCCTGGGTGGGGGAGGAGGGCTGTGGGTAACATTAGGCCAGGGCGCTTTCTGTATTGTATTCCTCTCCTTTAGCCATGTCCCTGTGCCCCGCCCCCCACCTCTGTACGGTGCCAGGTACAGCTAGCCATGGTCCTGCATCACCCATGTGCGCGTTTGTTGTCCCTAGACCTGTTGGCCCAGTCACAAGTACTCAGTAGTGTATCCCGATTGCGCGGCTTAGTGCATGAGGCTACTGTGTCTGTCCTCTCCGCCAACGGTGTTGACAATGCATGTACTCAACCTTTTATTATGTCTCCCCCCACTCTTTTTCTTTATCTTCTTGTGCATGTGTGCTTCAGCATCATCAGGCGGAGGAGACTTGGCACCGGAGCACGAGGGAGCTGCGACTCACAAGGCCCCGGTGGGCCATGGCACAGACACCGAGGCCACCAGTGATACGGAGGGCGAGGGGAGCTTCACAACGGGGAGCCGTGGTGAAACCAGCGACACCGACACGTCCTCGGAAGGGAGCTCCCTAGCGGTGGTGGCAACATCCGTGCCCCCCGCCTCTACAGGTACAGCCGCCACCCAGCGCACCAGCTCCGCCCTCCCAGCAGCCCCTCAGCCTACGCTCCGTGCCCACTCGCCCAAGAAGGCGGGCATCTCCTTCGCCCCAGGCACCTCAGGCCCTGCCCCTGTTACCCCTGCTGCCCTCAGTGAGGAGGTCATTGACCTCCTGAGGACCATCATTGTTGGGCAGACTACCCTTTTGAATGCCATCCAGGGGGTAGAGAGGGAGGTGCATCGTAGCAATGCATACCTGGAGGGCATTCATTCGGGTCAGTCTGCCCATCAACGATCGTTCAATTCTCTGGCCTCAGCACTGACGGCAGCCATTGTCCCTGTTTCCAGCCTCCCTCTTCTAACTGCCTCCACCCTGTCTCTGTCTCCTGTTCCTCTGCCTATCCCATCCACACCATCAGACCAGCCTGCACACACCTCAACACCCAAGGGCAGCTCATCCAGGCATAAGCACCACAGATCACACAAACATTCACCCAAGCAACACCCAGATGCAGACATGCCAACAGCCACTACCACCTCTGTGTCCCCCACCTCCTCGTCTCCCTCCTCCCTCCCTGTGACGTCTACACTCACACCTGCATGCACACCACCAACAGCCAGTACACCCATCACCAGCACACCCTCCAGTACAGTCCGCACACGTGCAGTCACCACCCCCACTGCCGTTTACACGTCCCCTGTGTCCTCTCCCACTGTGTCTGTCACCCCCTCTTCCAAGACACACAAACGCAGGCAGCCACTCACCCAACAGCCAACCACCTCACGACAGCCTGCAGCCCATGCACCTTCACCCAAGGACAGCACACCTGACTCTCCTTCCTCCACTCCCATAACCACTGCACCTATCTTTTACCTTGGTCCTAAAAAGTGTTACCTCTCCAATCTTGACCTCTTTCCCTCACCTGACCCACCCCCTCCATCTGCTAAGAGTCCCAAGAGCACCTCAGCCACCACCAGCCCGGGTTCACGTGTCAGCGTAGTCCATGGATTTTGGAGTCCCCCCTTTGCCAGCAGTGAGACATTGGTCAGCAGCAAGGGGACAGCCAGCCCCCCCCCCTGGAAAGAGGACCCGGAAAGTGAGGGGCCGCCGCGGGAGGAGTGCCATGGCTGCCCCCAAGGACCAAAGTTCGGACACTTCACCTGCCACAACATCCAGGGGAGGCAAGGCCCAGAGAGCCACAGCGAAGGAGGGCAAGGGCAGCAGGGCGGAGAAGTCAGGCAGCAGGAGCGCGGACCAGGAGGGTCCCACAAGCCCCATCCCGGGTGTGAGGGAGGACACCCAAGGGCCCAGGACACCGTCACCGAAGGGTCCAGCAACTGCACGGTCGGAGGGCGACTGAGCAGGGAGTCCTGCCCAGGTCTGACTCCCTGGAATTACAGGACAAACACCGCTGAAGAGGGCCCCGCCATGCAGGAAGGCACCGCTGAAGAGGGCCCGCCGTCCAGAAAGGCACCGCTGAAGAGGGCCCGCCGTGCAGGAAGGCACCGCTGAAGAGGGCCCCGCCGTGCAGGAAGGCACCGCTGAAGAGGGCCCCGCCGTCCAGAAAGGCACCGCTGAAGAGGGCCCCGCCGTGCAGGAAGGCACCGCTGAAGAGGGCCCGCCGTCCAGAAAGGCACCGCTGAAGAGGGCCCCGCCGTGCAGGAAGGCACCGCTGAAGAGGGCCCCGCCGTGCAGGAAGGCACCGCTGAAGAGGGCCCCGCCGTCCAGAAAGGCACCGCTGAAGAGGGCCCCGCCGTGCAGGAAGGCACCGCTGAAGAGGGCCCCGCCAAGACAGGCCCCGCTCCGCTGGGCCCTTCCTGTCAAGCACCGCTCCGCTGGGCCCTTCATCTCAGGCACCGCTCCGCTGGGCCCCGCCGTCTCAAGCACCGCTCCGCTGGGCCCTTCATCTCATGCACTGCTCCGCTGGGCCCTTCCTGTCAAGCACCGCTCCGCTGGGCCCCGCCGTCTCAAGCACCGCTCCGCTGGGCCCTTCATCTCAGGCACCGCTCCGCTGGGCCCTTCCTGTCAAGCACCGCTCCGCTGGGCCCCGCCGTCTCAAGCACCGCTCCGCTGGGCCCTTCATCTCAGGCACTGCTCCGCTGGGCCCTTCCTGTCAAGCACCGCTCTGCTGGGCCCCGCCGTCTCAAGCACCGCTCCGCTGGGCCCTTCATCTCAGGCACCGCTCCGCTGGGCCCCGCCGTCTCAAGCACCGCTCCGCTGGGCCCTTCATCTCAGGCACCGCTCCGCTGGGCCCCGCCGTCTCAAGCACCCCTCCGCTGGGCCCTTCATCTCATGCACCGCTCCGCTGGGCCCTTCCTGTCAAGCACCGCTCCGCTGGGCCCCGCCGTCTCAAGCACCGCTCCGCTGGGCCCTTCATCTCAGGCACCGCTCCGCTGGACCCTTCCTGTCAAGCACCGCTCCGCTGGGCCCCGCAGTCTCAAGCACCGCTCCGCTGGGCCCTTCATCTCAGGCACCGCTCTGCTGGGCCCTTCCTGTCAAGCACCGCTCCGCTGGGCCCCGCCGTCTCAAGCACCGCTGGGCCAATGACTGTGCCGGTTCTGTGTCGTGCTAATGTTCACGCTGCACTCGGCCCACCCTGCCTCCTCCATTGCCTGTGGAGACTGTTATCCACTTGATGGACTGTGACTTTGCACTCCCCAGGATATGACAGTGGGCATGCCACCCACTGTAGAGACTTGAGAGACTGTGGCTTTGCACTCCCCAGGATTGGACAGTGGGCATGGTGGCCCCTTCTTGGATCTGGCGTCGTGAACTCATGTGGCTGTGGTGCCCCCCCTTCCCTTCCCCCTGAGGTGCCTGTAGTTTTGTCATCTGATGCCCCTGCAGTGTTCTCTCCAACGGACTCAGGTCTCCTGTGTGGGCTTTGCCCATGTGTTGATACACTTCGGCCCACGGACATTTGCAATTTCTGTGACTGTGCGGGACTTTCTGCCTCTATTTCTCGGTCACGCAATGTTTACATTTGAAATTTTTTCCATAATTTTCCTATTTTGCCATGTCTTCAATGAACCTATTTTGTACATAAATGTTGTTTCTCACTTGAATCATATCTTTTCGTTATTCCGGGGGGTTTTGGTGGGGTCACTTTGACTTGGTGCTCTGCATTGGTGTGTAGATAGTTGGGGGGTGGGTGTAATGCGTATGTGTGTGCCCGTGACCCTTCCTCCTCCCCCCTCCCCTGTGTCGTAGGTGCGGTACTCACCGTTGTCATCTGCGCCGGAGTTCGTACTCTTGGAAGATGAGCAGGTAGACGAGAGCGGGTAGGATGTGTAATTCGGGCTCCATGCTGTCCTCCGTCCTCGTGGAGTGTATAGAGGTGAGCAGTTTCCCGTTCATAGTCTGTTTCCGCCGTGGTTTTATCGGCGGGGCTCCCGCCCTGGATGAGGTGGCGGATTGGTGAGTTGTGATAGGGTGGGCGGTACATTGTCTGCCGCCTGCCTGTTGGCGGTGACCGCCGCGCTGTTTGTCTGTCCCGCCGTGGCGGTCGGAGTGGTAAAGTGGCAGGCTCTGTTGGCGGTTCCCGCCAGGGTCAGAATTCAATTTTTTGAACCGCCAGCCTGTTGGCGGGTTGGCCGCCGCTTTATCACCGACCGCCAGGGTCAGAATGACCCCCTTAGTAACTACTCGTGGCCAGTCAAGTGGGCACATTTTCCGAGTTGCATATTACTTTCTATATTAAGTACAATTCTATGCAAATTCAAAATTAAAAATACATGAATATTTATTAGTAAAAATTCTGCGTTCACACTACCCCCTAACAAATTGTAATAAAGAACTATCAGCAGAAAGTCAATTTATTGTTTAGGGGATAGTAAGTCAATGCCTTGTGTATTAATCCCTATCTCACATTTCTAGAAGGGCAGAACAGCAGCTGCAACGCTCATTAATTCAGCAGTGATGACACTGGGGGAAGAAATTAGTCCATCAGTATGCTAGAGCATATGTGCCTCCATGATGATGTCATGATGATGTCAAATGCCAGTATGCACAGTTGCATCAAGAGGGCAATGGGGACATCACAGTGACCTGGCCTACACTTCCACAAGCTACTCTGTACATGGAGCTGACCAAGCTTTTGAGCACTGTGTCAGATACGAGGTTGGGGAGACTGTGGATGTCAGTCCTCTTGTAATTGCTTTTAACAATCTTCCTTCTCCCAAAGCCCATGTAAAAAACCTTGGCATCTGGTTGGACCCTTGCTTGACTATAGATTTTCGAGCTAACAAAGGGGGTCATTCTGACCCTGGCGGTCATGGACCGCCAGGGCCAACGACCGCGGGAGCACCGCCAACAGGCTGGCGGTGCTCCCATGGGCATTCTGACCGCGGCGGTACAGGCGCGGTCAGAAACGGGAAACCGGCGGTGTCCCGCCGGTTTCCCGCTGCCCAAGGGAATCCTCCATGGCGGCGCTGCAAGCAGCGCCGCCATGGGGATTCCGACCCCCTTACTGCCAGCCTGGTTCTGGCGGTTTTGACCGCCAGAACCTGGCTGGCGGTAACGGGTGTCGTGGGGCCCCTGGGGGCCCCTGCAGTGCCCATGCAGTGCCCGTGCCCATGCCAATGCCATGGCATGGGCACTGCAGGGGCCCCCTAACAGGGCCCCACCAAGATTTTCAGTGTCTGCCAAGCAGACACTGAAAATCGCGACGGGTGCAACTGCACCCGTCGCACCCCTTCCACTCCGCCGGCTCCTTTCGGAGCCGGCATCCTCATGGAAGGGGGTTTCCCGCTGGGCTGGCGGGCGGCTTTCTGGCGGTCGCCCGCCAGCCTAGCGGGAAACTCAGAATAACCGCGGCGGTCTTTTGACCGCGCAGCGGTATTCTGACGGTTCCCGCTTGGCGGACGGCTCCCGCCGCCCGCCAAGCTCAGAATGACCCCCAAAGTCTCTTCCACATGTTTTGGTCTCATAAGAGTTCTTAGGAAGATCTTTAATCTCTTACCTTCCACGGCCAGAAGAATCCTCATTCAAACCCTGATTCTTTCCCGCCTCGACTATGGGAACTCTCTCTTTCTTAGTTCCCCGGCCTATGTGATAAAGAAGTTGCAGATAGTGCAGAATGCAGCAGCCAGGCTTCTCACTAATCTGCCTAGACATCTGTCTGTGAAGCCGGCTTTGTCGATACTTCACTGGCTTCCTATCAAGCAGCGCATTCATTTTAAAGCCCTGTGCATTGTTCACAGGGCTTTACATGATGAGGGTCTGATGTTCTTTAGAAAACGGATCCTTATTTATGCCCCTACCAGAAGTTTGAGATCATCTTCCTTCCGGCATGTTAATATTCCTCGGTTCAAGAGAGCCTGGGGAGCCAACTCCTTTTCCACCAAGGCTGCCCGCCTTCGGAATGCTCTCCCCTCTGAGCTCCGTCATGAACCCTCAGAGTGGCTCTTCAGGAAGAAGCTAAAAACTATTCTTTTTTGTAGCTAACTTCTCTGGACTTTTTCTCTGTTCCTTGTAGTAGTCATGTTACGTTAGCACTGGGATGCCCAAGGGTTACTACGCGCTTTATAAATACTTTAAACTAAACTAAACTAATCAATCTGTGCCTGTTGGCTCAAATCGTACACTATAGTAACATCACACATGAAATGTTTGAATGAAAGGGAGGTCACACACAACATTAATTTAAATAGGCCACACAAGCATACATTTTTGTTTTTAGAAATGTTTGTATTGGACCCAAAGGGAAAAGCACAGTAGTCTTCAGCAGTTTGCTGAGAAGGTGATTGTTGTAAAAAAGGGAGCTGGAGGATATGGGCAGTGATTGATTAACTCTAGGTCGTTTCAAACTCGTTCCCCTTAATATTAGTGTCATCTTCCATCTCCGTTTGCCCTCTAACAGCTGAATCTCTGCTTTATATTGGTACTGGATAAACTCTCACCACTTTTGGACTTAATCTACATCTTATCCCTGATGGCCTTCATCATTTCAACCACGTTTGTCTACAGAGTCAACCAGGCACCTTTGTTCATGTGGCTCATTTTGGGAATAAGGGCCAGATGAAGCAAACCATTTGCGAGTCGCAAACGGCGAAAATCGCCGTTTGCGAGTCGCAAACGTGTGTTTGCTATGCAGAAATGCATTTTGCGAGTCGAAACCGACTCGCAAAATGCATTTCCGACTCGCAAATAGGAAGGGGTGTTCCCTTCCTATTTGCGACTCGCAGTGGTATGCAATTCCATTTGCGACCGCGTACGCGGTCGCAAATGGAGTCGCAGTTACCATCCACTTGAATTGGATGGTAACCCACTCGCAAACTGGAAGGGGTCCCCATTGGACCCCTTCCCCTTTGTGAGTGGACCCAAATATATTTTTTCAGAGCAGGCAGTGGTCCAAGGGACCACTACCTGCCCTGAAAAAATACCGAAACTAAAGGTTTCGTTTTTTTTTCTAAGTGCAGCTCGTTTTCCTTTAAGGAAAACGGGCTGCACTTGGAAAAAAAAAAACTGCTTTATTTAAAAGCAGTCACGGACATGGAGGTCTGCTGTTCCCAGCAGGCCTCCATCCCCGTGAGTGCCCAATGTCGCTATGGGGGCGCAAATTGCGACCCACCTCATTAATATTAATGAGGTGGGTCTTTGCGACCCCATAGCGACTCGCAGAAGGTGTCTGAGACACCTTTCTGCATTAGGTTTTGCGACTCGGAAATTGCGAGTCGCTCCGAGTCGCAATTTCCGAGTCGCAAAACCTATTGTTGCTACATCTGGCCCAAGGTATCTTAAAATCTACACTTCGTGCTTTGTGGAAATTTTTTTGTGTTCTGCCCCTCATACCCACTGCCAACTCACATATTATCATAAATGATAAATGCTTACATGAAAAGAGTTTTAGCCCAAAACTGCTTGTGCACACTTTACCCAGAGAACCTACGGTCCCTACAAGGGCAGTTAAAGCCATGTACCTTCTCGTTTATCTGGCATCATCTTCTTCTATACCCTCCCAAGGCATGCTGTTAAGCAAACCACCATGAGACAGTCCTTCTCTCTTATGTCTTTTGTTCATAAAACTGACCGCAGGGTAGCTACTATTTCTTTGCAGCAGATCTCGCACTGGGAGTAGTAGTAGATCTTCTTCTGCCACAGGAATGTTTTACACTTTTTTCCCTCACAACCACCCTCATTACCACTAACATTTTGTTACACCCTTCGTGTAAACACCTTTGAGTGCAATCCACTGCAAGGGGTTTAGCACTTGTGTAACTTTTAGGGGCCTATTTATACTCCGTTTGCGCCGGATTTGCGTTGTTTTTTTTAACGCAAATTCGACGCAAAACTAACTCCATATTTATACTCTGGCTTTAGACGTGTCTAGCGCCAAAGTCCATGGAGTTTGCGTCACTTTTTAGCGTGGACACCTACTTTGCGTTAATGATATGCAAGGTAGGCGTTCCCGTCTAAAAAATTGACTCCGAGGCATCTGCGCCGTATTTACACTCCCGGGCAAAAATCACGCCCGGGAGTGGGCGGGTCAAAAAAAATGACGTCCAGCCGCTTTTGCGTAGTTTTTTAGCGCCTGGTCAGGGCAGGCGTTAAGGAACCTGTGGGCTCGGAAGGAGCCCAGAGGTGCCCACCCATGCCCCCAGGGACCCCCCTGTCACCCTTGCCCACCCCAGGAGGACGCCTAAGGATGGAGGGACCCATCCCAGGGAACATAAGGTAAGTTCAGGTAAGTAATTTTTTTTTTTTTTTTTGTGGCATAGGGGGGCCTGACTTGTGCCCCCCTACATGCCACTATGCCCAATGACCATGCCCAGGGGACAGAAGTCCCCTGGGCATGGCCATTGGGCAAGGGGGCATGACTCCTGTCTTTGCTAAGACAGGAGTCATTTCAATGGGGGTTGGGAGTTAAAAAAAATGGCGCAAATCGGGTTGAGGCAAAAATTTTGCCTCAGCCTGACTTGCCCCATTTTTTGGCGCCCAAGCTCCATATTCCCCTACGCCGGCGCTGCCTGGTGTACGTCATTTTTTTCACGCTCACCAGGCAGCTCCGCCGGCTAACGCCGGCTAACGTCATTGAATAAATACGGCGCCCGCATGGCGCTTCAGAATGGCGTTATCCGGCGCTAGATTTTTTGACGCACAACTGCGTTGGCGCAGTTGTGCGTCGAAAAGTATAAATATGGCCCTAAATACCTATGAAACATGTATTGTTAGCTAGTTCATTATCATGTAGGTAAGTTACTAAAGGAAGCCATTTACCTTCACCAGGCAAGCCCTCATTTAGCCGGGACACACTGCTGGATTCAGGGATACTAAAGATATTGCTAATTTGATATGTACAGGCAGAGCTCACCGAACTCCAGTGTAAAGGTCATTCAGTAATGCAGCACTTTGCTGAGATTCCATTTCGAGGCGGACACAGGATACATTAGGAGGCCCTCTAATGAGCACACAGGCATTGCTGCCTGAGTAGCCTTAGCTCAACTTCCTACCTTCCAGGTGCATACAATGCCTAGTGCTATGCCGGATGGGCGCAATAAAAGGCAAATAGATGTGTAATTAGCTCATAATTGATATATTTTAGAGGTGTTAACTCTCCGTGTCGCCCGTTAGACCCGAGCTGTTAGAACAATCAATTTTATATATGCCCAAGAACTCCTTCCTGACGGCGGTGCACGCTCTTTAAATGGAAAATAAATTCTGTTTAAGATCGGATGCTCTGAAATTACATTTTTATTTATTTTATTGCTTGACTTCTTAGGTCAATTCGGTTAATGCAAAACATTAAAATTCTCAACACATTTCGGGATAAATCTCTTCATAGGGGAATTTTATTTTAATTCACAAATTTTCGTGGGGGTCCATTACACGTTTTTCACGGCATGCAGCTCTAAAAATCACACTTACATTTTTGGTCACTAAATAACAAATAAGACGCAGGCAGCTACTTCTTTTTTTTCATGAGATGAGATGTATAAAATATATATTTTTTAAATTACGCATCATGTGTAGGGAAACAGATCATGTAGAAATAGAAAATAGAAATCCTGGATTTGTAAAGCTCAGCAAAATTTCCTGTGAGGGTCTCAAGGTGCTGAATTGTGGGCAAAGGGATCCGAGGACGGCAGCTAGGCCGGTGTGCCACACCCTCTCCCACTCACTCCCACAGCTGCTCTCACAGCACACCCCATTCCTCAAATCAATGCAGTTTACAAAATGTTTCTCCCAAGGAAGACCAAAGAAGACAAGAGAGCCTCAGTGTATTCCATGCAAGGATCAGGCACAGAAATCATGTGCATGTCAGTAGATCGCAATGGTGAATTGTAGACCCAGCTCATTCAAACTGCAGATTTGCCAAGCTAAGTCAGCAAATTTCCCAAGATTTAGGAATATTGTCTCCTAATCCTTGGAAGAGCGCATGAGCTTACAATGTATACAAGCTATTCAGTGATTATGACACATACATCAAGTGAACTAATTGTTCTGAGTATGGATGAACAACACACAAAATGTTAATAGTCCAGGAGCAGCAGGGAGAACAAGAAATGCTGCTCACAAAAATACACAACTAAAAAGTGATACCTGTGGAGATGTTCCACCAGATGGATCATCATCTGCAGGCAGTGTTACCTACGCTGAAGGCAAATATGGCTTCAACATGAGTTACTAAACTACTATGCAAAGATGTGCCAGGCTCTAAGCTTCTTCACTGTCCAAATGGGAGCCTAAACAATGTCCATGGCGAGGTGCAGAATGCAGCAAACTCTCCTAGGAACTCACCTTGCCAGACTTTGAAAAGAGTGACACAGAAAACAGAAAACGCATTCATGATAATGGTGCTGGGAAATGGATTACAAAGTGGTTAAAATCTTAGCATCCTAAGTGTGACATTAAAATATAGGGCTTCAAGTTAACCATCATGGCCTTTACTGGGATATAGTGGATGATCATGAAGTTGAACAATCAGTCTTGACCCTACTCCTTATATAGTCAGTCCAGCCCGAATTGCCAGGCCGGGTCCTCCGTGACCACAAGCAACCTAGGACCAGTTCTGCTTTAGTTAGGAAGTTCCCATGAGAATCAAGGTCAAGACTGCTTTCAATATGGCTGGATCCAAACTGAGGTGGTGTGGTGGCCAGAAAACATTTTATTGGGATGCAGCCAGAGTGATTGCCAGTGACTGAGATTAATTCGAGCATTCCATCCATCACCTTGTTGTTTTTGCATTTGCTACCCTAAGTGTGCTAGATATGCCCAGACATGGGTCCCAGGCTCACTGTGCCACTGGATCCAAAATATACCTATCTGAAGAACCCCAACTGGGGCAAAACAGGTCCTATGTTGCTTGTGTTCCAGTTCAGGGAGGATTTGGCCTGCCTGTTTGGGCTGGACTGTTTCTATGAGGAGCAGGGTCAAGAAATATTTTCATTTGGCTGGACCCAAACTGAGGTGGCATGGTGGGCAAAAAATATTGGATTTAGATATGGCCCTGAGCGATTGCCAGGGACTGAGAATAATTCAAGCATTTTATCCACCACCTTGTTGTTTTTGCACTTTTATAAAGTTGTCATTTTCTTCTCCTAACCATTTGGTGCCTGCAGCTTTTACATTGGATCACATGACTTGGTGTAGCTGACAATTGGCCTTTGTGTATACCTCCCAGACAATGATACAAAGGGATGGCTAGGTGTTGTCGGGGTGGGCCATCTTGTCAGGATGGGAAGGGCAGAGCTGTCACCTACCACACTTGTACTTCAAGGGGGCTGCCTCAGCAGACTAACAAACAACTTCACATTAGTCTTTTGTCACCCCAGTTCTCTTGGGACCAGAGCAGGAGAAGGAAGGACATTACAAAACCAGATGTGGGGAAAGTCTAGAAGCTTCTCCAGTTTTAAAGCTGGCTCCAGGTATAAACATTGGATCCTCAGACCAACTCTTCAGTGCACTCCTGGACCTGTGTATATTACAGAAGAAAGGCTGCCTGCTGTTTGAGAAGGAAGACCAGACCTACTCTCTTCATCTCATACAGAGTGACCCCAGGATGAGAGGGGCTGATCCTGTTCTGAGCTACAGGGACACATGCTCCAGAGGTCTCCCTGCAACTGCCCAGCTAACCTACTGCACTGGACCTGCTTAGGCTTGAAACTGGACCTTCCTGAACCTTGCTGGCCTCTGCTGGAGTGAGTTCCCGATTCCCAAAAGGTGCCTACCAAGGTCCTGGACCCTTGGCTGTTCTCCGTGCTACAGCATCAGCCATCTGCGATGCCCCCCCTGCTGCCTTGTATACCATGAACTGGACTCTCGCGCTGGTCTTCAGGAAGGTAACATTTACAATGAGACTAACCTGGTCCCTCTGCCCATCCCATGCTCCATAGCAGTTGGACTGAACTTGAGACTTTCCCCTGATCTAGCATGACCAGATAACCGCGAGTGGTGCTGTCTACTTTTAGGCACTACACTTACTTAAATATTTGAAAGTGCATATCTCTGGTTCCTCTGATTGGATTTTTGTTGTTATGGTGTCAATTTCCTAAATTGTACTCTATTTTTCAAAATTGGTGTGGGTTTTTTCCTGTGATGTGTTTTCCCATTAGCACTGTTTGTGTGCTGCCCAAATACTTTACACAGTGCCTCTAAGCTAAGTTTGACAGCTTTTGTGACAAGCTACCAGAGGGTAAAGCACATGTTAACGTAGTGACATTTGAGGCTCACCCCGGCAAGGATTGTGACTGCTGCTTGAGAAGGACTCACGCCCCCTCAACCAACAGACCAATTTCTCACATCTGGGCAGAGTGTGCAGGAGATAGAGTTGCACATTCACCCATATCTTCATCAATTGTATTACAAGAGCCTCCTTCTGTTCCAGTATGGGTTGGTTGATATCGGTAGGAAGGTGATTATAGCAATGTTTCCTCTGGGAGTTGAAGCTAAATAGGAGTGATTATCATATTTAAATTGTATACGTCTGAGCTCAGGGTAATGCCAGTAAAATGCTAGTCAATGTTAGTGTCAGATCTGGAGGCATGGCTACCCTCCCAATATGGAGGCAGCATAATCAGATCACTCTGGACCTGGGCCCAGTCATCTGCTGAAATTCCATGCAACACCGCTGCATTAAGTCCTTATCAATGCCACATCAATGGCCCTTTCACACTAGCAACCTTTTTGCCTCCCCACAGGTGTCAAAACCACACATTTGACTCACAGCCCCAAAGTGACGATGGACTGCAAGGGACTAAGACGGCTCCAGGGCCTTACATCTCCCATTGCTTCATGGAAAGAAGTTGGCAACAGTGGATGTCTCCTGCCGCAACTGAGGATAGCAGGTGAGAGAAGGCACGAATGATCCTGGATCAGCGCCAAACGGAGCGACCTTGGCTTGGCCCGGAGACTGAAATCACCAGAAAAGGCGAGGGGCTGGATGAAACAGCACTTTACGGACTCTTAATGGGATGGACAATGGCAAGAACTCTCCGTTATGCTGCAACACACTCTCACAAGAAGGCGTCAATGTCTACCAGAAAAGACCAAAGCTGGCATAACATCAACAATATGGCAGGTCCTAGAAAGTCAGCAAGAAGCACTCTGATCAGCCACTACATTATGTGTATCTCATAAACCCACCAGCTCCAGTTCCTCTCAGAGTAACACTTCAGAATCAGACTCTGCAAGTAGTGTGGCCTTGTTTTTCATGATCACTCTGAAAACATCTCATCACTTATTAGACTGAAGGTTGTGAGTAATGGTGTTACACTCTGTATGTCTCTTAGCCTTGAAGACTGTTCTGATGCATTGTTTTGTGTACAATTTCTGAATGACATGTATGTGAAATTTCCCTTATTCTGTCTTTAACCAATCATACTACTGTTAAAACTCCACATTAGGCATAGGAACATGGCTCTCCTACAGAGCAGTATATACCTGTACTATGAGGTGGGCAGAACTTATCCAGACAATAACGCGATTGGGTTGCATTTTATTCTAGAAATGCAACGGTGCAAATATAAAATCGAGGTGGCCCCTGGTCCGGCTGGACTCACTGAATTGAACTGCCATCATTTCCACTCTACCTTTCAATCGCCTCAAGTGCTTATGCCCACTATTTATGTTACTGTTTTGTTTGTTATATGTTTAGTATATGGTCGAACAAAATTATGTCGCTGGACCAACTATTTGGGGGAATTGTTTTTACTGTTGGATTAAATCACCTGATATGTATACTGGAGGTGTGGAGGACTTTAAAATGGGTTCTGATGCTCCTAAATGGAGAGTGTTATGCCTAAACGCACACAGTCTGTGATGAATACACCATCATCACATGACATGTGAGGAGGTTGGGGACAGCAACCAAAAGGCATAAGGAATTGGCACAATTACACAGGCACCGTACCCACAGCTTTTTTCAAAGAGACACACCTTACCACTCCTGAAGCTTTGAAGCTGCGTCGCAAGTGGAGAGGTCAACTATTCCATACAACCTTTTCAGCTTACGCCAGGGGTGCTGCTATTTAGCTCTTGGCTGTGGTCTCATTTACAGCTTTGGAAATTAGGGACCACCAGGACCCCGCCCCCCATTCTGCGACTCCATCGCAAATACCATCAGCTCCCATGCCCTCACCTCCACAGACTACATACTCCTTGGTGACCTCAACTTTTACCTGGAAAGCACCTATGACTGCAACTCCACAGCCCTGCTGGATAACGTCACAAACCTCGGCCTCAAGCAACTGGTCACCTCATCCACTCACTCTGCGGGACACACGCTTGATGCCATTTTCACCTCCAGCAGCCACATCACCTTCACACACACCACCGAGCTCCACTGGACTGACCACCACTGCATCCACTTCTCCTTCATGAAACCCCCCACCCACCATCAACAACACTCTACACCCTACCACAAGTGGAACGAGATCTCCAAAGAACACCTGATCGCCAGCCTTACACAAGCTCCACCTCCCATCACCAACGACCCCAACACCACCGCCCGCAACCTCACTCAATGGCTAACAACCTACGCAGACTCCCTCACCCCATTGAAAACAAACAACAACACCAGCACCATCAAAACCGCCCCCTGGTTCACCACAGAACTCTAGGCTTCCAAACTAGAATGCCGCAAAATTGAGAAAGCCTGGCGCCAAGAACCCTCAATGAGCAACTTCTCCGCCCTCAAAACTGCCATGCGCAAGCACCACCAACTCATCCGGACCACCAAATGGTCCTTCTACAAAGAACGCATGGGAAACAACACACACAACAGCAAGGAGCTCTTTGCCATCGTCAAAGAACTCACCAAACCCAAATCCAGCACCATCGACTCTCCACACTCCCAAAACCTCTGCAACTCCCTCTCCAACTACTTTCACCACAAAATTGCAGACATACACAACAGCTTCACATCATCAGCACCCACCATCACCACCACTGACAAAACCAATAACACAACACCCTCCTGCACCAACCAACTACACACCTGGACCCCCTCTAACAATGAAGAAATAGGCAAAACCATGAACTCCATGCACTCAGGCTCCCCAACAGACCCCTTGCCCCCACCACATTTTCAACAAGGCCAGCCAAATCATTGCTCCCCAGCTCTGCGCCATCATCAACAGTTCCTTCGACACCGCTACCTTCCCAGACATTTGGAAGCACGCTGAAGTCAACGCTCTTCTCAAAAAACCCAAAGCAGACCTGGAAGACCTCACAAACTACCGTCCCACATCTCTTCTCCCCTTCCCCGCAAAGGTCGCTGAGAAGATAGTTAACGCTCAACTGTCTCCTTTCTTAGAAGAAAACAACATACTTGACGCCTCCCAGTCTGGATTCCGCAAGAACCACAGCACTGAGACCGCCCTCATCGCCTGCACAGATGACATCAGGACCAGAGTGGACAATGGCGAGACCCTCGCCCTCATCCACCTAGACCTCTCTGCAGCTTTCGACACTGTATGCCACCAAACCCTCCGCGTACGCCTTTTTGATGCCGGAATTCGACACAAGGACTGGCTCACCTCCTTCCTAGTCCAAAGAACCCAAAGAGTTCGCCTCCCTCCGTTCCGGTCCCCAGCCACCAAGATCATCTGCGGGGTCCCCCAAGGATCCTCCCTCAGCCCACGGAGTTTACAAGCCAGTATGCTCGGATTAGATGGTCCTATACAATTTCTTTGAAGACACTTGAAGCTTCGGCGGTTTGGTCCTCTGACCCGCTAACAATGCGGTAGCCTATTTTGTGTTTTTGCTTACTATCATCAGATTTAAAAAGATGACACAGTGTGCAATATTGAATTTGGTACCCTGATGAAGGTGGCCAAGAATATTCTGAATATATTTGAAAGCATAAGTCCACCGAAACGCGCGTCAACTGTTTGGACATTTTTGATGATCCACTAAGGCAGTAAGGATTATCTACCAATTGGCAACAAGGAGGATTTACCAATTTACGAATAAATCTTTCTGATGAGAACTTTTATTCAAAGACTAACTGGATTTTGCCACAAAAGCTAGAATCTATGTTCTTATTATGAGCATTAATCCTTGTGATACTAATTAAGATATTTATGCAATGGACTTATTTAAAGTTTATTATTTGAGTGAAATCGAAATTCATACATACCTGTGGGTGATGTCTTAATTTATCTTTGAGTTGAAATTTAAATTTGAGATTCTTGATATTCATTTGTTATAAAATATTCATTGTATATGTGATTGTTTGTCTTTCCGGTGTCTTGTCACGGTTTATATGTAGATTTTATGTGGAGTAATTTGTCTATGGTCTTTGTGGGTTAATTTGTATTTTTATGTGTGAAGGCCTTGTGATTGAGAGTTATTGAGTGGATGGGGGTGATGATTTATTTTAGAAGTTGGATAGTTTAAAATAATGATGTATATATATATATATGTGTATATATATATATATATATATACATATATATATATATATATACACATATACTTATGTTTTGCCCTACCCTCTTCAACATCTACATGGCCCCTCTCGCCAACATCCTCCGCCCCCATGGAATCACCATCCTCTCATACGCAGAAGACACCCAGCTCATCCTCTCCGTCACCAGGGACCCAGCAACCGCCAAGATAAACCGGCACGCCGGACTCCTCGACATCGCCAAATGGATGACAGCAAGCCACCTCAAACTAAACTCAAACAAAACAGAAATTATCATATTCGGCCCCAACAAGACGGCATGGAACGACTCCTGGTGGCCCACCACCCTCGGACCACCCCGAACACCCACCTCCCATGCACGCAACGTTGGCATCATTCTAGACTCATCTCTCTCCATGACCCAGCAAATCAACGCCATATCATCCTCATGCTGCAACACCCTTCGCATGCTATGCAAGACTTTCAAATGGATTCCTTTAGAAACCAGAAGAACAGTCACCCACGCCCACATCAGCAGCAGACTAGACTACGGCAACGCTGTCTACACAGGGACCACAGCCAAGCTTCAAACAAAACTCCAGCAAATACAAAACGCAGCCGCACGTCTCATCCTCAACCTCCCTTGCAGCAAACACATATCCGCCCACCTCAGATCCCTACACTGGCTGCCCATCAACAAAAGGATCATCTTCAAAGTCCACGCTCACAAAGCCCTCCACAAGACTGGACCGGCCTACCTCAATGAATGAGTAAACTTCCACATACCAACTCGACAGCTCCGCTCCGCTCCGCCGACCTCGCCCTCGCTACAGTCCCCCGCATCCAACGCACCACCTCCGGCGGCAGATCCTTCTCCCACCTCGCCGCCAAAACCTGGAACTCCCTCCCCACCTACCTACCCAAGACCCAGGACCTCCTAACCTTCAGAAAGCACCTTAAAACATGGCTTTTTGACCAGTAACCGGCATGCCCTCCCCCCCAGCGCCTTGAGACCCTAACGGGTGAGTAGTGCGCTTAAGAAATTATTTGATTGATTGATAATCAGGGCCATTGTTTACTGAAAAAAGAAGAATCAGATGGTGCCCCTATCGTATTGTGTTGTGTCTTTGCAACTAATGCAGACCAAGATATCTTCTTGACTTGTTTATCAACAGCACTATCAGACTGGATTGCATGCCCATGGGTACTGGGAGGCAATTTCAATGCTGTATTAGACATAACACTTGATCGTTCCTACCCTCCTTCTACTCCTACTCCCACCAATTACACTCCTGCTCAGATAGATTTCTATGTTCCCCACATCTTCAGTCACATATCCCACATGCCACATACCTGGGAAAGACATTATTTGGTCACAACCTATTGGAAATAATGGTAGCATGGGGAAGAATTCTGACCCCAATTCCCACTTAGCGCCTGCAACCCATATTACTGGAAGACGCACCCTTTAGACACTAGCTACATGCATAGATACCTATTTCTCTGAAAATATGAACATGGCTTCATATCCCCTAGGAGGCCTTAAAGCTACTGATTAGGGGCACTGCCGTAGGTGTGGGAGCCCGCAGGGAGACCTGCCAAGAACTGACACAACTAGAAAACAAGTTGGGACCTCCAGAAATGGAAGCAGTGAATGATAATGAAGCCTCTGAGAGGTTACAGGATGCGAGGATAACCCATGCAGAGCTCTTGGAACGCCTGCGCGTAATAGACTACAGAACATACGCACAAACAATACATACCGAAGCAGATAAATCAGATACACTCCTAGCTCGCTTGATCCCCCTGGAAACCGCACCCACTCCCACCCTCTCAATCATCATACCCACCCGAAGTCACGGCCCAACACAACTAGAAATCAACAAGGCATTTCGCGTATACTATATGCAACTCTATGCTACCCCGCCAGCCCTGACGAAAATCACGTCCTTTTTACACCTAGTGACACTACCAAGGGTGTCAGCGGTAAAGTTCAAATCCTGAAGTGCCCCCACATTAGCGGCTGAAAAATGTAGGGCGAGGAAAGAGATGGCTCATAACAAACTGCCAGGATCTAATAGTATACCCAATTAATTTTACTCCACCTATGCACCCTGTGATGTACGCCACTTAGAGAAGTTATATAACTACCCACTCAAACATGGTTCGTTACTGCCTACCACCCGAGAGGCATTGGTGACCTCTTTACTGAAGCCAGGCAAACTTCTAGAGGACCTTAGTTCTTATAGACCGTTATCTTTATAAAAAACTGCATATAAAATATTAAGTAAAATACTTGCACGTAGGCTTCTCCAGCTTCTACAGAGTCTGTTACACAGAGGTCAATGCGGGTTTGTCCCAGACGTTGTACTTTTCTTAACATCCGCCGTCTGTTTCAGGTGATGGATGTTGTTCACGGGTACCACCCCCTGGCCAGATGCATGTCCCTAGATGTTCATCAGGGCTTTGACACACAGGGATGGGATTATATGGTAGCGACCTTATCTAAGTTTGACATTTCTGCAGACTATATTAAATGCGTGACCCTACCATACACATCTCCCAAAGCCCTAGCTTGAATGGGACCCCAAATTTCTGTCTCATACCAGATTACATGTGGGACACGACAGGGTTGCCTGCTGTCACCGTCAAATGGATCCAGATGCACAGCATTTTGACAGGAAGCTACCCATTGGGGGATACCAATATCCCACGTAACTTACTCTGTGTCCTTGTACGCTGACGATATGTTATATATTTAAAATCTCTGCAAAGGGACATGAGCGAGCTAGGCAATTTATTATCCGAATTTGGGGCACTATCTGGATTGCAAGTTAACGCAAGTAAATCTTGTGTTTTCTCCTTCACACCCACATACACAGCTCCTACATTACAGATTGGTTCCATTACCATACCCGTGGCTTCCCATTCCTTCTGATATTTAGGGATCCACATATATAGGGATACCCAGGACATACAGGATGGTAACCTGGTCCACACCATCGACTCACTATGTTCCCAGGTAGCTTTCTGGATTACACTGCCACTATCCATTGCAGGGCGCTTGATACTAGCTAAAATGGTTATGCTAGCCTGCTTACTGTGCTACTTTGTAAATCTTCCAGTGGTAGCGCCTGCTTGGGTAAATAAATTATTCAACACTATACTCGTAGGTTTTGCGTGGGGCACTGGACATCGTAGGGTCAGTCTAACCAAACTACAATTACTGCCCAACGGGGGTGGTCTAGGAGCCCCAGATTTTAGGGTCTACTGTCTTGCTGGGCAGCTCCAATGGCTACCTTACTGGTTAGCTGGCCGAAACCTTGCTGAGATTGGGTAGTTCACGACACAGGTTGAACGGGGCAGCCTCATTGCCTATTATGCCCTCTTATACGGTCTCCCGACTCTGACATTAAGTAGGATAGCTCAGTGGGAACAAGGGAACCGAGGGGTGATAACAATGGGCTCACTGTTCCAAGATAGCCTATTACTATTGTATGATGACTTTGTGCACACATGAACTTCTGACCAATTTATTTCTACTTCATTCCAGTATCCAGAGGTATATCGTCAGGCATTGAGCATCTCGACAGGAAAGAACCTGAAACACATGCACCACTCCAAGCACTACACTTAATGGGACATGGTAGGCACCTGATGCGCTGGATTTAATGTAGCCTATAAACTCATCTACTGACACCACTTGCCTCCCTGAGAGCAAGCTGGGAAGCATATTTGATTGTGAGTTGTGAACAAGCATTGGGCCACTCTGTTGAGGTACCCTGCCAACGTTTCTGGTAATTTGCGGTTTAAGTATATCCAGTTCTCCATATTCCACAGAGCATACTTTACCCAGCACAGACTCGCACAAATATTCTCCTCAGCATGGCCCCATTGCTTTACAGAGAATGGTGATCTCTTACATATGTTATGGTCTTGTATTTCTATTATGACTTATTGGACCAAAATAACCAAAGCCTTGATTGACCTGACGGATTTTAGACCCTACACATGTCCTTCTTGGACTCTGTCCCAGACCTAAGACTTCTAAAGTCGCCCTACAATTTATCAACCTAGCATTATTATTGGCCAAGCGACTGATAACCAAGCGTTACAAATCCATGGTGGCCCCACGTGTGCCCCAGTGGCGCGAGGAGGTTCTACACTGGGATCAGGCAGAGTGTAAGTGCATTGAGAAGGGAGAAGTAGAGAGGGTTGCAGAAGACACCCATTTCTCGAGTGGGATGCCCTTCTAGAAAGATTTCGGGCACAAGATATAACCTCGGCTGGACAGTAGCGATGGGCTGTGGGGTGGGGGAGAGTTAATGGTTGATTATTATTCTTATGTATAACATATGTTATTCCTATGACCAACATATTTGTAAGACACTCTTGCAGTGTTACATAGAGTATAAACAGAGTCAATGACCATTGATGAAGGCTTATGATTGAGATGTGTTAAAAAAAATATTAGAGGCAGATCCTGGGGGTTTTGTGGTGTCAATATCTGTTCTACAGGTAAAAGGCTAAGCGCTGCCATTTTTTAGCTCAAGGTTTGCTGTGACCACAGTGGGTCCTCTAGCAGCTGAAGGTAAATGGGCACTCAGATGACCATATGCAAGTACAGTAACATTCAACCCAATAATTTGTAAGAATACCTCGTCTGTGGTGGTAGGCTTGAGATTCATGGAGCTGAGCAGTTTAAGGTTGAATAGTATAACTGATTGTGTGCTGTAGTGTGGGTCACTGGATTCTGAAGTGTGCGTGAGTTCTAAACAGGAAGTAATGAAATGCTGAGTTACACGTCAAACACATCCAGACCAGCATGGGAGGTATATGGTTTTAATTGTCAAAGAAAATGTAGGTCCTAAACTTTATTTTTTTGTTTTGAGGATGTAAAACATGACAATTTTCAGCACCAGGCCATTCCTAGTGGACTGCTAACTTGATGTTATAAATGTAGACTAAGGGAGTAAGTGAAAGCTTTATCCTGTTTCAGAGGATGTTTTAGCCGTAAAAGAAAGAGAGCCTCAGAACCTAAATTGATTGGTGTTTGAGAACAGAAACCATGGAAAATAGAGGAAGTTACAAAACGCTTAAGTTAGGAGCCAGTTGCATTTCTGGTTTTGACAGATAGCAGCCCTTTGTTGAATCTGAGGCTCAGGTAGGATATCAGTGATGTATGGAGAAAGGTATGAAAAGCCTGGCAGGTATTTATCTAAGACTTGTAATGTGAAATCTTCCCTGATGCATGCCCTTAATTTCGTCTCTATCTGAAAAGGGGTTATAAGTAAGGGAGTTGGTAAAGGGCAAGACTAATGCTGACTAATGATGAAGCCCAGATGCAGCCCAGATGGTATTGAGCTGTGGTGGAGACATGAAACAAAATAAGGAAGAAAGGGTTTCAGGTACACTCACCTTGGAGAACTCATGTCCGGAAGAACTTTGAAACCCTTGCGACAATTTTAATAGTAGTTGCAGTGGATAAAGAGTGATGCTGAGTAAGGCGTTGTTCCTCAGTTTTTTTATGGTTCTGATCATACTTCCTAAAACACTCAGTTAGATTAGGCAGCTCAAGTTCTGCTATTGCTCCTATACTTTGTGCTGTTTGCTTAGGGTTTATTTTAGTCTCACCCTTTTTAATATCAATATGGAACTACTCAAAACCTCAAAAATAGATGACTCAAAATGTCCTGCACCTACCCCTGAAAAACCATAATTCATGTTCTTACTCAGATCTAATGACATTCAATGACATGTCAACTGACTACTGTACTGAATTCAATTGGATTGTCTCCCTCATCAGCACAGGAAGTAACATATTTGAGTTTCTGGCAGCCTGATAAACACTGTACTGCTCAAAAAAGTTAAAGACTTTTCTTCAACCTCTCTATTTCAACTAGTTAGTTGTGCTCTTGTGGTTTCTTGAATTGATTATGGGAATACAACTCTGATTTGAGTGCCTAAACGCAACCCTTAGCCCTTGAAAGCAGTTTTTTTATTCAGTGGCCAGGATGGTCTCTGGGACAAACAAAACTTGACCATATCACTCCTGTACCAGGAGACCAGTATTAGCTCTCTTTTAAAGTAAAGATTATGTTCAAAACTGTCTGCATTATCTTTAAAAGCACTCTGTAATATCTCCAGCACTCTCTTAAAATGTCTGGTGGTCAGAAAGACCCAAGGAGCAAAGATGCTTTATGGCTAGAATAAAAAAACATACACTACAGGGCTGCTAATTTGTCTTTCACTGGTGCTGTCCCAACCTAGTGTGAATCGCTGCCAGAAGATGTTAGATGCACCATGGACATATTCTGGAAAAAATCAAAACACATCTGTTTTAAATGCTTAATTCACTCTTCTGCAGTAACTTATTCCACTCATTTATCATTCTTGTTCCACAAAGATCTTTCATCTTAAGGTTTCATTGTCCTCTATTTTTCTCTCACTGTTGCACCAACTTTTCCAGTCCTCTTTGCTTCCAATAACTAATGAATTGCTTCTCAAGAAAATTTAATTACCACTTCCTCCTTTTCAGGCTCACCCTCTCTCCCTTCATTTGTGCTTCATACTGATCCCCATACAATTGCCATCTAGTCTGCATCTTGTTGTCCTAAGCCTCCCTTTGCCTCTGTTCTTCTCTTTTCTTCCAGTCACTGCAAATAACTGTCAAGCCCTTCCGGATGTCCAGACTGTCTCCTCCCTCCTGCCTGTTACTCTACCTCTTCTTCTTCAGTTTACTTCTTTCTTTGTCATAACTCTCCACTTTCTTCTAGTTATGTACATCAAAGTCCTTCAGCAAGAGTATGCATTTATTGTCCCTTAATCTAGTACCAATTTCTCGCTCCACAAAAAAACAGAGTAAGATTTTGCTGGTTAAAGTTATATCAATTTACAACATGGAGGGACGGTAGAAGTAAGCTTCCAATCCCTCTACAAATATCTGAATAAATAATAAATATTTCTAAGGTCTGTTGCATGTTTGGTCTTGGCTTGGTTGATGGCTTGTTGTTTTTCCACGGTAAGTATTAAGACTGGATAATTTTCACCTCAAGGAAGAGGATAGTGGTTTGAGGTAAGTTTCAAGGAGTCTTGTAATCCATATAAGTGGTGTCCATAGTTCATATAAGTGGGTGCTGTGGCGAATGGGGGAGGTGCAGGGTGATCCGGCAAGGATGAAGTGTACAATGTAGTGGTACAACCAGGTGAGTTCGGTTGTGTGGCTGTAGCTGATTCTGTTGCTGGACGTGAAGATGGGGTCCAGCATGTGTCCTGTGTTGCATGTGGGGTATATGACCAGCTGCTTGAGTCAGATGTTGTCCAGTCTTTCCAGTAGGTCAGTGGAGCTGGTGTCAGCGGGGTTGTACAGGTGGTAGTTGTGTTCTCCCAGAAAGACGTATTAGGGGGTCATTACGACCCTGGCTGTCATGGACCGCCAGGGCCGGGGACCGCGGATGCACCGCCAACAGGCTGGCGGTGCATCCAGGCCAATTCTGACCGCGGTGGTAAAGCTGCGGTCAGAAAAGGGAAACCGGCGGTTTCCCGCCGGTTTTCCCCTGGCCTGAGGAATCCTCCATGGCGGCGTTGCAGGCAGCGCCGCCATGGGGATTCCGACCCCCTTACCGCCAGCCTGGTTCTGGCGGTTTTGACCGCCAGAACCTGGTTGGCGGTAACGGATGTCGTGGGGCCCCTGGGGGGCCCCTGCATTGCCCATGCCAATGGCATGGGCAGTGCAGGGGCCCCCTAACAGGGCCCCACAAAGATTTTGCAGACACTGAAAATCGCGACGGGTGCAACTGCACCCGTCGCACCCTTTCAACTCTGCCAGCTCCATACGGAGCCGGCATCCTCGTGGAAGGGGGTTTCCCGCTGGGCGGGCGGGCGGCCTTCGGGCTGTCACCCGCCCGCCCAGCGGGAAACTCAGAATTACCGCGGCAGTCTTTTGACTGCGCAGTGGTCTTCTGACGGCGGTACTTTGGCGGGCGGCCTCCGCCGCCCGCCAAAGTCAGAATGAGGCCCGTACTGTTCGGTTTCAATGGCGAGCGGGGTAATGAATTCAGTGATGATGTCCCTGAGGCCAGTTCTTGGTCCTGGTGGTCTGTATGCGAGAATGCTGATGATGGTGGTGTTGTCCTCGGCATGGAGCTGGAAATTCATGTGTTCCATGATTGGAGTGGTTTCATCATTGGTGATGGTGCAGGTGATCGATTCCTTGTGTATGATGGCGATGCCGCCTCCGTGCTGTGGTCGTGTGGTTTCATTTGGTAGCTAGAGGGTGTTGGCGTAGTGATTTCTGGGGCCAAGACCGGGGTGAGCCAGGTCTCTGTGATGAAAGTCACATCAGGGGTTGAGGGTGGAGATGGGATCCCAGACTTCGGTTGTGTGTTTGCAGGGCTATCTGGCATTGAACAGGTACCCCTGAGTTGTTCCAAGGCCGTCCTAGTCGGTGGGTATGGTGAGGTATTGGTGGCAGTGATGGTGGCCAGTCGTGGGGTTGAGGAGTATCGGCAGTGGGTGCAGTTGAATTGTTCCGCTGTGTGGCGGGGTGATGTGTGGCAGCAGTTGTTGTTGCATCCAGGGTTGAGAGCATGAAGATCCGCCGAGGAGTATCTTTGGGGGTAAGTAGGGCCAGAGTTCCTGGCACTGGGTGTAGTCTAGGTGCGATGAGTGCAGATGGGCTTTCCTTTGGTGCGCCCGGCTGCGGACACCCACTGAGCAGTTGTGCAGCGGCCACCATAAGTAGTCCTGGAAGGTGGGAGAAGCTGGCAGGGAGGCAGGAGGATGGCGGGCGAGGGAGGGAAAAATCAGCATGAAAAAACTGCAGGAAACAACAGACAAACAAAGTGCACAGAACAACAAGGCACAGCAAGGAGTCAAAACAGAATGGGGCAACTAAGGGTCCAGAAAAATGAGACTATAATTTCACTTTACAAAAACACTTTATAAAAAACAATTCCAGTGACAGCAATTACAACAATTACACAAGGCAGCTTTTAGGACTCTGTGTGCTTTACTACTGCTAACCAGTGCTTAAATGTTTGTGCTCTCTCCTTGAAACATGGGAAAATTGGCTTATACTCAATTTCATATTTAACTTACTTGTATGTCCATATTAAAGTGGTACTACATGGACCCATGGCCTGTAAATTAAATGCTACTAGTGGGCCTGCGGGACTTATTGAGCCACCCACGTAAGTAGCCTTTTCTAAATGTGTCTCAGATCTGCCATTGCAGCCTGTTGGCTGTTTTACCCTGTCAATAAAATTGTAAAAATACACCCCGTGCCAGGCCTAAAACTCCTTTTTTAAATACAAATATGCCACCTCAAGGTGTGCCCAAGACAGCCCATAGGGCTGAGTGCATTGTCATTAAAACAGTGGAAATGTACTTTCTGAATGTTGGCATGATGGACCATTTCTTTCAGGATGAGGGGGCAGAGCTGTCACCTACCACCTTTGTAGTTCAAAGGCACAGGCTCAGTTCCCACACAAAGGAATTCACACTAGCCTATTGTGCCTCCAGACAGAGTGGAACCAGGGCAGGGAGGCATGAAATTCAAGACACCTCAGTAGCAGAAAGACTCCAAAAGCTTTTCTCCCTTTAAAATGGGTACCAAGTATTAAAAGATGACCCTCAGACCTACTCTTCATTGCACTTCTGGATCTGTGGATACTTCAGAAGAAGGACACCCTGCTGTCCTGTTGCTTGAGGCCTGCCTTGCTTGCTGAAAAGGAAGACTGTACATGCACCCTTCATCCTAGGCTTAAGTGAATCTAAGGGTCAGCTGATTGACCTCATGTTTTGAGCTACAGGGACATAAGAAACTCCACTGGCCTTCCTGCATCTGCCCAGTTGTCCTGCTGTAACTAGACCTGCCTGGACCTGCAACTAGACCTGCCTGAGCCAGCTGGACTCTGCTGGAGTGTTATCCTGAACCCAAGAGATGCCTCCCAGGTCCTGGACCCTGGGTGTGCCATCAGATGAACTACTCCTTAAAGAAAAGGAGAAATCCCGAAGTTTTGGGCTCTTTGCAACTGCGCCCAGGCTCATTCGAGCCAAGATGTTTCCGCCTGCGCCGACCGCCAATATGAAATTCCAGTGAACCTGACTCCTTATGATACAGCAACAACTGGTAACTCAAGATCTGCACTTCATGCTACAGCATCGATAACCTGCTGTGACCACCAACACGAATCTCCAGCAACGATTGTCCGCAACACCCAACAAGATCTTCGCACTACAGTGATGATCCTTTGCGATGCCCAGCCTGCTCTTTGTGCTACAGCGACATCATTCTGAAATGCTCACCCTGCTCCTTGCAGCCATTTCCCCCTGAAACAGAACTTTTCACGCTGGACTTTAGAAGGTGACTTTTTCAGTGGGACTAACCTGGTCCTTGTATCCGGCCCGCATTCCATTGCGTTTGGCCTGAAGTTCTGACTTTTATTGGTCTTGTACGACCATATAACCATGAGTGGTGCTTTCTTGCTTTTAATCGCTATACTTAACTGAAATCTTTGCAATTGCATATCTCCTGCTCTACTGATTAGATTTTTGTCACTTTTGGTGACCAACAATTTAGTAAAATGTACTCTATTTTTAGGGTCGAGCGCAAAGCTCTCTGTCCCTGGTGTAATCTCTCTGTGGGCTTTTAACCACGCCCATGTCAAGCCCATCAGTTTGGCTGGTTTGTGTGTTTGCCTTTTTAAATTGGCTTGATTTAATTAGTGAAAGGCATGCATGCGTCATACCTTTTCTAGTGTTTAGCCCGCCTCGAGTGCACCTGCCAGCTACTGAAAACATACAAGGCTCCATGTTTTCCACATGGTTTCTGCACTACTTTTTCTCTTTATTTCGTGGGCAATGCAATCTTGCTGGGCACTAGTAAAGCGCTATGCATGATATCGACCCTGTTACATAAATATTTGCACTTTTGCCGGTTATATGGATAATTGCACTTTTGCCGGTTACATGGATAATTGCACTTTTGCCAATACTTTTCGCTGCAAACAAACTTCTGTTTCCTTTTGTGTGTTTGCTTTGCGCTCATGGCGGCCATCGGCTCGCTTATGAGAAACTGTTTTACTTTTCAGTTTATGTGGCAAGAAAAGTCCTGTTAGAAGTTTACAACGCTAATAGCTTTAACTCGAGCAAACGCTAGACCCATTGCATTGCAAATGCTTGTTCTAAATTGTAGGATTTTTCTGGTGTTGTGCTTTCACTTTATTGTTTGTTTGTGCTGCATAAATACTTTACACATTGCCTTTAAGGTAAGACTAACTGCTTTTGTGTCAAGCGACCAGAGGGTTAAGCACAAGTCAAGTTAGTGACTTTTGTGGTTCATCCGGACAAGGATTGTGGCTGCTGCTTGAGTCTTGTTTTACCCCTCCCCCCCAACCAGCAACAACATTTCTCACAATTCCTAATCCTACAGGCTGGCCCCAGACATAGTAATGTAAAATGAGAAAGCTCACTGTTGATGATGAGGGTTTTGATGTCAGCTAATTCAGATCTGTCAAACCAGGTATTCAAGCCTCCCTCTCCACATAGGGTTGAGTATTCCAGGATAATGGAGCTGACAAGGTTGTGCATGTGATATCTATTTTGTCACTTGAACTTTCATAGATGAGGGTGAATCTCAGCAAATCAAATAAGCCCTCATTAGAAATGGACCAGAAAATGGGCTGGTATTTCCCCACCCCTGTAGTTTCTGATACCAGGGTTAAGGGAAATACAGCTGGACCTGGACCCGGACCCGAAGGATTATCTAAAAAAATGAGGATTTACACCAGGGAAGCCAGTGACTCTGAGTCTGATTCCCCCACAAATTTCACATTTTTCCCTGATTTTCACACATAGATTTTGGTGGTCTTAACAGCTGAAATATCCATGTTGAAATAAAGAGATATGTAGTGTTTCTGTGGATCTCCTAATTCCTTTGGTGCTTGTAACATTTCTTTTAAAGAGGCTACTTGTGATGTGGTCTTAAGTGGAAAAGCTTGAGTGAGTGGAATATGGCATTGAGGAGGTTGCCATGAAGGTGAAGGAGGGAGGAAGTAGAGGTAAGTTTAGAGGCAAACAAAGAGTAGGAGATCGAGACTCACAACAAATATCAAACCAGATTTGGATCATGCTGATGTATTAACTTTGATAGAATGTGAATAAGGAAAAACGTTAGGCATAGCAGTGATGAAACGTAATTTTTTCTGTGTCAGGGTCATTGTCTGGATGAGAGGGGTCTGGCTCGTCAGCATGTAAATGGCAAACATTGGCTTAGAAAAGATGGCTGCTTGTATCCTCACCTCCTCCCCCTCAATTACTGACCTCACCAGTCTTGTTAGGACCACCAAGGAATCTACTAAACCAGTTTGTGTCCGCAAGGAGTACAGAACACAGGTCAGTATTACGCCGTGCCATGAAAGTCTTTAATTTCCCTCGATTTGAAGATAGACTGGTGGGAAGAGATATTGGCCCTCATTACAACCCTGGCGGTGGGTGATAAAGTGGCAGTAATACTGCCAACAGGCTGGCAGTAAGTACCGCCAAATTATGACCATGGTGGTGATTACTCCCATAGACAGCCAATGTACCACACTAACCGCCAGGGCAGAAACAACAGCCACCATGGCCGCCAACAGCAAGGTGGAAGTCAAAGTACTGCCCACCATATTTTGACGCTGCAAACCACCACCTTTTCCAGGGCGGTACCAATGCCAACAAAAGCCTGGCGGAAACAGAGCTCAGAAGTGGAAGGACTCACCACTGGAGACACAGGGAAGAAGCACGCCAACATGGAACCTGAACTGCATGTTTTCCTGATGATCTTCTACATTATGCTCCACTTGGAACTCCAATGCCGACGAAGACGACGACGGTGAGTACAGCCGCCTAGCACACAAGGCAGGGTGGGTGGAAAACAAGAGTGTTAGATCTGACAGCCTTAGGGTAGTCACCCCTAACTTTTTGCCTACCTCTCTCCACTTTTTGGACACTGTTTTTGCTGGTTTTTAGACTCTACACACTTTACCACTGCTAACCAGTTCTAAAGTGAATATGCTCTCTCCCTTTAAACATGGTTATATTGCATCATACCCAGTTGGACTATTTAATTTAATTATAAGTCCCTAGTACTGGGCACTATGGGGGTCATTCCGACCCTGGCGGTAAAAACCGCCAGGGCCGTGACCGACGGAAAGCACCGCCAACAGGCTGGCGGTGCTTTCCTGCCCATTCTGACCACGGCGGTAAAGCCGCGGTCAGAAAAGGGGATCCGGCGGTTTCCCGCCGGATTACCCCTGGCTGGGCTGCATCTCCATGGCGGCGCTGCTTGCAGCGCCGCCATGGAGATTCTGACCCCCTTCCCGCCATCCTGTTTCTGGCGGTTTTTACCGCCAGGAACAGGATGGCGGGAACGGGTGTTGTGGGGCCCCTGGGGGCCCCTGCACTGCCCATGCCACTGGCATGGGCAGTGCAGGGGCCCCCTAACAGGGCCCCAGCATGATTTTCACTGTCTGCTTAGCAGACAGTGAAAATCGCGACGGGTGCAACAGCACCCGTCGCACCCCTGCAACACCGCCGGCTCCATTCGGAGCCGGCTCCTGTGTTGCAGGGCCTTTCCCGCTGGGCCGGCGGGCGCTCCCTTGGCGGGCGCCCGCCGGCCCAGCGGGAAAGTCGAAATGGCCCCGCGGTCTTTTGACGGGGGAAGTTTGGCGGGCGGCAACCGCCGCCCGCCAAACTTGGAATTACCCCCTATATGTGCCCAGGGCCTGTAGATTAAATGCTACTAGTGGGCCTGCAGCATTGGTTGTGCCACCCACTTAAGTAGCCCCTTAACCTTGTCTCAGGCCTGCCATTGCAAGGCCTGTGGGTGCAGTTTCACTGCCAATTCGACTTGGCATTTAAAAGTACTTGCCAAGCCTAAAACTACCCTTTTTCTACATATAAGACACCCATAAGGTATGCCCTAGGTAACCCATAGGACAGGGTGCTGTGTAGACAAAAGGCAGGACATGTACCTATGTAGTTTACATGTCCTGGTAGTGTAAAACTCCCAAATTTGCTTTTACACTTTTGTGAGGCCTGCTCCCTTCATAGGCTAACATTGGGGCTGTCCTCATATATTGTCTGAGTTGTGGTTGCTGATCTGAAAGGAGTAGGAAGATAATATTTAGTATGGCCAGAATGGTGATATAAAATCCTGCTGACTGGTGAAGTTAGATTTAATATTACTATTTTAGAAATGTCACTTTTAGCAAGTGAGCATTTCTCTGCACTTAAATCTTTCTGTTACTTACAATCCACATCTGGCTGGGTTTAGTTGACAGCTCCTTGTGCATTCACTCACACACCCCAAACGCACGATACTCAGCCTCACTTGCCTACATCTGCATTTTGAATGGGTCTTCCTGGGCTGGGAGGGTGGAGGGCCTGCTCTCACACAAAGGACTGCCACACCCCCTACTGGGACCCTGGCAGACAGGATTGAACTGAAAGGGGACCTGGTGCACTTCTAAGCCACTCTTTGAAGTCTCCCCCACTTCAAAGGCACATTTGGGTATATAAACAGGGCCTCTGCCCCTTCCAACTCAGACACTTCCTGGAGAAGAAACTTGTAACCAGAACCTGCATCCTGCCAAGAGGAACTGCCTGGCTGCCCAAAGGACTAAGCTGACTGCTTTCTGTGAAGGACTGCTGCCTTGCTGTTGCCCTGCTTCCTTGTTGCTTCCTGGCTACTCTCCAAGGGACTGGATAGAGCTTGCCTCCTGTTCCCTGAAGTCTCAGGACCAAAAAGACTTCTCTCTTGCAACTGGACTCCTTGTATGGCGAAAAGTCGCCGCACAGCTTGCAAAAAGCGACGCACAGCCTGCCCCGCGGTGAGAAATTTACTGCATGCCGAACTGGAACGACGCAGCGTGACTTTGCCAGGAGAAGATCGACGCAGCGCCTGCGTTGTGACCACAACTGTGACGAACGGCCCACCGGATCGACGCACAGCCAACCTGGGACGAGGCAGCCCGACTTCCAGAGGGGAAATCGACGCAACGCCTGCTGTGCGGAAGAAACTTCCACGCAACACCCTCTGGAACGACGCAGCGTTTGTGACTTCCGTCTGCAAGCCCAGGATTCTACGTACAGACCCCGGGGCATCTGAAAACCCCTCAACCAGAAGAGGATCCCCGACCGAGCACCAGAAATCGATGCACAGCCATCCCTGCGTGGAAACTAAATAAAGCATTGCGGTGTGCGGCCTGAAAAATCGACGCACACCCCTTTGTTTCCACGCTTCTCCTCCTGTGCAGCCCGCTGCGGAGATTTTTCATGAGAGCTAGGTACTTTGTGCTTGAAAGAGACTTTGTTTGCTTTTAAAAGACTTAAAACACTTTATATCACTTTTCAGTGATATCTCTACATTTACTTATTGCATCTTTGATCGTTTTGACCTGCAAATATCCAGATAAATATTATATATTTTTCTAAACACTGTGTGGTGTATTGTTGTGGTGCTATATTGTGTTATTGTATGATTTATTGCACAAATACTTTACACTTTGCCTTCTAAGTTAAGCCTGACTACTTAGTGCCAAGCTACCAGCGGGATTGTGTGTGACTTGCCCTGACTAGAGTGAGGGTCCTTGCTTGAACAGGGGGTAACCTGACTGCCGACCAAAGACACAATTTCTAACAAAGAGTAACACACACACACACCACACACACCCAACACACATAGCATAGACACAACCAGCTGCACAAGTAAAACAATTTGTCCCCGAAAAATGGCAGAATAATGCAAGGACAACAGGAATTGACTAAAGTGATTGTAATCAGATCAACATCACAATTAATAATTTGATTTGTCAATGAAACAGATATGTACACATGTACACAAAGGGACACTGCCCAGTCCAAAGTTCAAAGGGCCCACATGGCCATAGGGCACAGCCTAAGGCCCAACTCGAATCCTGACCCATCCGGATAGAACACTGCAGGGGCATCAGTTTGCAAATAGGCAGGCACCTCTGGGGGCCCTCAACCGGATGCGGGAATAAGCCCACTGGTTCTGGAGGGGGGAACATGCCCATTGCTTTGTCCTGGGGAGTGCAAGGCCACAGTCTCTGGAGTGGGTGTCTGTAGGAAAGTACCATCTTGCCTGGCATGTTACCCCCATTTTTTCACTGTATATATGTTGTTTTAGTTGTATGTGTCACTGGGACCCTGGTAACCCAGGGCCCCAGTGCTCATAAGTGTGCCTGAATGTGTTACCTGTGTAGTGACTAACTGTCTCACTGAGGCTCTGCTAATCAGAACCTCAGTGGTTATGCTCTCTCATTTCTTTCCAAATTGTCACTAACAGGCTAGTGACCATTTTTACCAATTTACATTGGCTTACTGGAACACCCTTATAATTCCCTAGTATATGGTACTGAGGTACCCAGGGTATTGGGGTTCCAGGAGATCCCTATGGGCTGCAGCATTTCTTTTGCCACCCATAGGGAGCTCTGACAATTCTTACACAGGCCTGCCACTGCAGCCTGAGTGAAATAACGTCCACGTTATTTCACAGCCATTTTACACTGCACTTAAGTAACTTATAAGTCACCTATATGTCTAACCTTTACCTGGTAAAGGTTAGGTGCAAAGTTACTTAGTGTGAGGGCACCCTGGCACTAGCCAAGGTGCCCCCACATTGTTCAGAGCCAATTCACTGAACTTTGTGAGTGCGGGGACACCATTACACGCGTGCACTACATATAGGTCACTACCTATATGTAGCTTCACCATGGTAACTCCGAATATGGCCATGTAACATGTCTATGATCATGGAATTGCCCCCTCTATGCCATCCTGGCATTGTTGGTACAATTCCATGATCCCAGTGGTCTGTAGCACAGACCCTGGTACTGCCAGACTGCCCTTCCTGGGGTTTCACTGCAGCTGCTGCTGCTGCCAACCCCTCAGACAGGCAGCTGCCCTCCTGGGGTCCAGCCAGGCCTGGCCCAGGATGGCAGAACAAAGAACTTCCTCTGAGAGAGGGTGTGACACCCTCTCCCTTTGGAAAATGGTGTGAAGGCAGGGGAGGAGTAGCCTCCCCCAGCCTCTGGAAATGCTTTGTTGGGCACAGATGTGCCCAATTCTGCATAAGCCAGTCTACACCGGTTCAGGGACCCCTTAGCCCCTGCTCTGGCGCGAAACTGGACAAAGGAAAGGGGAGTGACCACTCCCCTGACCTGCACCTCCCCTGGGAGGTGTCCAGAGCTCCTCCAGTGTGCTCCAGACCTCTGCCATCTTGGAAACAGAGGTGCTGCTGGCACACTGGACTGCTCTGAGTGGCCAGTGCCACCAGGTGACGTCAGAGACTCCTGCTGATAGGCTCCTTCAGGTGTTAGTAGCCTTTCCTCTCTCCTAGGTAGCCAAACCCTCTTTTCTGGCTATTTAGGGTCTCTGTCTCTGGGGAAACTTCAGATAACGAATGCATGAGCTCAGCCGAGTTCCTCTGCATCTCTCTCTTCACCTTCTGATAAGGAAACGACCGCTGACCGCGCTGGAAGCCTGCAAACCTGCAACATAGTAGCAAAGACGACTACTGCAACTCTGTAACGCTGATCCTGCCACCTTCTCGACTGTTTTCCTGCTTGTGCATGCTGTGGGGGTAGTCTGCCTCCTCTCTGCACCAGAAGCTCCGAAGAAATCTCCCGTGGGTCGACGGAATCTTCCCCCTGCAACCGCAGGCACCAAAAAGCTGCATTACCGGTCCCTTGGGTCTCCTCTCAGCACGACGAGCGAGGTCCCTCGAATCCAGCGACGCTGTCCAAGTGACCCCCACAGTCCAGTGACTCTTCAGCCCAAGTTTGGTGGAGGTAAGTCCTTGCCTCACCTCGCTGGGCTGCATTGCTGGGAACCGCGACTTTGCAGCTACTCCGGCCCCTGTGCACTTCCGGCGGAAATCCTTTGTGCACAGCCAAGCCTGGGTCCACGGCACTCTAACCTGCATTGCACGACTTTCTAATTTGGTCTCCGGCGACGTGGGACTCCTTTGTGCAACTTCGGCGAGCACCGTTTCACGCATCCTCGTAGTGCCTGTTTCTGGCACTTTTCAGGGTGCTACCTGCTTCACTGAGGGCTCTTTGTCTTGCTCGACGTCCCCTCTCTCTTCAGGTCCAATTTGCGACCTCCTGGTCCCTCCTGGGCCCCAGCAGCGTCCAAAAACGCCAAACGCACGATTTGCGTGTAGCAAGGCTTGTTGGCGTCCTTCCGGCGGTAAAACACTTCTGCACGACTCTCCAAGGCGAGAGGGATCCGTCCACCAAAGGGGAAGTCTCTAGCCCTTTTCGTTCCTGCAGAAACCTCAGCTTCTTCTGTCCAGTCGAAGCTTCTTTGCACCCGCAGCTGGCATTTCCTGGGCATCTGCCCATCTCCGACTTGCTTGTGACTTTTGGACTTGGTCCCCTTGTTCCACAGGTACCCTAGATTGGAAATCCACAGTTGTTGCATTGCTGGTTTGTGTCTTTCCTGCATTATTCCTCTAACACGACTATTTTGTCCTTAGGGGAACTTTAGTGCACTTTGCACTCACTTTTCAGGGTCTTGGGGAGGGTTATTTTTCTAACTCTCACTATTTTCTAATAGTCCCAGCGACCCTCTGCAAGGTCACATAGGTTTGGGGTCCATTCATGGTTCGCATTCCACTTTTGGAGTATATGGTTTGTGTTGCCCCTATCCCTATGTTTCCCCATTGCATCCTATTGTAACTATACATTGTTTGCACTGTTTTCTAAGACTATACTGCATATTTTTGCTATTGTGTATATATATCTTGTGTATATTTCCTATCCTCTCACTGAGGGTACACTCTAAGATACTTTGGCATATTGTCATAAAAATAAAGTACCTTTATTTTTAGTATAACTGTGTATTGTGTTTTCTTATGATATTGTGCATAGGACACTAGGTGGTACTGTAGTAGCTTCACACGTCTCCTAGTTCAGCCTAAGCTGCTCTGCTAAGCTACCATTATCTATCAGCCTAAGCTGCTAGACACCCTATACACTAATAAGGGATAACTGGGCCTGGTGCAAGGTGCAAGTACCCCTTGGTACTCACTACAAGCCAGTCCAGCCTCCTACATTGGTTGTGCAGTGGTGGGATAAGTGCTTGAGACTACTTACCACTCTTGTCATTGTACTTTTCATAAGAGAAAAATATACAAAACAAGGTCAGTGTATATACACATAGCCAAAAAGTTTTGCATTTCCTCTTTTCACTCTTTTCAAAGTGCTGAAAAGTACTCCTAAACTTTCAAAAAGTTCTTAAAAGTTTAAAAAGTTTTTTTTTCTGTCTTTCCAAAAAGTTCTGAAAACTTTTGTCTCTTTCTCTATCACTTTAACTCTCTCTAAAAAATGTCTGGCACAGGCCAAAGTGTTGATCTGTCCAAACTTGCATATGACAACCTTAGCTGGAAAAGAGCAAGGAGTCTCTGTATAGAGAGAGGTTTGAGTGTAGGGAAGAATCCTGCCTTGGAACTGTTAATTAACATGCTTAGAGAACAGGATAAGGCCAGAAGTGGCCCAACTGTTGAAAAAGTACCTAATAGTTCCCAATCTGATTCAGGGACTCCCCCAGGAAAAGATTCAGGAAAGAAACTTTCTAGCCTGCCCATTACTAGACAATCTAGCATAGATGGTAATGATGATGAGCCACACCAAAGAAATAGTGTTGTCTCACATCATAGCAAAAGCATTTACTCTCACCATACTGGTAGTAATGTTTCTGTAAACCAAGCTGTTAAGTTGGCTTCTGTAAGGGACAGGTCTCCTTCTGTTCATTCCCATCATAGCTCTGTTTCTAGAAATGTCCCTCCCACCAACCCTGATGACAGAATGTTAGAGAGGGAACTCAATAAGTTGAGGGTGGAACAAACCAGACTGAAGCTTAAAAAGCAACAGCTGGATTTGGATAGACAGTCTTTTGAATTAGAGAAGGAAAGACAGAAGTTGGGTTTAGATACCCATGGTGGCAGCAGCAGTATTCCCCATAGTCATCCTGCAAAAGAGCATGATTCCAGGAATCTGCACAAGATAGTTCCCCCTTATAAGGAGGGGGATGACATTAACAAGTGGTTTGCTGCACTTGAGAGGGCCTGTGTTGTACAGGATGTCCCTCAAAGGCAGTGGGCTGCTATCCTATGGCTATCATTTAGTGGAAAAGGTAGGGATAGGCTCCTTACAGTGAAAGAAAATGATGCCAATAATTTCCAAGTTCTTAAGAATGCACTCCTGGATGGTTATGGCTTAACCACTGAACAGTACAGGATAAAGTTCAGAGAGACCAAAAAGGAGTCTTCACAAGACTGGGTTGATTTCATTGACCATTCAGTGAAGGCCTTGGAGGGGTGGTTACATGGCAGTAAAGTTACTGATTATGACAGCCTGTATAACTTAATCCTGAGAGAGCATATTCTTAATAATTGTGTGTCTGATTTGTTGCACCAGTACTTGGTGGACTCTGATCTGACCTCTCCCCAAGAATTGGGAAAGAAGGCAGACAAATGGGTCAGAACAAGAGTGAACAGAAAAGTTCATACAGGGGGTGACAAATATGGCAACAAAAAGAAGGATGGTAAGTCTTCAGACAAGGGTGGGGACAAATCTAAAAATGAGTCTTCATCAGGCCCACAAAAACACTCTGGTGGGGGTGGTGGGCCCAAATCCTCCTTTAATCAGAACAAGGAAAAGAAACCATGGTGCTATTTATGTAAAATAAAAGGCCATTGGACAACAGATCCCAGTTGTCCAAAGAAAGGCACCACAGCTCCTACCACTACAACCCCTACTGCTACACCTAGTGTCCCTACTAATAGCAGTGGTAGTGGGAGCAAACCTACTAATAGCCAATCCAAGGGAGTAGCTGGGCTCACTTTTGGTAATTTAGTTGGGGTTGGTCTGATTAGGGAGACCACAGAGGCTACTTTAGTCTCTGAAGGGGCTATTGATTTAGCCACTTTGGTTGCTTGCCCCCATAACTTGGAGAAGTACAAGCAACTAACCCTAATAAATGGTGTTGAGGTCCAGGCCTACAGGGACACAGGTGCCAGTGTCACAATGGTGATTGAGAAACTGGTGCACCCTGAACAACACATACTTGGACACCAGTACCAAGTAACCGATGCTCACAACATAACACAAAGCCACCCCATGGCTGTTGTAAATCTCAACTGGGGGGGGGTAACTGGTCCAAAGAAAGTTGTGGTAGCTTCAGATTTACCTGTAGACTGTCTATTAGGGAATGATTTGGAGACATCAGCTTGGTCAGATGTGGAGTTGGAGGCCCATGCAGCAATGCTGGGCATTCCAGGGCATATTTTTGCTTTGACAAGGGCTCAGGCCAAAAAGCAAAAACGACAGGGAAGCTTGGATCCTGGAACAATGGACCAAGTGCTCCCTAAAGCTAGGGCTAGTAGAAGCAAACCACTTCCTACTATCCCTCCCTCTACAGTGGATTCAACTTCTGAGGAAGACGAATTCCCTCCCTGTGCAGAACCTACACCAGAGGAGCTGGAAGCAGACACTGCTGAGCTTTTGGGTGAAGGGGGGCCTGGCAGAGAGGAGCTGAGTGTGGCACAGCAAACCTGTCCCACATTAGAGGGTCTCAGACAGCAAGCTGTCAAACAGGCTAATGGGGATGTCAGTGACTCTCACAGAGTTTACTGGGAGGACAACCTCTTGTACACTGAGCATAGGGATCCTAAACCTGGAGCTGCCAGGAGATTAGCGATTCCTCAGGAGTACAGAAAGTTCCTCCTAACACTGGCACATGACATTCCCCTAGCTGGGCACCTGGGTCAAATGAAAACTTGGGACAGATTGGTTCCCTTGTTTCATTGGCCTAGGATGTCTGAGGACACAAAGGAATTTTGTAAGTCTTGTGAAACCTGTCAAGCCAGTGGCAAGACAGGTGGCACTTCAAAGGCACCCCTTATCCCACTGCCTGTGGTTGGGGTTCCCTTTGAAAGGGTAGGGGTTGACATAGTTGGCCCCCTTGACCCTCCTACTGCTTCAGGCAATAGATTTATCTTGGTGGTAGTGGACCATGCCACAAGATATCCTGAAGCTATTCCTTTAAGGACCAATACAGCTCCTGCAGTGGCAAAGGCCCTCCTGGGAATATTTTCCAGGGTGGGCTTCCCAAAGGAAGTAGTATCAGACAGGGGAAGCAATTTCATGTCTGCATACTTAAAGGCCATGTGGAAGGAGTGTGGTGTAACTTACAAGTTCACAACACCCTATCATCCACAAACAAATGGACTGGTGGAGAGATTTAATAAAACTCTCAAAGGCATGATTATGGGTCTCCCTGAAAAACTCCGCAGGAGATGGGATATCCTTCTACCATGCCTCCTTTTTGCCTACAGGGAGGTACCCCAGAAAGGAGTGGGCTTCAGCCCCTTTGAACTTCTTTTTGGCCACCCTGTTAGGGGTCCACTCACACTTGTAAAGGAGGGTTGGGAACAACCTTTAAAAGCTCCTAAGCAGGATATTGTGGATTATGTACTTGGCCTCAGATCAAGGATGGCTGAGTACATGAAAAAGGCCAGTAAAAACCTTCAGGCCAGCCAAGAGCTCCAGAAGCAATGGCATGATCAGAAGGCTGTTTTGGTTCAGTACCAACCAGGGCAGAAAGTGTGGGTCTTGGAGCCTGTGGCCCCAAGAGCACTCCAAGATAAATGGAGTGGTCCCCACACAATTGTTGAAAAGAAGGGTGAAGTCACCTACTTGGTTGACTTAGGCACTGCCAGGAGTCCCCTTAGGGTGCTCCATGTCAACCGCCTGAAACCCTACTATGACAGGGCTGATCTCACCCTGCTCATGGCAACAGATGAGGGACAGGAAGAAGACAGTGATCCTCTACCGGATCTCTTCTCTTCCACAGATCAAGATGCTCTTGTGGAAGGTGTAGTTTTGGCTGATTGTCTTACTGCTGAGCAGAAAGACAATTGCATAAATCTCCTAGGACAATTTTCAGAACTCTTCTCTACTGTGCCAGGCACCACTTCTTGGTGTGAGCACACTATAGATACTGGAGACTGTTTACCTGTCAAAAGTAAGATCTATAGGCAGCCTGACCATGTCAGGGACTGCATAAAGCAAGAAGTTCAGAAAATGTTGGAACTAGGAGTGGTTGAGCACTCTGACAGTCCATGGGCTTCTCCTGTGGTACTGGTACCAAAACCCAATTCTAAAGATGGAAAGAAGGAAATGAGGTTTTGTGTAGACTATAGAGGTCTCAACTTGGTAACCAAAACTGATGCTCACCCTATACCCAGGGCAGATGAGCTCATAGATACACTGGCATCTGCCAAGTATCTAAGCACTTTTGATTTGACTGCAGGGTATTGGCAGATCAAATTGTCAGAAGATGCTAAACCTAAGACTGCATTTTCTACCATTGGAGGACATTACCAGTTTACTGTAATGCCTTTTGGTTTGAAAAATGCACCTGCCACTTTTCAGAGGTTGGTGAACACAGTCCTGCAAGGGCTGGAAGCTTTCAGTGCAGCATATTTGGACGATATAGCTGTCTTTAGCTCCAGCTGGGATGATCACCTGGTCCACCTATGGAAAGTTTTGGAGGCTCTGCAAAAGGCAGGCCTCACTATCAAGGCTTCAAAGTGCCAGATAGGGCAGGGTAAGGTGGTTTATCTGGGACACCTTGTTGGTGGGGAACAGATTGCACCACTGCAGGGGAAAATCCAAACTATTATTGATTGGGTTCCCCCTACCACTCAGACTCAGGTGAGAGCCTTCCTAGGCCTCACTGGGTATTACAGGAGGTTCATTAAGAACTATGGCTCCATTGCAGCCCCTCTTAATGACCTCACATCCAAGAAAATGCCTAAAAAGGTATTATGGACAGCAAACTGTCAGAAAGCTTTTGAGGAGCTGAAGCAGGCCATGTGCTCTGCACCTGTCCTGAAAAGCCCTTGTTACTCTAAAAAATTCTATGTCCAAACTGATGCATCTGAATTAGGAGTAGGGGTAGTCCTATCACAACTTAATTCTGAGGGCCAGGATCAACCTGTTGCTTTTATTAGTAGGAGGTTGACCCCTAGAGAAAAGCGTTGGTCTGCCATTGAGAGGGAGGCCTTTGCTGTGGTCTGGGCTCTGAAGAAGTCGAGGCCATACCTGTTTGGCACTCACTTCATTGTTCAGACAGACCACAAACCTCTACTTTGGCTAAAACAAATGAAAGGTGAACATCCTAAATTGTTGAGGTGGTCCATATCCCTACAGGGAATGGACTATACAGTGGAACATAGACCTGGGAGTAGCCACTCCAATGCAGATGGACTCTCCAGATATTTCCACTTAGACAATGAAGACTCATCAGGTCATGGCTAGTCTTATTGTCCTTCATTTGGGGGGGCGTTGTGTAGGAAAGTACCATCTTGCCTGGCATGTTACCCCCATTTTTTCACTGTATATATGTTGTTTTAGTTGTATGTGTCACTGGGACCCTGGTAACCCAGGGCCCCAGTGCTCATAAGTGTGCCTGAATGTGTTACCTGTGTAGTGACTAACTGTCTCACTGAGGCTCTGCTAATCAGAACCTCAGTGGTTATGCTCTCTCATTTCTTTCCAAATTGTCACTAACAGGCTAGTGACCATTTTTACCAATTTACATTGGCTTACTGGAACACCCTTATAATTCCCTAGTATATGGTACTGAGGTACCCAGGGTATTGGGGTTCCAGGAGATCCCTATGGGCTGCAGCATTTCTTTTGCCACCCATAGGGAGCTCTGACAATTCTTACACAGGCCTGCCACTGCAGCCTGAGTGAAATAACGTCCACGTTATTTCACAGCCATTTTACACTGCACTTAAGTAACTTATAAGTCACCTATATGTCTAACCTTTACCTGGTAAAGGTTAGGTGCAAAGTTACTTAGTGTGAGGGCACCCTGGCACTAGCCAAGGTGCCCCCACATTGTTCAGAGCCAATTCACTGAACTTTGTGAGTGCGGGGACACCATTACACGCGTGCACTACATATAGGTCACTACCTATATGTAGCTTCACCATGGTAACTCCGAATATGGCCATGTAACATGTCTATGATCATGGAATTGCCCCCTCTATGCCATCCTGGCATTGTTGGTACAATTCCATGATCCCAGTGGTCTGTAGCACAGACCCTGGTACTGCCAGACTGCCCTTCCTGGGGTTTCACTGCAGCTGCTGCTGCTGCCAACCCCTCAGACAGGCAGCTGCCCTCCTGGGGTCCAGCCAGGCCTGGCCCAGGATGGCAGAACAAAGAACTTCCTCTGAGAGAGGGTGTGACACCCTCTCCCTTTGGAAAATGGTGTGAAGGCAGGGGAGGAGTAGCCTCCCCCAGCCTCTGGAAATGCTTTGTTGGGCACAGATGTGCCCAATTCTGCATAAGCCAGTCTACACCGGTTCAGGGACCCCTTAGCCCCTGCTCTGGCGCGAAACTGGACAAAGGAAAGGGGAGTGACCACTCCCCTGACCTGCACCTCCCCTGGGAGGTGTCCAGAGCTCCTCCAGTGTGCTCCAGACCTCTGCCATCTTGGAAACAGAGGTGCTGCTGGCACACTGGACTGCTCTGAGTGGCCAGTGCCACCAGGTGACGTCAGAGACTCCTGCTGATAGGCTCCTTCAGGTGTTAGTAGCCTTTCCTCTCTCCTAGGTAGCCAAACCCTCTTTTCTGGCTATTTAGGGTCTCTGTCTCTGGGGAAACTTCAGATAACGAATGCATGAGCTCAGCCGAGTTCCTCTGCATCTCTCTCTTCACCTTCTGATAAGGAAATGACCGTTGACCGCGCTGGAAGCCTGCAAACCTGCAACATAGTAGCAAAGACGACTACTGCAACTCTGTAACGCTGATCCTGCCGCCTTCTCGACTGTTTTCCTGCTTGTGCATGCTGTGGGGGTAGTCTGCCTCCTCTCTGCTCCAGAAGCTCCGAAGAAATCTCCCGTGGGTCGACGGAATCTTCCCCCTGCAACCGCAGGCACCAAAAAGCTGCATTACCGGTCCCTTGGGTCTCCTCTCAGCACGACGAGCGAGGTCCCTCGAATCCAGCGATGCTGTCCAAGTGACCCCCACAGTCCAGTGACTCTTCAGCCCAAGTTTGGTGGAGGTAAGTCCTTGCCTCACCTCGCTGGGCTGCATTGCTGGGAACCGCGACTTTGCATCTACTCCGGTCCCTGTGCACTTCCGGCGGAAATCCTTTGTGCACAGCCAAGCCTGGGTCCACAGCACTCTAACCTGCATTGCACGACTTTCTAAGTTGGTCTCCGGCGACGTGGGACTCCTTTGTGCAACTTCGGCGAGCACCGTTTCACGCATCCTCGTAGTGCCTATTTCTGGCATTTCTCTGGGTGCTACCTGCTTCAGTGAGGGCTCTTTGTCTTGCGCGACATCCCCTCTCTCTTCAGGTCCAATTTGCGACCTCCTGGTCCCTCCTGGGTCCCAGCAGCGTCCAAAAACGCCAAACGCACGATTTGCGTGTAGCAAGGCTTGTTGGCGTCCTTCCGGCGGGAAAACACTTCTGCACAACTCTCCAAGGCAAGAGGGATCCGTCCACCAAAGGGGAAGTCTCTAGCCCTTTTTGTTCCTGCAGAAACCTCAGCTTCTTCTGTCCAGTCGAAGCTTCTTTGCACCCGCAGCTGGCATTTCCTGGGCATCTGCCCATCTCCGACTTGCTTGTGACTTTTGGACTTGGTCCCCTTGTTCCACAGGTACCCTAGATTGGAAATCCACAGTTGTTGCATTGTTGGTTTGTGTCTTTCCTGCATTATTCCTCTAACACGACTATTTTGTCCTTAGGGGAACTTTAGTGCACTTTGCACTCACTTTTCAGGGTCTTGGGGAGGGTTATTTTTCTAACTCTCACTATTTTCTAATAGTCCCAGCGACCCTCTACAAGGTCACATAGGTTTGGGGTCCATTCGTGGTTCGCATTCCACTTTTGGAGTATATGGTTTGTGTTGCCCCTATCCCTATGTTTCCCCATTGCATCCTATTGTAACTATACATTGTTTGCACTGTTTTCTAAGACTATACTGCATATTTTTGCTATTGTGTATATATATCTTGTGTATATTTCCTATCCTCTCACTGAGGGTACACTGTAAGATACTTTGGCATATTGTCATAAAAATAAAGTACCTTTATTTTTAGTATAACTGTGTATTGTGTTTTCTTATGATATTGTGCATAGGACACTAGGTGGTACTGTAGTAGCTTCACACGTCTCCTAGTTCAGCCTAAGCTGCTCTGCTAAGCTACCATTATCTATCAGCCTAAGCTGCTAGACACCCTATACACTAATAAGGGATAACTGGGCCTGGTGCAAGGTGCAAGTACCCCTTGGTACTCACTACAAGCCAGTCCAGCCTCCTACAGTGTCTTTACCAATGGTTCTGGATAGGGCAGCCCGCACAGTAGCCCTTGGAGGGTGGACTACATGGCGTCTGCTGGCAGTGATGGCTGCATGGTGGTGGAGGTTGGAGGAGTCTCCTAGGCAGCCCCTGCACTCACTGATGGCTGCATGGTGGTGGTGGTTGGAGGAGGCTCCTGGGCAGCCCCTGCACTCACTGATGGCTGCACATTCACAGCTGGCAGTGGGGGCCCCATGACAGCTGGTCGTGGTGGTGGCGGTGTTAGCCTGACAGCTTCCGCTGGCTTAGAGTGCCTCATCTCCTCCTGTTCATGGCTCGGGGATCCCTTGCCCTTTCTGGCAGGAGTAGATGGGCTCTTACCCTCTCTGCCTGGTGGTGCAGGCTCCTTCCCCTTCTTCATAGCTGGTGCAGGCTCCTACCCTTCTTCACAGCTGGTGCAGGCTCCTTCCCCTTCTTCACAGCTGGTGTATGCTCTGTCCCCTTCCTCACAGCTGGTGCAGGCTCCTTCCCTTTCCTCACAGCTGGTGTAAGCTCCTTCCCCTTCCTCACAGCTGGTGTAGGCTCCTTCCCCTTCCTCACAGCTGGTGAATGCTCCTTCCCCTTCCTCACAGCTGGTGCAGGACTCTTCCCTTTCATCCCTGGTAGTGCTGGCTCCTTCCCCTTCAGTGTCGTAGGTCTGGTATCCTTACCACCACGAGTAGGTGGTGCTACCACTGTCCCAGTGGACTGTTTGGCTGAGGTGCTGCGCTGTGTCCTTGGTACCCTGCCCATACATGCAGGATGGGGGGAGGGGCAGGGGAGAGGTCAATTTGGGAAAGTAAAACCTTCTTAGGGACATTGGGGTGGGAGGATGGAGGAGTAATGGGAGTGGAGGATGAGGGAGTGGTTGTTGGAGGTGTATGTCTGCTGGATTTGGGAGGAGGAGGAGGGGGAGACTGTGGAGGCAGTGGATGTGGTTGTGGTTGTGTGTGCAATGGTATGTTGTTTGTGTGAGTGCCTGTGGGATGAAGTGTGGTGCTTGTGTTTGCCTGTGCCACTCTTGCGTGTGCATGCTCCCCTGTTTGTGTGCTTGGGATGGGTTGAGGTTGAGGAGAATGGGATTGGGAAGTGGTAGTTGGAGGGGGGACGGTAGAAACAGGCACAATGACTGCCATCAGAGAGGAGACCAGAGCCTGAATCGATCTCTGTTGGGCTGCCAATCCACTGTGAATGCCCTCCAGGAATGCATTGCATTGCTGCATCGGGGATGCCAGCCCCTGGATGGCATTCACAATAGTTGATTTCCCTACAGAAATGGATCTCAGGAGGTCAATAGGCTCCTCACTCAGGGCAGCAGGGCTCACTGGGGTAGGGCCTGAGGTGCCTGGGGCGAAGGAGATGCCCACCCTCCTGGGTGAGCGGGCAGAGGCTACTGGGAGGGCGGTGCTGGTATGGGGTGTGGCGGCTGTACCTGCAGCTGGGGTGGTCACAGAGGTGTCCGCCACCAGCAGGGAGCTCCCATTGAAGGAGGTATCAGAGTCTGTGTTGTCACCTCCAGTATCCGCCATGGTGCTCCCCTCGCTCTCTGTCCCACTTGTTCCCTTGGCGTCGGAGGATTCTGCCTTTAGGGTCCTCTGCTCCTCCGCTCCTCTGCCAGATGATGCAAATGCACACAAGGACAGGGTGACAAAACAAGAAAGGGAGGAGAGATACACAGGGTCAATGACTGCACCAACACCACTGTTAGTGTATGCAGCACCCTCACACACAGGGAACAGGCCTACGCACTATGCATTGCAATAACAGTGAAATGGCTAGTCACCAAGGTATGAGGAGGAGCACACACCGCCAACTGCAGTACACCTAGGACTCACACAGCCCTGCCTAGAAGTGAATACTAACAAGCTAGGTTACCTGTATTGCTATACAACCATTACCCTTCAGAGGACCTACACTGCTATGTCTGGCCTGGCCTCAGGGACACCCACTAACACACAACCACCACCTGGATACTACTCCACCAGCCATAAGTTGTAATGATACCCACTGTACTCACCCCCTTGTGGCTACTGTGATTCCCTCAAGCGCCCATCCAGCTCAGGGTAGGCCACCGCCAGTATGCGGGCCATCAGGGGGGTCAGGGTCTGACAGGCACCCCTTCCTTGTTGGGAGGCCATCCCTAGCTGGGCCTCCGCGGTCTTCCGTGCAGCGTCTCAGGTCCTCCCACCGCTTGCAACAGTGGGTGCTCTGCCTGCCATAGACCCCCAGGGTCCGCATGTCCTTGCCAATGGCTTACCATAATCCCTTCTTTTGATGGGTGCTGACCTGCAAATGTAATATATACAGGAGAACTCCACTAAACAAACAGTCCAGCCAGTCACACACATGGCCCAAAATACCGGATCACATCATCATTGGCAAATAGACCAGCTAACAACAAGTACACTGCCAACAGACACTCCCCCCACCCACCCTTACACGATGCCTTCACACACATGTCCATGCATTCATGCCACATACATCGTGCCCACAGCTGGTGTACTCACCTATTGGTCTGAATGACCATACAGCAGTCTGTATTGGGGTAGGACCCCATCCATCAGTCGCTCCAACTCCTCCGAAGTGAAGGCTGGCGCCCTTTCCCCGGTCACACGGGCCATGGTGGGTTCCAGACATAGGTCACAGCAGCACATGCAGTGGAGGTCTTCTGTTGAAGGTCAGGAAACAAGTGAGGATTGAGATAGAAAATGGCGGTTACGTCCGCAGCGGTGTATACCGTTACTGCTGGCGTAGATCCCCATTGGCTACTGTTCCCCATAGGGCCAGTATTATCCAAGGAGAAAGTGCACAGCGGTTCACGACAGCCTACCGCCACGGCGGACGTCTGCAGAATTACCTCACTTCCACCTCTCCCTCCACAAAGGACAGGCGATCGCCATTTCAGAGGGGGGGAACAGGCCTATTGATAATTGCTGCGTCACAGGATAAATAGGCACATACTTTTAAATTCCAATGTCCCAAAACATGATTGCACGATGTGGACTTCTGTTGTGGTATAGTTGTTCAAATTGTGACAGCCTACTCACTCTTGTGTCCCTTAGATACCTACCGCTGCAGATGAAATAGATGGAGACATACACCTGTGTACAGACCCCTGGTAGGCTTAGCTATACTGGATCACAGGCACATTATCCTCACCTATAGACTGGACAGGGCCACAATCACAGAGCTGTGTGCCCAGTTGGAGCCTGACATGGAATCAGCTATCCGTCATCCCACAGGGATCCCCCTCTTGTGCAGGTTCTATCAGTGCTCCATTTCCTGACAACTGGTTCTTTCCAAGTGACAGTGTGCTTGGCAGCAGAAATGTCACAGCCAATGTTCTCAGTCGTGCTGGCAAGAGTCTTGTCCGCCCTGGTAAAACACATGTGCAGCTACATTGCTTTCCCCAGGTGGAAGATTTGGCCACTGTGCGGGCCGGATTTAATGCAATGGGACATATCCCCAATATTATAGGGGCAATTGACAGTACACATATTGCGTTTGTCCCCTCCCCGGCAGAATGAACGGGTGTACAGGAATCGTAAGAGTTTCCACTCCATGAATGTGCAGATGGTGTGCCTGGTGGACCAGTACATCTCCCACGTCAATGCTCAATATCTAGGGTTGGTGCATGATGCCTTTGTCCTGAGGAATAGCAGCATCCCAAATGTGATGGCCCAACTACAGAGGCACAGGGTATGGCGTATAGGTGAGCCTTGGTCCCCAACCCGTGTATGTTGGTGTATGTCTATGATTTTGGCCAAATAGGATAGTGTGTGGCTAAATATTGTACGTCAATGCTTGCAGGTGACTCTGGCTACCCAAACCTACCGTGGCTGCTGACCCCTGTGAGGAATGCCAGGACAAGGGCTGAAGAACGTTGTATTGAGGCACATGGGAGAACCAGAAGGATAATCTAGAGAACCTTCGGCCTCCTAAAGGCCAGGTTCAGGTGCCTCCATCTGACAGGTGGTTCCCTGTGCTACTCACCCAAAAAGGTCTGCCAGATAGTAGTGGTATGCTGCATGTTGCACCATCTGGCCCTCAGACGCCATGTACCTTTTCTGCAGGAGGAGGAGACTGGAGATGCCCCTGTGGCAGCAGTGGACCCTGAGGACAGTGCAGGTGAAGAGGCAGAGGATGAGGATGTGGACAACAGAACATTAGTGATCCATCAGTACTTCCAGTGACACACAGGTGAGACAGTGCAACTTCACATTTCTCTGACTATTGGTGTATTCTGTGTGGCATTGGCATGCTGGCATTACCCACTTGTTTCCTCTACTTACTGTCACCTATGGATTATAATTTTACAGATGTTGGTGATATGACAACAATGTCGGAATGTGATCACAACAGCCAGCAACAGGTCATTCTTTCTATGCTCTCACTATGTATAGTTTATTTGCAATTGATGTAGCTATTTCAATGATTACAAATTTGCAATAAATGAAATACTAGTAGTTGAAGTTTGTCCAAGGGTGTTTATTGTAGTGCCAAGATATTGAGGGGAAGGTGCAATGTAATGGGGTGATGATGGAGGAAAGTCCAGGATATTGTTCCAGTCTGTTTGTAGCACAGGTGCAGTGTCCAAGGGGGACATAGGAAGGGGAGAAATGGCAGTTGAAGGTGGACAAGGTGACTGAGCGGGATACATGGGGGACAATCAGGAAAGTCTAATTTCCTGGCGGTCGTCTTGGCAAGTGTCTCTGGCTTCTGTCTGGTTCGCAGGGAACGTTTGCGGGGTGGTTCACCATCTGCAGGGGGAGAGATGCTGGTGGCCTGTGGGTCCTATGGTGGGGCCTCCTAGCCACTAGCAGCAGCGGAAGTGGAGGGCTGTTCAGTTTACTGGCTAATGGTAGGGGCCCACTGGTGTGCGGTTGCCTCCCTCATGATGTTGGCCATGTCTGCCTGTACCCCTGCAATGGAGATCAGGGTGTTGATGGCCTGCAAGTCCTCCCTGATCCCCTGATAGTGTCCATCCTGCAGCTGCCTCTTCTCCTGCACGTTGTCTAGGATCTGGCCCATCGTGTCCTGGGAATGTTGGTAGGCTCCCAGGATCTCGGAGAGTGCCTCCTAGAGAATCGGTTCCCTGGTCCTGTCCTCCACCTGGCGCACAGCAGTCCTCCCATTGTCCGCGTTGGCCTGTGCCTCTGTTCCCTTAATGGTGTGCCCACTGCCACTGACCCAAACTCCCTGATTGTCTTATGGGTGAGGTGTGGGCTGGGTTCCCTGCACAGGTGGGCACACTGCTGATTGACGTGTCCTGGGGACAGAGGTGTGGGTACGCTGGGTGGGTGCTGTGGTGATGGTTTCTGATTGGGGAGGTTCTGTGGTGGTCTGTGAGTGGGCTTGGGTGACTGACTGTCCAGTGGTCCCTGATGGGCCAAATTGTTGGTCCTCCAGATCCTGAAGGGCAGAGTTACTGTCATCACTGGGGGCCTCTTCTGTTGAGGGACTGGATTGTGGTGGTACCTCCTCTCCACTGACATTGGCTGGGGTACCTGTGGGGATGTAAATGATGTATTATGCCTCAAGCGTATGACATTTGTACTTCCCTAGCTTCCCATCTTTGGTTGGTGTTACGCTGCCAGCTTTTGCTGGTTTATGGTGATGTATTGTGGTCATGTTAGTTTCCCTATGCTGTGCTTGCTTTGGTGATGGGTGTCCATGCAGGGCTGGGAGGGCTGTCTATGTATTGGTATTGCATGCAGTGCTTGGCATTCTGGTTAGTCATATTTGTAGGTGCAGTGTGTGGGATGGTGTGGATTGATGGGAGTGAGTGTGAGGGTATGTGATGGCATGCAGGTATGGGGGGTGATGATTAGTAAATGTTGACTTACCAGTGTCCAGTCCTCCGGCTATTCCAGCGAGTCCCTCAGGATGCAGTATTGCCAGTACCTGCTCCTCCCATGCTCTGAGCTGTGGGGGAGAAGGTGGGGGTCCACCTCCAGTCCTCTGTATGGCGAGCTGGTGTCTTGCTGCTATGGAACGTACCTTTCCCCATAGGTCGTTCCACCTCTTCCTGATGTCGTCCCTTGTTCTTGGGTGCTGTCCCATAGTGTTGACCCTGTCCACGATTCTCCGCCATAGCTCCATCTTTCTTGCTATAGATATTTGTTGTACCTGTGCTCCAAAGAGCTGTGGCTCTACCCTGACAATTTCCTCCACCATGACCCTTAACTCCTCCTCAGTGAAACGGGGGTGCTTTTGTGGAGCCATGGGTGTTGTGTGATGTGTGTTGATGAGGATGTGTTGGGTAATGAAGTGGGGTGTGTGAAGTGGAGTGCGTGAGGGATGTATGGGTGTCTAGTTGTCTCTGTGCTGTTCGTCTCAATCTCCTGGCAGTAATTGTTGTTTGTAAAGGGTTGTGGGTATTGTGTGTGTGTGTTTTATAGTGGTGTGGGTGTGTGGGTGTGGTGTGTGTATGAGTGTCAGGTGCGTGTTTTTCATATTGGCCAATGTAGTGTTGTTTCGTATGTGGGTGTCCTTTTCTGTGCGCTGCAGTATGTACCACCAATGGTTTACCTCTGTTGAATGTCCGCCGGGGTGATTCGTGGGCCATAATGTGATGGGGGTTGTTTTGTTGGCGTAACAGTATGGGTTTTGGGACCGCCACTTTTGCACTGACCTTTGGGCTGGCGGATTTGTGTATGTGGCTGTATTCTGTCGGATTGGTGTGTGTGTGTCATAATATGGTGAATGGATATCCGCCACCGCGGTGGTGAGTTGGCAGCCGTCAGCGTGGCGGTAAGAGGGATTTACCGCCAGTGTCATAATGAGGACCATTGTCTGGGGGGCTGCCCTGAGGCAGCAGTGGCCGAGCTGGAAAGCCAGCTGTTGGAATCTTCGACCCTCCTCATGCCACAATCACTCTGCTCCCGCTAAGGTTCCCAAGAAATCAGGCAGAGAGGTCAAAGTTCATGCAGTGCAAAGGGCATAGGTCAGTATTAGGACCCAGCAACGAAAGCCTTCAGTTTCCCTTGCATTGGAGGTAGACTAGCACAAACATCCAGTGTTTGGAACTAATGGCCTGGGTGGGGAGCAGCATGGTGCAAGCTGGAAAGCCTAGTTGATGGAACATTCAATGCTGCTCAGACACTGGCCATGCCCTTTCGTTGTGGCCCTCAAGGAGTCAGACTGAACTCTTTATTTACATATAGAGCAAATAATACAATTCAGTATCATACATTTGCTCATATGAAAGTGGTTTTGCACTTTGATTAGCTCTTTCATCAATTGAGCCTCTACCTCTCCTTTGCAGTAGGGAGATCCTCCACAGCGGGATAAATAAAGTTAATCATAGTGTAAAATGTTACCATACAAAATAACGCCAACGAACCATCAACCTAAAATTGCTTGAAAACAACTACAACATTCATCAGACATCCACACATAGCTGTACCAAGCGAAGGTGAAGACATATCAACAAATATTTGTTTAAGAGCCTGTAGGTTCATACCTCAAATTACATCGCACAATGTGTCTTCCTGTGATACGTCTGAAAATTGTAGAGTGCTAGATGTAGGAAAGTACCATCTTTCTTGGCATGTTACCCCCAATTTTACATGTATGTCAGTATGTTTTTGCCTGTCTCACTGGGATCCTGCTAGCCAGGACCCCAGTGCTCATAGTTTGTGGCCTGAATGTGTATACCTGTGTAGTGCCTAACTGTGTCACTGAGGCTCTGCTAATCAGAACGTCAGTGCTCGTGCTCTCTCTGCCTTTAAATTTGTCACTGTAGGCTAGTGACTACATTTACCAATTTCAATTGGCATACTGGAACACCCTTATAGTTCCCTAGTATAGGGTACCTAGGTATCCAGGGTATTGGGGTTCCAGGAGATCCATATGGGCTGCAGCATTTCTTTTACCACCCATAGGGAGCTCAGACAAACCTTTACACAGGACTGCCATTGCAGCATGAGTGAAATAACGCACACATTATTTCACAGCCATTTTTCACTACACTTAAGTAACTTATAACTCACCTATATGTCTAACCTTCACTTGCTGATGGTTAGGTGTAAAGTTACTCAGTGTGAGGGCACCCTTGCACTAGCAAAGGTGCCTCCACATAGTTCAGGGCCATTTCCCTTTGCAGGACACCATTACACGCGTGCACTACATATATGTCAAAACCTATATGTAGCTTCACAATGGTAACTCCGAATATGGACATGTGACATGTCTAAGATCATGGAATTGTCCCCCCAATCCAAATCTGGTATTGGGGAGTCAATTCCATGCATCCTGGGGGCTCCACTATGGACCCCCAGTACTGCCAAACCAGCTCTCTGGGGTTTCTCTGCAGCTACATCTGCTGCCACCCCACAGACAGGGTTCTGCCCTCCTGGGGTCTGGGCAGCCCAGTCCCAGGAAGGCAGAACAAAGCATTTCCTCTGAGAACAGAGTGTTACACTCTCTCTCTTTGGAAATAGGTGTTAAAGGCTGGGGAGGAGTAGCCTCTCCCAGCCTCTGGAAATGCTTTGAAGGGCACAGATGGTGCCCTCCTTGCATAAGCCAGTCTACACCGGTTTAAGGAACCCCCAGTCCCTGCTCTGGCGTGAAACTGGACAAAGGAAAGGGGAGTGACCACTCCCTGTCCTTCGCCACCCCAGGGGAGGTGCCCAGAGCTCTTCCAGTGTGTCTCAGACCTCTGCCATCTTGTGTCTAGAGGTGTGGGGGTACTCTGGATTCCTCTGAGTGGCCAGTTCCAGCAGGTGACATCAGAGACCCCTCTGATAGATGCATACCTGACTAGGTGGCCAATCCTCCTCTGAGGGCTATTTAGGGTCTCTCCAGTGGGCTTTTCCTCAGATTATGACTTGCAAGAATTCATCAAGGTTCCTCTGCACTTCTGCCAAAGACCGACTGCTGACTGCTCCAAGACGCCTGTAAAACTGCAACAAAGTAGCCTGAAGACTACCAGCGACATTGCAGAACCTAATCCTGCTGGCTTTCTCGAATGTTTCTTGGTGGTGCATGCTCTGGGGGCTGCCTGCCTTCACCCTGCACTGGAAGCCATGAAGAAATCTCTGGTGGGTCGACGGAATCTTCCCCGTGCTCAAGCAGGCACCAAACTTCAGCTTCACCACTACTCTGGGTTCCCTCTCATCCTGACGAGCATGACCCCTGGAACACATGTGGTGGACCCAAATGACCCAGACTGTCCAGTAGTCCAACTGTCCAAATTTGGAGGAGGTAAGTCCTTGCCTCCCTTCTCCAGACAGTAATCCCGTGCACCATGTGATCTGCAGCTTCAAGGGCTTCTGTGCACATTTCCAATAAATCCTGTATGCGCAGCTGAGCCTAGGTCCCCAGCACTCCGTCCTGCGATGCTCAGCTCCCTGAGTTGATCTCCGGTGTCGTGGGACCTCTCTTTGCAGTGTTGAGATGACCGCTGTGTTCAGACTTATTGAACCTATGTTCAAGGACTTCTGCGGGTGCTTCCTTCCTGTCTGGGGACTCTCTACGTTGCTGAGGGCCCCCTCTGTCTCCTCTCTCAAGTGGTGACATTCTGGTCCTTCCTGGGCCCAGGCAGCACCCTTTTTCTTCAACCATGACTCTTGCAGCTATCAAGGCTTGTTTGTGGTATTTTGCCAAGGAAACAACTTGGCGTCCTCCAGCATGCTGTAGGACATCTTCTGCACAAAGAAGAACTTCCTACCTCCTTTCGTTGTTGCAAAACCTGCAGCTTCTTCCAACCAGAGGCAGCTATTTTGCACCTTCATCCGGGGTTTAGTGGGCTCCTGCCCCCCCTGGACACTTTAGCGACTCTTGGACTTGGCCCCCTTCCTTTGCAGGTCTTCAGGTTAGGAATCCATCTTCAGTGCTTTGCAGTCTGTTGTGGTCCTTGCAAAATCCTTTATCACGACTTTGATGTGTTTCTGGGGAAATAGTAGTACTTTACTCCTACTTTCCAGGGTCTTGGGGAGGGGTCTCCTTTACACCCTTAGTGTTTTCTTACACTCCCACCGACCCTCTACACACTACACTAGCCTAGGGGTCCATTCGTCGTTCGCATTCCACTTTCTTAGTATATGGTTTGTGTTGCCCCTAGGCCTATTGCATTCTATTGTGTTCTACAGTGTTTGCACTACTTTCTGACTGTTTTACTTACCTGATTTGGTTAGTTGTGTATATTTTTTTGTATGTTACTTACCTACTAAGGGAGTATATCCTCTGAGTTATTTTTGGCACATTGTCACTAAAATAAAGTAACTTTATTTTTAGTAACTATGAGTATTGTCTTTCTTACGATATAATACCTATATGATATAAGTGGTATTGCATGAGCTTTGCATGTCTCCTAGTTCAGCCTTGGCTGCTCTGCTATAGCTACCTCTATCAGCCTAAGCTGCTAGGACACTACTGCATTCTTCTAATAAGGGATAACTGGACCTGGCATAAGGTGTAAGTACCATTGGTACCCACTACAAGTCAGGCCAGCCTCCTACACTAGACACACATCTCTGTGCAATTCCCTGATTGGCCTGAAGGTGGAGGATTAAGTGCTACATGATATGGAATGATCTGTGTGAACTGCTCAGATTTTTCCATAAGGGGAGGCTTTATTGCAGTGTTTAGTGTGAATTGCTTCGGTGCAGTTCAGGGAGAAGAAGGTGGTATCGTTGTAGTGTCTAGTTACAGATGATGTATGAAAGGGTGTATAGAACATGCCTGCCTAACAGATTGAGTGTGCCAATGCCAGTTTGTGGAGTTGTTGCATGCCTTGGTCTTGGCCGTGCCTTTTCCTTGCTAGCTTGGATTTATATTTTGTGAGTTAAGTTTAATGCACAGTTGTCTCTCTTTTCGTCTGTTATTTTTGTTGGTATTTAGTGATTGTAAAGGACACATTTGTGTGTACAAATGACTATCCCATATTTCGTGCTAGAGTTTACCATCTAAGAGGGAAGGCGAAGTATTGCAGAATGTGTGCTTGTGGGTTATTATGTCTTTCGGCCTCTCAGGTGAACCAGAAGTTGAAGAAGGATTAACAGTGAGGCAATGCGATGAACAGTGAGGTCATGCTCACGGCCGCCAGTAACTTTAACAGGAAAAGGGGCGGATGAGACACCCATGCAAACATACACACGCACTGACACCCAGACACTCACACTCGTGCACATACACACATCCATTCACAACACTGACTCAGAAATATTTAAATATTCAAACATATACACAAACAAGCATCAAACATTAACAAAAAAACACACTTGCCTGCAGCTCTGCCTCGGAGGTCTAAAGAGGGTTGGGACTGCTGCCTTCCCTCTTTGGCTGACCTTAGGTAAAGCCAGTGAGGGAAGGCAGCAGTTCCTACTTACCACAGAGTGGGATGGGATCAGTAAGAGTTGGGGACCCCACTCTGTGATGAGGTTTCACTGACTGACACTTGGTCCTGGGCACTTTAGGGCTTAAAACTGAAGCAACATCACAAAACAAAATAAAATGATGGACGGAGTGTTGAAACTTTTCAAACACTCACCCCCAGTCACAGATATGGGTTCAATCCATCGTTATTTTGCTCGCCACGTCACCCCGGTTTGGACCCAGCCATATGCAAATCAGTCTTGACCCTGTTCCACATGGGAACAGTCCAGTCCGAACTGCTGGGCCAGGTTCTACCTGGACAGGAAACAAGTTTCCTGGGACCGGTTTCTGGGTATCACACTTCATCAGCCAGGCTAGCTTGAATCCAGTGGCGCAGCGAGCAAGGGACCCACGTCTGGGCATACCCCTGCCACTTAGGGCGCACAAAGCAACATCACAAAACAAAATAAATGATGGACGGAGTGTTGAAATTTTTCAAACACTCACCCCCAGTCACAGATCTGGGTTTAATCCATCGTTATTTTGCTCGCCACATCACCCCAGTTTGGACCCAGCCATATGCAAATCAGTTTTGACCCTGTTCCCCATGGGAACAGTCCAGCCCGAACTGCTAGGCCAGGTCCTCCCTGGACAGGAAACAAGCATCCTGGGACCGGTTTTTGGGTATCACTATTCATCAGCCAGGCTAGCTTGAATCCAGTGGCGCAGCGAGCAAGGGACCCACGTCTGGGCATACCCCTGCCACTTAGGGCGCACAAAGCAACATCACAAAACAAAATAAAATGATGGACGGAGTGTTGAAACTTTTCAAACACTCACCCCAAGTCACAGATCTGGGTTTAATCCATCGTTATTTTGCTCGCCACGTCACCCCAGTTTGGACCCAGCCATATGCAAATCAGTCTTGACCCTGAAGCACCCTGGTCTGAGGCAATCAGTGACGCTCCACTTTGTCATGAAAAAGAGGGCCTTGAGGACCCTTGCTGAGCTGAGAATGTCACATCCACAGGAGCTGTGACATTCTCAGCCCAGCAAAGTTCAGCTCAGGCAGCCAGGAGCATGTGCATTTAGCTCATGTCTAGCTCTTGGCTGCCTGACTTGAAAATAATGAATGTTTGTCAGGCTGCCTTTTATTCAGCCCAACAGGCATTCTTTTTGATGGCAAACGTGGCCCCTATGAACGGGCTGCAGATGGTCATGCTGCTCTGAAATGGATCTGGAATCTAACAAATTAGAGTAACCTTTTGGCACCTGTCTGAGGTGTGCCTGGACCATCTACTAAGCACAATAACAATAATGTTTCCCACAGTTCAGGTGGTTTCCTTTTGACCAAGGTGATTTCCATTTCCCATGAAAACCAAAGTAGAAGAGGAGTTAAAAAAGCTTTATTAGACCACCCTGATTAAAAAACTAAAGGATGAACTCATTGGGTCTCTCTTTTAAATTATTTATTTATTTGAGAGTTTTCTATCGCACTATGTCACTCAGAAGCATGTGGGCACTGTACACATGGAACACAAAATTTGCATATAACAGTAGCAGTAACAGTAATAGCAAATGAACATATAACACAACTGAAATGAGTATTGTGTAGGGGAAATTATTACTGAACTTTAAAAAACAGTCTTCTTCGAAATAGGAGATAAAAGGAACCAAAAGTGTATATCGGCTGGGACCCAACACTGCAGACAGCTTCTCATTTGGAAGATATCTTCTGAAAATACACGTTTTTAATTGTAGAAATGGGGTTCAGTCTTAATTTGCTTGGTAAAGAGTTCCAAAAGGTGGAAGGTGGCACCTGAAAATTAATGTTGAGCATGTAATGTTTTGAAACCAGGGCTATTTTGAGTAATTCTGAGATAGTGTAAGAAATTGGGTATTGTTTGATGGGAGTGGAGGGCGGACTCAGACAAAACACAATCCTTGTCAGGGTAAACCACAAATATCACTACATTAACCTGTGCTAAACTGTCTGGTAGCATGGCATGGAGCAGTCAATCTTAACTTAGAGTCAATGTGAAACGAAGTTGTGCAGCACACAAACAGTAATAAATTGATAACACAACACAAGAAAAAATTATAAAGCTATTTACAAAAATAGAGTATTTTTAATAAACTCATAGCAAAATAAAAAAAAAACATCCAATTGGTAGAACCAGAGATATTGAACTTTAAAGGTGTTTGTAAAAATAGTGCTAAGATGTAGAAAGAGCCCACTGTAGATATCTGGTCACACTGGACTGGGACAATCTCACAAGTTCAGGGCAACCACAATGGAGTGCAGGCCAGGCACAGAACTGAGTTCATCCCACTGAGAGCTGTACAATATGTCCTTGATGCAGGGTCTGCTTGGAGTTACTTTGCAGGGCTTTGCATCACTCACTGTCTGTTCGATGAAACTTTCAGCTGTGTGGTGAGTCTTTGCAGGGGTTTACATTGCTCTATGTTGGTTCCAATGTAGCTCTCAGCTGGGGTGGAAGGCTTTGAGGGACTTTGTGTCACTCAGCATTGGTTCCAATGAAGCTGTCATCTGGGAGGTAAGGCTCTGTGAGGCGTAGTGTTACCGTGCATTAGAACCGCTGCAGCTTTCAAATGGGATATGTGTGGTGTGGCTGATGAAGCTTTGTGTCACCCGCCATTGCTTCGGATGAAACATTCGGTTCAGAGCTGCCTGGCTTTGTGAGACAATGAGCCGAATCATGATGGTTCTTATGGAACCTTCAGATAGGCAGGAAGAACTTCTCTCTGATGCCAGCCAAGGGTCCAGGACCTGGGGCGCACTCCTTGGGGGCAGGACTCACTCCAATAGAAGCCAGCAGCAGGGCTCAGGCAGGTCCAGTTGGTGCTGGTCAGCTGGGCAGTTGCTGGGAAGGCCTCTGGTAATCTAGCTCAACAAAGGGGTCAGCCAACTGACCCCTCAAGTCACTCTGGGTAGCCTGGGATCAGGACGAGCAGGTCCAATCTTCCTTCTTCAGAGAGCAGGTAGTCCTTCAAGAAACAGAGCAGTCCTTCTGGCAGCAGGACAGCTTTTCTTCTGCATATTCCACAGGTCTAGGAGTGTTCTGATGAGTCAGTCTGGTAGTCCCAAATGTGTACTTGGTGCCAGCCTTTGTGTGGGTTGTGAGGGATTCCCTGACCTACCCTCAACACTAGATCTTGAAAGTTCTCCTCCTTTCCCTGGTCAAGGCTCCAAACCGTTTGAGGTAACAGAAGGCAGGGCAGGCCTGGTGTCAGGTTCGTTTGTGTGTGCTGTGGGCTGGAGGGGGGAGAGCTCCTCCACAGTCATCCTGATAGGATGACCATCCTATCTACACCTAAGCTTCCATTGTGTCATAGGCTGGAAGTAATACACAAACCCCAACAGCAGAGTCATTTACAGTCCTGTGACCCAGGGCAATGTTAGGAGGTACAATTGGTTGAGACAAGAAAATATCAACTTTTTAAACTGGCATGTTCAAAACTGTAACTAAAAGTCCAACTTCACTATTTAAGAGGATTTTAACTTACAATTAATTTGAGTGTAAACAACATGTCTCTAGCTGTCCCCAATGTAAAGTTAGCACTTATTAAATGTAAAAAAGTATCCCAGTATTAGTCCATGGGAGAGATAGGCCTTACCATGGTGAAAAACGACTTTAGGAGATCTTCACCTCCATAACATTTAAAACTTAAACACACATGTGCTACTATGCACCCTCCCCTATGAGCATTTAGGGCCTACCTTAGGGGTGGCTTATAAGTATTAATTATTATAAAGTGCACAGAGTCCTGAAGCCAACAAAAATAAATTAAGCAAACGGGATGGGAGAAGGCAAAAGGTTTAAAGCAATACCACACCAAGGATGTCAGGTTTATCAGGTAGGATGGAGTGCTAAGATGCTGTCCGTTGTAGATGAAACATCTCAATACTTCTTACCTCTATTGGGTGCCAATGAAAAATAAAATGGATGGGTGTAATGTAATCATACTTTCTTGAGGATTTTGTTTTGCTCAGATGTTAACACATACTTTATTTTCTTTTGGACCTAAAGGAGAAAGTTCACCACTTTGATGATTTTACTAATGTGTTGTGCCATTGAGGGGGCAGTATGAAGTGTGAAGCCAAGAGAGACCACATTGGGAGAGAGGGATGGGGAGATGTCTGAAGCTGACAGCTCTTTAGGTAGATAGCAATCAAAATTATTTTTGAACTTTAGGCACAATAAAATAAACTTTGTCTTTTTGGGTTTAATTTAGGAAAGTTGCTGATCATTCACAGGTCTAGTCTGATGGACCTAGATGCAGCAAGATGGTTTTTTGTAGCTAGGACATTTTTATGTAAGCCTGTGTATCAGCATCTTGAGGTCTTCTTAACCAAAAGACGCAAAACAACCAGTAAAGCTGGTCTCCGTATGAGACTGCTAAACAAGGCTTACTAAGACAGATGCACCTGTATTGCAAACCTAAATTTATCTCAGTGTTCTTCGAAATAAAAACACTTTGAGCACCACATGTTTAAATCACAAAGGGCCCTGGAAATACAAAAGGCTGGGTTTTGATATTTTCTAAGTAGTGGAGTTGTTCCAGTATACGAACAGAGAAGTTCGTCCATTTCTCATGCGAGCCCACCATATATTTTAAGCCTAAAAACTGTGATTCAAATTCATATGAGCCTAAAAGCAGTGATGCAAATTCAGATGAGGAGCATGTAATGTTTTGCAGACAAAATAGCAGACCTTTGAAATTCTGTCTAGAATCCTTCATAGATTTACTTGCACAAATTGGGATGATAGACGATTTGAAGATTTAAGGACCTAAGCTTCTCCCCAGAGTGTCCCTGAATTGAGGCACTCAAACCAGATAGTGCGCTACTGCAAAACGTTAATTTCTAATGTGAAGGGAACCACCCCACAAATTACTGTAAAAGGGCATAGAGAGACCTGGCCCATGAGATATCAGGAAACATCGTAAATGATGGACCATGCCCTACAGCTCCTGACAAGCACGACTTACATAACTCCCATTCAAAACACTGAGTTAGTTATAGATACTGGCACCTGAAGACTAAGGACAATGGTTAGAAAAGGTAACTAAACAATGAGGCTATCACCAGAAGCATGTGGAAGCTAGACTTAATATGCACAGAGAGGGTCTTACCAGTAGGATGTAAAAGCCGGGCTTAACACTCATGACACAGCAAGACTCACAAATCCAAGAACTGCAACAAAGCAGTCATCAGATTATAATTACTAGAATTGGTATATAGATTTCTGGTACACTAGTCATGAATGGGATGGTATAGTGACAATACATTACATAGAATGGATATTCGATACACAGCAGAATATACAGTTGGCAGTGGCCCACGACCAAGAGAGTGGGGAGAAAGTCAGCAACGGGGATAAAGGAGTTGTCACTATGATACATCACCTCATTGGTCCCAACAACTAGGGCTGCTCAGGTCCTTGGAATACTAAGAAGTGTATGGCAGTCACATGTTGCTACTCGTCGATAATGATTCAGCCCTGAACCTGCTGTAAGTTATTCAAGCTACGAAGGAAGATAAATGTCTGCAGACCATCATAATCATACACCGGAAAAGCAGGTGCAAATGGTGCAAAACCCTGTTGGAATCACCTCTTTAATGAAGGAACACAAACAATGGAGTTAAATAATATTTACAAGGTGTTGTCTATTTCTATCAGAGACGTGAATAGATGTCTAAATTGTGAATCCTAGATCCCTAAGTTGGAACACACACTAGCTCAAGGAGGACGTGAGAACAATGCTATACCTACAGCAAAAGTACAACTGAATACCTAATTCCCTGATGTACCCATGCCCAGGCCCTGATTCTGGTACTGCCGCTTGCCCAGCCAATCTTCATAAAGGGACCCAAAACCACAAATGATGATTTCTGCAATCTCCCCGACCAGCAATACACTCCAGTGGTGATGGATAGCTACTTAACATTCTTAGTGGAGGAAATTGTGCACAATCCAGAAATGTAAAAGCTGCTTACCACAGACGGAAAATCTATGCCTGACAATGGCCTGCCATTTTGTAACTGAGTACATCCGGCTAGTCGCAGGCCAATGAGAATATGAAACCCTAAAACTTTAAGCAAAGTCCGGTGAATTGAAAAGGAGCGAATTCAGAACCAGTATCTTAATGGAATACCTAATGATGCCATATACTTCCACATAATTTTCACATGCAGATTAGCTATTCAAAAACACAGTGGTCTTTGCTATGCCTGCGCATGGTCATCACCATTTAATAGGTTACCATGGACTGGTGCCAGGCAAAAGTAGAATAATGCATTGCAAGTAGGGGATAACATGGATCTTACATTCAAAAAAGGGCAGAGCTTAAATGAGGGCTGAACTGTGGCTCTTTTTATATTTTGAGGGGAGTGTTATGTTCAGCTACCTGCTTCTGTGGCTTATTTATGACAGTGTTCTGACACATCCATATGCAGATTCATTCAGGAAAGTACACACTTTGTGCTAAGGATTAATGAAGCTATAGCTCCGTCATGCATATGAGGACATCTAATACTAATGTGAACGTCATTGATTCACGTGCCTACTTGAGAGGCTGTTAACCTATCCCCTTAAAAGCCTAAGCGAAAATGTAACAAAAAGTAGTTATGGGTTTAGAGAGATACAGTAGCGCTCTTCTCTCTCCAGGATGATGGCGCTCCTTATTTCTCACACACTCCTTGCCCACTTTGACCTCATATGACAAATTGACAAATTCTGTGAGCCAAAAAGCCCAATAAACAAGTGAGCTTCCCTTTCACTGTCACCCTAGTTACATTTGGGTACATTTGGTGCCGTACTTCTTGGCTGACTTTCAGTAGAAACTCTGTATTTTTCAAGTTGTTACTGATGAAAAGTACTAATTTTGTCATTGGCGCGAGCATTGTGCCGTACTATCTTGCTTTCTTAAATACAGCAGCCAGAAATATTAATAACAAAAAAAGACAATTGACACAAGCCTTTCGCAACATAAAAATATAACACCTAAATGTCAGGGGACTTGAACTGCACAAACAAGTCTCAGGTCTTTCATTCACCCCACAAAAGGTCTCACTACCGTCAGCCCCTCCTCTTTCCTAATTCTGGAACCTGTTTCAGTTGGTGAAGCAACAGCAAGATTATGATTGAATAAGCACATGAATCAAAGTATTGAGAACACCAGTTCAGGGGCGCAACGAAACTTGAGGGGGCCCGCTTCACAGTACATGGAAGGGCCCCCTTTTAGGACTCAGGCAGGGGCTATCAAGCCAGAGTACTGTGCTGTGGTGTGCCCCAGGCGCTTGGCCCCACCCCAAGGACCACAGTGGCTGTGGGGGCCTTTGTTATTCCACTGGACCAGTCGTTCCTCATCTTGAGAAGGATCTTCAGGTTGTCTGAAATTGTAGCAGCAGTGGATGAATTAAAATTAAAAACACGAGCATTATAAAAAATAGTTAGGGAGTGACAATACCAAAATAAAAAAGTACCATCAAAGTAGTGGTGGGATAATACTTGCCTCCATCTCTTTAATACAATTGGGACTTTCCATAATAAGCAACTTGGAAAATCTGGAATTTATTGCAAGGCCGGAGAGTCCTATTATGAATTTTTTGAAATCATGATAATAACTATTGTAGAAACATCTACAATTGGATTACAATAAAAGTCTTGAAAGTAGAAGCCAAGACCAGTCTGCTGCTCTCAGAATTCCCTCTAACCAGGAACCGAAATGAATGGCTTTAGAAGCCATATCACCTCTAGATGATGAGCTCCAAACATGGATAGATCAATTCTCTCTTGCTGCATGGTTCCCTTAACCCATGGGTGGCAGAGGATACAGGAAGACATGGTTTTCTGAAAGAAATTAGGAATTGGAAAGCAGATGTTCTGAGAGCTGATGTATGATTCTCATATTCCCTAAGACACTCTACTACTCTCTATTTTTAGAAAAGGCACAATATTCCAGGGACATTTTCAGACTTTTAGTATGTTTGGAAATAGAAAATAAATACTCCAGAAGGGGAATACTGAGTGGCCTTAGGATCTAAAACTATTTTCAATGATACTAAACACAGCATTGTTATTTCTTATGATAAACGTTTTAATAAAAGATTAGCATTATCAGAGCGAGTGTTAAGCATATTCAAAACTACATCCCATGACACTTTATATGAGATATACATTTCCTAATTTAACAGGCAACAAATTAAAGGATGTTCACTCACTGGTTTTTAATCATTGAAAAAATGGTGTAGAGAAATATCTGATCTGTGAACATTCACAGTCGTATCAGACTTACTTGATGTTGCCAGGGAACACAAGAAATTAACCATCATAGAGGTGTGTGCCATAATGAGATCCTAGTTTGATTTATGCATACATCAAGATTCCAGGACTGGCTTGCATATCTTTTGGTTCTGGGAGTCCAGGAATCATTAACAAAGTTAATACATTCTGTCAAAAGGCCTGGGATGGACAAGGCTGGTCTGAAATCTCCCAGGCTACTAATCTTAGATTACTTGATATTACTAGATCAAGTAGAGATCCCTTCTGGTTGACTGGAAGCTGATCGAACCGGGGAAAAAGATTGGGCATGTCTGAGGTCATTTGAAGAGGATCTGAGCACCCTACTTGTGTTGGCCAGAACTGAGTTACTAATACTAGTTGACCCAATTCTCTCACTGCTTTAGAAAAGCTTCACAATATCATGATGAAAGTGGTAATCATATGAGGAATACCCTGGTTTCAGAGGCAGAGGAATGTGCCTGTGCCCAGAGCTGGGTGTTGGTCCTGGATATGAATAGATATATCTTAAAAGGATCCCAAAGATTGTGTAGAGTTTGAAAAATGAGATCACGTATATGCCAGTCACTGGAGGCTCTCAGGAGAAACCAATATGCTTCGAAATTGAGATTTCCTGGAATGTTCTCCACTGTAACTGAGATGTGTTGAAAATGTGATGAAGAAGACAGTATTCCCAGAACTGCTTGTTCAGTTCTGCAAGAATCTGTGAATAAGTACACCTGGTGGTTAATGTACTTTATCGCTGTTAAATTGGTCATTTGAAGAAAGACTGAACAACAAGAATGGGCCTCTGAGAAAGTTTGAATTGCAAAGGAGCCCGCAAACAGCTCTAAATTGTATGTTGAGAATTAGTTGCAATGAGCCTGCCAACCTGACAAGCTTGCATTGGATAGCGATAGAAGATCCAGAGTGGAACTGAATATGGCCCTGCTGTTCCAGGTGTAAATATACTCAAGCCACCAAGATGTTTCTTCTTTTGTTTCTAGATCTAAAGGAACCATGCCTGTATAAGAAAGCCTCTTCTAAGATGAAATATTTGTAGACGTTGAAGAGTGTTATGTTGAAGAGGGCACAGCAATACTGCTTGAATCCAAGATTGAAGGAGATATACTATGCCTGCTAAATCTCTAAGTGAATTATGCGATAGGATTGCGAAATGTGCTAGTTCCTTCTGAATGACTGACAGCTTTCACTCTGGAAATTGGAGGGTGGGAGAAACTGTGTTGACTCCAAAACCTAGAATTCTATAGACTGGATAGGAACAAGAAGGTGTTGTCTAAAGACTTCTCTTAGTAACAGGTGCACTTTGTTAATTAACATAAGTAGTAATTTCTTTGAATGTATTTTCATCAAACAGAACTCTTTATGCAGAAGGACCAGCTTCAGTGGAGGCCAACTCTGTCGCTTTAGTGTTGATTTTGATCACTATGTTTTTATTTTGTTCATTAGAAATGGCAAAGTTTGCAGTGCCAGTCAGACAGGTTACTATCTGAATCCAGAAAGGGAACTCCACTAGGTCTAAGGAGATTGTATCCCCCTTGGCTTGTTCTGCCATTAAAGATTTTTGCAATTGAGTCAATTGTTTTTAGGTGTTTAACTTGACATGAAGGAAATGTGCTGTCTATGCCCTTCTTATGGTCTTTACCATATGGTCTTTACCACATGGTCTTTACCAGCTTTTGATCAGGAGATACCTGTACCCAATCTGTAGTACAAGGCTTCGGGCATTCTAATTTGAGTTTGTTTCAAAAAGGTTTTGCTAATGGCATTCTGATTCATGCCCTGATACATTCTGCAACATTAGACTAATAAAGTGAGGTCAAACAGACGTTGGCCTGCTCCATCCTATATCTCAGGTGTGGCTTGAATGGTGTTTTCATTTAGAAAATGAGATATTCTTTTAAGATTACTTTTCTGTGGGCCAAGTGAGTTCACATCAGACCCATTGCCTGTGTTTGAATCATTATCTGGAGTGTAAATCACCTCCAAATTTACTGACTTTTAAGCTGCACTTGAATAAAGATGATTTGGCTTCTCATTATTTTGAAATATGGTCCAGTGATAGGTTTAGGTAAGAAAGACATCTGGCATTTGTATGGAGAAAATTCATTTGGCCCCAAATTTTAATTATTAGACCTGCTACCATCCTCTTACTTGGTCTAGGCTGATATCGCTGCTATAACATGTTTACCAATGTCTTATGCCATCATTGACACAAAGGCAAACATAACCCTTTTCACTGAAGTTGTCACTAAATTATCAGTGAAATCTCTTCGATTTTCTTTGAAAACGTCCTCACTTTCTTCAATATCTAGTTCTAAAGCAAAATTATTCATTTGTTTTTTTATCACTATCCAAAGGCCCAGATAAAGTAATATCGAAATGTCAATTATGTGTATCATTTGTCATCACTTGATAAGAATAAATTAAGTATTTGCATTTGTCCCTAGGGAATTTGAGCCCCTGTTCTGGTGGAATGCAAAGGAAATGAGGGGAACAGCTCAATAAAGTTCTTTTGAACTCAGTTTAAAAGTAAAAGAAGACATGTTCTATATGTGTCACCAGGCAGTGCGCTTCTTCTCATAGGCACCAAGCTGAGGAAAGAAAAGTTCACACTGAGTGTGACAAGCTAAGAAAAAGTCAGAGAGCATTTATGATGGCCCCTTCAACTTGAACACATTCTCGAAACAAGATGTTTCAGGGTTGTGAAAAAGCCATCTGTGTGCTGTATGAATGAAAACTGTTAGAAATTGGGTCTCTAGATGGCAGTGGTTTGCACCCTGTCCAAACAGGGACCCTCACTCTAGTCAGGGTAAGAGAGTCACACAGCTAAGATAACCCCTGCTCACCCACTTGGCAGCCTGGCACAAGAAGTCAGGCTTATCTCAGAGTATTTGTACACACACACATAGTAACACAGTGAAAATACTACAAAAGTACTCCACACCCATTTAGAAGAATAGCCAAAATTTATTTGAGTAACACAAGACCAAAATGACAAAAATCCAACATAGACAAGCAAAGTTATCACTTTTAAAAGATTAAATGAAATTGTAGTTCCTTGAAATCAATGAAGCGCTTGACTGAGGCAAAGTACCTGAGATGCGTCAAAACAAACAGGATGCAGGCCGCAGGGGAGGTGATGTGTCAAAAGAGCCAGAGATGCGTTGGTTCCTTACTGTCGCAGAGGAGGTGATACGTCAGTTCCTTACTGCTAGTCAGGGGAGGTGATGTGTTGGTTCTTTACTGCCATAGGGGAGGTGATGCAATGTTTCCTTCTAGTGATGAGTCAGTTTGAAATTACGCAGTGAGTGGATGCATGGGTTTTCTCTTTGCAGCACCAAAAACCTCCTTCAAGAGCCCAGACTGGATTGGGCACCACTTGGCAGGACAGGGCTCTCAGCAGAGGAGCCCAGGTGCTGGCAGATGAAGTCTTTGATGTCTCTGAGACTTCTTAACAGGAGGCAAGCTCAACTCAAGCCCTTTGAGAACCCTGGAAAGCAGGGTGTAGAAAACAAAGTCCAGACCTTTGACTCTCTGGACAGAAGCAGCAAGCAGCAGGCCAGCCCAGCAAAGCAAAAGGCAGAGTGGTAGTCCCTCCTACAGCATCCAGCTATTCTTCCTGGCTTAATGTCCTCAGTCCAGAAGTGTTCCAACTTTGTGGGGTCATAGATCCAGTACTTATACTCATTTCTGTGTTTGAAGTAGGCAAACTTCAAAGAGAAATCGTTGTAGTACACAAGACCCTGCCTTTCCTGCTCTGGCCCCAGACATACTCTAGGAGTTTGGAGACTGCTTTGTGTAAGGACAGCCACAGCCCTATTCAGGTGCAAGTGGCAGCTCCTCTCACCACTCTAGCTCAGTAAGACCCATCAGGAAATGCAGGGCACACCTCAGCTCCCTTTTTGTGACTGCCTAGAGTGAATTCACAAACAGCCCAACTGTCATCCTGACCCAGGCGTCTTTGTCACAGCTAGGCAGAGGCACAGAATGGTTAAACAAGAAAATGCCCACTTTCAAAAGTGGCATTTTTAAACTCACATTTTAACAAACAACTTCAACAAAAGATGTATTTTTAAATTGTGAGTTCACAGACTCCAAACTCCTTATCTTTATCTGCTCCCAAAGGGAAATTACACTAAAATGATATTTCAAAGCAATCCCCATGCTACCCTATGTGAGAGATAGGCCTTTCAATAGTGAAAACTGAATTTAGCAGTATTTCACTATCAGGACATGTAAAACACACCAGTCCATGTTCTACCTTTCAGATACACTACACCCTGCCCATGGGGCTGCCTTGGGCCTACCCTAGGGGTGACTTGCATGTATTGGGCCTAGCAGGTGGGTGCCCTTGCCAGGTCGAAATGGCAGTTTAAAATTGCCCACACAGACACTGCGGTGGCAGGTCTGAGACATGCATTTGGGTGGCACAATCAGTGCTGCAGGCCCACATTTGATTTACAGGGCTTGGGCACACATGGTGCATTTTACTTGGCACTTACAAGTAAATCAAATATGCCAATCATGGACAAACCAATCACAAATACAATTTAGACAGAGAGCACTTGTACTTTAGCACTGTTCAGCAGTAGTAAAGAGCCCAGAGCCCTAAAGCCAGAAAAAAACGAAATTCAGCACAGGATGAAAAACAAGAGGTCAGAAGCCAAAAGGGAGTGGAAACCCCAGCAAGAGGTCACAGCTCTAATAAATAAGTTTTGAAATAAAAAAAAGGACATAAGGTATGGAGCATTAATTGTATTACACATTAATAAATACTTGTAACAAGTACTTAGCTTCTTACTGCCACAGCAGCAAGAAAGAGAATAGCAACTGATTCCACTCAGACTATTTATGGAACAAATGAAACACCTGGGAGAAGTTTTGTGGTGGTGAAGTTTCATTAATTTTGGACATTGTAGTTTTATGTTGTTAAAGACTTATGTTATTTGTCCTTTTCCTTTTACCATTGCTTCTGGCTGCTGCATTAAATAAAGCAAGAAATAAGCCATAATAGGAGCCTTTGGTCTTGCAATAAAATCCACATATCAATGGGAGAGCATGTGGCTGAGAGAAAATTCTTTGCTACAGAGTTAACATATCAGATAGTGGTAGGCTGGATGAGCAAAATATATATGCACAACATTGTACTGGTAGATAAATGGGCCCCAATTATGAATTTTGAATACTAGCAGGATGGTAAATCTGAAGCTGTAATAACCAGTACTGTGCAGTGACACACCACTAGGACCATGTAATTACAATTGTATCCGCATGGAATAGGGAATAACTATGCAGGTCTAGCTTTGCTAAGCAGAACACTGCATGGTATCACATTTTCTACCTGAATGGCTTGGGGAGGTGAGACAATTGCGGGGGAGGTGGGGATGGACAGGGAATACTAGTCTGGCAGGTGCTGCATGCCCTGCTGTGCCATGGCTGACTGTGGCATGGGAGCAGGTGACCGTTCTGTGCTTCAACCTAGTCCCATTCCAAATCCATTTACTGGGTGGATTATCTGGCTTCTAAACAATTATTCCCACAGTTGATAAATCTGGGTGTGAAAACAACAGCCAACTAATGACCCATTCAACATATTTCTAGGGTGATAGTGGGGAAAATCCCTGAAGGAGGGAAACAATCAAAGGTTGTAACAGCCTGATCATAATGAGGGCTGAGGATGTGCCTCTTCTGAGTGAAGGAGTTAGAGTAAATGTGGTTCAAAGTGTGGATTACTTTTCAGAACATGCGTGGATCAATGTTATATGCCTTTCAAAACATTTTACTAATTGCAGCCTACTTAGACATAGGCTATTGCTGAAATGAGCAATTTACAAACATATTGTACTCTTAAGAAAGACTGTTAGCAAATAGCCAATAATATTTTTCCATGATACACATAGAGCACCTAGCTTCTTACAAGTAAACACATCTGAGCAGAAAAACACTAACAACCCCATAATTCCACAAAAAAGTCAACACCCATCTTGTTATCAGTACTTTTCCTGCCACTCTTTCCATATGTTGTTTCCTGCTGCTTTGCACGTAACCTTTCAAAGTTTTAATGAGGGTTGTTAGACCTGTTGTCATTAGGCAACGTTTTGCCTGCTTGCCCCACATATTGCTGGTTTGTTTTGTTGGCCTTAGGATTCTGAGCATTTTACCACTGCTGACCAGTGCTAAAGTGCGTGTGCTTCTATATACACAATCAACATATTTAATTTACTTGTAGTTCCCTTGTAAAGTGGTGTACCATATACCCAGGGCTTGTAAATTGAATGCTACTACTGGGCCTGCAGCATTTATTGTGTCACCCACTGAAGTAACTTTTTAAACATGTCTCCGGCCTGCCACTGCAGAGTCTGTGTGTGCAGTGTGACTGCCACTTTAACTTGGCATTTAAAACCCCTTGCTAAGCCCTAAACTCCACCTTTTATTTTATATGTATCCCCGAAGGTATGCCCTACGTAGCCCATTCTAACCATGTTACTAAAAGGTAGGACATGTACTTTTAAGTCTTGAGTGTCCTGGTAGTGAAAAACTTCCAAAGTTGTTGTTTTTCACTACTGCAAGGCCTGCCCCTGTCAAAGGTTAACATTGGGGATTGCTTATTACACTTAATAAGCTGTAATTCCTAATTGAGAAAGAGTAAGCATATCATACTTAATACCTATGGAGTTGTTATGACAAATTGTCTTTTATATTAAAGTCAGATTTGTTATTACAATTTTGAAAATGCCACTTTTAGGAAGTTGACATTTTCCTGCTCTTAGCACTGTGTGCCTGCAGCCTGTCTCCAATACACATCTGGGGTGGGGCGACAGCTGTTTTTCTGCATTCCCTCTAGACAGCCTCACAAAAAGGAAGGGTAGGTTTGACTAAGCAGCCATCTGCATGTTGATGGGTCATCCTAGACAGGATGGGAGAGAGGAGCTGACACACCTGAATAAGCAGTGTCTTGCTCCCACACAAAGGAATGCTAACCCCTTGTAGTGAGTCTGCAGACCCTTCTTTGAAATCACCCCCACTTCAAAGGCACAAAGTACTGGACCTCTGGCCCTACCAAATCAGTACACCTCTGGACCTGTGGATACTCTGCCAGTAAGACGGACTGCTATGTTGCTACAAGGATTGTTATGCTGATGGATTCCTGCTCTGAATAACTGTTTTTCTAACTGTTTTTCTTTTTATAACTGGTTTCCCGCCGGATTTCCCCCGGTTGCCCAAATCCGCCATGGCGGCGCTGCAAGCAGCGCCGCCATGGAGATTCTGACCCCCTTCCCGCCACCCTGTTTCTGGCGGTTTTTACCGCCAGGAACAGGATGGCGGGAACGGGTGTCCTGGAGCCCCTGGGGCCCCTGCACTGCCCATGCCAATGGCATGGGCAGTGCAGGGGCCCCCTAACAGGGCCCCAGCCTGCTTTTCACTGTCTGCCTAGCAGACAGCGAAAAGCACGACGGGTGCTACTGCACCCGTCGCACACCTGCAACACCGCCGGCTCCATTCGGAGCCGGCTTCAGTGTTGCAGGCCCCTTTCCCGCTGGGCCGGCGGGTGCTAACTTGGCTAGCGCCCGCCGGCCCAGCAGGAAAGTTGAAATGGCCCCAGCGGTCTTTTGACCGCGGAGCGGCCATATGGCGGTTACTGCATGACGCGGTTAGAATGAGGGCCATTATCAATTTTACTAACCTGATGTGAACCTTTCTGTGGTGTTTTCAATGTGTTACTGTTTTAAGTGTTGCCAAAAACATTACACATTGCCTCCTAAGTTGGCCTGCCTGCTCTGTGCCAAGCTACCAGAGGGTGAGCACAGGTTAATTTATGGTGTGTAACTGACTTACCCTGACTAAGATAGTGGCCCCTTCTTGGACAGGATGCATAGATCTACCAAGTAGAGACCCAGTTTTTAACTAACAACACTAACAAATAATTTTGCCAGTCACTGCAAAAAAAAATGCACTTTTTTTTTAAATAAAAAATTAATGTAGAGTTCTGGCCATGCTGAATATTTAAGAAAAATTTATACGTTTTCATCTTGAAACTCCAATTCATCATGAATGTATTTCAAGGAATATAGAGAAATGCAATGCCCAGAGCCATCCATCGAGCTGCGGTTTATGATGATTTTTTATTATTTTTCGACAATATATCAATTGACAAGGAAACATTTAGCAATAAGGGTTATTCACACCAGTCTGAATTTGGGGTTACCCATAACATCAGGTGATTCTTAGGGAATATTATAAAATATCCTTTTGTGCACATTGATTTATGATTAGAAGCCAAAAATAAAAAGAAATTCAAAAGATAGTAATACATTTCCCTACTGTTCTGAATTCCCACTCTTCTCCTGATAAAAACAATACCCCACATGTGTGCATGGGCCTATCGCACAGGGCAGGAAAACCCTAAACTTGACCATGTGATGAAAGGAAATGATGTTTAGATAAAATAGATTATTGTGGCGGTGAGGGTCTGCTGTGGTTGATCTGGGTGTGGCCCGCATTGAAGGACTGTGATAGAGTGGCTTGTGTAGATCCCACCACATTTTCATACCCAGAACATCCTGTAAATGACATACTTTGGATGTTGATTAGCACCTCTCAAAGCAGCTGGAACAGAGTATCTGAGAGCCAATGGACCGATGCCCTCAACTCAACCCCATGACACGTCCTCGAGCGCCATTCAAGCCATCAAAAACTTCACCACTTGAATCTCCAACATTGCCGACAGAGTGGCTCCCAACAAACCCTCCAAACCCAACAGATACTCCTGACAAATTAGTTGGTACACCCCAGAACTGAGAAACTCCAAACACAAATGCAAACAGCCTGTACCATAGTCTCCTGAAAGACACCATAAGGAAGGCCCTAGGCAACCGCATTGAAGCCAGCGCAAACCACAGCAAAGAACTGTTCAGTATAGTCAAGGAGTTCTCCAACCCCTCAGCGACTGAAAACATCATTACCCCCTACCAGGAAATCTGTGACACTCTTGCCAACTTCTTCCATGACAAGATATCCACCATCTACAGAAATTCTAACCCCCACCCACTACTGCAGATACTCTCAGCCTCCTAGACCCCACAGATATCCCTGCTGAACACAGGATCACCATCTGGAACCCTCTCACCACACAACATCATGCATTCCATCCACTCTGGATCTCTCAAGGACCCCTGCCCACACCACATGTTCAACCTCTGCAACAGCACCATCAGCAGCAGGTTCACAGACATCTTCAACACGTCCATCACCTCAGCCACCTTCCCGGATGACTGGTAACACACTGAGATCCAACCCTTTGTCAAGAAACCCTCTACCAATCCCAACAAGCTCAAAAACTACTGCTCCCTGCACCACTTTCCTGCCAAAGTCCTTGAAAAGGCCATCAACCAGCAACTCACAGAATATCTAGACAACAGCGACTTTCTGGACACATCCCAATTTGGTTTCCGTTCCAACCACAGCACCGAAATCGCCCTAATCGCTGCCACAGACAATGTCATAACCCTCCTGGATAGAGGAGACCAGGTCGCCTTTATTTGCGGTTTTGGACACTGTTTCCCACCACACCCTAATCAAGAGACTCCATCAGATTGGCATCCAAGGTGACACTCTCAGATAGATTTCATCCTTCCTCTTCGGAAGAACTCAGAGGGTCCACTTCCCTCCCTTCACCTTGTAGCCCAAGAACATAATCAGTGACATCCCACAAGGCTCATTCCTCAGCCCCATCTTTTTCAACACCTACATGACCTCCCTGGCTAACCTCATCAGAAACCACAGACTGACTATCATCTCCTATGTGGACAACACCCAGCTCATCCTCTCATTTTCTGAAGACCCCCACCAAGAAGGTTAACTTCCACCGCTGCATGACCAGGGTCGCCAACTGGATGCAAGACAACTGCCTCAGGCTCAACACAGACAAGACGGACGTTCTGATCTTCAGGGGCACTACCTCACTGTGGGATGACACCTGGTGGCCCACTGGCCTGCGACCCCCCCACAAGGACCAAGCCCGGAACCTCAACATCATCATGAACAAGAAAATCACTATGTAGAGCCATATCAATGCAGTCTCCACTGCCTGCTTCCTCACTCTGCGCATGCTTCATAAGATCTTCAAATGACTCTCTGTGACTACTAGATGTACTGTCAATCAAGCCCTCAGCACCAGCCACCTGGACAATGACAATTCTCTTTACGCCTGAATCACATCACACCTCTTGAAGAGACTTCAGACCTTACAGAACTCAGTAGCCAGATCATCCTCGACCTCCTCAGACCTATCCACATCCCTCCCCACCTGAAGAACCTTCATTGGCACCCTGTACAAAAGAGATGCCAATTCAAGATCCTGACACCTGCAAAGCCCTTCGCAACCAAGGACCAGTGTACATCAACCACCACCTGAACTTCCTCAGACCCTCCAGACTCCTGCACTCCATCTCCCTCTCCCTCACTCACCCCCACTGCATTCGATGCAGCACCAGTGGAAGTTGTTCTTTTTTCAACCTCACTGCAAAATTCTGGAACATCCTCCCCATCAATCAATCAGGGATTTGTAAAGCGCACTACTCACCTGTGAGGGTCTCAAGGCGCTGAGGAGGGAAGGGGAGAGTGGGGGTGGGGGATGATGCTGCTACTGCTAGAACAGCCAGGTCTTGAGAAGTTCCCATCCACCCGAGGACCTATCCCTCTATCCAGGAATTCAGAAGGGGTCTCAAGACCTGGCTCTTTGACTGAAGCACCCAAGCACCCTGTACCTACCACCTGCATACAATCATGGGTGATTAGCACCATCTATAAATCCTGTTTGATTGATTGAACTGCCGAATTTCTACCCATTTCTGTGAGAGAAAGTTCTTGAATCTGCAGGAATCACAAATGTCCTACCCCTCAGCAACTCCACACTTCTTGTAGTGGAAATAGTAGCCTAGTTACATAGTTGAATCTGTCATATGGGACAGGAGATGCTGTAAAACACAGCTTGAAAGCATCTAGAATGTGCTTTGAATTAAACTGGTGGGGTAGGTGTAATTTGTGTGATGGGTATGCAGCTCAGTGCTAATATGGGTAGTGTTGATATCTGCATCTCCTCCCCCAGGGAGGCTGCCCACTGGGGATAATCGTAAAACTGTGTGGGTCCCAGACGGGTGGGAATGAAGAGCAATGTGTCCCAGCAGCCTCTATAGAAAATAAAATCTTTGGTGTCTGGAATGGGGTAGGTTGGAACCCAGGGACTTCTAGCATCTCCAGGCCTTTTTGAAACATAGGCACATGTGGGAGCCCAGTGTGATGTGCCTTTCGTGAACCCCGCAACTTTTACCTATCAAGAATTCCTTCAAATATCAAACTTTGGGTGAAATGACAGAATTTTGTCATATTTCTGTAAGGGAATGTTATGGATTCTTCAAATGAAGAGAAATGTCCTAACACTCAGCTTTCCTACTCTCCTACTTATAAAATGGTACTCCACCTTTGTGGGTGGGCCTGTTACAAAGGAAAATAAAGGACTAAAATGCTCTATGGAGGCATAAAGAAAGAGAAGTGTAATTTATTTTTGGTATCCTCCTAGCTGTAGTATTTGGGTTGTTTATTGGCTAGCACCTGGGGAAACTTACTACGCATAAAAAACTCAATTTTCTACCAGTTTCTATTGTGGATTGCTGTGGTATTTGGGCATGGGATAGTGAGCACCCAGGGGCCCCTCCCATCCAGGGGCTTTTCTAAAACATAAGAGATGCATGGGAATCCAAGATTGGCATATCATGCATGGATGCAGGGGATTCCTACCCAGAATGTCCTACAGCTCCAAAACATTACTTCAAATCCTCTTTATTCCAAAAGTTGACGGCTGCAGTATTTTGATTCTAGCACGTAGGGAGCTCTATCAATCCTGAGCATTTATGAAAAATAGAAATCCTGGGGGTTTTGGTTTGCATCGATCACCCGATGTTCAGTTACCCAGAATGTCCTGCAAAAGAGAGGGTGAAAAAATAAATTCCCTCACATTTACGTTACAGAAAACCTTGGAGCATTCAATGGTAATGGTCGTAAGATCCTGCAATCCCACTCGTCACCCAGTGAAAAAGGTACCCCACATATATTGCTGGGCCTATTGTTACCATAAAAACAAACGTACCAAAGTTGTGACCATATGTAGTCAAAATAGGATTAATATGGTCTTCAGGTTGTCACTGCTTGTTCGGTTCTTATCACTTCCACAATTCTAGGGTACCTTTATATATCTGCAGGAATGCAGGCTTATAGGATTTGAATAAGAGTGGACTTATCAACGTTTTCTGTGACATCGATGTGAGGAAATCAAGTTAGTTCATCCATACTTTGAATTTTGTGTGGCATTTTGTGTTGGAAACCGTTATTAGATTGATGCAAGCCATCCCACCTGAATTTACCTGGGTCCATATCTTTCAAAAATGACCAACTAGGTAAAAAATAATGTTATTGGGACACCATCCATAAAACAAGAATAAAAACAAAAGAAATTCAATAAATAATAATGGCATACGTGTTCAATTGTACTGGCATAGAGTTTGTGACCAGGGTTGGTAAGTTTCCTGGATGTCAGACAATATGGGCCAAAATACTGGAGCCACCCATCATGAAACTGAAAGAGAATTTATTTTGACTTACTATTGACACTTACATTACTTTCTGGCTAAGAAAACATGCAAAAATCTATCTAAGCCACTCCACCATCTATTCCCCTGGGGCTGTAGTTTTCAGAAATGTCAGGAGCTGGTTGGACCCCAGGCCCAAATACTGCATTTATCTTAAATGCAAACTGAGAGAGGATCGAGTGCCCAAAGCCTGCAAATGATAGCATTCCTCTATCATGGGGCAAAAAAGTAGTTTGGCACCTCAGTATTGAGTGAGTGATTCCTCATGCCTGGAGGACCATTCGATCATAAAACAATTTCCTGGTCTCTGTTGGTCTTTCTGCCTACTGAGACCCAGTTTGAAGCTTCCAGTTAGGCTCCCCTCATGCCAGAGAGACTGCTGGTGCAGGGCTGTAACCCAATGGCTATATGGGCCACCACTTACTTAATTCATGCTAAAACAATAACCCCTGGTGTCCAGTAGTGTTTTCTACCATTCCAGGATGGGAAAGTTTGAGGGTACACACAAATGGTGGTAAGTCCCCACAATCTGCCCACCAGAGGGGTAGAAGTACTGATGATGTTCCTGGGATGAAGGGGTGCAGCTCATTGCCATTGCGGATAGTGGTGCTTTCTGCACCTTTGTGAGGGGCAGAGTGGGGATAAACCTAAGACTATGTGGGCCCATAAACAGTGGTGGCCAATTCCAATATTGGCCAGCCCCCTCCATTTATAGTATAAAGAAAAGTAATTCCCAGCGTCTATTGGTGCTGTCTGGCCCCACACTCCTGGGTAAGCAGGTTGGGGTATACTCCCCAATCTGCCTCCCAGGGTTGTAGAAAGACTATGTGGGCCTACGGATGGAGGAATGTGGCACAATGCCAGTACATGCCAGACCTCTTTACCTTTTTTGTCACAAAACAGTCCCTAGAGTCTAGTAATGCTTTCTTTTTGGGCCTTTGGTGGTGGAGAAATTGGCTATTCCTGGGAAGAGCTTTCGCTTTAAAAATTTCCTGTTGTCTAGTAAGTGGATCGCTGCTTGGGGAGCACCCTCCTCTAGAGATGTTCCATCAGTGATCCACTAAGAAGAGGTACGTTTGGATAGGGTAGATTTCCCCCTTTCATACGGTACCCTTCCTGTTGTAATTGGTGCGTCAGAGAAGGGGGCGGAATTGAGGGTTTGAGCTGCATCCATGCTGGAATGCTCTAGTGAGGGGGTGGAATTCCCTCTTTCCAAGGTAGCACTCCTGTTGTAACTGGTGCTACTGTGGTGGGGGAGTTGAACTATATCCGGAGCCGTCATTAAAATGTAAGCAGTCAAAGCTGAAAGCATCCATGGGAACTGAGATTAAGGGGCATATTTATACTCCGTTTGCGCCGAATGTGCGTCGTTTTTTTCGACGCAAATTTGGCGCAAAACTAACGCCATATTTATACTTTGGCGTTAGACGCGTCTAGCGCCAAAGTATGGGCAAATAGCGTCATTTTTTTGCGTGAACGCCTTCCTTGCGTTAATGAGATGCAAGGAAGGCGTTCCCGTCTAAAAAAATGACGGCGACGCAAATGCGTCGTATTTATACTCCCGGGCAAAAATCACGCCCGGGAGTGGGCGGGGCAAAAAACCCCGCATTTGCGCCACTTTTTAACGCCTGGGTCAGGGTAGGCGTTAAGGGGCCTGTGGGCTCAAAATGAGCCCACAGGTGCCCTCCCCTGCCCCCAGGGACCCCCCTGCCACCCTTGACCTCCCCAGGAGGACACCCAAGGATGAAGGGACCCATCCCAGGGACATTCAGGTAAGTTCAGGTAAGTATAAAAAAAAAAAAAAAATGTATTTGGGTGGCATAGGGGGGCCTTATTTGTGCCCCCCTACATGCCACTATGCCCAATGACCATGCCCAGGGGACATAAGTCCCCTGGGCATGGCCATTGGGCAAGGGGGCATGACTCCTGTCTTTACTAAGACAGGAGTCATGTAAATGGTGTCTGGGCGTCGTTAAAAATGGCGCAAATCGGGTGGAGGCGATTTTTTGCGTCAACCTGACTTGCACCATTTTTAAGACGCCCTAGCGCCACTTTTCCCAACGCCGGCGCTGCCTGGTGTACGTGTTTTTTTTCCACGCACACCAGGCAGCGCCGGTCTGCTTGCGCCGGCTAACGCCATTCAATAAATACGGCGCCCGCATGGCGCTTCAGAATGACGTTAGCCGGCGCAAAATTTTTTGACGCTATACTGCGTTAGCGCAGTTTAGCGTCAAAAAGTATAAATACGGGCCTAAGTGTTACTTATTAATACAAATATTCATGTGGTCCTAATATGTCAAGACACTTTATTTTCGTTTGTGCCCAGAAATCATGGTATAGCAAAGCTTTCAGCACTTCCTGCTGTCGCTCGTTCTGTGCACACCTATTTTTTTTTAGCAATCGTTTGCCTTTCCTAAGATTCCGAGAGCACATCCGCTTGCATATGGGTTTTGATTTATTATTTGAGATAGTGTATCTGTGACACAGAGTATACAGTTCAATTGAACTCTCATAAGCCAAGAGAAAACTTAATTACCCCAAATAATGCTGACAAAGGGAGTAAAGTGGTTGTCGTCGGGGCAATAGTTGGAACAAGGGCTGAAGGCAAGCTCTCTTTTCAGTCACTGTGTATTTGGTGCTGTAATAGCAGCGTGGTGGCAGCATTAAATGGAAAAATAGTGAGAACATGTCCCAATAATTGAGGGCCAAAGCAGAGTTCGATGTAATATTGAGCATAGAGGACATTATAAGTGGAGAGGTCAGCGAGGTTAAGCTAATGACTTTAAAGAACTTCCGACCAAAGGAGGGAACATGAAAGAGCTGGGCAGAGTGACTGGGGCGAAAATAAGCAGGATGTGAGGAGGTTTCAATTTAAAAACAAGCGTTGGCAAAGACAATAGGTCTTGCTTATGCAACAGCTTTTGGCTTTGCCAATGTGTTTTAGTCATGTTGTACACCAGCGTGGCTGCTGTTCAGCATGGCTAAAAGTTAGTGGTGTAGAGGAGAGTGGCGTGGAGTGTCGGAGAGTTGAATAGCGAACAGTGGAGTAGAGTGTTGAAGAGTGGAGTGGCAGAGAGTGTTGTGTATTGAAGTGATATAGTGTGGAGTCGGTTAGAATGGCATACACTGGAGCGGCATAGAGTATTTTGGAAGTATGTAGAGTGCATTGGTGTAGAGTATTGCAGAATATAGTGGCATACAGTGCAGTGGTATTGAGTGTAGTGGCATTGAATTCAGTGGTGTGCACTACAGCATCGTAGAATGCAGTGGCATAGGCTAGAGTGGTGCATAGTAGAGTGCAGTGGTGGAGAGTGGAGTGGTGCAAAGCAGAGTAGAATAGAGCGGCGTAGAGGACAGTGCTGTAGAGTGCAGTTGCATTTGGAGAGTGGTGCAGTGTGAAGTGGCATAGAGTTGAGTGATGAAGAGTGCAGTGTTGCAGAGTAGAATTTCAGAGTGCGGTGAGGAGTAGAGTTGCGTAGAGAGCAGTAGCATAGAGTACAGCGATGCAGAGTAGAGTGCAGTGGTGTAGTGTGCAGTGATAGAGTGCAGTTGTGAGGAGTGCATTGGCACATAATGCAGTGGTTAAGAGTACAGTGGTGTAGAGTGCAGTGGCATAGAGTATAGTGGCCAGAGTGGAATAGAGTGCAGTGACAGAGAGTAGATTGTTTCAGAGTACAGTGAAGTGGCAGAGAGTGAGTGGTGCAGGGTATAGTGTAGTTGCAAAGAGTGCCATAGAGCATAATGGTGTAGAGTAAAGTGGTGTAGAGTGCAGTGGCTTAGAGTACAGTGGTGCAGAGTAGATTAGAGTGGTGTACAGTGGATTGGCATAGAGTGCAGTGGCATAGAGTTGAGTGTTACAGAGTAAAGTGCATTGCCATAGAGTGTATTGGCATAGAATGCATTGGCAAAGAGTGCAGTGTTGCAGAGTGGTGTAGAGTACAGTGGCGTGGAGTGGTGTGAAGTGGAGTAGTGGAGAGCAGAGTGCAGTGGTGTGGAGTGGTGCAGAGTAGAGTGGAGTGGCATAGAGTGGAGTATTAATGATGTGTTAGCACACTGCCATTACAGACAACACCTTTTCAATTGAAATGGCCATTACATTTTCACAGACATACAGTTCTGCTAATAAAACTAAACAATGAACATACAAAAATGTGTGAAGTTGCATCACCTGTTGTAATGATTTGTTTTAATCATATTAAAGTATTTTTTTCCAACACGTCAGAAATAACATAAAATCTACTTCATTTGTGTTACTGGTTCTGATATATTCTAAAATACTTACACAGTTCATTTAAATATTTTTGTGTACCACAAAAAAACTCTCTCCTACCCCCAGTATCCAGCAAGATTGTTACTTAAATTCTATAAAGAAAAGTAAACAAGTGCCTGGAAGACAGCACCTGACACTTTTATGTACAGCAAATGTGATGAGATAAGAGCAAGATTTATAGGCCTGTTTGCAGAAAGGGAACACTTGGAAGTATACTGTAAATGAAGTTTGGGCAAGAGAAGAAACAGCCTAACGTAAATAAAGCCAGCAAAGCAAGAAAATGTGAGTTACAAACCCCAAAGCTAATGGCAAGCAATGGGCAGAATGCATTCTTAGGTCAGCTTTCTGAATGCCCCCAAAATGTCAGCTCTGACCTACTGGGTTGTTCACTGTACATCAGTGAGGAACACAGATAAATAAAGAAATCCAAAAACCACCCATTTGGTGTGTTGTCTATTCTAGAACCAGACACCACACTCAGCCTCAAATAATTTTACATTTTGTTGAGGCATGTCTGAGGCCGATCGGATTAAAGCGGTGGGTGTAAACTGCTGCAAAGTGGGCTGGACTTAGAGGTAGAAGAAGAACTGAGTCATACAGTAGCATACAACAGAGCTGTAGAGGTCCATTTACATACTGCCTCCCAGGCTGGTTCATTGTTATTATTTGCATAACAATGAGCTACCCAGCTCAGTGCTCCAGTCTCCGGAGTCTGAGCAAGCTTGCATGTGTGGTGCAGTGCTTCATATTCAGGTAAGCCACCCTCCTAAATCGATCAATATTCATACTCATTGACAAAATTATAGATGCCTTTTAGGAAAACACTTGGCCTACTGACTTTTCTATAGCTGTGGCCTCTTATGCACTGATTCTCCTGTTCGTCTGCAGCCACTAGTAAACTCCTTTTCCTTTGATTCTGTGCTTACATGTCATACATGTGTTATGGTTCTTGCAGGTCCTCCTCCAGGTCAACAAGCTGTTAGCAAATCTAGTTTTTCTTAGTGCCTGCTAAATTGTTCAATTGTTCTGCTCAACTGCATATTCAGAACATCTCAAATATGTTTCCCTTCGAGCATTACATGCTGCAAGCAAGGTAACTGGAATTTAAGGAGCAGAACACCGCGCCCCCTCCCAAGTATTCCACCCCTGCAACCCTCCACTGAAAATGTGAGAATCGCAATGCGAGCTAAGGATATGCGCATTTTCCAAGAAACCATTTATAGAGGTGTTAAATTTTTATCTATTCAGCATTAGGCAGTGCCATCCTTATTTTCATAAAATGGCACACTAAGCTTCTCAACTTTATTTTACTTTGCATTATGAGTTTACCACTTTAAATGGTGTAAAATAATCTTATAAATCAAATCTGGGTGCCCACAGGCACATTTCATGTATCAAATTTTGAGATAAGAGTGCCCTAGTGATTTCAAATATTACTTCGTTAGGTGTTTTAGTCTTCTCAATGAATAACAAGTTCCTCTTTTTGTGATGAATCCAGCGTGCACAATTCAGCAGAGAACCGCAGTGTTGAATCATACATAGAAAATGACTCGGAGTATTTCATTACCCAAACACATTTTGTAATTTCCATAGACTGCTGGAATGTGTTATTCAACCCTTGGGAGCACCTTTGGCAGTAAAACAAAGTTTTGCTTGGCATCTCATTTGCTTTCATTTAATCTCCTGCTCGTCTGCCCTTGTTCTCGACAAGTCATGTACACATCTTCAAGGAATGAAAGTTTCTCAACGTGCTTCAGCACATAAATGCTTACTTTAATGCATTGTTTTTGCTTTGAAGCAAAACATTTGCATTTGGAGTTGAAATGTAATTCATCAATGAATAACATGGTAACTGATTTTGGAGGTGCGTTACAGATAGCTTTGCCAAACTATGGTTTATCACTTCATCCCACAGCTAACTCCAATTTTTTAAATACACTGCATGGTGTTTCTGGGCTGTATAGGGCCTACGCTAGGATGACTTATATGTATAAAAAAGGGAGGTTTATGCCTGGCAAAAGGTGTAATCTGCCAGGTCGAAAAGGCAGTTTACAAATGCACACACATGCTGAAATGGCAGGCCGGAGACATGTTTAAATGGCTTCCTAAGTAGGTGGCACAAACAGTGCTGCAGGCCCACCAGTAGCATTTAACTTACAGGTCTTGGGTACATGTAGTACCATTTTACTAGGAACCTACAAATAAATTAAATGTGCCAATTAAGTGTAAGCCAATGTTACCATGTTTAAAGGAGAGAGCACAACCATTTTAGTACTGGTTAGAAGTGGCAAAATGTGCTTGAGTCCTAAAGCCAGCAAAGATTATGTCAGAAAACAGACGAAAGGAAGGTAAAAAGTTGGGGGGAAACAGGCCAAGGATGTCAGGTCTAACATCACCCACATTGTAATTTAAAGGCACACTCATAATAGAGGCTGAGGTGTTCATTTTGCAGGGTAGCTTGGAGTCATGTTCATTCAGCTCTTTTGATTTAGACATAACACACTAACAACAATGCATATTCAAAAGGGTAGAAAATTAGCAGAGCTGAGCGAGTAGGCTGCTGGTATGGAGGAATATTCTGTATCTATAGAAAGAGGAGCAGGTGATTACATGAAAGCACTTGAGATGCAAAGCAAAACTTTGTTTTACTCTCGGCAAAAATTAGGCACTGCTGTTTAATTACAGAACTGTAGGTGTCATAATGATCTCCAAAGGAGTATCCTTCCCCCTTCAACATGGTGGAAATCTGATCACTGATACCGTAGAAAACCTGTCTGTCAAAAGCAGAGAAACCTATTACGTATTAGGTGGAAGTGTTTATGCTGTGGGAGTCTGTAGACTATTACCAGTGATATCCTACTGCCCATTAAAAATGGGTAGTAGGTACCAAGTAGTACTACATTTTGGTACTCATGTACTGCCACAGTAATAAAGCAGTACTAACAATCCAGGGAGATTCAATACCTGTGTATCCATCATGTGAAATGGGGAGCACTCCAAAACCCTAGACTAGAAGATGGGCACCATGTGTTGAAGGAAGAACATCGGGATGACTCTGACTAAACCTCCTGTACAGAACATTGGCCTTTGTGCCAACTTGTTATTGTGAGTCAAAGACAAACATGTAGCTGAGGTGCAGCAACATGCTTTTTGAGCAGGATAACCGAAAAAAAAACCTTTAATTGGATGCTCATTTTCAAATTTCAGGAGATCCAAAATGCTTTAGGAATGGGGACCCCCCTCATCTTATGAGTGTTTCCAAAATGTTATCCTCAGTAGTTAGTGACTTTCTCCAGTCTCTCCCTGAACAGTGACAGTGCTGTCTGTGAGACTCAGGGCCTTATTATGAGGCTGGTGGTCCAGGGACTGCCAGCCCCGTGGTGCTTTTCGGACGGCCGCAACTGTGGCGGTCAGACCACCACATTAAAACCCTGGTAGGCGGACCGCCCTCCTCACCAAAACATGGTTCCTGATGGGGTGATGGCAGTCGGAGTTGTACTCAGCCAGGGCAGTGCTGAACTCAGCACAACCTGGCTGATTACAACTCAGCTTTCCGCCGCCTTTCCATGGTGGGGACCCTGCCATGGAAAGGCTGGCAGAAAGCCAGTGTCAGGGGCCACAGGGGGGCCACTGCACTGCCCATGCCCTTGACATGGGGAGTGCAGGGGCCCCCATGCCCAGCACCATCAGAATGGGCACTGTCTGCTTTGCAGACAGTGCCCATTCTGATGGTGGTGGTCTGTTACCGTATTGGTAATGTTACGGTATTGGCCTCGGCTCCCTTAAACAGCCGAGGCCAATATCGTAGCACTGTTCACGCCAGTCAGCTCGGCAGGATTGCATGATACAATGTTCCCGCTGGGCTGACATTGTAATACGCTCGAGGGGACGCCACCGGTATGACAATGGCATCCTCCCTGCGAGTTTGGCAGTCGGCTCATCCAGCCACGAAACTCATAATGACCCCCTCAGTCTTTATTAAACCAGTATTTTACCACTACTTACCAGTGAAATGATATCCACGCTTCTAAAAGCTATTACAGAAATGTATTGAAACTGCCCCAACAGAGGTAAACTCCATCATTGATTCCAGTTTTAGGGAGTAAAAAGGTTTTTAAATCGCATTTGTTCTAGAATAGCAGTAATTATCTTCAGGATGCTTCATCAACAATATAACCCTCTCTCCTGGGCATACATGCATGCAGCAGCTGCTTGTTAGAGGGAGTTCTGGGAAATTTAATCTTCAGCATATTGATGCAGCCAACATTGTCACATGAAGTCCATGCCAGATCTTGTCTCTTTATGGTTCAAGGTAATGCAAAATTTGGATGAAGGTTTTTTCTCTACCATATATTCTTTTTAGAGAGTCCTGTAGGTGAGCAGAAACTACAGGCAGAACATTCAAAACATAAAAAAGAGTTTTGATTCATACAGGAAATGGCTGTGGTGGATGTACACTATGGAGGGTTATTGCTTTTAATTGCAGAGCATATTGAAGAGAATATAACAGTGTATTAGCTACATGGATGCAATCAAAGCCACCAGACTGTGACTGTGCTTTCTACATCAACCAAGAGATTCGATCTGTTATGAAGGGTGTAGCCATTCTATTGTCATAGACATTATTTGACCAATGTGAAGGGAAGATACCTCACATGAATGAATGTAATAATTTTTTGTGAAAACTAAGGACCTGATTATGACTTTGGCGGTCAGACTGCCAGACTGCCAAGGTGGCAGTCCAAAAAGGCCTGCTGCCCCAGCTGTCCCACGTACGCTGTACTACGATGTTCCCGATGGGCCAGCGGGCTGTGCGGAGGCGGAGTACCAACCGAGTAGAGGGGCGCTGATGAAAAGAAAGGTAAGTACAATGTTTGCACATCAGAAAACACATAAGTATGTTGTGTAAGTGTAGTACACTGTATGTAGACATGTGTACTTTTTGTATCGCTGTATGTTCAAGTTAGCTGACGTTTCGTATGCATAACATAGAAGTAGGTTGTCTCCTACCTTCAGTTCCGGGGACAACGGGGGTGGCCAGCAGCACAGGAGGGCCCCCGACACACACATGCTGCAGTGGAACCCTGAAAAAAGGTGAGTTTTCATCCCTTTTCCTCCCTTTCTGCCAACCTTTGTATGGTGACCCCCACCACCAGGGAAAGCTTTGCTGAAAGGCAGGTCGTGATCTGGACAGCGGTGACAGCAGCGATAAAGCCTCCTGTAGCCGCTGTGCACTTGATCGCTGTGGTGCAGGAGTCTTGGAGCAGTCTTTCCCGCAGCATCGTAATCTGGCAGTCGGACCGTCTCCGCCGGCACGGCGGTCCCAAGACTGCCAAAGTCATAATCAGGCCCTAAGATACATTTTAAGATTATCACAGTATCTAGTTAACTAAACTGTAGGTAATTTGTCAATCTAATGTAAAGTGAAGCACTCAGGTACAACATGAATGTGTGAATTTCTCTGGGATTTAACTTTAGGGATTAATATAGTGTGAGATTTTTATGCAGTCTGACCTACAACAGTGATCCTTATATTAATTGATCATCACATATAGAGTAAAGCTATCATTTGAATACACCACACAGAATCCTAAAATATTTGCAGAAAATAAACAAACATGTTTCACTTTAATGCCCTCTTTTACATGATGTGCTGCTCTGAATGCAGTATCGTAGTCTTTTTCAAACAGGTGCACGCATATTTGCTTTCAGGGAAACAGATGAAATCTTCACTTTCTGTAAATGAGAACTGTTTGACAGCTCTCACTTGCAGAAAGTGAAGTGTTTGCTCCCGCCAAGTCAGAGCAAACAGCTGTGTCCTGGGGGTGGGCACCACAGAACATAGCAGGAGCCGGCCCTGGGAGGTGGCAGTTCCCAAGGACATCTGTGGCTCCTCAAAGGGGGATGCGCAGTCCACCTCCAGTGTAAATAGCCCCAGGGAGGTGGTGGTCCCTGGGTGTGCGGTGGGGGCGGGCAGCCCTCTCCATTGGATTTGCAAGATGTGCCCCCGGGAGGTGGTGGTCCTCAGGGCTGTGGGGGGTTCAGGGGGAGCCACGTATTTCTCTGCAGATTCTGCCCTGGGGAGGTGGTGGTCCTCGGGGCTCGGGGGCCAGGTGGCTCCTCCACATACCTTATTAGTTTACCCCAGGGGCGATGGCAGTCCACAGTGCTTTGGCAAGCCCAGGAGAGGGGCCCAGTGCACCCCATCCTTAGTTTTTGGCATGCCCAGGACATGGCCTACCTGGAGGCTTCATTAAAAGGGCAGGAAAACACCCATTTTTTTTAAATGACAGAAATATCCGCCGATCTGCTGAAGCCGATTCCCAAGATGGTTGCCAACACTCCCTTGTTGAAGTGTTGATAGACAATCAGATATCTGCACGGGGACAGTCTGATCCGCGGAGTATCTGCGTGCCCAGATATCTATATTTTTTTTAACTCTAAGTTCTCCACATCTATTGAACATATTTACACCAAATGAGTGTGCTTTTGGGACCAAGATCTAGCTTTCTGCTAAATTTGGTGTATCCGTATCCGTTCAGCAGTTTGGGCTGTAGTTAAGTTCAAAAATTTGGTGTATCCGAATCCGTTCAGCAGTTTGGGCTGTAGTTAAGTTCAAAAATTTGAAAAATCCCATTGACATGGAATGGGGAAAAAGTGTTTTGGGACCCCACCCATTTTCTCGGCCCCCGCTTAACAGATCACCCTGAAACTTTCAAGACAGCAGCTGAACTGACTAAAGTGTACGTTTTCGTGAAGATTCATCAAACGGTGCCAAAGTTATTGGCAAAACAAATAACTGAAGTATAGAGACACTAAGTCACGTGACACATGTAAATTATAAGCACCTGTGACTGCAACTGCTCTCCTGTGAACAAGGCAATCTTGCCGAAACGCGTCAGGAAGGACTCCTGCATTCTGTTGCCATCTTATTATGAAAGAAATAAACACAAAGTTATTTGGAATTGGGCTTCATTTTTGCTTTGTTTTGGATTTATTACCGGGATTCTCTGTCCCCGTCATGAAGCCGCCCTGCAGGGTTGGGGGCCCCCGTCGATGGAGGTTGTTGCAGATGGATATTTATGGGGGGCATGACCCGCTTGCCTCCGTACCAGATAAAGGATTTAACCTATTACTTATGGACACGAAGGTGAGAAAGGGAGAGAGGGATTTTCTCCTTCACTTTTCCGGATTTCCAAGTGCTTACAACATTTGATATACTCTGATGGCAGCAGCAGTGATGAAGTGAGGGTTCCTAGACTTTGAAATTACTTTTAATTTTGGCACGTGATCCTTTTATTCCAGATTCTATGCACCTTAATACTATATGGACAGTGAATTCTAATGTGGTGAATTGAAGCCATTTATGCAGTATTTGAAATTAAACCACAGAACGAACAAAATGATAATATTGGTGCATTATGGGAACTGAAGTATAGAGACACTAAGTCACGTGACACATGTAGAATATAAGCACCTGTGACTGCAACTGCTCTCCTGTGAACAAGGCAATCTTGCCGAAACGCGCCAGGAAGGACTACTGCATTCTGTTGCCATCTTATTATGAAAGAAATAAACACGAAGTTATTTGGAATTGGGCTTCATTTTTGCTTTGTTTTATATATATATATATATATATATATACATAGCTATATATACAATGTTAGGTGCCGCATATTGCAAACACCAGAAGACTTGCACTCCAAAGCTTGATGTTTACTGGAAAAGTTTAATGGCAACATGTTTTGATCTTTGAAAATATCTTTTTCACAGCCTATACAAAAACAATGTGCACCAACACCTTAAACACAAATGATACATCATACAATGAAAATGATGAAAAGTCTGTGCCACAGCCATTGTTCCTTGGAGGAGAAATCCACGGAAAATGAATCAAATAGATAAAGCATACAAATCACAATGTGACATACTATAATCCAATTCTATCCCATTAAATGTCATTAAGTGTAATTTAGCAGATTCGATTAACTCAGCCTGACACAGGCATGCCTCCTGATTCAAGTATGAGAAAATTTGTCAAAAATACGCAATTGTTGTCATACTGAATCCATAACATCAGCAACAAAAACCAGGCCAGGTGGCCTCATATTGATATAGTAGCCTGTTTACAAACTAAATACTTGATCAAAGAATTCCAAGGCTTCCAATACATAATGACACAAAATTACATATGTATATATACATACACACACACACATATGTATATATATATATGTATATATTCACTTAAAAAAACAAAGGTTACAGGGACGTTATAGTTAGGCTCACATTTTAAATGTACTAAACCAAAGAAATTCACTAGTTAGAGTTATGTCCCTAAGGCTACTAGAACTCGTGTCCCCGGGATTTGGCCCACCCGGAGGCTTCAGAATAGTGAAGCGCAGCAGCCTGCGCTTCATTATTTTACATTTTACGCCAGATCCGCGCATCCGCCATGAATTGTGGTGAAATATTTTTTTAACAAATGCTTTTTAGCCCTGCGGGTTCTCTTTGGGAACCCACTACCAGAGATAGGGGGTCAGGGTTTCCGTACCCTGGCCCCTTTTTTTTATTTTTCAAATTTTTTCAGGGACTCGGCTGAAGCTGAGTCCCAGCATGGCTGACAACACTTCCTTGTTGAAGTGTTATCAGCCAATCAGATCGCAGCATGAGATCAGGAGGGTTTGCAAATCCTTTGCGTCCATATATATACAAAGTTACATTTCCTCTAATTTCTCTAAAACTACTTAATGGGTTTACACCAAATAACAAAAAAGGCCTCTTTCTGGACCAAGCGCAACCTTTCTTTCAAATTTAGTGTAATTCTGTCCAATGGTTTCGGTACTATCGCTGTTCAAAATCCTTATGGAAAAATGAAGAGGGAAAACGTATTTTGACCCCCCCCCTTTTTCTTGGCCCCCCGCTTGACAGATCACCTGAAACTTTCCAGACAGCAACTGAAGTGATGTCTGTTTGTTTTTTAGAAACCTTTGTGAAGATTCATCAAACAGCGCCAAAGTTATTAACAAAACCAAAAACACTTTTTCTATTGAAACTAGGTCCTAACTATAATAACTACCTAGTGGCGACCCCCACAAGGTTATATATCTCAGCGCTGACTATAACTTTTGTCCCCGCCATGCACTGCTCACATATTACTAATACTCATGACATATTCTATGACATGATTGTACTTAAATAGCTTTATTTTCGCCGTGATTAATTGTTTCATATTGTTTAACTAGTAAAAGAATGTGCGTAAAGCGATGGAGAGTGTTTTTATGTGTGCACTTAAGCGTTTCTTTACCCTTTCAAATCAATACAAAGTTTAACTCCTCAATCTTCAAAACATTATTTAACTTTTACAGTGTATGTTCTTTCTGTCCTCTTAGGCTCTCCTTCTGAGTAAGGCACCCGAGTATAAGGATGGTGGTGTTCTTAAAAGATTAAGGATTTAAGTAAACAGGCATCTGAACACAGGCTTGTTGGAGTTGAATCCATTATTAAGTCACAGCCAACCAGACAGCAAAGCTGTTTGGTTTGCTAAGGACTTTAAGGAAGTTAACCTAGGAATCCATTCTGCCCGTTGCTTACCGCAGCCTTTTGGGCTTGCAACTCACATTTTCTTACTTTCCATTTGCTGGCTTTATTTGTTTTAGGCTGTCCAGATTGAGTTTGTACCTTCCCTTGCCCAAACATTATTTATAGTATCCTTCTGAGTGCTCCCTTTCTGTAAACAGGCCTGTAAACCTTGATCTTAACCTGTCACATATGCTGTGCATTCAGACACCAAAGTTAAATGTCAGACACTGTCTTCCCAGGGCACTAGTTTACTTTTCTTTCTCTGACAATCTTGCTGGATACTAGGGGTAGGATTTTTTTTTTTTCTAGCACACACCAACATTTACAAGATCTGTGTAAGTATTTCAGAATATATCAGAATTAGGAACACAAATGAACCACATTTTATGTTATTTCTGAAGTGTGTTAGAAACAAATACTTTAATATGATCAAAACAGTCATTACACTAGGTGATGCAATTTCTACACACTTTTATCTGTGCACTGTTTAGTTTTATTAGTAAAGCTGTATGTCTTCAAATGTAATGATAATTTCAATTGAAAATGTGTGTTGTCTGTAATGGAAGTGTGCTACCACACCATGAATACTCCACTCTACACCACTCCATTCTACTCTGCACTACTCCACACCACTGCATTCTGCTTTGCACCACTCCACTTTACATCACTCCACGCCACTGCATTCTGCACCACACCACTCTACGCCACTTCATACTATGCCTCTCTGTGTTGTACTTCTCTATTCTATGTCAATGCACTCTTCGCCACTGCACTCTACACCACTCTAGTCTAGGCCACATCCATCTGCTCTAGACAACTCTACTCTATGCCACTATACTCTACATCACTGTGCAACTCTGCACCCCACATCTCTTCACTCTATGCCAATGTACTCTACACAATGCACTTTACTCTGTAACACTGAACTCTATGCCCCTGCACTCTCCACCACTCTAATCTACTCTGTACCACTGCACTCCATGCCACTGTACTCAACACCACTTTACTATACGCCATTATACTCTATGCCACTCTATGCAACTGCACTTTACCCTGCATCACTCCACTCTATGCCACTTCACTCTACTCTGAAACAATCTACTATATGCCACTGCACTCTATGCCACTGTACTCCACTCTGCGCTACTCAACTCTATGCCACTATACTCTACTCTTAACCACTGCACTCTACGCCAATGTAATGTGCACAACTGTGTGGTGTAGCCATTTTAGTTATAGATCCATGCAAGTTATTAAACACACTAGGCCTGCCGCTGTGCACTTTAACCTAGATATATTTTATTTGGCTTTGCTTTATTATTGTTACAATAGCCACTTTTACGGTCTTGTTTCATTTCTTTCTATCTAACTGTTTTCGCCTGGGCCAGCACTCTGCTCTCAAACAAGACATTCTTGCTCACTCTGTGCTTCTTCCACGGCTGCAGTAAGATAGGTTGCCGGTGAACGTGGTATAAGTTTAGTCTCTGACATTCATAGAAAACACACATCCTCACGTAGGGACATTTTCTCAGAACATCAGCTGTTTTATTATAAAAACACTTTGGAGGGAGATTCCAGCCAGAGAACCACGACTGTATGCTGATTGCCGAATGCTTCACTACAGCTGCTTTTGCACACTTCAGGCCTTTGCTCAGGTATGGGGGATGATGTCTTCCCAGGGGAACCTGAAGGGCAGAATTAGAGCTTAACACGCTATGCTCTATTATAGCCTAGGTAGGAATTAGTCTATTGACTCTAGTGACAATATGGTAGCATTAATTTTATGTTTTACTCTCCTTGTCACAATTTTAATCTTGTCATGCTGTATCGTCCTGTTTATTGCAGTCCACGCTTTGCTATCTAAGATGCAGTTGCTTTATTAAAGCATTATTGAAATATATACTGCCTGTTTGTCATTGTGTATGTGAGACTAATGTAACTGAGAGAAACGGATGAGACCTGAGTGACCACAGCTTCCCTGAGAAACCAGTTATGTCATGCGCTCAGCTGCCCAATCATCCCTGCCCTTTGGTAGAGATGAGGCATTGCTATTTAGCCAGAGCGGAACCCTGATTGGAGTGACAGGTGTCACCTGTAGTGGGTCAGACTCAGTCTGCCACACCACAGGCGATTCTACCACTCAAAATCCAGTAGTCTCATTAGAATAATGAGAGCCTACATGACAACTGCACTCTATGTCTCTGCACTGTAGGCCACTCCACTCTACTCTGCCTCACTGTACTCTACACCACTGCACTCTGACACTCTGCTCTGCAACACTGCACTCTCTGCCACTGTACTCTATTCCACTCTACTCTGCACTACTCCACTCTACACCACTCCACCCAACCCACTGCAGTCTATGCCACCACAATATATAGCACTATACTCTACTCTGTACCACGCTATGCCACTCTACTCTGCACCTCTCTATGCACTGCACTCTATGCCACTCAACTCTACTATGCACTCTAGACCACGTCACTCTATGCCACTCAACTCTACTCTGTGCCACTACCCTCTGCATCACTCAACTCTATACCACTCCACTCTGCACCACTCACCACCACTCCACTGTACACCACTGCCCCCTGCACCACTGCTCTCTGCACCACTGCTCTCCATGCCACTGCACTTTATGCCACTGCATTGTAACCTACTCTGCATCACTCTAGTCTGCACCACTCCACTCTGTGCCACTCTATTCTGGGCCACTCTACTCTGTGCTGCTCCACTCTGCACCACTGCACTCTACTAAGCACCATTGTATTCTATGGCACTGCATTGTATGCCGCTGAATTATATGCCACTACACTCAATGTAGCTGCATTCTATGCCACTATACTGTGCAACACTCTATGCCAATGTACTCTACACCAGTCCACTCTACTCTATGCCGCTCCAGTGTATGCCACTCTAGGCATTGCCACACAATGGCACTCCAGCACACAACGCTCTCTGTCACTCCACTCTATACCACTGTACTCCACCCTTCGCCATTCCACTCTTCGACACGCCACGTCACTCTCTTCTACACCACTAACTGTAAGTAATGATGGACAACAGCCACGCTGGTGAACAACATGGCTAAAACACATTGACAAAGCCAATAGCTCTTGCACAGGCGAGACCTATTTGGCTTTGCTAATGCTTCTTTTTTTGTTTGCTATATACTTTTTGTCAAAAGTGTAGATTGGCATGACTTGGTTTAATGTGGTATTTTGTGGGAACTTAATGTAAACTCATTTTTGGGTTGAAAAATGATGGTGATGAGAACATCAGCTTGTGAGCAAGCTGGGTTTTCACCAGACGTATTGTGGAGGCAGCCCCATTAACGGAAAGCAGTGCAATGCATGAAAATATAGAAAAAAGATGCTTTATTGCCACCTAGGCTTTGAAGGACACAGCCTTTGGGACTTCACAAGCTACCAAAATATATCTTAACTTTGCTAAGCCTTCAGTAGCCGACCACCAATTGACCATCACACAAAAGACAGGGTGTTAAAGGGGAACCATCAAGGCATTCTTAAGGACCACAAGTAGTCCTGTGGAGGGGGTACACAGGGAGGAACCCTGGTGCTTGCGTCAGCTGTATTTTTACTGTGGTGTAGCAATGTTGAACTTTAGCACTTTGCTGTGTACTGCTCTTGTGAGTACTGTAGCCCGAATAGTATTTATGGATGAGGACTGCTTATGATTTTATGTTCCTTTTACCCTATCCCTGATGTTGGGCATTGAAAAGTAAGCCCTAGCTTTCCTGTGTATATGCAACAGCATTAGATGAAACCGGGGCCCTAGCTTACCCTGCATCTTCAGTTAAATGAAAAACATGTGAAAAGAGTCGCCAAACCAGCACCCTGTATTTAATACATTGATCAGTTTGAAGTTTCACTTTTCATCATCACTCTGGTGACTGACACATTTGCATCTCTCCCCTGGTCCATTCATCCTGTTTCTGGGGAGGTTTCTGACACAATGAACGGTGTACCCTTGGGTGGATCTCAACAGATCTCTGGTTTATTTTTAGACTATGGCTCAAGACAGAAATAAATCTTGCTGTGCACGTCTACAATTTCACCCTCTGTCATTGATGTACCATCTCCCCGTTGTGCCTCTGAAGCAGAATTGTAATGTTATGCATTGCTATAGCCTACCTTTCCAGTATAATGCCCCAAAAGGACTATTGCTATTGAAGGGAAGTCAAAAGAACATACTTCACGTCAATATATTGAAAATCACAATTGTTTATTGCAACATATTAAAATACTTTACAAAAATAAATCAACAATCTAACATTTTGCATACTAATTTGTGGGAAAGTTGGGGCACCAGGGCCCATTTTATAAATAGGATGCATTTTCTATTTTTTTGTGAGTGCACACCTTCTAAAGGTGCGCCTGGAGCAGACTGGGATAGTGCGCCCTATTATGATGAGTGTGCTGCCTCGTAGGGAGCTGTGAACTTGTGCTGCCCTTGAGGCAGTGCATTCAGTCAAACTCAGAGCATCTGCCTCCAAGCTGATGCTTGTTTCTCTATGCAGGAGGAAATCTGCCTGCACTTTAAAGAGTGCACAGAGATCCCCCTGCAGGCAGGTGCAGTGAGTGACTGCACCCGCCTACACGGGGATATTTTAGGGTGTCCATAATACTCACTTTCTCCCTCCAGAGGGCTGCCCTCAGGGGGCGTACTAACAGAGTGCCAGCTTTTTGATGCACACTGATAGTGCATCGCATAGGGGCATGTTTGTCTCTATACTCCCTTCCATAACATGGCATTGGTGCAGAAGCAAAGTGATTCCCTCATTTGCATTGGGCCAATCCCCCAGGCAAATGAGGGAACACCCTCTCACAATTATGCTTGCACCACATATGCAAGCAATCAATATTACAAAAGGGACTACACAAATGTCTGCAACCCTACTGCAATACCAAAGTGCCCTGTGGACGCAAAAATTAGATGCACATGACTGTTGTACCCCCAGGGCACTTTGCAAAATACAGCACCAGGTAGCAGAAGGACCAGCCATGTAATTTAACTTTTTTCACTTGGAGCACATTGAGCAGAAGCTGGTGCTAAGACCAAGGTATAGATATTTCTGCTTGCGGGGTCTAAAAGATAGAAACAGCTATATTGCACCAATCTAGTCATTAGGGCAGAAGAGAGCTGGAAACTTTTATACTAAAATGGGGATATTTGCAGAAAGTTCAGTAATCCATGTTGTAAGGGGGTGATCCTGCAAATGAGTAAAAGTATGTCAAATGAGGTAAAACATCAACTGGAGCAAGATTGAAAATTGGTGAGATGAGCTGAAGCTGTGCATCTTTTTAATGGTAGAGATAGTGCCTACTGCTGTACATGTGTATATCATAAGTGTGGTAAAAAGCGGAACAGCAGTAAAGATTAGCAACCTGAACAGAGAGTACACAATCTGTTAAGATCCACATTACACCTACTCCTGCTAGGCTGAAGGAGGCCACATTTTGAGTAATGGTTTGCTCGCCAAGATCTTTTGATGCTTCAAAGATTCGCAAAGGTGGATGAGTGCCAAAAGGTTATGGGTCAAACCTTAGAAAAATTGATACTCTGCACATGCCACAGTGAGGCATAGTTTGGATATATTAACAGTGGCTCCTGTTAATCTTTCAATGTATTATTCCGAAGTACATCATCAAAAAATCTGTTTTTCAGAAAACATTGTACTTGGTATTATGTATGCTGTATCACTTTTAATAAAGAAATGTCCAAAAATGACGCAAGAAACAAATTGTGCAACAAGATGATCAGTTGGAGAAAAAAGAAACAACATCAATGGGCCAGATGTACGAATATTCTGCTGTAAAATACTGGTTGCAAATTGCAATCAGTATTTTTTAGATCAATAAAGTTTCTTTTTTTCAAATGACACATGAACTAATATGGTGGTTCTTAAAAATCTGAATCGTAGTGGGTCGCAATCCAACCTGTCTCATGAATTTTAATTAAGTAGGTTGCAAAGTGTGACTCACTACAATTGGAGGCCATGACAGGGGTTGTGGCCTGCTGGGTTCAACAGACCATCATGTTTGTGATCACATTTAAATAAAGCAAACTGTTTTTTAGGTCTGACTTTAGCCAAAACCTTTTGTTTTTACTAATATTATTAGGTTTGGCATTAGCCAAGACCTTTTGATTTTACTAAGATTATGGGGGTCATTACGACCCTGGCGGCCGGCGGTAAGCTGGCGGTAACACCGCCAACAGGCTGGCTGTGTTCCGCCAGCTATTATGACCGTGGCGCAATAGCCACGGCCATACCGCCGGCCCCTCCAACATACCTTCATAATCCCCAGGGCAGCGGTGCAAGCACCGCTGCCCTGGGGATTATGAGTCCCCGACCGCCAGCCTGTCCGTGGCGGTAAACACCGCCATGGAAAGGCTGGCGGTAAGGGGACTTGGGGTGCCCCTGGGGGCCCCTGCACTGCCCATGCACTTTACATGGGCAGTGCAGGGGCCCCCAGGCATAGCCCCGTCGCGCATTTCACTGCCCGTCATCACATCAGCATTGCCGCCGGCTCTATTACGAGCCAGCAGCAATGTTGATGTGACTTTTCTGCTGGGCCAGCGGACGGTAACATTGTTACCGTCCGCTGGCCCAGCGGAAAAGTCATAATAGGGAGCCAGGAATACCGCCGGCAATGGCGGTATTCTGGCTCCCGCAGCCTCAGCTGTCTTTTTGAAAGACCGCCAAGGTTGTAATGAGGCCCTATATGTTTAATATACTTACTTCAAACATATCTCTTCGTCAATTGATCAGTTGTTCTGTCATCCACATTCTGCTTCTGCCCGCTACAGCATAGGGAAATGCATCAGCCTGCTTAAGCCATTGGCTAACTTCACTTTGAGTGACTGCATTTACTCTTTCACAAAAAGCACTTTCACACCAAAGGTATTTCCCTTTTGTGTCACCCTTTTCATTTATACTACTATTACTTTAGTGTTTTACTTTGTGTTTAGAGCCTGATGCGATAGCAGGATGCTTTCTGTGAGTTCTCCATGTTTTTGATGTGAGCACAGGGCACATGCCAGCATTATCCGATCCTGTCTCCTGCTACTTTGTTCACTTGACTGCTGTTATTTCACCATATACCAGATTATGGCCCTCATTACAACCCTGGTGGTCGGTGTTAAAGCGGCGGTAATACCGCCAACAGGCCGGCGAAAAAAAAATGGGATTACGACCACGGCGGAAACTGCCAACATAGACAGCCACTTTAACACTCTGACCACCACAGCGGTACAAACAAACAGCACAGCGGTAACCGCCAACAGACAGGCGGAAGACAATGTACCGCCCACTCTATCACAAGATGCCAATCTGCCACCTTTTCCGGGGCGATCAAAAACAATGCGGAAACAGTACACAGAAGGGGAAATCACTCACCTCTCCACACTCCACGAGGAACCAGGACGCCATGGAGCCAGAACTTCACATCCTGCCGGCAATCGTCTTCCTGCTCCTCTATCAGGAGCACCAGAGACGGTGGCGCCGACCACGGTGAGTACTGCACCTACAACACAGGGGAGAGAAAAGAGAGTGACACACACACGCAACACGCAACAACCCCACCCCCACCCTCACCCACAACACCATACACACAAATACATGCGGCAACATTACATATACACCCCCCCTTCAATAACGCAAGGACAAAAGGAATTGATATGAACGAATGTAATCAATAAAAAATCCAGTACTCAAAACTCTAAATACAGTGTATACAATTATGTACACAAACTACACAAGTCCGTATAGTGCACCAATCATTGTCCGTGGACCACTGGGCCAAAAATGCATGGGCGAGGCCCACTTTCGATACCTGACTCCAAACGGAGAGAACACTGGAGGGGCATCAGATGGAAAATAAACAGGTACCTCAGGGGGAGGGGGGCACCTCAGCCTGATGAACGCACAACGCTACTGCTCCATGAGGGGGCTCCATGCCCACTGCTGTATCCTGGGGAGTGCAAAGCCACAGTCTCTCAAGTCTTTCCAGTGGGTGGTTTGCCCACTGCTCTATCCTGGGGAGTGCAAAGCCACAGTCTCTCAAGTCTTTTCAGTGGGTGGTTTGCCCACTGATTTATCCTCGGGAGTGCAAAGCCACAGTCTCTCAAGTGGATGTATCTCCCCACTGGTTCTGGAGGGGGCTTTGTGCCCAGAGCGCTTCATCCTGCCAAGGACAGAGGTAGTGGATGTATCTCTCCACTGGTTCTGGAGGGGGCTTTGTGCCCAGAGTGCTTCATCCTGCCAAGGACAGAGGTAGTGGATGTATCTCTCCACTGAAAGTGATGCATCATTGAAGCTTCCCAGTCTCCTGGTAGTCACCACCAGCCTAGGACGACTGACCACTGTGGATGGCAGCCATGTCTGTGGTGGTGCCACTGGCTCAGGATGTCGCGGGGCCGCTGGCGGTGCTTGCGGTGGTGTCAGTCATGGCGGTGCTTGCAGCGGGCTCTGTGGCAGCGGTGCTTGCGGCGGGCTCTGTGGGAGCGGTGCTGGCGGCGGGCTCTGTGGCAGCGGTGCTTGTGGTGGGCTCTGTGGCAGCGGTGCTTGCGGAGGGCTCTGTGGGAGCGGTGCTGGCGGAGGGCTCTGTGGCAGCGGTGCTGGCGCGGGCTCTGTGGCGTCGGTGCTGGTGGCGGGCTCTGTGGCGGCGGTGCTGGCGGCGGGCTCAGTGACTGAGGTGCTGGCGGCGGGCTCAGTGACTGCGGTGCTAGCGGCGGGCTCAGTGACTGCAGTGCTGGTGGCGGGCTCAGTGACTGCAGTGCTGGTGGCGGGCTCAATGACTGCGGTGCTGGTGGCGGGCTCTGTGGTGGTGCAGATGGTGTTGCAGATGGCGGTGCAGGTGGCGGTCTTCTCCGCCGTACAGGTTGGCGTCGACGTGGACAGAAGGTGTGACACTGGTCCCTCAGTCGGTGCCACCATGCCCTCTCCTGACCTGCCCTTCAGTTTCTGGCCCTTCCCCACCTTGGATGGTGGCGCTACTTTCTTGTCACTATCCCCTTTCGTTTTCCCTGACCCCTTGGTGGCAGGTGTTTTCTGCTTCTCCCTCCGGGATGTGGGCAACTTTTTAAGTTTTGCAGGTGGCGGAATGTCCTTGCCCTCGCTCCGAGGCACACTGGCAGCCCTGATGGTTGGCGCACTCCAATAGCCCACAGTTGCTGGCACCACTGTGCCTGGTGATGTGGTGGCTGAGGTACTGGGTTGGGACCTGGAAAGCCTGGCCCTAGGGGACGGGCAGGGGGGAGGTGTAGGTAAGAGGTCAATATTAACCAGGAAATGTTTTTTAGACACAGTGGGACGGGTAGATGGAGGGGGTTTGGGAGTGGATGAAGAGGTAGTGGTTGTAGGAGGTGTACGTCTGCTGAATTTGGGTGAGGTGCATGGGCTGGAGGCTGTTGTGAGGTGGATGGCTGTTGGGTGAGTGTATGCCTGCGTTTGTGTAGTTTGGGAGGAGGGCTCACAGACACACTGGTAGAGGACACAGGGGATGTGTAAATGGTAATGGGGTGGTGAGTGCACGTGAGTGGTATGTGGTGATGGGCGTGCTGGTGATGGAGGTAGTGGCTGAAGATGTAGTACATGCAGGTGTGAGTGGAGACGAGACAGGGAGGAGGGAGACGTGGAGGAGGGGGCACAGTGGAGGCAGTGGATGTTGGTATGTCTGCATGGGTATGATGCTTGTGTGAGTGCCTGTGGGATGTGTGGTGCTTATGTTTGCCTGAGCCACTTTTGTGTGTTGAGGTGTGTACATGCTGGTCTGATGGTGTGCTTGGGATAGGCTGAGGTACAGGGGATTGGGTCTGGGTGGAGGAAGTTGGGGGGGGGGAGGCTGGACACAGGGACAATGGCTGCCATCAGTGCTGAGGCCAGAGCCTAAAATGCTCTCTGTTGGGCTGCCTGGCCAGAATGAATGCCCTCCAGGTATGCATTTGTTTGTTGCAAATGCCTCTCAACACCCTGGATGGCATTCACAATGGTAGACTGCCCAACAGTGAGGGATCTCAGGAGGTCAATAGCCTCCTCACTGAGGGCAGCAAGGCTGACTGGGGCAGGGCCTGAGGTGCCTGGGGCGAAGGAGATGCCCACCCTCCTGCGTGAGCGGGCACGGGACACACGCTGAGGGGCTGCTGGGAGGGTGGTGCTGGTAGGGGGGGTGGCGGCTGTACCTGTGGATGCGGGGGCACAGAGGGGCGCACCACTGAAGGGAGCTCCCATCAGAGGAGGAGTCGCTGTCGCTGCTGTCACCTCCTGTCCCCGCCGTGGAGCTCCCCTCGCCCTCTGTCCCACTGGTGGCTTCAGACTCTGTTGTTTCGCCCTCCAGGGCCAAGTGGGATGCAGCTCCCTCCTGCTCCGGTGCCACTGCTCCTCCGCCAGATGATGCTATTGCACACAAGAACAGGGAGACCACAAAAAGGGGTGGGGGAAGACAGAAGAAAGACATGTTCAGTGCATGCAATACCACTACCGTTGGCGGACACTACAGACACAGCAGACCTCAGCACTACGCCATGCACTAACAGTTCCTAGATTATTCACAAGGCCATGGGGTACAAGGCCTATGCCCGATTGCTGCACACATGGAAGTCACAGGAGCCTGACTTGGTGTAGATGGCTCTTACCACTGGTGGGGTTGGGGTGCCACATAGCCTGCCTCACATGGGACCTTGCCTACAAACTTCGCCCTGGCCTAGGGGAACGCACTGCCCACCTCCTCCACCCAGACACCTCGTAATGCGTGTCTGTACTCACCCCCTTGTGGCTGCTGTGATGCCCTCAAGAGCCCATCCAACTCCCAATACGCCACCGCCAGGATACGGAACATCAGGGTGGTCATGGTGCGATGGGCACCCCTCCCACGTTGGGAGGCCATCCCCAGCTGGGCCTCCGCCGTCTTCTTGCTCCAGCGGCGAATGTCCTCCCATCTTTTCTGGCAGTGGGTGTTCCGTCTGTGGTGGACCCCCAGGGTCCGGACTTCCTTGGCGATGGCACACCAAATATCCTTCTTCTGGTGGGCGCTGACCTAGAGGAATAGTACAGGGGAAAAGGTACATCTTTCACCGTCCAGACCGTCATAGTCATTGGCCCACGTTCCCACCCTTGCCCTGGCGAACAGACACTCACAGCCGCTCATGCAGGGCTCAGTCCACCCCCCATGTATCTTCCATCCACACCACTCCAAACAGCCATTGCCCATGCAGCATGCTCATAGTGTACTCACCTGTTTGTCTGGAGGACCGTAGAGTAGTGTGTACTGGGGGAGGACCCCATCCACTAACTTCTCCAACTCCTCCGAAGTGAAGGCAGGGGCCCTTTCCCCAGACACATGAGCCATAGTCTGAGGTCACAGCAGCACTTGCAGTGTAGGTCCTCTCCTGTTGAAGGTCAGGTGTCAAGTGAGTGAACAGAGAGAAAATGGCGGTCACGTCTGCGGCGACGTACATCGTCATTGGCTCCTTGGACCCATAGGGTCCAATGTTAACCAATGCAGGATTGTGCCGCGGTCTTCGACTGCTTACCGCGACAGTGTAGAACACCAGCGCAGTTACCTCATATCGCCTTGTCCCACCTTACAGGTCAGGCAGCCGCCTTTTTCAGGGGGCCACATGGCAAGAATAATAACTGCGTCACACCTATGTAGGCCTTGCATACACACAGTAACTGGCACATTGCGGATAAATAAATGTGTGCTAATGACAATTTGTGATACCTCAGTGTTGGCTGACTCTTTGCTCACTGTTCTCGTCCATAGGGCACGTCCGATGGGGCAGGTGATGAGATGGCGGCATCCTCCGGTGTACAGACCGCTGGTGGACCTGTTGACAATGGAAGAGAGACACGTAATAGTCACCTACAGACTTGATCGTGCAACAATCCAAGAACTATGTGCCCAGTTGGAGCCAGACTGATGTCAACTAACGGCCATCCCACAGGGATCCCCCCTCTAGTGCAGGTCCTGTCAGTACTCCATTTCCTGGCAAGTGGGTCTTTTCAAACAACAGTGGCCATTGCATCAGGGATGTCCCAGCCAATGTTCTCTAACGTGTTGTCCAGAGTGTTGTCTGCCCTGCTGAAAAACATGCACAGCTACATAGTTTTCCCTCAGGTGGAGGATTTTCCTACAGTGAATGGTGACTTCTATGCCCTGGGACATATCCCCAACATCATAGGTGCCATTGATGGAACACATGTGGCCTTGGTACCCCTCGCAGGAGTGAACAGGTGTACAGAAACAGGAAGAGCTACCATTCAATGAATGTGCAGACGGTGTGTTTGGCCGACCAGTACATCTCCCATGTGAATGCCAAGTTTCCTGGCTCAGTGCATGACGCTTACATTCTGAGGAATAGCAGCATCCCTTATGTGATGAGGCAACTTCAGAGGCACTGTGTGTGGCTAATAGGTAAGGACAAGGACCCTATACCCTGTGAATAGTTGTCTGGGTCTGGGGTTGTCCCTACGGGTTAGTGTGTGTCTAACAGTTGTCCCTCAACATTTGCAGGTGACTCTGGGTACCCCAACCTGTCATGGAAATCCCAGGACAAGGGCAGAGGAACGCTACAATGAGGCACATGGGCGAACTAGGAGGATTATAGAAAGAACCTTCGGCCTCCTGAAGGCCAGGTTACGGTGCCTCCATATGACAGGTGGTTCTCTCTACTACTCACCAAAGAAGGTGTGCCAGATCATCGTGGCCTGCTGTATGCTGCACAACCTGGCTTTGCGACGCCAGGTGCCTTTTCTGCAGGAGGATGGTCCAGCTGGAGGTCTTGTGGCAGCTGTGGAGCCTCTGGACAGTGAAGAAGAGGAGGCAGAAGAAGAGGATATCGACAACAGAAACAATGTTATCCAGCAATACTTCCAGTGAGACACAGGTAAAAAGATATCACTGCCTCACACATCTCATACTATTGTTCGAACTATCATAAGTCTGTCACTTTCACCCAGTGTATGGACCCTGACTTGTCACTTTGCCTTTCCATTTCACAGATGTGGGTCCCACTGTGTGACCTCTGCTATATTTCCTCATGGACTAGAGCTGTGTTACATTGGTATGTTGACAATAAAATTGGCATTGCTATATTCCATGGTTATTGTAAATACACATTTGTGAAAGCACAGACTGACTCCAGATTGTTTTGTGATTGATGTGTGTTTATTTTTGTGCAAATAAGTGGAGGGGGTTGTAAAATGGTCAGGGGTGATGGTGGAGGAATGTCCATGGCAGAGTCCAGTCTATTTGTTTCACAGGTGCATTGTCCAAAGGGGCATAGGAAGTGGAGCTAGGGCAGTTTAAGGATGAACCGGGTGACAAAGTGGGACAGAAGAATGACATTCAGGGGGGTCTCATTTCCTGGCGGGGGTCTTGGCAATGTTCTCTGTCTTGTTCCTGGATCTCAGGGACCGTTTGTGGGGTGGCTCTCCATCTGCAGGGGGTGGGGTGATGGTGTTGTGGTCGTGTGGCGGTGCCTCCTGTCCACTAGTGCCGGCGGAGGTGGAGGGCTGTTCATCATCCAGGCTAGTGTCAGGGGCCCCTTGTTGTGCCACAGTGTCCCTCCTGGTGTTGACAAGGTCCTGCAGCACCCCTACAATGGTGACCAGGGTGGTGTTGATGGACTTGCGTTCTTCACTGATCCCCAGATAGTGTTCCTCTGCAGCCGCTGGGTCTCCTGAAAGTTGGCCAGTACTGTTGCCATTGTCTCCTGGGAATGATGGTACGCTCCCATGATGTTGGAGAGGGCCTCGTGGAGAGTGGGTTCCCTGGGCCTGTCCTCCCCCTGTCGCACAGCAGTCCTCCCAGTTCCCCTGTTTTCCTGTGCCTCTGTCCCCTGAACCGTGTGCCCACTGCCACTGCCCCCAGGTCCCTGATTTTCTTGGGGTGGTGGGTTTGCCTGGGTTCCCTGTAGTGGTGGACACACTGCTGCTTGACGTGTCCTAGGGACGGAGGGATGGGCCCACTGGGTTGGTGCTGTGCTGGTGTTTCCTGAGGGGTGAGGCTCTGTGGTGGCTTGTGCCAGTGTCAGGGGAACCGACTGTCCTGAGGTCCCAGATGAGCTGTGCTGGTCATCTTGATCCAGTTGTACAGAGCTGCTGTCATCACTGTGGGCCTCTTCTGTGGGGTAGTGGACATGTCTGGAACCTCCTGTCCGGTGACGTTGAGTAGGGGTCCTACAGGGGTGTAAAGGCATGATTATTGCATCTGTGTGTGCCATTGTGTGCAATGGGTGAGTGACCCTGTACTCCAGTGCTTGCATTCATGTCTAGGTCCTTGTGTGATATTTGGTTTGGGGTCTGTGTGGGTATCTGTAGTGGACATGCTTTGGTGATGGGTGTCCATGCTTTGGTGTTGCATGCAGGGCTTGGTGTTGGGATGGGTGGTTTGTGATAGTGGGACATATGTGAGGTGTTGGAGTGATGGGGGTGAGGGTGAGGGTGGGGGTATGTGATGGCATGCAGGTAGGGTGGGGGATATAATACTTAAGAGTTGACTTACCAGAGTCCATTCCTCCTGCTACTGCTGCGAGGCACTCAGGATGCAGTATTGCCAAGACTTGCTCCTCCCATGTTGTTAGTTGTGGGGGAGGAGGTGGGGGTCCACCGCCAGTCCTCTGTACTGCAATCTGGTGTCTTGAGCCCACGGAACGCACCTTCCCCCGTAGGTCGTTCCACCTCTTCCTGATGTCATCCCGTTTTCTTGGATGCTGTCCCACTGCGTTGACCCTGTCGACGATTCTGCGCCATAGCTCCATCTTCCTAGCAATGGAGGTGTGCTGCACCTGTGATCCGAATAGCTGTGGCTCTACCCGGACGATTTCCTCCACCATGACCCTTGTGGTGCCATGATGTGGTGTGGATGATGTGTGGGGTGGTGTGTGTTGTGATGTGTGAGGGGATGTGTTTGTGTGTGTTGTCTGAGGTACGTGGATGTTGTGTGAGTTATGATGTTGTGTGTCTGTGGATGCTAGTGTTGTTTCTGGTGGTGTCTCTCTCTGGCCTTCTTTCGCAATTTTGGTAGTAAGGGTTTGTGGGTGATGTGGGTGTGTGTTTTATATTGGATTGGGTGTGTGGGAGTGGGTGTGTATGTGTATCAGGTGTGTGTATTTCAAATTGTCCAATGTGGTGGTGTTTTGTAAATGTGTGTGTATTTTGAGCTCGGAGGTGTGTACCACCAATGGAATACCGCGGTTGAAAGACCGCCACGTGGATTCGTGGGTCGTGATAGTGTGGGCGTATTCCTGTTGGCGTGACGGTGGAGGTTTTGTTATCGCCAGTTTATTACTGACCTTTGGTGTGGCGGACTTGTGTCGGTGTCTGGATTTTGGCAGATTCCGAGCTGTGGGTCGTGATAGCTGTAGCGGAATTCCGCCGCCGCAGCGGTGTGTTGGCGGTCTTCTGCACAGCGGTAAGCGGGATTTACTGCCAATGTTGTAATGAGGGCCTATATCTGGTTGAAACTGTCCTTTATAAAGGTATTCTATTTTTAGTGTGCACGCAATGAAGTGCATTTTTAATGACACTCCTGTGTGTCATGCTGGTATGTATTTTAATTGAGGAGAACAGTTATGCTTGTAAACCAGTTTAATCTGGATGTCCTGTTTGTATGGCTTTCTATTTTGCTTTCAGTGGTCTTGTATGTCATGCTTATATAGATATTGAAGCATCACATTACTACTTGATGCTGTGCCTTGTATTCCAAATATCTATCTGCCAATCTTTGAAACTCTATTTTTCTATTTGTCTTTTTCTTATCTATCTACCTATCTATCTATCTATCTATCTATCTATCTATCTATCTATCTATCTATCTATCTATCTATCTATCTATCTATCTATCTATCTATCTATCTATCTATCTATCTATCTATCTATCTATCTATCCATCTATCTATCTAGCTATCTATCGTTAAAACTATTTCTGTCTATTTATCTATCTACCTAGGCAACCCTCTCCATCTTTTGCAACCATCTATGTATCCATCCAACCCTCTCCATCTTTTGCAACCATCTATGTATCCATCCAATCTATCTAGGCATCTATTTATATCTGTATCACTGTCTATGTAACCCTCTCTGTCTTTTTATGCCTCACTATTTGTCTATTTTTCTAAACCTATCTATTTGTAATATAGGTTTATAAAAACATTACAAAAAAGCATTGGAAAGGCAAAAGACCAGCAGCCACTGCTGAAATGGTTGGCTTTTTTTTAGGTTCAGTATTAGCTAAAACCTTTTTATGTTTTGTGAATACCACAGTCACTAACAGGGCTTTTCAGCCAGACTTGATCCATTGGTCTGTTATGTCATTCATATTTTTCTTCTGCCCATTCCAGCATGCATTATTGGGCGGTGAATCAGCCCACTTCAGCCACTGGCTTACTGAACTGTGACTTTCGCCCTGCTGCCCTTTCACAAGGAGCATATCCACACACAAAGTAGTTCCTTAGAGTTATAGGGGCCGCTATAGTAATGTGTGCTTTTTTGAGACAAAAAATATTTTGCCTTCAAAAAATTTTTTTAGGTTCATGAGAGCCTGATGTCGCCCCCAGCAATGAGGTTTTGCAAAAAATATAGCAGAAGAATACAAAAAAAGGCCAAAAGACTGGCAGCCAACAACAGACCTATTGACTTTGTCAATGCTTGCTAAAAATTGAGCACGTTTCCTTAAAGGAAACTAGGGTGTGTTTAAAAAGTGAAAAGTGTTTTTTTTAATTTGTGTGAGAATTTGCAGTGGTCCCATGAACTACTGCCTACTTTCCCACATACTTTTTCTGACCTTCTACTAAGAGGAAAGGTTGCACCAGTGGTTTACGGATAGTACTTCCGTATGAAACCATTGATAAGTATAGATAGGAACTGCAATTTGGAAGCAACACGCTCCTGCCAAAGGCCAATTACTTATCCATTTCGAAACCCTTTTAAGGAGTCCGTAAAAAGCTACTTACTCCTAAAATTGGTTTAGTAAATTGCAAACTGCATTTTTTTGCGGTCACAAATTCTGAATCAGTGAGTTTGTACCCGAAAACATGCTGTGCACATCTGGCTCTATGACCGATTTGGAAACCAGAAAAAATAAACCCTCTAAAGGGGAAGTAAAAGTGTAAAAGAAAGTCTGTTATCTACTCGAAATAAGCTGGCAGAGCAGCTGAGGAATGAAAACCCAAGTAATGACATCAAGATAGAGCGACGAACTAAAGAGGCTTCTAAGGACATTGCAACGCACTGAAGGTCGGATTGGAACTTTGTGTGATACTTCTGGATAGAAGTGACCGACAGGAGACGAATAGGTGTAACAGGAAGTCATTTCCAGCCATCTTGATAAGGGCTTATAAAGAAAGGTCTGTTGGTTCCAAAACAAACGAATAAAAAAACGGGGTCTGAAATTTCAAATCAGCCACAGTCTTTCTTCCAAAAAGATGGTAGAATCAGAATGGAGACTCCCTTGTATTTTATGTATGTTTTAGTTCTAACATGTGAAGTGAGCTGAGGCCACAAGCGCTGAGATTGATGATTTGCACGGCATTACTGTCTTTGTATTGGCCCAGTGGGGTCAAAAACAACCCTGACATCTTAATGCTGTTCGCGTTATTCTGTGATGTATGTTTAAACGTTATAACACGATGACAATTTTACTATGTTTAACATAGAATGATTGGCATAATGTTTGTTAAAAGTGTACACGTCTTAACAATGAGGGTTTTGCAGTGTTCGATGCACACTGAATGCATCACGAGATGATGAATTTAATTAAACCAACGACGTTTTATCCCAACAGCCATTTGATGACACTTTCCGTGCTCTGCGAAGCAATACACACTCCATCACCAAGCTAAGGACATCCGCAAGCGCCCCTCCAGGCAAAACAAGGAGACTAACAACATATGGCAAGACGCATTCCGAAAACAATAATTCCCAACAGCCTTTTCCAAGTGTCTCACGGATAGAAAATCCATCACGATTTACTGCAAGAGCGAGGACTGCCAAGTGCAGCACTTATAAATGGCTACCACAGTCTGCGGGTGCTACATCCAACAGCATGAACCAACAGAATGATGCAGACGATGCTTCAAAACAGGAAGGTAGGGCATGCTAATGTGCAGTAAAATGCTGAAGCCACGTCTTGCGCTGTGATTATTTGGATATAAAAAGGTAGAATTTGCTTAGTTTATAAACTCTCTAAAACACCGAAGAATAATGCACCCAGTGATTGACCTCAAAACCACAAGTCGAAATGTATCAGTGACACATTGTGAGTAGGTACCTCCTAACTCACAATGTGCACTTTGGGAAGAAGCTGTGTAATTTAGAAGGGAGCATGGAAGGGGCACCATCCTCCTTCTGCCGAATCACAACGCCACGTATTAGTTGTTTATGACCACAACTTCGGTTGTAAACTATTGATTGAATACCGACATCCGAAAAGAGGTGATATCCATTTGCATAGTATAAGGTGCCTCTGAGGGACTGCTTTCAGTTTGTAAATGTGTGTTGTCAGCTTTGGGGTGAGAAGGCAGTGTTCCAATCTTCGCGGCATGATCCCCCAAGTGCCATTTTCAGGTTTATTTAAGTTCAGTTAAGTACACCCCAGCCATCACAAGTGCTTCTTCTTTGTATCATATCTCCCTCTTCAACTGCCGCCTGGTTTCCCTGGAAATCCAGACTTACATCATGAGCATTATGATGTTACACATTCTATGCTCAGAATACCATACACCACCCTCCTACCGTAATACAATAACAAAATGAATATGACCAATGTACATAAAGAAAAATAATATACTTCAGATACTATCAAAATCATTTTTCATACATAACTACCAAGAAACTTTCCCTTTTCCATGACAAGAATTATTTTTTTATAAAGTCTTCCCGAAATTTTGGATGCTTAATAGCTCTTGAATTCCCTCTTAATTCTGGATAATCTTCATCAATCTTCCCTTCTCTCACTTTATTTCTGACTGAGTTGTCTTTCTCAACAAAGTCCAACCCAGTCTTGATTTTTACTACTCTTCCAATATTCCACATCCTATGACCTTCGGTCCTTATGGCATTCCCTAATACTTTTGTTACTCTGAGAGGAGCAGAATACTTAGAATGATCTTTTGAAAGACCCAAACGAGGTATTTTCACTTTTACAACATCACTCATTTGAATCATTACTTTTTTCACAGCTTTCCGTCTATCAAACCCAATTTTCCTTTCTGAAATTTTCTTCTGTTCTCTTTCACATTTCTTTTCATCATTACCACCAATTTTCACTTTTCTTCCCACCTTGTCATTTACCCATGCAGGACAAACACGTGTGTTTGGTTTTCTGCTCTCAAGTAACTCGAAGAGTGAAATACCAGTGGTTGTGTGAGGAGTCAATCAATATTTTTTTATCTTGCAAAATATCTCCTCCTTCCAACACTTGTTATTCACTAAGGCTACTTGCATAGTGTCCTTCAACACCCTGTTCAGTTTTTCTACCATGCCATTAGATTATGGATGATAAAGTGAAGCTTTTTTGTGCCTAATGCCCCTATCATTTAGATACTGTTCCATATAGTGCAAGACAAATTGCACACCATTATCCATCAGGATAAAAGACGGAAACCCCTCCCGTTAAAAAATTTGGTCAAGAAAATTTATAACATCACGTTTCTACAGAGGTGGTACTCCCTATTTCAGGCCACCTTGAGTACATATTTATTAACACTTTAATGTATATGTCTCTATTGGAATGCCTTACAGGACCTAGAATATCCATTGAAATTTCCTGCCACTGTTCCTTTGGTATTTCTCTCACCTTCATAAGTTGAACCCTTCCCTAAGCGCTTTATCCACTCTAGAACACTCTACACATTCCCTAACACACAGCTCAACTTGAACATCCATTCCTGGCTACCAATACATTAATCTCAACCTCTCTTTAGTTTTAGAAATTCCTGGATGGCTCTCATGAGTGTTAGAAATGGGGTCTTTGGTTGGCAGTCAGGTCCAAGCAACGACCCTCACTCTAGTCAGGGTAAGTCACACACAATCCAAATTATCCTGTGCCCACCCCTGGTAGCTTTGCACTGAGCAGTCAGGCTTAACTTAGAAGGCAATGTGTAAAGTATTTGTGCAATAAATCATACAATAACACCATATAACACCACAAAAAGGCACCACACAGTGTTTAGAAAAATATATAATATTTTATCTGATAAATGCATGTCAAAATGATTAAAGATGCAATAAGTAAATGCTGAGATATCACTGAAAAGTGATATAAAGTGTCTTAAGTCTTTTAAAAGCAAACAAAGTCTCTTTCAAACACAAAGTACCTGGTTCGCGTGAAAAATCTCTGCAAAGAACCGCAGAGGAGAAGATGCGTGGAAACCAACGGGTGTGTGTCGATTTCTCAGGCCGCACACGGCGATGTTTCGTTTAGTTTTCAGGCAGGGATGGCTGTGCGCCGATTTCCTGTGCTCGGTCGTGGATCCTCTTCGTGTTGCGGGGTTTTCAGATGCGCCGGAGATGATGTGTGGATTTCCTGCGGTGGCAGGACAAAGTTACAGGAGCTGCATCGATCCGGTGGTCGTTGCGTCAAATTTTCTACCTCACAGCAGTCACTGCGTCGATTCCTTTCTGGAAGTCAGGCTGCGTCGTTCCGGCTCAGCTGTGCGTCGATCCAGTGGGCAGTGCAATGAATTTCTGGTCACTACGCTGGCGCTGCAGCGATCTTCTCATTGCAAAGTCAGGCTGCGTCATTCCGGTTCGGCATACAGTGAAAATTTCACCGCGGTGCAGGCTGTGTGTCATTTCTGGCAGGCTGTGTGTCGAATTTCGCCGCACAAGAAGTCCTTCTTGTAGAGATGAAGTCTTTTTGGTCCTGAGACTTCAGGGAACAGGAGACAAGCTCTATCCAAGCCCTTCAAGAGCACTTGTTCACCTCAGCCAGAGAGCAGCAAGGCAGCAGGGCAACAGCAAGGCTGCAGTCCTTCACAGAAAGCAGTCAGGTGACTCATTTGTGCAGCTTGGCAGTTCTTCTTGGCAGGATGCAGGTTCTGGTTCAACTTTCTTCTCCAGGAAGTGTCTGTGACGTAGAGTGTCTACCCCAAGAAGTGTCTGAGTTGGTAGGGGCAGAGGCCCTGATTAAATACCCAAATGTGCCTTTGAAGAGGGGGAGACTTCAAAGAGTGGCTTAGAAGTGCACAAGGTCTCCTTTCAGTTCAATCCTGTCTGCCAGGGTCCCAGTAGGGGGTGTGGCAGTCCTGTGTGTGAGGGCAGGCTACTGTCCTTTGACATGCAAGTGTCAGGCCCTCCACCCTCCCAGCCCAGGAAGACCCATTCAAAATGCAGATGTATGCAAGCGAGGCTAAGTATCCTGTGTTTGGGGTGTGGCATTTCTAAAATAGTAATATTAAATCCAACTTCACCAGTCAGCAGGATTTTATATCACCATTCTGGCCATACTAAATATGACCTTCCTACTCGTTTCAGATCAGCAGTTACCACTAAAACAATGTATGAGGGCAGCCCTAATGTTAGCCTATGAAGGGAGCAGGCCTCACAGCAGTGTAAAAACGAATTTAGGAGTTTTACACTACCAGGACATGTAAACTACACAGGTACATGTCCTGCCTTTTGCCTACACAACACCCTGCCCTATGGGTTACCTAGGGCATAATTTAGGGGTGTTTTATATGGAGAAAAAGGGGAGTTCGAGGCTTGGCAAGTACTTTTAAATGCCAAGTCGAATTGGCAGTGAAACTGCACACACAGGCCTTGCGATGGCAGGCCTGAGACAAGGTCAAGGGGCTGCTTATGTGGGTGGCACAATCAGTGCTGCAGGCCCACTAGTAGCATTTAATCTACAGGCCCTGGGCACATGTAGTGCATTTTACTAGGGACTTAAAAGTAAATTAAATAATCCAATTGGGTATGATTCAATGTTACCATGTTTAAAGAGGGAGAGCATATGCACTTTAGCACTGGTTAGCAGTGGTAAAGTGCGCAGAGTCTTAAAACCAGAAAAAACAGTATCTAAAAAGTAAAAAGTTAGGGGTGACCACCCTAAGGCTGCCCGGTCTAACAATGAGCTACTGATATTAACTCTTCTCTTAATTTCAATGGTGGCACCAATCTTGTTCCTCTCAGTAATAAACCTCCTTGTGAGGATAATTCATCTTTAACTCTCCAGAATCCACAAGGTAGCTGATTATTTTTTTCTCTCCTATTCCACCTATTACTGATCTTTCATACCTCCTGCTGTATTGCCTCGTCCCTTTCGAGTTCTGCCACTCATTCACCTTTTTTAATTACACCTTCTCTTACCACACATACTTCAAAATCATCTTCCTCATTGTTAATACCCTCTTCAATATCAGGGATTTAATTCACCAACCTTGAACAACAATCAGCAATACTATTTTCCACACCAGGCATGTACTGTACCTCAAAATGAAATTCCTGTAAGGCCACTACCCACTTTCCTATCCTTCCAGATGCAACATCCAATCCTTTCCTTTCAATAATCTCTTTTAGAGGCTTGTGATCAGTCCTTATAAAAAATGTGCTACCCCAGACAAACCTCCTTAATTTTCGCACAGCCCAAAACAAAGCCAATGCTTCTTTCGTAATGACAGAGTAGTTTACCTCTGCTCCTTTCAAACATCTTAAAATAAAGAGAATTGTTCTCTTTACACCATTTAGTTTTGTAGCAACACAGCTCCAAGTCCTTTGGCAATGGCAACAGACATTATCACAGTTTCTTGACCAGGTTGGAAACTTTGCAAACTTGAGGCATTCCTTAGATTTCATTTCATGTTCTTGAATTCTTCTTCACATTGTTCACTCCATTTAAACTTAACACCCTTTTTTTTACCAGTTGTCTCATGAATTTAGTATTTTCCGCAAAATTGCTTACAAATTTACTACAATACTCTGCCATACCAAGAAACTTGATCAGCTCATCCTTGGAAGATGGACTCGCGAGATTGGCAATAGCTCCAACTAATTCCTCTTTAGGTTCAATGCCCTTTGAAGAAATTCTGTGTCCTAGTTAATCTCATCAACATTGAACCTACACTTTTCAGCTTTCAAAGTCAGACCATTCTCTATAAGTCTCAGAAGAACCTCACGTACTCTTTCATTATGTTCCTTATCATTTATACCATAAACCAAAATGTCATTTTGATATATTTTGATTCCTTGTACTCCCTCTAGTACTCTTTCCATGGCATGTTGAAATATAGCTGCTGCCGAAATCAGACCAAACGGCATGCAAATAAATTTATAAGTACCAAAGGGGGTTACAAATGTTGTTAAATCTTGTGAGTCTTTGTGTAATCTTATTTGGTGGTAGGCAGATGTAAAGCAATGGATGAAAAACATTTTGCTCCCTTTAACATGGACAACATTTTATTAATATTTGGCAGAGAATAATGATCAACTACTACACACTTATTTAACTATCTCAAGTCAATATATAATCTTGGCTCACCATTAGCCTTCACCGCCATGACCACGGGAGCCAACCAGTCTGCGACTTCTACCTCCTCAATAGTACCATTCTGTTTTAGTTTATCCAATTCTGCCCTCATCTTTTCTTTTACCATCAAAGGTACACTCCTTACGTTGCTCACTACAGGTTTAGTTCCTTTCTTTATTCTAATCTTATGTACGTAGTCCTTTAAACAACCTAGTTAGTTCTGAAACATTTCTGGAAATTATTTTTCATATTGTGGTCTAGGACTAGTTAACTTGTCAACACATTCTATGTCTTTTAGCCTAACCGAAGGATTTTCATTAGGATCGAGATATACTTTCAAATCCCTCTGGGGAAACCAACTAATAACAGAGTCACCTTTTATGGCGACATTGACGTTCCCTGCTGGTAACCTATTTTTAAGTTGTATTAACCCCATAAAATAGCCTATAAACTTAATGGGCTCACCAACATAACCCTTGGGACAAATATACGATTTGAATAACTTTACCCTGGTCGCAAGATTTTTTTTCAAACACATCTCTGGGAATAAGTGTTATTTTTGCCCCTTAATCACACATCGTGGGAACAGATACACCTTCAATTGGTACAATTTCTACTGGACCACTAATACCATCTTTCACTTGCAAAATTATTTCCTCAGATGAGGAATCCTCTTCTTCAAATGTGACCTCTTGTACTTTCTTCTTTTTAAAATGTACGCTTCTACAACATGTGGTAACATGTCCTTTCTTACCACAATTATTACAGGTGACTTTCCATCAAACCAACCCTTGTAATTTGCATAGTGACCAAACTCACCATGCCTAAAACACTTTCCTTGCACTGTTTTTTTCCTTTATTATCTTTATTAGATTCTTTTATTGTCTTCTGAGTCACTACACGATCAATTATTGTTTTCCCTGACCAGCAGATTGTACTTCCCTTTCTTTGTCCCCAAAACATGCCTTTTTTATCTCTTCAACACATGCTGAACTATGTTCACATGTCTTAGCAATCATTATAACCTCATTGAGAGAAGGATTATCTTTATGCCAGAAGGATTCTTTTACTTTCTCAATGTTACACCCTAACATGAATTGGTCTCTCAATCTTTCTTCCTTACTTCCCCCAAAACTGCACCTTTTAGCTAACCTTCATAAAATAGTCACCTACTCTTCAACAGATTCACCTGATTTTTGTATTCTTTTGTCAAATTGGTATCTCTAGAAGACTGTGGACATTTTTGGCAAATAAGTTAGATCTAGCTTTTTTATGCAAATTTCATAATTTAGTTCACCAGCTTCTTCTGAAGAGAGTTCTGGCGAATTTTCGAAAACCTCTTGCCCTTCAAAACCTAAGCAATGCATTAAAAGTGACATTTTATGTTCAGCACTCAAAGAAGTACCACATACTCTTGCATAATGTGCAAACACAGATTTCCATTTCTTCCAAGGTATTTGTGGATCACCTGGAGAAGTTTAAAAAAATGGTGGGAAAGTTACGTTTTGCATCATGTTTTGGAGTACCAAGTTGAATTAAAATAATTACATTATTCTACTTAAGTAATGTAATGCATATGCTCCTAAATGATAACAGAAGATGTGCTCATCACTGATTTAGAATTTAAGGAAAATACAGAAAGTGTCCAAAATAATCGTGCGTCTGTCACTTTAAGGGTGTGCCTGTCACCGATTGAAAGATGAAAGCACTATTAAAATAATGAAAGACGATGTGGCTATCACTGATGCCAACGTAGGTAAGGCACAGGAAGTAACAAATGAAACCAATGGTCCATCGCTGATGAAGGTGTGCTTATCGATGACGATGAAAGCACAGTTGAAATCGTTAATACACACAGTGCGATCGTATACAGGTGTGCCTGTCACCGAATGACGTGCAGTTGGATTAAACGAATTGCAACCAGCCCAGCGATTCAAAATGGCTGCCAAAAAGCGTGAAGACGTAATGTTCGTGAGGAAATTGGGCTTGTTTTGAAGACATGATGTTTTCACGTTTGTTTCTCAGGTTACTAGAGCACAGGCCACGAGAATACAAAGAGCAGAAGGATTCAACTAATAACATTCCAACCGGTCTCCTAAAGAGCCGGGAACACCGCACGTGCCATAAAGGTAAAAGCGATTTCGATGTTGGTATTAAAATAATAGAAAATCCCTTTACACTCGGCGTTAATGATAATAATGAAGCTTATGCAGCAATTCTTTAAAAGTACATACAGTTAAATTAATTTCTTCATGAATTGTGAGTTGGTGTGGTGATGACGCTGGCAGGTCCGTAAACCTCTTCAGGAACTCGTCACCAATGAAATGATGAAGGGAGACGATGAGATGTGGTAATAACTTCCAGTTTATTTAAGTTCAGTTAAGTGCACCCCAGCCATCACAAATGCTTCTTCTTTGTATCAGATCTCCCTCTTAAACTGCCGCACGGTTTCCCTGGAAACCCAGACTTAACATCATGATCATTATGATGTTACACATTCTATGCTCAGAATACCACATAAGCGTTATGTGAATGTGTTTGCACAAGTGGAGGTCTGCAGTCCATCATTACTCACACTACTCATTCCATGAGATTCACGGACAGAATCCTGCCCATTAATAATAAAGGGACAGGGTCTTGCAAATGTTACTACATAGCATTTTTCACAGTGATAGAGTAGAACATCTACCACAGCATAAAATGAAGGTCTAGTTGCAAAGCCCCTTGTTTTAAAAATACACACTAATTGGCGGCCTAACCTTTAGTACGACGGGTCTCTATATTGTCCAGGAATGTACAGGAATGTACCTCCAATGTTAAATAAAGTGGTATGTTATGTGCAATTATTACTAAGGTGCTTCTACTTTTGTAAACATGTTCTTTCAAGTTTCAGATGCTAAATTTAGAGGTTACAGTAGAAACATGTGCTAGTCGAAAATACTGCTGAAGTTTGTCGCTAGCGAAATATGTACCAATGGGTTTTTGTAAGAGGGTGGAGTAGAGTAAAGAGGTTGGGCCTTATTTTTGAAGTTATTTGTATTTGCAAATGCCCTCATTTGCATGCACAAATGCACTATTTGAGTTCTAACTAGTTGGTTTTGCATTTGATAAAGGATTTAGGGCCACATGTAGCAAAGGTTTTTCCCCATTCTGTGTCTATGGGAAAAAGTGTTCATACACTTGGCCCATACTCATAAGCTCTTTGTGAGTAAATCTACTCCTTTGGGTGGCGAGCAAGTGTTCCATGGGTGGAAATGAGCTTGAAGTTGTGCAAACCCACAAACATACCATTTGTGGGTATTCGCAGATCCTTTTTCAACTTATTTCCACTCTGAAAATTAGCAGAGATTTATACCTGTAAAGGGCAGGAGGAAATCCCTTTCCAGGCCTGGAAGAGGAAGAGAATGCCCCCAAAATTACTAGGTGTACTGGGGAAAGAGTTAGTCTACCTGCCAATCCCGCAGCTTTCTCCTCTTTCATCTTTCATTTTTACCACTGTCTGACACACTTGTAGTTCTCCTACCAACCCCGCCCCATTATTTCTGCCCCATTCCTCCTCACCTCCAAGCTCTCAAACCCCTCTTTTCTTTGTCCGACATGCCTTCTTCTTCATGCAGGAAATATACAAAACCAGCTACTACAATTCACTGCACACAATTCTATTGCCCCTATAAAAACAAACTAAACTACTTACGAAGCTTACAATTCCTTCCTGTTTAAGAATTGTGATTATGAAAGAGTTGCCTGGCTGGTATTTTCATTTTGGGGTTGAACCCTCCAAAGAGGTGCCTGCAACTGCAGAAATCAATGGGACCAATTTCCTTTGATGAAGTCTGCACTTCATGTGCAAAGAATGTTAGTAACTTGTTGTGCCAGAGCTTGAGGTTAATGTAAAAAAATGAGGTGGTGACACCAAGCTTAACATTTGATGAAGGCCATTTGCAGTCACTTTGTAATATGTGTAACCAAAAGACAGGCGCAAAATTGCCTATTTTTAATACTACATCAGTTCTAATTCTCGACCTTCATATTAAAACAAGAACATTTAAAAATATATTTCTTATTTAAAACATTCAACATTTTGAAAAAGGGTGACAGGCATAAAGGGGGTTATTCCAACTTTGGAGGTGGTAATCCGTCCTAAATGTGACAGATTTACCACCAGCCGTATTACGAGTTCCATAGGATATAATGGACTCGTAATACGGCTGGTGGTATATCCGTCACTTTACCGTCACTTTTGGGATGGATTACCACTTCCTCCAAAGTTGGAATAACCCCCTCAATGTCTATGCTTTAATGTGGGGCTTTCAACAGGAACAGGGACCATAGGTTAGACAGCAATTGAAGGAAGTCGACCTAGGGTGAGGGACAGCCATACAATTTATCATCCCACACACTTTTTAGGATTGACCATTTATTCTTATAATAAAAGCAAGGAAATGGACTGTCTAAATGGAGTTTCACAATCTTAGATAGTTACACTGGAGGTTTTTTCGAAGTGGCGAAAAATGCACTTAATTTTCCAGCCTCTCAGTGGGCAATGAATAACAGGAAGTCGTTGGACTACATTATCAAGTTTTCCTGCCAGCTCTTCTTTTTTTACAGATGTGATAATCTTTAGTGAGTTAAAAAAGGCAATTTCTAACAGGACTCTACAAGGACAGATTGCTTGAACAAGATTGTTTGGTTGAGGGAATATGTTAGGTAGCAGCTCACTAAAGAGGGGATGTCAATTGAAGAAATCTGGGTTGTCATGTGTAAGTAATTGTTCTGTCAAAATATGGGGCGAGGGTCGCTGCAAAGACATTCTCATACCTTAATTGAGCTTCTGCAAAACCAAAATCAGGAAGGTTAAACAGAGGCAAACCAAAGATATCCCTAATATCCTTGTATCACTCTTTACTTGTGCAAGTTAAGCTTCAATAATGTGGGGAAAAACAAAGATATCATTTTGTATCCTCAACTTTTAGAAAGAGAATAGGTGTTCAGGTGTAAACAGTTCAATAATAAACCAAGTTAAATTATAAAAAATGCAAAGCCCCAATGAAGTTGATTGGAAATAAACCTTTACTAACCAAATGCCAAAAGACCTCAGGTAAAATTGAATACAGAATACTAGAGAAATATAGTTGTCAGAAAAATAAGGCAACAGGCTGGGCCAAAGATTGGGTGTTGGGTCTACTAATAGGCTCATGGGGTTTGGAGACACAGTCCCTTTTAACAAGGTCTTTGAGTTGCAGTCACAATCCAAGCCCTCATCTCTTGCACATATAGGACACTTGGCAAAAACCAACAAAGCTCTGTATAGTCATGCATTTGGAGATCGGAGAAAGTACTAGAAATAGGACTCATAAGAAATTAATTAAGATGTTTCCAATATTGATGAGAAATGATGAAGAGAATGTTTAATGGGCAGTCCTGAGCATCACATTTTGTAGCTCTGCCATAAATTTACTGGGTCAAATTAAGAATGTTATATCTGATAAATTAAAACTAGGCATGCATGATCGGTCTTTGGAGAGCATGACCAGATTGCATAGGCCTCTATTCTGTTTTTCTGGAAAAGAGCTGAAATGCCTTCACTAGGAACGTGAGCCAGAGGAAATGGAATGGCCTCACAATGAAACTCCTAACACACACAGGCAGTAATCACTATCATCAAGTTTTGGAACTATGGCAACCCCTGATAGATCATCTTGCCAATGACAATCTGCATTTGCAATGCCCTCAAAAACCTATGACTGTACTGGAATAAATAATCTTCGTATTAATTCCTGGCCCAGAATATGCTGTGCACTTCCAAGGACATCACAGGGGCTAGTACTGTGATGCAGGGCAGTGTCGTCTTGGTGCGCCACAGGTTATGCATGAGGCCTAGGGAAAACTGCATCCAGATGAGCTGGGTACACAGAAGATTAGGGATAGGGCTTGGCCACAGCCCACACCAACTTCATCTACGCACCCCAAAAATGCAATGCTCATGACCTCACAATATTTATACCAATAAATAACAATACTTAACAATACAGTATCCTTAAATAACAACACATATCCAAAAAAAGAAATGATACTATATCCATAGTGATGCCATTCATGATGCCAATGTTAAGCTTATGTTTAATGTCATCAGTGATGCCATCAATGGCACTTGTGATGTCACGTGCCACAAAATGGGTGCTTTCACAAGCATTTCATTTGGCGTGGTAGTTAAGGTTTGCATGATAGTAGAGCAAATTATGGTGTGCTCAGTTAACCATAACTGGACAATTTCAGGGTATTTTGATTTTGTCTAGTAACCATCACTTCACTTTAACCGTATGTTTTTTGAGGAATGTGGAATATAATTGAAACATTGTGACAAAAAATAATTAAAAGTTGCCACAATGTCTTTTGTTAGACTTTTCATCCTTGGCGTGGTCTCCTTTAACTTTTTGCCTCTGTTTCCCAGGTTGTTGATGTGTGCTGGACTCTGTTTTTGCCGTTTTTTTGTTACTCTGGGCACTTTACCACTGCTAACCAGTGCCAAAGTGCAAGTGCTCCTATACAAAATGTGTATGTAATTGGTTCATCCATGTTTGGCATATTTGATTTACTAGTAAGTCCTTAGTACGGTGCACTAGAGGTGCCCAGGGCCTGTACATCAAATGCTACTAGTGGGCCTGCAGCACTGGTTGTGCCACCCACATTATTAGCTCTGTAAACATGGCTCAGACTTGCCACTGCAGTGTCTGTGTGTGCAGTTTTAAACTTTAAATTCAACTTGGCAAGTGTGCCCACTTGCCAGGCCTAAACCTTCCCTTTTCGTACATGTAGGGCACCCCTATGGTAGGCCTTAGGTAGCCCCAAGGGCAGGGTGCAGTGTATGGTTAATGTAGGACATATAGTAACGTTTTTTAAATGTCCTGACAGTGAAATACTGCTAAATTCATTTTTCACTTCTGCAAGGCCTGTCCCTCTCACAGGTTAACATGGGGGCTACCTCTAAAATGATTTTAGTGTAGATTCCCTTTGAGAGTGGATAGACATGTGGAGTTTGGGGTCTCTGAGCTCACAATTTAAACATACATCTTTTAGTAAAGTTGATTTTAAGATTGTGATTTTGAAAATACCACTTTTAGAAAGTGAGCATTTTCTTGCTTAAGCCATTTCTGTGACTCTGCCTGCTTGTGGATTCCCTGTCTCGGTCAGTTTGACAGTTGGGATGATTGCACCTCTCACTAGACAGTGACACAAAGAGAGCAGGGGTGTAGTCTGCATTTCCTGATAAGCCATCTGTGCTAAGAGGGAAGGGAGGAGTGGTCACTCACACCTGAAAGGGCTGTGCCTGCCCTCACACAATGCAGTCTCCAACCCCTGGTGTGTGTCTGGGGTCTGGTCTGGGCAAGGCAGGATTTCACAAACAAGAGAGACTTTGCTTTGAAGTAGTCCTACTTCAAAGGGCAAAATGGGTATAGGAAGGGCACCCAAAACCACAGACTTGAGAACCCTTCTGGAAACCAAGATGAACCTCTGCCTGGAGAAGAGCTGAAGAGCTGAGGAAGAAGAGCTGCCCTGCCTGTGACTGTGCTTTGTGGAGCTATCCTGCAATTGCTGCTTCTGCTTGTGCTAAAAGACAAAGACTGGACTTTGTGTTGCCTTCCTTCATGTGAAGAACTCTCCAAGGGCTTGATTTAGAGCATGCCTCCTGTTGTTTGAAGTCTCAGGGACAGCAAAGACTTCTCTCTGACAGCATCTGGAGTCTCTGGAGAGACTCCTACTCTGCCAAGTGGTGCCCATCTAGTTCCTGGGACCCTGAAAGGAGAAGCTGGCAGCCCATGTGTGAGAAATCCACACACTGACCGCCGTGCAGGAAAAGATTGACGCAACTTCGATCTGCAGCTTAAAAAGCGACGCCTCGCCCGCCGGCTTTGTGGCTAAAAATCGACGCTCACCTGCAATGCGACCGGAAACCCGCGGCTGGCGAAACGACATGCAGCTCCGCTGATGGAGGCTGGTGAGATCGCAACCCGTGCTGCATGGTTTTTGGATCATCGTGCGGCTGAATTTCTGCCATAAACACCGCTGGGCATGTAAAAACGACACAAGGCCTGCCCGGACCCGAGAGTGCTGACTGGATCGACGCATCGCTCTCCTGCGGAGGGAAGAAACAACGCACGCCGACCCGACTGAAGGAAAAATTATACTAGGTCTCGCTCATTAGTGAAATCGACGCATCACACACCCTTTTTGACGCACACTCGCCCGTGCTGGGTTATTTTTGACACGCTCAAGTTACATTTTCACACTAACAGCATTAGGGTTGTATTTAAAATTACATGAAGACTCTTTTTGCATTTTCATTGATGACTTGAGTATTGTGGATTTTTATGGTTTTGCTCTCGTTTTGTTTAGATAAATATTTTCTATTTTTCTAAACCTGTATTGTGTCATTTTGTAGTGTTTTCATTGACTTGCTGTGTGTGTTGGTACAAATACTTTACACCTAGCACTCTGAAGTTAAGCATACTGCTCGTGCCAAGCTACCAAGGGGGTGAGCAGGGGTTAGCTGAGGGTGATTCTCTTTTACCCTGACTAGAGTAAGGGTCCTTGCTTGGACAGGGGGTAACCTGACTGCCAACCAAAGACCCCATTTCTAACATCTTTTTAATTTTTTTTACAAGAAAGGCCTCAAATTTGCTGTGTGTTGCACTTACAGTAAACCATACACATTTTCTCAGAATGTATGGTTCCTGCAAAGCTAATGCAAAACTTATTACAAAATGTATATCCTGGGTAAAATCTAGGAAACAGGCACTCTAGTTCTAGTTGTTCATCGAGACCTGTTTCAGTCATGTATCATTTGAACATCTGTTTGGATTCTCTGAGAGGCAGGAAGGGATCAAGAACCTGCAGTTTCGCTTTGTACACGCCAAGTACAGTCCAAAATATGTAATTTCTTGTGTACACAGTTCCGTTCATATAATAAATGTTGCATTTATAGGGCAGTACTTCATGTTGGAACTGTGTGCATTGCTGCATTGCAATGAGAGAAAGATCTTACCTCTGTTTTATACTCTTGGAGGATTGAGATGAGCCTCAATCTGCCTGTATATGTTTGTTTCTCTTGCAGCATCTTTGAAACAGAAAATGGTTTGCTGATTTTCAAATTACCTAAATTAAAATGGTGCTAATCACTATTAATCAGCTTTGGTTCTACTTAATCAGATTACCAGTGGTAGTAAGAACACGGGACCAGATATATCAAAGGGTTTTACCCATTCTCTGTCAATGGGAAAATGTATTCGTCCATATGACCCACAGTGTTTTACCAGTCGAATGCTTGTCAGTTGGTGTAATCTGTGCCTATCAAGCGAAAAACAAGGATTTTTCAAAAATATCTTAACCAGTAAATATTTAAGCTAACTTTCTATTCTACATTCATCTTTGTTGTGTTTAAAGGTAAAAACAAAAGGGAAAATGTATAAGCATTTACAGTGGTTGTGGAAAATAGGAAATATGCAAATTCACGAACATTTTTAATTTAAGTTACAAGAGGACACTATTGAGATTCAGACTGTTGTTTCATCATCCCAAGTTTAGTTCTTCATAGCCTCGTATTCTATGATACAGTCAACAAAAACAAAAAAGATGCAGAAGTTTGGGCATTTCAACTGAATTAGCTTACAAAAAGGCATACGGATGAGATGGGGCGAATAAAAAGGGAATTTGGTAATACAATATTATGATGTACCTGAGGGCAGGGCCAAAGAGAAAACACATTTAACTGATTTACGGACACCATAATTATACTCAATGAAAATGCTGAGCTGGTGACACTGGGTCTTGCCATTTGGTAACCACCTTATAAAACGATTGAAGAGAGTGTAATTTGCAGTAGGATTGCTTGTTCGTTTCTGTGCTGAGATAGGGTAAGCGGAAAGTCTCAGAGCAGGAGATGGCAACTTTTAATCCCCTTAGCCACAACAATATTCTGGTTTAATTGTTTGCATATCCTGATTCTTTTAGTATGGTTAGAGACATTGGGAAGTTACTCTCCCCAGAGTTCACAATCATACAATCTGTACTGCTTTCTGTGCACCACCTGTGAACTTGAGTCCTATGTGTAGCTTAAATCCCTGTGGTCCGATTTTCCATGTTTCTACCTTGGAATATAGTCTTGTAAAAGTTATGCTTCTATGACCATTTTTGGAATCCTCTCACTTCTGGCCATCCATAATGACGATGATCCATTTGTCCAAGATCATTCTTTTTTTCAGTTTTATGTGTTACACGCCTTAGATTCTTCAGAGTTTTCTGTATCCTCTAGTCATGATCTTCATGATTATTACCCCACCATTAGGTTACCCAGGCTCTGTGGTTTCTGCAGTTTGTTTGAGCAACTCATTCTGGTTCAGAGGCACCCCTTTATCTTGAAGTTGGAAAACATTTTCATCACCCTTTGGGCTCTTGTGTAAGAGCCAGAGCGGTCTGACTCTGTGTTTAAGCCTTAAAGTATTTTGAGTCAGTTTCTTTTTCATGCAGAAAAATCCTTCTGCAGTGTCACAATGGATTAGATCGACCAGAATAGTTTGTTTCATATCTAACTATTCCTTCTTTCCCAGTTCCTTCTCAGACGGCAGAGTCCTCCTGTGCTCAAGGGGTTTACTACTTGCTGTGCCTGTGGAGTCAGGGACCTAGCACAAGTATTCGACCAGGATCAATATCAGGGTGCTGATTTGAATCATTATATTATTTACACCATTGGTTTTGAAGCTATCACTTTCGTGCACAACCTTAATTCAAATTATTTACTGATACACTTTATCAGTTCATTTTTCACATTATTAAATGCATTGCTGCAAAGTTGTAGTTTGGTTTATTGAAATTAATTATAACCTTTAAACCCTGGTACTCTTAACAAGTTACTCTTAACTCCTTCCAGCTAACCCTATACCACATAACCCTCAACCGTATCCCAAACCTCTTAACACTGTACCACAATTCCTTCACCCTTCACCTTTAACCTTATCAGAGATGTTTTACGGAATCAGTGAAGTGTGCAATTGCCTAGGTCCTCCACCTTCCACAGGGTTCCCTGGTAATCACAATCCCTGTCACAATAACGTTTCTTTTTTAATTTCACATCCAATGATGTTTAACAGAAACCTAGGGTCACATGTACTAAGGAATTACACTGGAGAAAAGTAATGCAAAGAGACACATTGAAGCTCAGGCAAAGTATTCACATTCCATCGCCAAAGTTACATTTCTTTAGAAATTTCTTTGGAAATGTGTCCTTTCTCAGCTTTCATAGTTCTTTGAGCTGATTTGCACCACTTTGTTACAAGGGAGAATTGCTTGGGTGGATTGGCTCAAGCACCAATAGTTTTTTTTATTTTGATGCAAAGACACATCTGCTAAAGATAACCAGGCCAGGCTTTGCGTTAAACAATAAATCTCAATGAAGCAGACTCTTCAAGAAATGTTTTATTTCTTCAAATATTTTACATATTACATGTGTGCAGCACTATACAGCAAACCTACGATGTGTGGAATTTTAAAGAATTTGTCTAGGCATAGTATTTTATACTGTAAGGGTATGCTTGTGGACAGCACATAAACACCTCTGCGCCATAGTGCAAAAGTTGTGCACAACCATATGAGTAGCGAGCAGCAGCAGGCCATTTTTAGGAATATTGTTCTGCAAAGCTTTCCCCGCCTTGCACAACTCAGTAAAGCAACTTTGGTTGTTGTCCTGCATTACTCTAAGAATAAATCTGCCCCTTTGTGTTCATGCTTGGCCTGCCCCGCCTAGGCAGTTGTTAGCTTTTCTCAGGCATTCCACGTCATTGCTCTCTCATGACTTCACCTCACTTTAACCTGTTTCTTACCTTCTCTCCCTACATCTCCGCTTCTCTACGTACCGACACCCTCTCTTTGTAGCTCAGCTTGCTCTACCTCATCTGCCACTCAATATACCCAAAATATCTTAATAAACTTCTCTACCTCTCTTTCTCATGACCGTGGTCTTCTCTCTCTCACTCTCTCTCAACTTACATCCACATCTATCGCTCTCAATCCCCTCTCTCCACCTCATCCCTTTCTCTCTTCTTCGCTTTTTGCATCTGACTCCACTGTTTCTTACATCCATCTATTTCACTTCTCACACAACCTCTATCTTTATGTCACCTATCTCGCTCTTGATGTCTCTGCTACATCTCTATACTTCTCTCTCAGCTCTTTCTCTACCTTACCACTCCTTTATCTCATTTCTCCATTTTCCTCACATCTCCCTCACTACCTCACCTCTCTAAACCTCATCGGTCTCTGTCTCTCTCACTACCCAACCTCTACATTTACCTCACCATTGTAATGTAAGGTAATGTAAAGTGGATTTGTAGAGCCCTGCTTGTCACCAATGAGGTTATCCAGGCACCATTAGTTCACCACCTCACTTCATCTCTCCACCTTGTCTTTCTTTTCTTCTACCTCTGTTTCCTTGCTTACATCTCTGTAAATATCATGCTCCTTTCTGGCATCATTTATTTTGCTACCTCTTTCCCTCTATCATCAAGTTCTATGCCACTCCCTCTCACACACAAACATATATCTCACTACAGACCTCCTTCTCCGTTTCAACTCATCCCCTCCACCTCAAATATCCATCTCAACCTTTACAGATCTCTATACCTCACCATCATGCCCTCTTTTTCTATCTCACAACTCTCTTCCACTGTAGAAGCTTTACCCCCCTTTCTCTATTTCACGTATGTTTCTCTTCTTCCTCTTTTTGCTATACACCACATTTTTCCTTCGACCCTATACTCCTCTCTTTACTTTTCTCTCTTCTCCACTACTTTTTTTACTTCATCTATTTTTATGTAACTCTTCTCTTTTTGCTCTCTCAATACCTTTCACCTCTCTGCTTTTTCTCTCGTCACCCTGTCTATATCTACTGCTCACTACCTTTACATCTTTCTAATTCACCATTTTCTACATTACCTTTCTCTCTGCTTCACCCTTGGAGTACTGTACTCCTCTGCCTTTCTTTACATTTCCTTCTATCTCTCTCTCCCTACCACACTCTAAAACATTACCTATTTTTGTCCTCTCTTTCTCTACATAGATCTTCCTTTTTCTACTGCTCCTTATGTTTCTTTCTGGCTACCTCACCTTTTTTTATTTACTCTACTTCTCTCCCTGCCCTATATATCTGTCTACATAATTTTTATCTCTACCCTTTTCTCCCTCTACTTCACATCTCTTGAAATACTGTTCTGTTTATGTCCCTGTACATCTCTTGTATCATGCTCTGTTCCATTTCTCTTACTCAGCAGTGTCACATGTAACTATGTAACCAGAGGAAGTGGACATATATGAGAAGGTGAAGAGGGACAAGGCAGAGAAGAGAAATTAGCAAAATGTTATTCGATTTTTAACAATGTAATGTTAAAAATCTTCAGAGCAGCACTTTGATTTTAACTGTTGCAGCAAGAACATCATTAGTGAAAGAGAAATATCTGTGATTGCAAATATTCACCAATTAAAGCTACCCTTGACCCCAGGGTAGGTCGCTCCCCTGCATCCACAGCGCCACCAGGTCCTCTGTGCCGGCCTCTCTTTGTGCTGCTTGTCCCCCTGAGTGCTGTCTGATTGTCTGATTGTTGTGTGATCGCGCTCCCCCTTGCATTCTGTACCCCTGAGTGCCTGCTTCCCCGTTGTCTGAGTGTTGTGTGATCGCGCTCCCCCTTGAATTCTGTACCCCTGAGCGCCTGCTTCCCGTGTATTCGCGCTCCCCTTCTCTCTCCCGTGTATCCCGAGTGCCTGCTGTCCCTCTTGCCCCCGCCCTCCCCCTCCGTCCTTCTGCCGCTTTTTGTCGTTTTTACTCGTTTTTCTGGCCTTTTTGTACCCTTCTAGGTACTCTTCGTTTTTCTGGGCCTCCTCGCCTTCCCGAGGCCAATCGCCGCTTTTTCCCGCTCTTTTTCCCCCTACCCGCCCTCCTCCCGCCTCCCAGCTGTCCCGCCTCCCCGGCTACCCTTAAATGGCGGCCGCTGCGAGGCAGTGGTAGCGACCCTTGACCCCAGGGTAGGTCGCTCCCCTGCCTCCACAGCGCCACCAGGTCCTCTGTGCCGGCCTCTCTTTGTGCTGCTTGTCCCCCTGAGTGCTGTCTGATTGTCTGATTGTTGTGTGATCGCGCTCCCCCTTGCATTCTGTACCCCTGAGTGCCTGCTTCCCCGTTGTCTGAGTGTTGTGTGATCGCGCTCCCCCTTGCATTCTGTACCCCTGAGCGCCTGCTTCCCGTGTATTCGCGCTCCCCTTCTCTCTCCCGTGTATCCCGAGTGCCTGCTGTCCCTCTTGCCCCCGCCCTCCCCCTCCGTCCTTTTGCCGCTTTTTGTAGTTTTTACTCGTTTTTCTGGCCTTTTTGTACCCTTCTAGGTACTCTTCGTTTTTCTGGGCCTCCTCGCCTTCCCGAGGCCAATCGCCGCTTTTTCCCGCTCTTTTTCCCCCTACCCGCCCTCCTCCCGCCTCCCAGCTGTCCCCGCCTCCCCGGCTACCCTTAAATGGCGGCCGCTGCGAGGCAGTGGTAGCGACCCTTGACCCCAGGGTAGGTCGCTCCCCTGCCTCCACAGCGTCACCAGCTCCTCTGTGCCGGCCTCTCTTTGTGCTGCTTGTCCCCCTGAGTGCTGTCTGATTGTCTGATTGTTGTGTGATCGCGCCCCCCCTTGCATTCTGTACCCCTGAGTGCCTGCTTCCCCGTTGTCTGAGTGTTGTGTGATCGCGCTCCCCCTTGAATTCTGTACCCCTGAGCGCCTGCTTCCCGTGTATTCACGCTCCCCTTCTCTCTCTCGTGTATCCCGAGTGCCTGCTGTCCCTCTTGCCCCCGCCCTCCCCCTACGTCCTTCCGCCTCTTTTTGTCGTTTTTACTCGTTTTTCTGGCCTTTTTGTACCCTTCTAGGTACTCTTCGTTTTTCTGTGCCTCCTCGCCTTCCTGAGGCCAATCGCCGCTTTTTCCCGCTCTATTTCCCCCTACCCGCCCTCCTCCCGCCTCCAAGCTGTCCCCGCCTCCCCGGCTACCCTTAAATGGCGGCCGCTGCGAGGCAGTGGTAGCGACCCTTGACCCCAGGGTAGGTCGCTCCCCTGCCTCCACAGCGCCACCAGGTCCTCTGTGCCGGCCTCTCTTTGTGCTGCTTGTCCCCCTGAGTGCTGTCTGATTGTCTGATTGTTGTGTGATCGCGCTCCCCCTTGCATTCTGTACCCCTGAGTGCCTGCTTCCCCGTTGTCTGAGTGTTGTGTGATAGCGCTCCCCCTTGCATTCTGTACCCCTGAGCGCCTGCTTCCGTGTATTCGCGCTCCCCTTCTCTCTCCCGTGTATCCCGAGTGCCTGCTGTCCCTCTTGCCCCCGCCCTCCCCCTCCGTCCTTCTGCCGCTTTTTGTCGTTTTTACTCGTTTTTCTGGCCTTTTTGTACCCTTCTAGGTACTCTTCGTTTTTCTGGGCCTCCTCGCCTTCCCGAGGCCAATCGCCGCTTTTTCCCGCTCTTTTTCCCCCTACCCGCCCTCCTCCCGCCTCCCAGCTGTCCCCGCCTCCCCGGCTACCCTTAAATGGCGGCCGCTGCGAGGCAGTGGTAGCGACCCTTGACCCCAGGGTAGGTCGCTCCCCTGCCTCCACAGCGCCACCAGCTCCTCTGTGCCGGCTTCTCTTTGTGCTGCTTGTCCCCCTGAGTGCTGTCTGATTGTCTGATTGTTGTGTGATCGCGCTCCCCCTTGCATTCTGTACCCCTGAGTGCCTGCTTCCCCGTTGTCTGAGTGTTGTGTGATCGCGCTCCCCCTTGCATTCTGTACCCCTGAGCGCCTGCTTCCCGTGTATTCACGCTCCCCTTCTCTCTCCCGTGTATCCCGAGTGCCTACTGTCCCTCTTGCCCCCGCCCTCCCCCTACGTCCTTCCTCCGCTTTTTGTCGTTTTTACTCGTTTTTCTGGCATTTTTGTACCCTTCTAGGTACTCTTCGTTTTTCTGTGCCTCCTCGCCTTCCTGAGGCCAATCGCCGCTTTTTACTGCTCTTTTTCCCCCTACCCGCCCTCCTCCCGCCTCCAAGCTGTCCCCGCCTCCCCGGCTACCCTTAAATGGCGGCCGCTGCGAGGCAGTGGTAGCGACCCTTGACCCCAGGGTAGGTCGCTCCCCTGCCTCCACAGCGCCACTAGGTCCTCTGTGCCGGCCTCTCTTTGTGCTGCTTGTCCCCCTGAGTGCTGTCTGATTGTCTGATTGTTGTGTGATCGCGCTCCCCCTTGCATTCTGTACCCCTGAGTGCCTGCTTCCCCGTTGTCTGAATGTTGTGTGATCGCGCTCCCCCTTGCATTCTGTACCCCTGAGCGCCTGCTTCCGTGTATTCGCGCTCCCCTTCTCTCTCCCGTGTATCCCGAGTGCCTGCTGTCCCTCTTGCCCCCGCCCTCCCCCTCCGTCCTTCTGCCGCTTTTTGTCGTTTTTACTCGTTTTTCTGGCCTTTTTGTACCCTTCTAGGTACTCTTCGTTTTTCTGGGCCTCCTTGCCTTCCCGAGGCCAATTGCCGCTTTTTCCCGCTCTTTTTCCCCCTACCCGCCCTCCTCCCGCCTCCCAGCTGTCCCCGCCTCCCCGGCTACCCTTAAATGGCGGCCGCTGCGAGGCAGTGGTAGCGACCCTTGACCCCAGGGTAGGTGGCTCCCCTGCCTCCACAGCGCCACCAGGTCCTCTGTGCCGGCCTCTCTTTGTGCTGCTTGTCCCCCTGAGTGCTGTCTGATTGTCTGATTGTTGTGTGATCGCGCTCCCCCCTTGCATTCTGTACCCCTGAGTGCCTGCTTCCCCGTTGTCTGAGTGTTGTGTGATCGCGCTCGCCCTTGCATTCTGTACCCCTGAGCGCCTGCTTCCCGTGTATTCGCGCTCCCCTTCTCTCTCCCGTGTATCCCGAGTGCCTGCTGTCCCTCTTGCCCCCGCCCTCCCCCTCCGTCCTTCTGCCGCTTTTTGTAGTTTTTACTCGTTTTTCTGGCCTTTTTGTACCCTTCTAGGTACTCTTCGTTTTTCTGGGCCTCCTCGCCTTCCCGAGGCCAATCGCGCTTTTTCCCGCTCTTTTTCCCCCTACCCGCCCTCCTCCCGCCTCCCAGCTGTCCCCGCCTCCCCGGCTACCCTTAAATGGCGGCCGCTGCGAGGCAGTGGTAGCGACCCTTGACCCCAGGGTAGGTCGCTCCCCTGCCTCCACAGCGCCACCAGCTCCTCTGTGCCGGCCTCTCTTTGTGCTGCTTGTCCCCCTGAGTGCTGTCTGATTGTCTGATTGTTGTGTGATCGCGCTCCCCCTTGCATTCTGTACCCCTGAGTGCCTGCTTCCCCGTTGTCTGAGTGTTGTGTGATCGCGCTCCCCCTTGCATTCTGTACCCCTGAGCGCCTGCTTCCTGTGTATTCGCGCTCCCCTTCTCTCTCCCGTGTATCCCGAGTGCCTGCTGTCCCTCTTGCCCCCGCCCTCCCCCTCCATCCTTCCGCCGCTTTTTGTCATTTTTACTCGTTTTTCTGGCCTTTTTGTACCCTTCTAGGTACTCTTCGTTTTTCTGGGCCTCCTCGCCTTCCTGAGGCCAATCGCCGCTTTTTCCCGCTCTTTTTCCCCCTACCCGCCCTCCTCCCGCCTCCAAGCTGTCCCCGCCTCCCCGGCTAACCTTAAATGGCGGCCGCTGCGAGGCAGTGGTAGCGACCCTTGACCCCAGGGTAGGTCGCTCCCCTGCCTCCACAGCGCCACCAGGTCCTCTGTGCCGGCCTCTCTTTGTGCTGCTTGTCCCCCTGAGTGCTGTCTGATTGTCTGATTGTTGTGTGATCGCGCTCCCCCTTGCATTCTGTACCCCTGAGTGCCTGCTTCCCCGTTGTCTGAGTGTTGTGTGATCGCACTCCCCCTTGCATTCTGTACCCCTGAGCGCCTGCTTCCGTGTATTCGCACTCCCCTTCTCTCTCCCGTGTATCCCGAGTGCCTGCTGTCCCTCTTGCCCCCACCCTCCCCCTCCGTCCTTCTGCCGCTTTTTGTCGTTTTTACTAGTTTTTCTGGCCTTTTTGTACCCTTCTAGGTACTCTTCGTTTTTCTGGGCCTCCTCGCCTTCCCGAGGCCAATCGCCGCTTTTTCCCGCTCTTTTTCCCCTACCCGCCCTCCTCCCGCCTCCCAGCTGTCCCCGCCTCCCCGGCTACCCTTAAATGGCGGCCGCTGCGAGGCAGTGGTAGCGACCCTTGACCCCAGGGTAGGTCGCTCCCCTGCCTCCACAGCGCCACCAGGTCCTCTGTGCCGGCCTCTCTTTGTGCTGCTTGTCCCCCTGAGTGCTGTCTGATTGTCTGATTGTTGTGTGATCGCGCTCCCCCTTGCATTCTGTACCCCTGAGTGCCTGCTTCCCCGTTGTCTGAGTGTTGTGTGATCGCGCTCCCCCTTGCATTCTGTACCCCTGAGCGCCTGCTTCCCGTGTATTCGCGCTCCCCTTCTCTCACCCGTGTATCCCGAGTGCCTACTGTCCCTCTTGCCCCCGCCCTCCCCCTACGTCCTTCCTCCGCTTTTTGTCGTTTTTACTCGTTTTTCTGGCCTTTTTGTACCCTTCTAGGTACTCTTCGTTTTTCTGTGCCTCCTCGCCTTCCCGAGGCCAATCGCCGCTTTTTCCCGCTCTTTTTCCCCCTACCCGCCCTCCTCCCGCCTCCCAGCTGTCCCCGCCTCCCCGGCTACCCTTAAATGGCGGCCGCTGCGAGGCAGTGGTAGCGACCCTTGACCCCAGGGTAGGTCGCTCCCCTGCCTCCACAGCGTCACCAGCTCCTCTGTGCCGGCCTCTCTTTGTGCTGCTTGTCCCCCTGAGTGCTGTCTGATTGTCTGATTGTTGTGTGATCGCGCCCCCCCTTGCATTCTGTACCCCTGAGTGCCTGCTTCCCCGTTGTCTGAGTGTTGTGTGATCGCGCTCCCCCTTGAATTCTGTACCCCTGAGCGCCTGCTTCCCGTGTATTCGCGCTCCCCTTCTCTCTCTCGTGTATCCCGAGTGCCTGCTGTCCCTCTTGCCCCCGCCCTCCCCCTACGTCCTTCCGCCTCTTTTTGTCGTTTTTACTCGTTTTTCTGGCCTTTTTGTACCCTTCTAGGTACTCTTCGTTTTTCTGTGCCTCCTCGCCTTCCTGAGGCCAATCGCCGCTTTTTCCCGCTCTATTTCCCCCTACCCGCCCTCCTCCCGCCTCCAAGCTGTCCCCGCCTCCCCGGCTACCCTTAAATGGCGGCCGCTGCGAGGCAGTGGTAGCGACCCTTGACCCCAGGGTAGGTCGCTCCCCTGCCTCCACAGCGCCACCAGGTCCTCTGTGCCGGCCTCTCTTTGTGCTGCTTGTCCCCCTGAGTGCTGTCTGATTGTCTGATTGTTGTGTGATCGCGCTCCCCCTTGCATTCTGTACCCCTGAGTGCCTGCTTCCCCGTTGTCTGAGTGTTGTGTGATAGCGCTCCCCCTTGCATTCTGTACCCCTGAGCGCCTGCTTCCGTGTATTCGCGCTCCCCTTCTCTCTCCCGTGTATCCCGAGTGCCTGCTGTCCCTCTTGCCCCCGCCCTCCCCCTCCGTCCTTCTGCCGCTTTTTGTCGTTTTTACTCGTTTTTCTGGCCTTTTTGTACCCTTCTAGGTACTCTTCGTTTTTCTGGGCCTCCTCGCCTTCCCGAGGCCAATCGCCGCTTTTTCCCGCTCTTTTTCCCCCTACCCGCCCTCCTCCCGCCTCCCAGCTGTCCCCGCCTCCCCGGCTACCCTTAAATGGCGGCCGCTGCGAGGCAGTGGTAGCGACCCTTGACCCCAGGGTAGGTCGCTCCCCTGCCTCCACAGCGCCACCAGCTCCTCTGTGCCGGCTTCTCTTTGTGCTGCTTGTCCCCCTGAGTGCTGTCTGATTGTCTGATTGTTGTGTGATCGCGCTCCCCCTTGCATTCTGTACCCCTGAGTGCCTGCTTCCCCGTTGTCTGAGTGTTGTGTGATCGCGCTCCCCCTTGCATTCTGTACCCCTGAGCGCCTGCTTCCCGTGTATTCACGCTCCCCTTCTCTCTCCCGTGTATCCCGAGTGCCTACTGTCCCTCTTGCCCCCGCCCTCCCCCTACGTCCTTCCTCCGCTTTTTGTCGTTTTTACTCGTTTTTCTGGCCTTTTTGTACCCTTCTAGGTACTCTTCGTTTTTCTGTGCCTCCTTGCCTTCCTGAGGCCAATCGCCGCTTTTTACTGCTCTTTTTCCCCCTACCCGCCCTCCTCCCGCCTCCAAGCTGTCCCCGCCTCCCCGGCTACCCTTAAATGGCGGCCGCTGCGAGGCAGTGGTAGCGACCCTTGACCCCAGGGTAGGTCGCTCCCCTGCCTCCACAGCGCCACTAGGTCCTCTGTGCCGGCCTCTCTTTGTGCTGCTTGTCCCCCTGAGTGCTGTCTGATTGTCTGATTGTTGTGTGATCGCGCTCCCCCTTGCATTCTGTACCCCTGAGTGCCTGCTTCCCCGTTGTCTGAATGTTGTGTGATCGCGCTCCCCCCTTGCATTCTGTACCCCTGAGCGCCTGCTTCCGTGTATTCGCGCTCCCCTTCTCTCTCCCGTGTATCCCGAGTGCCTGCTGTCCCTCTTGCCCCCGCCCTCCCCCTCCGTCCTTCTGCCGCTTTTTGTCGTTTTTACTCGTTTTTCTGGCCTTTTTGTACCCTTCTAGGTACTCTTCGTTTTTCTGGGCCTCCTCGCCTTCCCGAGGCCAATTGCCCGCTTTTTCCCGCTCTTTTTCCCCCTACCCCGCCCTCCTCCCGCCTCCCAGCTGTCCCGCCTCCCCGGCTACCCTTAAATGGCGGCCGCTGCGAGGCAGTGGTAGCGACCCTTGACCCCAGGGTAGGTGGCTCCCCTGCCTCCACAGCGCCACCAGGTCCTCTGTGCCGGCCTCTCTTTGTGCTGCTTGTCCCCCTGAGTGCTGTCTGATTGTCTGATGTTGTGTGATCGCGCTCCCCCTTGCATTCTGTACCCCTGAGTGCCTGCTTCCCCGTTGTCTGAGTGTTGTGTGATCGCGCTCCGCCCTTGCATTCTGTACCCCTGAGCGCCTGCTTCCCGTGTATTCGCGCTCCCCTTCTCTCTCCGTGTATCCCCGAGTGCCTGCTGTCCCTCTTGCCCCCGCCCTCCCCCTCCCGTCCTTCTGCCGCTTTTTGTAGTTTTTACTCGTTTTCTGGCCTTTTTGTACCCCTTCTAGGTACTCTTCGTTTTTCTGGGCCTCCTCGCCTTCCCGAGGCCAATCGCGCTTTTTCCCGCTCTTTTTCCCCCTACCCGCCCTCCTCCCGCCTCCCAGCTGTCCCCGCCTCCCCGGCTACCCTTAAATGGCGGCCGCTGCGAGGCAGTGGTAGCGACCCTTGACCCCAGGGTAGGTCGCTCCCCTGCCTCCACAGCGCCACCAGCTCCTCTGTGCCGGCCTCTCTTTGTGCTGCTTGTCCCCCTGAGTGCTGTCTGATTGTCTGATTGTTGTGTGATCGCGCTCCCCCTTGCATTCTGTACCCCTGAGTGCCTGCTTCCCCGTTGTCTGAGTGTTGTGTGATCGCGCTCCCCCCTTGCATTCTGTACCCCTGAGCGCCTGCTTCCTGTGTATTCGCGCTCCCCTTCTCTCTCCCGTGTATCCCGAGTGCTGCTGTCCCTCTTGCCCCCGCCCTCCCCCTCCATCCTTCCGCCGCTTTTTGTCATTTTTACTCGTTTTTCTGGCCTTTTTGTACCCTTCTAGGTACTCTTCGTTTTTCTGGGCCTCCTCGCCTTCCTGAGGCCAATCGCCGCTTTTTCCCGCTCTTTTTCCCCCTACCCGCCCTCCTCCCGCCTCCAAGCTGTCCCCGCCTCCCCGGCTAACCTTAAATGGCGGCCGCTGCGAGGCAGTGGTAGCGACCCTTGAGCCCAGGGTAGGTCGCTCCCCTGCCTCCACAGCGCCACCAGGTCCTCTGTGCCGGCCTCTCTTTGTGCTGCTTGTCCCCCTGAGTGCTGTCTGATTGTCTGATTGTTGTGTGATCGCGCTCCCCCTTGCATTCTGTACCCCTGAGTGCCTGCTTCCCCGTTGTCTGAGTGTTGTGTGATCGCACTCCCCCTTGCATTCTGTACCCCTGAGCGCCTGCTTCCGTGTATTCGCACTCCCCTTCTCTCTCCCGTGTATCCCGAGTGCCTGCTGTCCCTCTTGCCCCCGCCCTCCCCCTCCGTCCTTCTGCCGCTTTTTGTCGTTTTTACTAGTTTTTCTGGCCTTTTTGTACCCTTCTAGGTACTCTTCGTTTTTCTGGGCCTCCTCGCCTTCCCGAGGCCAATCGCCGCTTTTTCCCGCTCTTTTTCCCCTACCCGCCCTCCTCCCGCCTCCCAGCTGTCCCCGCCTCCCCGGCTACCCTTAAATGGCGGCCGCTGCGAGGCAGTGGTAGCGACCCTTGACCCCAGGGTAGGTCGCTCCCCTGCCTCCACAGCGCCACCAGGTCCTCTGTGCCGGCCTCTCTTTGTGCTGCTTGTCCCCCTGAGTGCTGTCTGATTGTCTGATTGTTGTGTGATCGCGCTCCCCCTTGCATTCTGTACCCCTGAGTGCCTGCTTCCCCGTTGTCTGAGTGTTGTGTGATCGCGCTCCCCCTTGCATTCTGTACCCCTGAGCGCCTGCTTCCCGTGTATTCGGCGCTCCCCTTCTCTCACCCGTGTATCCCGAGTGCCTGCTGTCCCCTCTTGCCCCCACCCTCCCCCTCCGTCCTTCCGCCGCTTTTTGTCGTTTTTACTCGTTTTTCTGGCCTTTTTGTACCCTTCTAGGTACTCTTCGTTTTTATGGGCCTCCTCGCCTTCCCGAGGCCAATCGCCGCTTTTTCCCGCTCTTTTTTCCCCCTACCCGCCCTCCTCCCGCCTCCCAGCTGTCCCCGCCTCCCCCGGCTACCCTTAAATGGCGGCCGCTGCGAGGCAGTGGTAGCGACCCTTGACCCCAGGGTAGGTCCTCCCCTGCCTCCACAGCGCCACCAGGTCCTCTGTGCCGGCCTCTCTTTGTGCTGCTTGTCCCCCTGAGTGCTGTCTGATTGTCTGATTGTTGTGTGATCGCGCTCCCCCTTGCATTCTGTACCCCTGAGTGCCTGCTTCCCCGTTGTCTGAGTGTTGTGTGATCGCGCTCCCCCCTTGCATTCTGTACCCCTGAGCGCCTGCTTCCCGTGTATTCGCGCTCCCCTTCTCTCTCCCGTGTGTCCCGAGTGCCTGCTGTCCCTCTTGCCCCTGCCCTCCCCCTCCATCCTTCTGCCGCTTTTTGTCATTTTTACTCGTTTTTCTGGCCTTTTTGTACCCTTCTAGGTACTCTTTGTTTTTCTGGGCCTCCTCGCCTTCCCGAGGCCAATCGCCGCTTTTTCCCGCTCTTTTTCCCCCTACCCGCCCTCCTCCCGCCTCCCAGCTGTCCCCGCCTCCCCGGCTACCCTTAAATGGCGGCCGCTGCGAGGCAGTGGTAGCGACCCTTGACCCCAGGGTTGGTCGCTCCCCTGCCTCCACAGCGCCACCAGGTCCTCTGTGCCGGCCTCTCTTTGTGCTGCTTGTCCCCCTGAGTGCTGTCTGATTGTCTGATTGTTGTGTGATCACGCTCCCCCTTGCATTCTGTACCCTGAGTGCCTGCTTCCCCGTTGTCTGAGTGTTGTGTGATCGCGCTTCCCCTTGCATTCTGTACCCCTGAGCGCCTGCTTCCCGTGTATTCGCGCTCCCCTTCTCTCTCCCGTGTATCCCGAGTGCCTGCTGTCCCTCTTGCCCCCCTGCCCTCCCCCTCCGTCCTTCTGCCGCTTTTTGTCGTTTTTACTCGTTTTTCTGGCCTTTTTGTACCCTTCTAGGTACTCTTCGTTTTTCTGGGCCTCCTCGCCTTCCGAGGCCAATCGCCGCTTTTTCCCGCTCTTTTTCCCCCTACCCGCCCTCCTCCCGCCTCCCAGCTGTCCCCCGCCTCCCCGGCTACCCTTAAATGGCGGCCGCTGCGAGGCAGTGGTAGCGACCCCTTGACCGGTAGGTCGCTCCCCTGCCTCCACAGCGCCACCAGCTCCTCTGTGCCGGCCTCTCTTTGTGCTGCTTGTCCCCCTGAGTGCTGTCTGATTGTCTGATTGTTGTGTGATCGCGCTCCCCCTTGCATTCTGTACCCCTGAGTGCCTGCTTCCCCGTTGTCTGAGTGTTGTGTGATCGTGCTCCCCCTTGCATTCTGTACCCCTGAGCGCCTGCTTCCCGTGTATTCGCGCTCCCCCTTCTCTCTCCCGTGTATCCCGAGTGCCTGCTGTCCCTCTTGCCCCCGCCCTCCCCCTACGTCCTTCCGCCTCTTTTTGTCGTTTTTACTCGTTTTTCTGGCCTTTTTGTACCCTTCTAGGTACTCTTCGTTTTTCTGGGCCTCCTCGCCTTCCCGAGGCCAATCGCCGCTTTTTCCCGCTCTTTTTCCCCCTACCCGCCCTCCTCTCGCCTCCCAGCTGTCCCCGCCTCCCCGGCTACCCTTAAATGGCGGCCGCTGTGAGGCAGTGGTAGCGACCCTTGACCCCAGGGTAGGTCGCTCCCCTGCCTCCTCAGCGCCATCAGCTCCTCTGTGCCGGCCTCTCTTTGTGCTGCTTGTCCCCCTGAGTGCTGTCTGATTGTCTGATTGTTGTGTGATCGCGCTCCCCCTTGCATTCTGTACCCCTGAGTGCCTGCTTCCCGGTTGTCTGAGTGTTGTGTGATCGCGCTCCCCCTTGCATTCTGTACCCCTGAGCGCCTGCTTCCCGTGTATTCGCGCTCCCCTTCTCTCTCCCGTGTATCCTGAGTGCCTGCTGTCCCTCTTGCCCCCGCCCTCCCCCCTACGTCCTTCCTCCGCTTTTTGTCGTTTTTACTCGTTTTTCTGGCCTTTTTGTACCCTTCTAGGTACTCTTCGTTTTTCTGTGTCTCCTCGCCTTCCTGAGGCCAATCGCCGCTTTTTCCCGCTCTTTTTCCCCCTACCCGCCCTCCTCCCGCCTCCAAGCTGTCCCCGCCTCCCCGGCTACCCTTAAATGGCGGCCGCTGCGAGGCAGTGGTAGCGACCCTTGACCCAGGGTAGGTCGCTCCCCTGCCTCCACAGCGCCACCAGGTCCTCTGTGCCGGCCTCTCTTTGTGCTGCTTGTCCCCCTGAGTGCTGTCTGATTGTCTGTTTGTTGTGTGATCGCGCTCCCCCCTTGCATTCTGTACCCCTGAGTGCCTGCTTCCCCGTTGTCTGAGTGTTGTGTGATCGCGCTCCCCCTTGCATTCTGTACCCCTGAGCGCCTGCTTCCCGTGTATTCGCGCTCCCCTTCTCTCTCCCGTGTATCCCGAGTGCCTGCTGTCCCTCTTGCACCCGCCCTCCCCCTAAGTCATTCCTCCGCTTTTTGTTGTTTTTACTCGTTTTTCTGGCCTTTTTGTACCCTTCTAGGTACTCTTCGTTTTTCTGTGCCTCCTCGCCTTCCTGAGGCCAATCGCCGCTTTTTCCCGCTCTTTTTCCCCCTACCCGCCCTCCTCCCGCCTCCAAGCTGTCCCCGCCTCCCCGGCTACCCTTAAATGGCGGCCGCTGCGAGGCAGTGGTAGCGACCCTTGACCCCAGGGTAGGTCGCTCCCCTGCCTCCACAGCGCCACCAGGTCCTCTGTGCCGGCCTCTCTTTGTGCTGCTTGTCCCCCTGAGTGCTGTCTGATTGTCTGATTGTTGTGTGATCGCGCTCCCCCTTGCATTCTGTACCCCTGAGTGCCTGCTTCCCCGTTGTCTGAGTGTTGTGTGATCGCGCTCCCCCCTTGCATTCTGTACCCCTGAGCGCCTGCTTCCGTGTATTCGCGCTCTCCTTCTCTCTCCCGTGTATCCCGAGTGCCTGCTGTCCCTCTTGCCCCCGCCCTCCCCCTCCGTCCTTCTGCCGCTTTTTGTCGTTTTTACTCGTTTTTCTGGCCTTTTTGTACCCTTCTAGGTACTCTTTGTTTTTCTGGGCCTCCTCGCCTTCCCGAGGCCAATCGTCGCTTTTTTCCCGCTCTTTTT